>NC_134407.1:179858432-180598432 GCF_038048845.1 Mixophyes fleayi | reverse complement strand
CATTTGCAAATATTGTACCACATGATTATAATGTTTATTTTTATTCCTACTACGATGTCCTAGGCACAGTCCGTACCATGACTTGCATCACGCGGTTACATGTACATGGTTTTTTATTACATGCTGATGTGTGGTCTATTTCCCATGTCTCTGACGCAAGCCAACGTTGTGGATGCAGTAGTAGGACGATTCACTGTTGCACCATTGATGGGAACCTTAGAATACAAATGGAGGGTCTGTACTTATACTTGATAATAACACTGCCTTAAAAAAGCGCCTTGTGTTTGGCCTGTAACATATGCAGTCCCTGCACTGCCAGATGCCTCAATGCACCTGAAGGGGAGGCAGTGGTAAATTGCATGTTTAGGATTGTCACCTCTTTTCCTGTTTTTCTTCTTAACTCATTGTCTCCAACCAAGTCAATCTTTTAGTTCAGGGTCATGTGTCCTTGTAGAGTCCACAAGCGGTTGAAACCCACGTGTACACTCACTCTTAAATGGGATAAACTGCTTGGCATATTTATTACGGAAAAAAGCCCTGTTACCTATTTGCCTGATTAGTGGTGACTGGTATAGTGTGGAATGATGAAAAAGGTGCAGAGTAATGTATCCGCAAGATGATATGTGAAAGGTAATGGATAAATACAAACACGGGTAAAATATAGATAGTTGAACGATATAATACAACAGCACATCAAAAAGCAATCACAATGAAATTAGGTGGAACACTGGGACCTAAGTGGTGGCCTTTTGGCAAGACTTGACAGATCTAATTAAAGATGAACCGGACTAAAGGGATCTCCCTATGCTTCAGGATTGACATTTGCTTCAGCGGACCAAAAAAAATGAACACTTCAGTCAGCCTTTTTGTACAGCTGGCACCCAGGATTCTGAATACTCCTGTAACCCCTGTGGAGCTCTTACAAGTGGGTCACTCCCATATTTCACAAGAGGAGGTTTAAGACCAAATTATGCCTCTTGTGCTTGGCCTGGCCACATTTTAGTGAATTTCCCAAAGAGACCAGGAAAGGTTAAATCCTAGCCGGTACTAGAGAAGACTAGTTAGAAGTCAAGAAACAGTCTCCCTTAGTTAAAAACTCTTCTGCCTTTCTCGGACTGATCATAGTCCACTCATCAAGGGGTCCTAGTCCTCTTTCTGCCTTTCTAGACTTTTATTGCTGCCTCTCTGGCAGTGGAACTTCAATTATCCACCAATCTCCAAATGTACCCTCCCATTTTGAATCCAGGGGGAGTTACTCCACTGCTAATGGATCAGCCTACCACAGGCTATTAACCCCATAAGTTTAGGCTTACCATGGCTCCGAAAACATTGAACTTAGTTTGACTGGAATTTTGTGCAAGTTACTTTCTGTGGTCAATTTTTATTCCGATAACTGCCTCCAATTAGTCATCCCGGGACCTTCCAAATCAGTTTGTCATACCCAGTCCTCCAGTTCTTCTCTGCCACCTGTCTATGCTTCATGACAGTCTTCTGAAAGGCTGCAGCCTCATCGTTCTTGGTATTGTGCCATAGAATTCCTGAGAAGACCATTCCTCGGGTCATGCCTCTTTCAAGCAATCAACAAGACAGTATTATACTGCCAGTAGCCACCAATAACTCCAACCACAGTCAACTCCCAGCATTCTTCAGGGGAACACTTGGTGTGGGGATTATACATTGACTATGATGTATGTGCACAAAGATGTCACAGAGAGTTCTTTCATTTGATGGGTGGCTTGCACCCGAGTCTACCGATAAAAATAGTCAGGTCAAGTGCCAAGGCTACAGTCTCCAATTGTTTCAATCATTAAAAGCAGTGAAGAATGACTTTACAAAATCTAAGGCCGTGTTATAAATCCCTACGTTCCCATTCGTTGTTTTCCTGGTACTTGCAAACTTACTCTGAGATTGCATTACTGAAATATGTTGAATTGCTTCACTACTCTTTATTAGATTTTATATCTTTCAAGTATTTAAATGTTAATTTCAATTTTTTTAAACATGTTTTACAATGAAATATTATTGCATATTTTATTGTATTCTGATTTGTCTCAGAAACATAAAAATATTTTCTGGTTCTAGTGGATATAGTAAATTTAATGTACAGTTATATTCATTTTCATTTCCAAGTAATCTTCTATATCACATTGGGATGACAGCTGTGTGCTTGTGGTGGACTGTTATTTGTAGATCAAAAGAAAACATTTCAATTTTGACTAAATAAATACATGAGGTCATTCCTCATTTAGACTATTGCATTTGTATTTTTCAAAACAAACCCCCAAGAGGCAGGAGGAATGGGACATCTTGACTCCTTACAGGTTATTTCCATCCCTGCTGTCTCCAGCAATCTTTCATAATGCCTGTTTTTAAGTCTAGAAGCCAATATTTATGCCAAGATTATAAACTGTACTTGCCAACAGAATCAATGTAATTTCTATTATACCTAAGTTTCTTTATAATCTTATTTGTGTTACAGTGGATCTTATTTCAATAAAACCATGCAATAATGTAGATTAAAAGCACACTAACCAGTCAATTTTAACATTTTTATCTCTATTATAAATATGAAAAGAGATGGCTAAAAGTTAGCATGAATTCTATTTTGTGTCAGAACAGGTTGTTTGGCAGAGTTATAAAGATTGAGTGAAACAATCTTTGTGTTTTACTTTTGCTTCACCATTCAATAGTGCATTTATACTAGAGATGCTCAAACTCGGTTCCCTGAGAACCGAACACACCCGAACTTAGCAGATCCGAGCCGGCTCGGTACTTTCGCGCTTTTTCGGAATTGAAAACGAGGCAAAGCATCATTGTTATGTTGTCGGATCTCGGATCACGTGAGTTTTGGATTCTATAAGTACCACCCTCCATGGCGATCCAGCGCCATTTCACAGAGGGACACAGAAGGGGTAGCAAAGACTGTAGAGCAGTTGGGCAGCGTCATAGGTAGAATAGAAAGAGGAGGTGGTAGCAGTGTTCTTCAAAGTCTACAGTGACATTCAGGAGAGCTCCATTGCTAATTGTCATTGCTGAAATAGAATTACTAGGTCTGGCAGGCTTGGTCTTCTAAATCTACAGTCCCATAATGTACAGTGTTATATAGGTAACATACAAAGTGGATAGCTCCATTGTTTCATTGCTATTTATCATTGCTGAAATACAAATACTAGGGCTGGCAGGCTTGGTGTAAATCTACAGTCACATTGTATGTTGTTATATAGGTTATACACAAAGAGGAGAGCTCCATTGCTCCATTGCTCCATTGCTAATTGTCACTGCTGAAATACAAATACTAGGACTGGCAGGCTTGTTGTAAATCTGTAGTCAAACTGTATGGAGTTATATAGGTTACACACAAATAGGAGAGCTCCATTGCTAATTGTCATTGCTGAAATACAAATACTAGGGCTAACAGACTTGTCTTCTGAATTTGCAATCAAATTGTCCTGTGTTATATTAGTTATACACAAAGAGGAGAGCTCCATTGCTCCATTGCTAATTGTCATTGCTAAAATACAAATATTAGGGCTGGCAGGCTTGGTGTAAATCTGCAGTCAAATTGTACGGTGTTATATAGGCTACACACAAAGAGAAGATCTCCATTGCTCCATGGCTAATTGTCATTGCGGAAATACAAATACTAGGGCTGGCAGTCTTGTTCTAAATCTGCAGTCACATTGTACTGTGTTATATAACTAACACACAAACAGGAGAGCTCCATTGCTTCATTGCTAATTGTCATTGCTGAAATAGAAATAATAGGGCTGGCAGTGTTATTAAAAGTCTCCAGTCACATTTTCCTGTGCCATAGCTCACTCAGAAACAGGAGTGGTGGCAGGGTTCAATGCTGAAACAGAAATTGTAATAATAGGGCTGTCACTGTTCTTAAAAGTCTCCATTTACATTCTACTGTACCATAGCTCATACAGAAACAGGAGGGGTGGCATTGTTCTTGTCACTCTCCAGTCTCAGTCATGATGATACTAATCCCTCTACCTCATGTGCTAAAGCCAATGTTCAAGTGCATATTGATTTTAATTCAGGAAAACAAAAATGTAAATATAAAGCTTGTACCTTTTTTAAGGAAAAGAACCTCTCTAATAAAGGTGAAAATTTACTGTAGAAAAACATAAAATTGCCAAGATGCCATTCTACCCAAAATATTACCAAGCATACCAGCATCAGCTAGCTCCCTTCTCTCAGCTAGATTTCAGCACTTGCATTCTACGCTGTCATCATATTCACCCTCATCGGTGTGCACATCATCCTCAATCAATACTAATTCATCCCTGCTGGAATCCACCATCACAGAAGTCTGTGTACTATGATGTAATTGCCGATAATGGCCTTCCTCATGGAATTTGTAGTTCATTTTATGGCAGAGCTGTCACGATTTTTGGACAATATTTGAAGACCAGACTAAATGTCAAAATCCAACACCATCATTATAATTGCACTGGGACTTCGTACTGGTCGCCCCACTCTCTGTGATCCTGATGGCATGTCCAGCACAGGGTGAACTAGCTGACAAGATACTAAGCATTGTTAAGATACAGAAGCCCTACAGAACCACAATGCTTGACATTGACTTCTTTTTAACTGCTCAGCAATGGAACATATATTTAATAGATTAAAATAAAAATGTATGCCCAAGTAAACAGAATAAAAATGCAGAAATGCACACAACTGTATGTCCACTAATTTGCACTGTACCAAACTGAGTAATACACACTGATCAAAAGCCCAGTAATACATACTTCCCCATAGCCAGATATTCACACACCCCATATGACAAATAGTAAGCAGTGCCCCATGCCTAGCTATACATATTGTTGCTCATAGGGGAGGAACTGTCATCATCATTTAGTAGACAATATTCTTCAGTCTTTCCCTTTTCTTCCCTTTGTCCTAATCTTTGACAATAGAATAATGATGATGAACAGAAGTATATCAAGTGGTAGTGCTCTGGGCACAGCATATGTACTGGATATGTACCAACAGAAGGCAATTTGACTAAAGCGAGAGATACTTGGTCATGATATGTCTGTGCATGTGTTTTATTAAATATCATATACTGTATAGAATATATTTGAACAAAGTTAACGCATCACACACTTCAAAGACATAAAATTGAATTTACCATAGGACTGACATTACAAAACTAATTTAAAGCATATCTATTAAGGAGTCTTGCTGGATAGCAGTATTAGTAGTAAAATGGTAACATATAATAGAACACTTGCATAGCATTCTCCTTCTTCTGTAGCTCAGTATAATCATTGTTTGAAAAATGTATTGCGTACACTGGAGATGAAAGCACTTTCTGTAACTGTGACCTTCCCAATAAGATGAATTTGTAGTTGTCGGTTATTTTATGGATTTTCGTACAATGCTTCATTCTTGTGGCTTCATCTTTAGGAAGACAAACAATGAATATAAGTGATGTGCAGATGACATACCCATAGTTATAATAAGTAATTCCTCCATCAAAGCTTTTAATGATTTTATTAAAAAAAAAAAAAAAGCTATAAAGAGACACAAGTAACCTCCCTGCTTTTTGTTTCAATTAACTATTCAGTCTAATGGGCTAAAAGTTGTATTTTAGGCAAAACATTTGCTCAGAACAAACAATTTGGACTTAAAACAGCTAGATTTGGGAAAGAGCAAAGTTAACATACTTTTAATTTAAACACTTTGGGCATGATTCATCTTTGGACGTAAATCCCTTTACGTGCCGCATCTTGCGTGAAATTGGTCTGCGCATGCTCATGAACGGACTTAACGCCAATGAACATAATAGCATGCAATTAATTTCCGAACGCAAATGCCACTTACAACTGCCTAGAACTTGAGGGTGGAATGGGATGGAAGGAGTAGATGGACACAGGCAACATACAGTAAGGGTATGTCTACACAGATGTAGCCGATTCAAGTTCATGGCATCTCTTCAGCACTTGTTTTTTAGCAGTGTCATTTGCACAAGCTACAGGGCAGGAGTAAAGGATGACTGATTGTGATGACTACATGCATTGCATGCTAGAACATTTGCAAGTAAGAGAAACTAAAGTCAAGTGAAATAAAGTAAGAAAAAAATACATTTTATGCACATTACACATTAAGAACATCTTCATTTACAGTATTTTTGAGAGTACCATTATGCCTCTTGCTTTAGTGATGCCACTGTTTTCTAGTGATAGAATGAGGAGAAGGAAATTACATTAGCAATATTACATTAATGATGCAGATACCAAAGCAGAAGCCATTGTTCTACACCTTACTTGGAGTGTCTTCTTTATTTGGCTATTATGTAATCAGAACGTTGGAACTGGCAGAGCAAATGCAATTAGGATACGTGAAAACTTACTGGATGTTAAAAGTTGCTGAGAATATACATGATTTACAGCATGCTATAGTTGTGTCTATCCACAGACCAGTGTGTGGTTGGGTGCCAATTAGTTTCATCTTATTGGAGAAAGCATTAACCCACTGAGACTGACTAAAAATGATATTGAGAGACCTCTTCAGTTTGAATCCCAAGTGATCTTTTTATGACTCTGAACAACTCACTGTGGAGTCTATTTATTAAAGGGTGATTTATCAAGGATTGTGGTGGTACAAGTAACATTCTATGCTGCCATAGCTTACTTCATCTGTTCTGGTTCATGTTCCTGGGACAGTCAGGATATTCTAGGACATGAGAGGAAAACAGGGCAGTGCCTAAAAACCAGGATAGTCAAGTAGGTATTCTGATGGTTGGGGAGTATAAATTACCTATGTCCCATACTTTAGCTTATTTTGGATTTCAACATCATCATAATGATTTATTTATATAGCGCCACCAATTATGCAGAGCTGTTCAGAGAATATTTGTCATTTACATCAGTCCCTGCCCCATTGGAGCTTATCAGTATGTTTTTGGAGTGTGGGAGAAAACCAGAGCACCCAGAGAAAGCCCACACAGACACAGGGAGACCATACAAACTCACTGAATTTTAAAGGAAAAAAAGGCAGTGATCCAGCCCAAGGTAGCCCCTGATGGGCCTGGCCTGGGGGGCAGATACCCCCCTGCCCAGTTAGCCCCTGCTAATAAGACATATTGTGGTGGTTGATAGCAGTAGAATGCTGTTGGTGTGCATTGTCGCATTGTGTTGGTGTGTTATGCATTAGTGGCATGTGATTGATGTTGTTATATATAGTAGGAGCCTGTGGTTGGTGTTGGTATGTACACTAATAGCCTGTGCTTGGAGGTGATATGTGTAATAGTAGAAAACTGTTGTGTGTGCTGTTATAGCATGATGGTAATGTGTGTAGGGGCATGTGGTTGGTCCTTGTAGTAGTAGTAGCAGCATAGTTTTAATGTGTCTATTCGTAGCATGGATATGCAGTAGTGGCATAAAGTTGTTCTGTGTAGCAGTAGTGTGCATTTAGTTTTGTGTGTTTAGCAGTTGCATGTCTTTGTTGTCTGTGTATCTTGTGATGTCGGGTACCCAGGAAGGGGGACGCACTATGTGAGTTCTTTCAACGGATGGTGTTCTGTCAGCTTTATATAAGAAAGTCCCTTCAGATTTCATAGATCTCCTCAAGCCACATCTATTACTACATTGATACTGCCTGTGCCCCTATTGATGCTTCCAGTTCCTCTGCATTGCCCTCTTTTTGTACTTGTGAACACTGTACATGTCTAAAGCAACATATCTCTCACCCAAAATCCCCAAACCAAATTAAACATTATGAGACTCTTCAATAAAACCACAGCAAATGCTACAGGGTTAAACAGTTCCGTGTGGTTCATATTTACATACATACAGTCTGTAAGAAGGGCATTGTATTATATCTTCCCATTTGTGGGAGAATGTTGGAGCACCTGGACTGAATAATATATATGAAACAAAACACAGTGATACTCTGCTCTCACCACATACACCAATAATGCTGTTATACCTACTTGAAGTTGAACCCTGTATTAAAAAAGGGAGTGTTAATTCCACATATTGCAATATACGTTAAGCTGACTAACTCACGCCAAAGTCTTCCTCTTCTGGAAAGTCCTACATTAAATATGAACATAAATTCATTCTGTACTTTAACATGATCAATGCTATACCTTTTATCTAAGTTAAGGCTGATCTGCACACAGCTTTTAAAGACAAGTCCTTCCCATGTATTAGCAGCTATTAGACACCTTAGATACCTGCTTCATGCATTTGTGAGTTATTGTATTAGCTATATCCTACCTGTATTTGTAGGATTGGCCGGCGCTATGGAATTTCTGGCGCCTTACATATAAATAATAACTAGATATATATACATATATATATATATATATATATATATATATATATATACACACATATATATATATATATATATATATATATATATATATATATATATATATATATATATACAAGAAAAGGGATAGGACGCCACAATAGTGAAGTACAGTTAAGGATATTGTCCTATGACTTAAACAGCTATATTATGCATACTAAAGCTGGGTACACACTACACTGTTTTCGTTCAATAATCGTCTCAAACAGCCGACATACGACCGCTCGTTCAAAAGTCGGGTCAGTGTGTGCAGTGACACGATGGTCGAAAGTCTGCCCAAATGGACGATTATCGCCTCATTTGGTTGGTCGTACCGGTTAATATTTTCGTTCCAATCTCGTTTCCGCTGTGTAGTGTGTATGTGTATAAACTTCCGACCGATCCACAACAGTGAGTACGAAATTACAGTCATTGCTCACGACAACATGGCTGTAAAAAGTTGCTAAAGGGACGTCCGCTCTTCCCTTTATCGTCCTAAACAAGGCTAGTGTGTATGCAGTCCATGGACCGAGCGATCGGAACATCGATCGCATGTAAAATTGCTCTGCATAAAAAGTTGGTTGAAATTTCTGTAGTGTGTACCCAGCACAAGAAATGGATGTTATCACACATCAAGATTTGATTTGAAATGCCTGACATGTGTGAAAACATCCATTTCTTGGTACGTATAATATAGCTACTTTAAGCCATTGGACGATATCCTTAACTTGACTGCACTATTGCGGCGCCCTATCTCTTTTCTTGTATCTTTAGATAATTTCCAGTAGCACCATCTGGTATAATTGGGAATTGACAGCCGCCTCTACACTGGCAAGTGTACTGGAGAAGTACGGACTTTACGGACAATTCATCAATACTAAGTTACGCTCCACTGTGTATCTTTGCAATTGTTTTATATATATATATATATGTATATATATATATATATATATATATATATATATACAAGTTAACCGTGCATGATACTCATGCATTCTAGTCAAATCAAGCTACTTCAGGTCTTAAAAAGGTTCTTGTCATGCATTTGGGCCTAGCCCAGGCCTCCTCAGGGGAAGAGCATTACTTCCCGACGCAAGCGCCCTTTTTAATGTGTGTTCATGAGGTAAAATTACCTCACGAAAATGAGTTTGACCCCTCAACTCGTAAGTTTAGCCTTTACTACCCCTCCCACGGGGGGGAAGGGGGGATGATGGAAGTTAACTGACTTCACTGTTCTAATTTTTTTGTCAAATAATGTCAGTATACCAAATTTCAGGTCAATTGGATGAGCCTTTCTGAGAAAATAGTTTTTTCCACACACACACACACACTAACACACGCCGCTACACATGTGTGTTCATGAGGTAAAATTACCTCACGAAAATGAGTTTGACCCCTCAACTCGTAAATTTAGCCTTTACTACCCCTCCCACGGGGGGGAGGGGGGATGATGGAAGTTAACTGACTTCACTATTCTACTTTTTTTGTCAAATAATGTCAGTATACCAAATTTCAGGTCAATTGGATGAACCCTTTCTGAGAAAATAGTTTTTTCCACACACACACACACACACACACACACACACTAACACACACCGCTAGGCTTTTACTTTTATAATATTAGATAATGCTAAGAATTTAGTAGGTCAGTGTATAACTCCGCCCAGCAGGTGGCGCTGCAGCTTGTTTTTTGTTTTTTCACACACATACTAACACACGCCACTAGGCTTATATATATTAGATATATATAAATATATATATATATATATATATATATATATATATATATATATATATAAGTTAACCCGTGCATGATACTCATGCATTCTAGTCAAATCAAGCTACTTAAGGTGTTAAAAAGGTTCTTGTCATGCATTTGGGCCATAGCCCAGGCCTCAACCACCAACCACTCCCCACTGTCACCCCCGGCAACCACCAACCACTCCCAACTGTCACTTCTCCTTCAAGAAATATATATATATATATTTTTTTAAATTTTATAAACACTTTTAACAATTAACAAATTAAATTAACAAATTAAAAACATCTTAGTATACCAAATTTCAGCCCTTTCTGATTTTTTTTTCCACACACACACTAAGAATTTAGTAGGTCAGTGTATAACTCTGCCCAGCAGGTGGCGCTGCAGCTTGGTTTTATTTTTTCCACACACACACAGACAGACTAACACACGCCACTAGACATTTATATTATATATATATATATATATATATATATATATATGTTTATATATAGTCAGGAATAGCCACTTCCAGCCACTGCCTGATTTAATATATTATCCTATCTTCACACAAACAATATATCACCTCTATTTTGTTGGAAAAACCTCTCCTGACTGCCTTTACCAGTCACAAACCGCACTCTGCGCACTCGTGACTTGGAAGCTTAGTATTTTCTCAGTCTCCTTGAGACAAGTTGAGAGGCATGTTTTTTTTATTGTTCTCACCATGCATTAATTATGTCTCCACTATCAGCAGGCTCTATGGTATGTCAGCACTTGAAAGCAAATTATATAGGGATAACTGGAATTTCAGAATGTGAAGTGTAGATTAATGTGCAGTTTTGAATTTATTATCAGAAATGAAACATGTATTTGACATCATATCAGCCATAATTCTTTAATGTATTCCAAGATTCTTGTTATGTGCATTTTCATTAGGTACTGTTAAATACATATATTGCTATTATTGTTATAGTTTCAAATATATTTGATGTATTTATTTTACATGATTTTTTTTTTGCCAATGATGAATTAATGATCAAACGTTCATTATTTGTAATTTTACAGAAATTAAAGTTGCTAAATTAAATTATAAATTTATACAGGTACGTGAAAGGGGGAGTATCTAAAAAAGAGAAACTTCTATATTTTGAACTTTCCTCTCCCCCATAGCCCTCTGTATGTATTTATAGTTGGCTCAGTTACATGTAAGCATTTAATTTTTACTACTGCAGTTAAAACTGCTACTAATAAGAAATTGTAACTGGCCAAAAAGGTACATAGAATGGTGATCCACAATTACAAGGGGGTGCCAGATTGAAACATACACATATATTATGTTATAATTTCAGTTGTTTTTCAAAGGGCAACTTAACTTTTCTTTGATGAATATTAATGTCTAAAAGGTTTGCCTGATCTTTAAAAGGTAGCGCATAAATCAATAATGTTTTTATAGAATTATTCAATGTCATTTGCCTGACATTTTCTTTTCATTTTTGCTTGATTATTTTACAAAAAATAAGTGAAGCATTTCTACCCAGCATACGCTATTCATTCATAGGAGTGTATGAAACACCAGAAATTCTGGTGCACCCAATTTGGTCTCAACACTTTCAAATTGTTCTAGCATCTCTGCCAATTCAAAATGTTAAATTGTGATTTTTATAAGTTATTTTACTGTGTAAGCAGCACTGCAGCATTGCCTGAATGCAGCATTGTTTCTTTCCACATTTGGCACCCAAATCACTTGGCCCTGTTTATTATTATTATTATTATTATTATCGTTTATTTGTAATGCGCCACAAGGTTTCCGCAGTGCCGTACATGGTACAAACAGTAGACTATACAGGGTAAGACAGTACAGAACAATAAACACAAAGTACCAGTACTTCAGAAACTCCAGGCAGGCAGATACAGTAGAGACAGAGTGGAAGAACAGGTATGGAGACAGGAGGGAAGATGGGCCCTGCTCATACGAGCTTACATCCTAAGGGAGGGTAAACAGAATCAGGTACATAAGGGAGCCAGTGAAGCAACGGGGAGAGAGAAAGGGGGCAGGGGAGAACAAGAAGAGGTGAGAGGTTAAGTGGGTGGTTGCTAGGCCTTAAGGAACAGGTGAGTTTTAAGAGCCCGCTTGAAGGAGGACAGATTGGGTGAGAGACGAATGGAGCGAGGGAGGTCGTTCCAGTGAAGGGGGGCAGCACGGGAGAAGTCTTGGATTCTAGAGTGGGAAGAGGTGATCAGAGTGGAGGAGAGGCAGCGATCATTGGCTGAGCGCAGGGAGCGGGCGGGAGTGTGAATGGAGAGGAGGTTAGAGATGTAAGGGGTAGTAGACTGAGAGAGAGCCTTGTAAGTGGTGGTGAGGAGTTTGAAAAGGATTCTGTAGGGGAAGGGGAGCCAGTGTAAGGAAAGACAGAGAGGGGAGGCAGAGGAGGAGCGGCGTGAGAGGAAGATGAGTCTCACAGCCGCATTGAGTATAAAGCGGAAGGGGGCAAGGCGGGAGCAGGGGAGGCCAGTAAGGAAGAGGTTGCAGTAGTCGAGACGGGAGATGATGAGAGCATGGATGATATTTTTTTGTCACAGTCTATTGGAATACAAAAGATTTGTAAGTAATTTCTGTTCCATTTTACAAATTGCCCTTATCTTCACAGTCTTATCTTTATAATCTTTTGGGAATTATTTATAATATTAGTTCTGACATTTTTATTTTGCCATATTTCTATTGGCAGAAAAGACTTCTATTAGTCCAATATATAAAGCTGAACTACTCTCTTCCAAAGTAAAATTATATTTTGAAAACTGCCTACCGTTGTTCAAATTAGCATGTAACCGGTATGATGCTTTTATGGTGTAACCAGGCTGTCTTATGCTGAACAGCCAGGAGCTCATGTTGCTAAGGAAACACAGGGTGAAGCAGAGGTCAGCCTTTCCCATGAGCCTAAGATGGGAGGAAAGACAGGTAGGAAGAAAACACACAGGAATAGGTGTTGGCAGTCAGAGGTGTGTATGACAGCAGCAGGATAAGGAGAGAGGTTGGATAGGAAAGTCTGTGGGAAAGACAGAGTGTACAAACCAAGAGATAGACATCAGAGCTATCAAAAGAGATCCTGGGTGTAGCTTTGCACATAAAAGTCTTGTAGCCAGATCCTGCAGAAAATCAGCTATCAAGCAGCCTGAGGGAGGTTACAGAGCAAAGCTAGCTTATGTGCAGAGAGAGAGAATCTTGCTATTAGCGAATTGCATGTTAGCAGAGAACGACAGCTAGAAAGAACAGGGTTACAGGTAGTCCACAACCCAACAGTGGCTGAGACCTTTATCTTCATCCAGATGGAGAAAGATATGTAAAAACACACCAAACACTGTGACACCATTATTGTTGCATTAAGAAAAGAACACTATACCTCTAATTCCACAAGTTGGACCTCCTTACATAAATCTGTACTTATTTCAGAGACTGTATTACCTGCCAAAGAGACATTTCAGGTATCAGAGATCTGATGCAAGTTACCAATGTTTCTACAAGTGCACTAATATTGGCAGAACTGTGATTATTGTGTTAAATCATTGTTGATTTATATTTTTCACACTGTGTGTGAGTGCGTTGTGGGAGAGTTTGGTTGTCAGTGAATGCACATGTGGCAGTAATCTTGTTTGTTCGCTATTATTATTCACTGTACTGTTGCCTTTGATTACTATCTTACCCATTGTCCTATTTATGCCATCCAGAATGTCCCATAATTAAATCTTCCTTACCCATTTACATTCCCCAAAATAAACACCCATTTGATTGTTAGTAGCCACAGTGTGTGATCCATTATTCATCATCATCATCATCATCATCATCATCATCATCATTTATTTATATAGTGCCAGCAAATTCCGTAGCGCTTTACAATTGGGAGCAAACATTAGTAAAACAAAACTGGGTAATACATACAGACAGAGAGGTAAGAGAACCCTGCTCGCAAGCTTACAATCTATGGTACAATGGAAGTTTGAAACACAAGGGCATGTGCTACATGGCAGAGGGTTAGTGTGGTCGGGTACTAAGGGCTTCCTGAGTCAACCTCTGGTGGATTCACAGTCAACATCCCACCTTAGTGTGTAGAAAACTCGAGTGGAGGTACTGAAGAAAGAGACACCATTTCACCACCCCTTTCAGAGTGCTAGGGAAAGGGGAGTTACAATGACATTACCAAGCAATAACTTTTGAAGTAAGCATTTGTGAGAAATGAGAATTGTGGCGTTCTGAATATGTTATTTTTTCAAATGGTAATAATTGAATAGTGATATTACATACATAATATATTTGTAATAAAAATGGGCTTGTTACTGCCCTCTAAAGACATGGGGCCTATACTAAACTTGAGTTTTGTTCTTATTGTATTCTATACAAAAAATTATAGGGCTTCACTTAAGTTGATCACTCAGTACACACTACAACACATCTTACTTTTGCATCAATGCACCTAGATGATCCACTCAGTGCATATCAATGTGCACATTTATTCTCCACTGTCGGGAAATGTTTCTGCAACCTGGGTCTAAGTGTGAGCAAAGGGGGAAATCTGAAGAGGTGCATTGTGTAAAAGTGTAAAAGTCACTTCAAAGTCTAACCTTCTACCACTTTTGAACCGGTGACGGTCATAATTCCGGTACTGGAAATGTTGGCATTTGATCTGCCAACATGTTCATTTCCATTGTGCTGACAGGTTCCCAATGTCTACATTGGGAATCTGTCAGCACAATAGAAGTGTCGGCATTTAGCCTTCTGACATCTTTATGTCGGCAGCTTAAATGTTGACATTTCCAGTGCCGGAATTATGTACCTCACCCTTTTGAATTACCTCTATCAAGAAATTAGATTTTTTTTAAATATTGGTTGGTTTAGCCTCATTTATGAGGCATTGGCACTATTTTTATTACATGTGGTGCTTATGTGTATCTAAAGCTTTTTATTACATTGCTCGGAGTGTGCTGAGAAATGAACTTCTGGAGACACACAATGGGTCCTTTTATTTGCATCCTGAGTAAACTGTACTTAAGTTTTAAGTGTTAAGCTTTTATGACTTTTTTGCAGACACAAAACAAATCTTTTTGGCAGCATCCGCAAGAGGTTGTTTAGATTTTTACGTTTTGTTTACGCCTGATTGATTTTTAATGATTCATTGCATGCATCTAATGATTAACTTGAGATTCATTCAAGCAAATAGCTACATGATACAGTGTCAGAAAGGAAATGCACCCGCAGCTCATTTTTATTTTCTGATTTATCACTGCAAAGTGTTAGTGTGTTAGTTATTTTCAAATGTGTTTAATGCATAATTTGGTTTGCAGAGTAAGCATGTGTTATAAAAAGCCAATTGTTCACTAATGTGTGTTTTCAAAAAGGTAATATAATGCAATGTATATGACTGTATACTGAATACTGTATAGGTTTCTCAGTTTCTGCAGATATGTGTATAACAAGGGTCATTGTCTTTTAAACTTTTGACAGCCTGTCGCAATCTTTTGGTCTTTACTGGTCATCCTTGAAATACAGAATTTGTACTTTTTCTATAGACCAATGACTGTAACTAGGGCTGCTTTAGGACATTAGTGGACTCGGTACCAAGATCATATTAGTAAGATGCCCAATATTAGCTGCAATATTACAGGGTAAAGGAGAAATAATGAAATCAGTAATGTTATTAAATGTTTATCAGGGGCACTGAGATTATAATAAATAGATTATGGAAACATTATAACCTGGAATTCTCTATCATGCACATAAGTGTTAATACAGTAACTTTCTTTTACATAACTCCAATCCGTACATTAGTCAATATATTATTTCCATGTAGCATATTATTTACTTGAGTTAGTTAATCATTAGCAATGTTCAGAGCACTTTGAAAAAATAGTAGGTTTCGAACAGCCTAATTAAAACATATCTGTACATCATGATGATAACCAGCAAAACTTTTTTTTTTACAAAATGAAAACAAACATATCTGCTATTTGCAATTGAACAGTGTTCCTAAGTCAGTGCAGTCATGCTGATTTTAATTTCCTGAAATTACAGCGTTCACAATGTTCCAGACACTCTGGATTCCAAACCAATATAGATTATGTCACTTGTAATGAAAATCTCCCTAAAGGACCAAATTGTAATATGTGGAAAATTCCTACTGTGGCCTTAAATGAAAATAAAAGCAAACTCCCAGTTCCCAACTCATTAATTAGAAAATGTTGTTTTTATTTATAGTAACTGTAATGCTCACATTTAAAAATAACATTAGTAGATCAGTAACTTGAAATTCATAGATCAGATTTGATTTTGCCATAGCAATCTATGATATTGTTTGGGATTACATGTGATTTCCATCAAATGGATAATACATTAATTTGCTAGTCTTTGTAATTTATTTTTTCTGTTGCATTTTGGATGAAATAAATAAATAAATCATAGAAGCATTACTGGATTACTGGATTGCAGAGTAGAAATTAGTTGGGACAAGCCTGTGTATAACAACTAGATAACTGCCATATTTTGTTATATTAAATGAGTATGAATAAAATACTCCACCTATCAGCATTTACGTTCCTTAATGAACCAGGCTCCTTGTTTACATTACATTACATAGTTACCTAAAGACCTAGCAGGTTTATTTTGGGGTTATCTAAAAACATATTATTCATGACTAATTTCAGTATGGCCGATCACTGCATTGTGTTTTATTTGTAAGTTTCATTTTGATTTTGGTGGGGTTGCCATTTGTTGGTTCATACAGTTCACACAATGCAAATTAAAACAAATGTTTACCATCTGTAATGGCAAACTATTATTTCAGTAACATCTACAAGACAGAACACTGATCATTTCTGGAACTGATAAAATCTAAAGAGTGAATTATGAAACATGTCAGTATTATATGTGTGTAGGATTATAGACCTGGAGCTAAAAGATGTCATTGTGTCATCAGCAGGTAAGATTTGAAATTGGATCTAACGTTGGCTACAGGGTACACACTCAATCGATATGAAGAAGTGCACTGACACTTGCACAGTAATTCACAGCATGGAATGCCTCTTGCAGTTTGCTTTACAAGTAACCACAGGAGATAGAGAAAATGTCAACATTTGTAGTGTGGAAATAAGATGTAGGCAGCCTATTGGTCACAAATGGATTAATAATGCTAAGAAAGATCTAATAATGTTTAATGCAGTTAAATGTTAAAATGTATAATTTTGGGTAGAATGAAAGCAAGCAGTTATATTTAGTGACCTTTAATTTGAGAAAAGCCTGACTTTTACACATGTAAAGACTCCATTTAAAATGCACTTCTTCATCCTGATACGGAACTATGTTTTTGTCTATTACACAGTTTGCATTTAAAGAATTTCTTCCCTTTTTTGCAAGGGGATAAAAAAAATGGCTTAATACCAAATATTTCACTTCCCATATTTGAATGTATTAGCTGAATCGAAGCATTTCTTAGTTACTGGCAGGTTTGCTTGATAGCAGCAGGGTGTACCTGAATGAAGATGATGTTTGGATGTGACCATCATGCAATTGTGTCATGTGCTGGACCCTCCTGCTCACTTACTGGGGTCTGGTGCGGGACTCCCCCAGACACTGATGACTCCTCAGTTTTTTCGATGGCAACCACCAGCTTTGAATCTCAAAAGATCCTCGGTTCCAGAGGGAATATTCAATACTTGGTGAGTTGGAAAGGTTTTGGGTTGACTCCACTGATATTCGTGTCACTACTCTTCTGAAGAAATATCCTCTTAAATATCCCAACAATCCCTGTGTAGGGAGTAAAGTGCTCACATTTAAGAGGGGGAGGTACTGTCACGTACCGAAGCCTCCGGCTCACCTACCAGGGTCCGGTGCCCAAAGCGAGCCTCCTGTAATCATGTTATCCTGCATCCGTGTCTATTCATCAGGTCCTGGTACCCAGCACCATATGCTTCTCAGCTAATCCTGGTATCCTGCATCCGTGTCTATTCATCAGGTCCTGGTATCCAGCACCATATGCTTCTCAGCGAATCCTGGTATCCTGTGTCCGTGTCTATTCATCAGGTCCTGGTATCCAGTACCATATGCTTCTCAGCTAATCCTGGTATCCTGTGTTATGCACGTCTAGTTGCTATCCAATAACGATTGTCGGTTGCCGAAAATGTGGTATAAAAGCACAAAGTGATTTAATAGCCAAAAGTAGCAGAATAACAAATCAGAATAAAATAAGTACAGCCATTACTTATCGCAGGCGCCCAGGATCCAGTGTACAGTCATTCAGGTCTGAAGGCTGTGGTCAAGTAGACTGTCCACTAGGTCCAGACCCCCTGCTTATATACAGTCAGTGAATACAGTAAAACAATGCAGATGATGTGGCTTGCTTCTATAGTTTCAGGCTTCAGGAGGGTCAATGTAATGCAGGTCATAGGCCAGTTCAAACGACAATCCTGGTATCCTGGTATCGTGTATCCGTTCCTATTCAACAGATCCTTGTTTCTAGCAATATATATATATATATATATATATATATATATATATATATATAGAGAGAGAGAGAGAGAGAGAGAGAGGTTTTGTTATGGAAGGGTGGAGGGGCGCTGACTCCAAAGTATGAGTTAAATTGGGGTCACAGCTATGTGGCATACTATGAAATGAGAGCACAACTATGTGGCATACTATGAAATGAGAGCACAACTATGTGGCATACTGTGAATTGGGGGCACAGCTATGTGTCATACTGTAAATTAGGGGCACCGCTATGTGGCATGATAGGATTTATGGGGACAACTATGTGGCATACTATGAATTGGAGGCAGTATTATACCATGAATTGGGGGCACAATTATGGGACATGATATGAATTGGGGGCACTACTGTGACATAACATGAAAGGTTATTTGTCGGTCCCATTACTATTAACATTATGATATTAGCATCAGAAAGTAAAACATCACTAAATGTAATATATATATATATATATATATATATATATATATATATATATATATATATATATACACATATATATGCACTTATGCTCCATTGCTATAGATTGCTATGCACATGTCCAGAAACATATATATATATATATACATATATTCCAGTGAACACAAATGTACGCAATTAATCTTCGAACGCAAAGGACACTGCTGACAGCCTACAATTTGATGGATGAAACTGGGAGGGGGAACAGGTGTATGCACACACTCAATGTACAATAAAGGAGTGCCAAGGGTGAGTACACGCAGCAGCATCCAAATCAAGCATTGGGCATCTCTCAGGTATGTCATTTTCAATTGTATCACTTGTACCAGCTACAGGACAGGTGTAAGTGTCTATTGATAGTGATGACAGCAGCAACTGTAAAAATAAATTTTATGTACAGTAGACATTTATAACATCCTGATAAATGTATGTCATAGAAAACAAAATATATTTTTTCATTAATGACTATATTAGTTAACAGGTAACAGTAATTGAATAGTTTATTCTGTGTATACTGCTGGGACTTTATATTTCACATATGTGTTCTACATATCCTGCAGTGTGTTGTGTCTGTTACAATATGACAAGTACTATAGACAAGTATATGCAGAGTGTACCTAGGCCCGTTTTCAAGAAGAAGTGTTTTTTAGGAACCACTTCTAGTTGAATACGTTCATTTTGCATGCCTTAATGAATTAGGACCACAATGTCAAAAAACATTAAGTTTAAAAAAATCCACCAAAATACTTGTATATAATAATATAGAATAGTAGAATAGTGAGCTGCAATGTCTAGTCTATCCTTGAATGTCAGCATCATCATCATCATCATCATTTATATATAGAGCGCCAACATATTCTGTAGCGCTTTACAATTGGGGACAAACACAGTAAAGTAATAAACAAGCTGGGTAAAAAAGACAAAGAGGTGGGGAGGCCCTGCTCGCAAGCTTACAATCTATGGGACAATGGGAGTTTGATACATAAGGTTAAGTCTACATTTTGCATTTCGGTCCAGTCCGACTGCAAAGGTAAAAAGTGATTCGTAAGCTAAATGATCCTGTCACAATATTGGTCAGGGGGTTGTTGTCTTGTGTGAACTGTGTAACGGGTGGTAATAGGGTAATCTAGGGAGGTTAAGAGGGTGTTTGAGGAACATTATAAGCTTGTCTGAAGAGGTGGGTTTTCAGAGAACGCTTGAAAGTTTGTAGACCAGAGAAAAGTCTTATTGTGCGAGGGAGTGAATTCCATAGTGTGGGTGCAGCCCGAAAAAAGTCCTTTAACAGCGGTGCACGGAGGATTGTCGGGGGGGGGGGGGGTTCCCCCTGCCGACCCCCCCCCCAAAAAGCTCAGTTTTGCCAGCGCTGTCCTATACAGTAGCCACGGCGCTGTCTAAGAAGCATCTGCGGCGGTGCTGTATACCATACAGCACCGCCACAGACGCTTCTTTGACAACGCCGCGGCTGCTGTATAGGACAGTGCAGCTATAGTGGCCACTTAGTTAGCGCAGGGGGGGGTTTCTAGAGACTCAGAAACCCCCCCTGCATGCGCCACTGTGTAACTGGGAATGGTAGGATGTAATGAGGGCGGATGAGAGATGCAGATCTTGTGCAGAATGGAGTTGCCGAGTTGGGATATATTTTGAGACAAGAGATGTTGGTTTGTGAAAACTAAATTATAATAATAAATATCAATTGATTTACTCATTAAAGAACACATTAAAGAAATATAAAATATTTTATCTAACACTGGAGTGTAGCAGTGTTTTCTATTTTAAAATTGTTTCCTTTAAAGGGCCATAACAATTTATTTTCATGTTTAAAGAAATAACACTAAGTTAATATTAAAAAAACATAACGATTTAACACCAAATATTTCACTTCCCATATTTGAACGTATTTGCATTTTATTTTAGATTTCCATATGGATATGAAACGTATGGGAGAATGTGAGAAGTGATATGTTCCCACTTACATCAACACTGTTTATAATACTGTTATTTTAATGCATGTAGATTTAAACAAAAGTTGATAGAATTGTCAGTATGCATTTCAATCCATGCGGTAGTAAAAATAATATTCTCCTGTAAGATGAACAACAAGGCTGTTATATGTTTTAAATTTTTTACTAGGATTCACAGTGTGCTTGCACTAACCAAGCAATGACAATAGTAATAAGAATTGTACTATTATTGTTGTAATTAGAGAAATGATAATTATTATTATTTATTATAGCCTCATAGTTATTTGTATAATTTGTAAAATGATTTGTGTGTGTTTAATAAGTAGTAATTAATTGTATTACAATCTTTGTATCTTGACTGCATGTTTGCATATATAACCCCAAACATACAGACTCTTTTGAATAATGAAAGTAATAAAAATATACCGCTATATAGAGATAGTTATAGAGACCACATGCTTCCTACCTGAAATTTCAATATACTTATTTGTTGGTCAATTTTACAATTGGAATAAGCTCATCTAGTTAAATAATTTTAACCATGGTTAGCATTAAAGGAAGAATGTTTTAAAAATGGAACCCTAAATAACTATGTAAAAAAATCTAATTTATACAAGAGCAAGCTCAAAAACCTTAATGAAACATAATTTGCCTTGTTTTACACTTAAATGGAGATAGTTTACAAATTGTAAATTAAAATGATTCTTACACATGGACCTTAATATTGATTTCATACCCATGATCCTTTTGCTATGTCTGAGTGAAAATAAGTCACCTTGATTCGCCTTCTTGGGCCAAAGTAGGTCCTGTTCCACAACAGTCTAGTGAGGTTGAGGACTCCTGTTAGCAAATCTATGGTCAGAATAATATTTGGGCTCATACAAAATAATCTACAATACCTTTGTTGGCAAAAGCTTGTCATGCTTTAAGCTCTGAGATCTGCAGATTTATTTCTTTTTTTGAACAACTAAAACATAGACAGGTCACACCCTTGTGTGTGTATGTGTATGTGTCACAAACCACAGGAGCAATGGACTATTAACACTACTGGAGGAGCGGAGTCTAGCACGTCCATGGTGTTCACCAGGGACCCACGCAAGGAAGTTTGGACTTGGCTGCATGGGATGTACCTGTCACGGCCCTCAATGACAGTTACTAGCGAAGTAGCCGGATGTAATAGTAAGCGTGGTCAATGAAGCTGAGGTCAAATCAGGAGATCCGTATTAGTCCAATGCATGAGACAAGGATGGTCAGGATAGTCGAGGTCAAACCAGAAGATCTGAACAAAGCCCAAACATGGAGAAGAAGAATCTTCAGGGTCGGCGGGTCAAACCAGAAACACTAGGCAAGGTCTGGTCAGCAATGAGCAAAGGGCCGGCAGCAGGAATCCAGAAATGGAAATGAAGCAGAGGTGAACAAGCAGCAAGCAGCACACTGGGAACAGGAACCAGGTACTGAGATAATACTCTGGCACTACTCAATTTAAATCCCCTAAGCAATTTACGGCAGTCATCTGGCACTACGTCACTGACCGTCACCATAATAACACAAAGACTCGTCCTGTTGCCTAGCAATGGGGACACCACCAGGGAGAACTGGAGAGAGAAGGTCGTCCGTCCCTGCAACGGGGAAGAGAGCAGGCATGGCGCCTGACAGTGTGTATGTGAAATTTAGACTGTAAGCTCCAGTGGGGCAGGGACTGATGTGAATGACAATTCTCTGTACAGTTATGCAGATTTGCTTAGCGCTATATAAATAAATAATGATGCTTGGAATTTTCATCAGAAATATGTGACTGGCTGTTATCTGCTCTATTCTTATTTTATGAAGATGGTTCCTATTTAACAAAAATACAATTTTACAAAATAAGGTGCTGATTTAAGATGCTGTTGACAGGTTAATATCTACTGTGGTCTGTGCTGAGGGCGTGCTGATGCAGATGCAGCCGGTTCAAGTCCTGTGTTTCTTGTAAGTAAGCTTGGTTTCAGCCGTATCACTTGCACCAGCCTCAGGGCTGTTGTGGGTATCTACATGGAGCAAGCAATGTTTAGGCAGACAGTACTAACACCAAGATTGAAATGGAAACGTACCTTGAGATACATTTAGATTTGATTACAGTTGGAACTACGCACAAGTTCCGTGTAATTTTTTAAAACGCAACTTGCATGCAGATTTCATCTGAACATTAATCAGGCCCCTGATGTTTGTTCTAGAAGTTATATTATAAAGATTATATTACAGCAGAGGTTAACATATATATGTCGTTAATTATGTATAAGTATGTTCTCAGTGCTTGAAATCTGCATCTGCATTTTGGACAGTTTAATGATGTACATGTATGCTGGGCCCCTTCATAATTTTACTATGGGGCTTGGTGCCCCTGAGTGTCTGCAATGATAAATTATATATTTTACAGTCCTTTTCCATTCAAAGTGAATTAACACATAATTCATTATTGTGAATCCATTGTATTATGCTCGGTGTGAAACAGCTTTATAAGATATATCAGCAATACCATCAAATTTAATCCACACACATAGTAAACATATTTATTTTCAATATTTGAATATAATACTACATGGTAAGCAACTAACTGCAATATTCATTGTTGAATTAGGCTACTACTGATCTTTTATTTGTTGCAACAAATTCCTATTTATAAACTTGCTCAATCATGCCATACAGTATTTATTTTTAATTGGCAAAACACAACCAGCATTTATTTATACTTGTTTATTTGTACACATGCATTATCATATTTATCCATCTGAAATAATCCGTAAACTGTCAGCATTCATTTATGGTAATTTTTGCAGGTGCTGTACACTGTTAATCCTAAAATTATCATAATTGGCTGACAGTTTTATCTAACCGGTGCTTGAAGTTGGAATAATTGTCTTATAATGAAATATCCATTACAGCTTTCATTCCACAAAACATGAACGATGAACCAGATCGTTGCTCCTGCCAATATTCTAAGATAAGATAGGATTTTCCATCTTATTTTAAGAACCATATGAAAATATGCATTAAAGTTTTTATCATATAATGCTGGGAGAAAGAAAGCAATCGTGGCTACAAGTGACGTCTAGCTTAGTAAAATGTTCCAAAGTTCATACAGTTTTATGCAGATTTCTCCTTTTACAAAAAAGTGATGTGGTATACAAGCAAATATTGCCTTTAGAGTGATTTTACATTCTGAATGGGGACATATCCTTTTCTTGAATCAACATCTCAACATGGAAGTGTTTATTAATCAATATTTCTTTCAATGAATTAATTAAATTAATTGAACTTAGCACCATTCTCACAGAAAGATATCAATTATACAAACAAGACACTACGACCAGCAAAACTAACTATTTAGAAGCCAAACAAATATATGACACATTTCTCACTGAGAAAGCACAACACCAATATGACTACAAGATAAATACATTTCACAGATGGTGCAATTAATCTGGGAAACGATTAGCCAATTTGGTGAAAGGCGCTCAATCCAAGCCTTGGATTTCAATTTTGAAGCAAAACGTTTAATATCTGACCCAGCCGCGATATGTGATACATTTATGCACTATTATAAATCATTGTACTTAGCAGAGCCAGATAATAAAGAAGAAGGCATCAGATTCTGGCAAAATGTAACATTGCTTAAACTTCAACCTGAGGAGAGGACAAACTTAGAAGAACCAATCACTGAAGTCGAGGTCACAAATATAATTGCAGTAGCCAATCGCAAAACACCTGGCCCCAATGGATGTGGACAGGTGACCCAAATATTATAAATTTTTAAATAAACATTTTACCCCAATAGTCACTTCATTATTTAACCGCATACTCACCACCGGTATTACTCCACATAACTTCAATGAAGCTAGGATTATTGTTTTACAAAAAACAGGTAATGCGTCCCCAAACTGGTATCCTCTTACAGACCAATCTACCTTCTTAATCAAAAATCTCACCCAAAAAAATGTCAAATAGATTACAAAATGCCATGCCTTATATCTCACTAGCTCAATTAGGGTTTGTCAAATCCCGATAGTCAGTGATAGGGATAAGAACTGCTATATTCGCCATTAATGCCACGCGTTTCACCAAAGCCAAGAATAACATTATAATCAACCGACACACTGAAAAGGTGTTTGATAAAATAGCATGGCCTTACATCACCTGCTTGATGAAATTTCAATATTTCGTACCAATCTTTAGAAACCTTATACACACTACATATTCTAAAACCCCCGCACACGTGATAGTCAATTACATTAATTAAAATGTATTCTCTTTACACAGAGGTACCAGACAAGACAACCCTTTATCCCCACTCCTCTTTAACCTGGCTCTAGATCCCCTTATTAGTCCTCTACTTTCCCAAAACAATATTACTGGTATCAAGGTAGGAAAGAGGGAAGTGAAAATTACAGTCTTCACTGACGGCCTACCCCTTTTTACCTCTAATCATCATCAGTCTATAGCACTAGTAATAGATACAATTTATAAATTTACCTCATTTGCTGGATTATCCATTGACTTTAAAAACTCCAAAGCCTTAGCAATGTATGAACATGCGAAGTGAGGCTGGCATAAATCCTTCCCGTTTTCGATGAGCCCAAAACTATTTTACTAATTTGGGGATAATCCTCCCATAACATCATAATCAACTATACGCCTACAACATTAAACTAGTCATACATAACATGTAAGGAGAATTGAATTATTGGCAGGAGGTTGGGTGCGATCTGTCAATACTGAACCTATCGACAATCAGACTGGCACCAAGATATCGACAGCCAGACTCTCTGCAGGTTCAGTGTGTTTACGTGGTTAAAATGGTGACATTGTGACTGTTAACAGGTAGTAAAGTCGACAGTCACAATGTAGATATTCAATCGGCAATGACAGTGCCAGCTGGCGGACCTGATGGACCTGCTGACACAATACAGTAAATAACACAGTAAAAAAGTAAAAATAAAATGTTAGAACACCCAAAAAAACAACAACATTCCCTCTCTCCCCCAAACAGCATAATGCTACTGATACCATCCTAGGCTAGTAGTAGCAAAATCAGGAAACAAAAAGCATGGGGTCCACCTGATTTTACTATTACCAGCACTAGGCTTTGCCAGCCAGGGCTGGTGGCACAATAGCAGGGGAACCCAGTGCACTACAGGTCCTAGCAAGCCCAGGATGCCATTAAAAGTTTGGACATTGTGGTGCAGCACTGCAAGCACCAGCACACTCATGGCTGCCAGGACATGCTGGCACTTTGGGAACCACAAGTACCAGCTTGCACTGGTATCCAGGGCCCACTGGGACCTGTAGTGCACCAAGTCAAAATGTAAATAAAACACACCTCGTTTGCGAATGGGCCTTTGTAAATATTTTTTGAATATAGTTGGTGTGATTACTGAAGACATTGCAGAGGCTGTTTTATCCATCCAGACAAGAAAATAAACAGCAAAGTGGTTCAGCAAAACCTGTGTGAGAAGCAATTTGTTTGGCATGCCTTTCACATATCTTACACTGACTTATTCAATCTTTCACATATGTATTCTATACATCCAACCACCAACTCCATGGATGTGTAACACCCCTCAAGTGGTATGTAAAAGTTTTTGTATGAATCTACCTGCTATAGGTTTTCTTCACCTTGATAGACGTTTCCTGCAGCTTCTTCTTTTCCCACACCATAGCTGAGGGACAGGTCGTAAACCGCGAATACACAATGATGACACGAATAAAATAAAATAACTGTATATTTATTTTATGGGAAGCCTTCCATGCAGTCTAGCTTCCTTTAAGTGAAAGGTTAATGTCATACCACACAACTAGCAAGATAATTGTAGCAAACACAGTATCACAGTATTTGCAAAATGCAAACATGCAATATTTAGTTTCCAATCTAACAGTAGTCATCTCCAGTGTGACAATCGCATAAATAAACATAGCGTCAATTATCTATGAATTAATCCTTGATTACTCAGTACGGTGCTGTCAGCACCTACTGGAACCAACTGCAACTTTAACAGGCAATCCAAATTATTATTATTTCACAAATATATTATATTATAATTGTTTCTTCGCTGGCCAGGTCTTGACAGTGCACATAAATGTAGATTAAAGCTGCTTACTAGAGTTTTAAATCCTGAACTGGTAACACGGTATAACCTGCCAATCCTGAGCACTACTTCCGCTTGTCACAATTAATATGCTGATAGATATGATGGTACACAGTTTTACTGGTGTGTTGAAGGGGCAGCTAAAGCGGGCACTCCTGTTAGGCATGTCTGCTGATTTTTAGCTGGAGTTGGGGATACACAACTGACTGACTTTTGTGTAATTATATTTTATCTAGCAGTATTTTGCTGGATGACAGAAAATAATGTCTGACTCTGTAGGTCACTAATGCTAGATTGTCTCTAACTCCTCTGCCTTACAGCTCTTATTCTCCTTTCTCAATATTCTGCAGTTTTTCTAGTGTAAAAAGCTGTCATTGTTCTCTGACAACTCCTTTCTGGGTAGGATAATTTAGTCTTTGTAAGTTTAACTCTGCAAAAGCTGTCTGTGAGAGAGTAACTAACTTGTCATTTTTGTCACATGTACAGATAAACTATTAATGGTTGCCTTCTCTTACTGTTTTCTTATGATTCCTGGGTACAGGGAATACTCACTTCACAGTTGTCTATGTGCTATCAGATATAGGGTTCCTCATCTTACTTAAGTGATACCCCCATTCCAGATATATATAGTCCTTTTGTAGGGAGTCACTAGTCCTGAGTGAGGTTTCACAGACGGATTGCTGGTTTCTAGAATTGGTGAGCAATAGTTGTAAATATAGTTTTTTGCTATTGTTATGGTTTAACTTTATTGTTTTCTAAGCTGAATTACACACTTATGTTTAAACTATTTTAAAATGAAAATAAAAACGGACATTTGTTGAATTCTTGGCACAATTCTGCCTTGCTCAGTCTGACTCTCAACAAATGGAAAATATTCCACCTCTCTGGCTTTAGTTATTATTATAATTTAAATTTCTTGTTTTCTTTATCTGCTTCTAAGTTTAATTATATTCTTGCATTATTTTCAAACAAAAATGAGAAACATGGGTGTTTGTTCATTTCTGGACACCCAGACTGATCGCGCATTAATGCTAAATACTGCCGTGCTCTGTCTGACTTTCAACAGTTGAAAAAAATAAATAAATGTCATTTCTCATTTGTTTGCCATCCGTTCATTATCTTATTATATATTGTTTTCCTTTTTGTACTTTTTAATGCCATAATGAAAATATTTTTTGGGATAAAATACTCAACTCATGAATAGTCATTGAAATAGCCATGATCTGTCATACTTGGCAACTACTTTGGTTAAGCACAACCATCTACTGCACTTACTCCTCCACCCTTGCTCTCCGTATGTATCCCAACTTACAAGTATAATGTAAGCTCTCAGGAGAAGGGACTTCATCTCCAGCATCCATTGCAATAACTATACTATACTATGTTTCCCTGTATTATGTATTATTGTATTATTATTATTATTATTATTATTTATTTATTTATAAGGTGCCACATATTCTGTAGCGCCTGATACATAAGCAAGTAGCAAATAGATGAAGTAATACATGTCAGAGTGTAGCAAAAGACATGACAGGTCGTACGAGGGACAGGAGACAGACGTGGGACAATAGGTAGAGAGGTCCCTGCCCGCGAGGGCTTACATTCTAAAGGGAGGGGTGGTGAGAGATAGTAGGACCAATTGGGAGAACATTGTAAAGCACTCTGTAAAGAATGCCAATACATACACACATAGATAAACCTACATAGCTGATTTTTTTTATTTACTATTGTGCCCATCAAGAACACAGAATGCTTCCTGTACGTGGGTTGTCATTCTTCACCTGGCAGCATTTGGACAAATTAGATTATACTGCTGATGCACCCAAACTGCAGCCATGCCCCACAAGGTCACACTCCTTCTGTGAGTAAAGTACAAAAATCAGCACTGTTGTGAATTATGGATAGTGAATAGGGCATGGCTTATAGCATCTCGGTGTGTGTGTGCTAACAGGCTTCACTGATGTAAATCTGACTCTGTACGGTATTTAAATATTTTGGCAAAAGTTTAAAATGTACCTTGTATATATAAAATGTTATATATTTTATATATAAACTGATTTTCATATCATTAATTTAACATCACTGGAATCTTGATTGATTTATTCACTGTATTACAAACAGCATACGATCAGATAAAGAATTGATGGCAACAATAGGTTCTGCCACAGGTGACCATTGAAGTACTGCATTTTATTCATAATGACCAAAAGCTGGTTATTGTAGGAGCCACTTAACTTATAGTTAATACTTCCAATTAAATATGTAATTAAAATGTTTTTAATAATGATATCTTTAACTACATTTTTTACTGTTTAGTATGTAGTCTGAGCTTTTGTGGAGCTTTTTGCATTTTCTACATCAGCTTTGCAAATCATCGTTCCTATTTTTCATTATGTGCATCCTTTCAATTACTTCATTGATATATTCAAATAAATGCATTTAAGCAATATAATGAATAGGGCATTGGGGGCTCAGGTACCACACAGAATGACATATCATGTCTTGGTTCCTCATCCTTAACCTTAGAACTGCTTATGTATCCACAGATCTGCAGTCAAATAGAAAAATATGTTATTTGTTATGTGCTACACATTAGAGCATTTTAGTATTTGTTTGTTTTATGTCAATAACTGTGTGTTGTTTAACAAATGACTTCACAGTGATATAAATAATAACAGGCTGAACACGTTTATTTATTTCCTCTCTATGTTTTCGTTAGGAAGGAAAATAGTTTCTTTGCACCTCACTTTGGTTTCACAACATTAGTCATCTCTGATCAATACCCGTAGCATTCCTATTACTGAAACTATATTTGCTACATGCATGCAATTGAAATGTTACTATTTATATCTAGGGGTGTTTTGTCTTTAGTGATTGTGTTATTCATTCCACACTTTTAAAGCCCTTTTAAGAGATGTAAGGCCTGTTTCCTTACACGTTTAATTTGAGTGCATCAAGACTCTGAATTCTGAGAAAATAAATAGTGACTTAAAGATTTTAGGTGGGAGAAAGTAGATGGGGAAAACACTTACATGTGGGGCCCTAGCCATGACACAGGTTAACATGATAAACCCCCTGACAACATTAACAATTTAGAAAGTCTGTCTGACTGCTTTGAAACATGTTCGTAACCTAGTGGCAAACGTTTTTAAAGATAATTAAATTCCCCCCGAAGTACCGCTGCGCTAAAACTATTACCATTATTACGGTAGTTCTAACGCCAGCTTCTTGCTTGCAGCTCCCTGAGCTGTGAGTAGAAAGCCAGGTGGATATTACCGTAATAATGGTAATATCCATAACGCAGCAGTACTTCGGGGGGAATTGAATTCCCCCCAATAATTTAAAGTTTACTGTAGTCTGCACACATTGGAGACTTTTGTGGACCCAATCAATATTCATAGAATGCCACCTATCGGTTCTTTAGGTATATCAGGAATTACCATAAATAAGTATTTTTTCAATGTCCTGCTTATTATGATTGTCTTTTATTTATAGACCTGACATACTACACAGCGCTGTACACTGAAGGGATCATGACATAAATTACATACAATGACATGAATGTAAAGGTAAAAGTGGCCCTGTCCAAAACAGTTTACAGTCTAAGAGGCTTGGGGAACACCTGATACATAGGGTGGAACAACTATCACAGTTGGACAGGACAGTGTCTGTTATTACAAGGCAGCAGCATTATCTGCCACCAATAATAAAGCGGTCCTGTTTATGGTTATATATTATTATAAACCATACTTAGGTGGTTGGCGGGAGGAGCTAGCTATGCACTTCATGGCCACACCAGCTCTGTTGGGATAGAGCTTCAGAAATTTCAACTCTAGGCCCATGTGGCCCTTAAGCTGGACCTGAGTCTGTTAAGTGTTTTTTTTCTGTTCTGTGTTTTTGTGTGCCTGTGATTAAGAAATGGTGCACTTTAGTGGTGTAGAGACTGAGGAGAGTGTGTCACAATTATCTGTACAGTCAGTGTGTAAAATGTTTGTGCTATATAAATGAAGAGAAATAATAATCAAATAACAGAATATTCCTCATAGCTCATGTGAATTTATACTTATTTGCATAAGCTGCCAAATATGTTGCCATGGTTGATTTTGCTAATGTGTATTATTAATGGAAATGAGTGCGTCAAATTTCTGAATTGTATTTATTTGCAAGTTTCCCAGATAATAAATGCAATCCTTAAAATCCAATTACAACGTTGCTGTAAAGTACATTCTAGACAAACGGGAGTTTGGTCAAGTGTTTACTGGGTTGATGCTTTTAAGGTCCTATACCCACTTCTAGTTGGTGTATCCTATACCCACTGGCGTTTGATTTGCTTTAAAAAAAAAAGCCAATAAAACTGAATGTCAAACTAATGCATTTGATATGCAGTTGTAATTGCTGCTTTACTCTCATCGAGGAGGTCATTGCAGGATGATTAGGCTTCCTCTAGGCAAACAATCAACCATCAACCAGCTGGGGGAGCCCACCATAATTAATTAACCTCTAATATTACAAATTAACCCCCTTATAACCATTAACTCCCACATCATCCCTCTAATAGTCATTAAATCATTTAGCCTCATCATAGCAACCCCTTCAATATCATTAAACCCTTTATAATCATTAACTCCCTCATCACCATAATTCATTTACACCAACATCATTAAATAATCCCATTTATATTCATTATCAGTTATGAACTCTCAGCCTCATCAAAAGCTCCCCATTAATCCTCTCACCCTCCTAATTAACTCCCTCATTATGCCTAAACCCCTCAACATCAACTTCCCATCAAGTACATTAAATCCCCCCTCCACCCCCAATTACCTGTTGCTGCTCAGTTTTCCCTGTAATAAAGGGAAACTGGTCACATGTCAGTTACCCTCTGTGTGCTCTATCCCCCACAGCGCACCCTGCAGGCTGGAGGTGATACAGCTGCCTGTCAGCGTGGACAGACAGCAGGGGAAGTTAGGGGCTGTGTGCTCCGTGCCAGCTGTTCTCTGTTTGCTCCTTCACCCATGATCGCCTGAGAAATTTCTTCTTTCTGGGAGGCAGGGGCGCCCCCAAAAGCCCGGCACCCTATTCAACTGCTTAATGTTAGCGCTGGGAACGAGTACGAAGCTTCTGGAAAAATGAAACGATGCTACATGCTAACGTTTCAGAGTAATGATGATTTCTATTTTCAAACCCTTTTCCATGTGTTCCACTAGCGTTAGAAATGCCAGTACAATGCACAAAATTGATGCCATGGATATGAGGCCTTGTTTACCAGGTTCCGATCCAACTCAATGTTTAGCATTACTGCTGGGGTCATGAGTTTATTCTGTCCAGAGTTTGTACGTTCTCCCTTTCTTTGTATGTGTTTCCTCCCTTGATCCAAAAACATAATGATAGGTTAATTAGCTGTTGACTACAATGTAAATGAAATTAAAGTTAATCTCATTCCTACACCTTTTGCTGACGCTTAAATTCCAGGACCTGGATGTTAACTTGGTATCAAGTCATGCAGGTCTCAGCTATCTTCTCAACTCTTGTCTGTGGTGCAGCAATCCTGTTTGTGTTATCACTTTGCTATCTGTGTTCCTGTTATTATCTGTACTCTCATGACATCTTATTGTCCTACTGTGGGTGTCAGTGCACATCAGAGCCAGGCACGGTTTTATTTGATTATTGTAGAGAGCACTTTCATGACATATTGCATAGCACAACAGTTGTCTTGCTGGAGACATTCAATACAGGAAAAATGGGGAGAAAGAGAAATTGTGACCTTAACCAAGGTACATAGTCTTGTTGCGACCCAGACACAAAAAACAGGGGTGAGATAAGCATAGGTTTTCCAACACATGATTATTCTGTGAAGCGTCTAATGGTACAAAACAGTGCCATGTATATAAAATGTGGAAATATATATTGAGGTATGAATATTGTAAGCTACCAAATGTAGCAATTTTTGTTGTAGTAATTCAGCTTTTGGCTGTTTTGGGAGTTTGCCCATCACAAGAAGTGGACAGAACCAGCTGTTGCAGTGGTTTATGGGATCATTAAGGATAAGGGTGTATGCTGTATAACCCTAGTAGAGGAAAAAAGTGAACTAATGAAGGAGATTTTATATCAAGATGTCCTGGTACAGAATCTATCATTGAGAATGCACTGGACTTAAACCTATTGCATAAGAGATTATTCTATAATTTGGAGCACCAAGCATAAGATACAATAAGCTACATAATTTCCCTTCTTCATGAACTGCATGTTAGGGAAGATGGGAGGGAGATGTAAGTGGTTGGAAGGAGGCGCTAGCTATCCACTCTATGGCCACACCCCCTCTGGTGGGATGGAGCATCTCACAACAGGCTCTTCAGTATTTTTAGCTCCAGGCACATGTGGCCCTTAAGCTGGCCCTGAACATGCTCCCACAACAATAACTGAGGACAGGAGCCAAGTAGAAGGAATAGAGGTGTATATTTCACACCTTCTTACTGCTCAGCCATTCATGGCCATTTTGGACATCCCATATCTTCTAAATAGCTGTTCAAAAATGGATTCCTATTGCTGGTCCTTGCTAACACTGACAGCTTTGGTGTCTAGTATTGGGGCCAGGATTCCTAGCATTAAGTACCATATGATGATGTCATGAAATATGAAGTACCTGGCTCGACTATTTACAGCATGGAACTGCACAGGTACAGATGCTGGGATAAATGGGAGTCAGACGACACCAGAAACTAGGTGTTGGTGAAGGAAGAAATTCCTGTGATACTACTGTCAAGTGAGCATTCAGAGACAATTTATTGAAATCTGGACACGTGATGATGTCACTGAATGTTTTTCAGAATCTCTCGTTAACATCAATATTTGTACATGCCTAGGCAGGGGCCACAAGCATGGGACCCCTGCTATGGTGAAAATCAGCACTAAGTTGGTCAGTGCAGAGCTGGAAGCTCTATGGGTGGGGGTCATAATAAACTTGAGTGCCCCCCACTCCCAGAAACTATCAGAGTAATAAACAAGAATTAGACCCTTCAGTGAGAACTTTGCCACTTTAGTGGCCCCATTATACCAAGGGACAAGCATACACAATTTTCCAATAAACGTTATTCTATAAAAGTCTCCTTGAAACCCTCATTTGCCACTTTAGTGATAAAAAAAGGTCTTTTTTTCTTGATCTGTTGCAGACCGAATGGGAATAACCCAGAAAAATCTTAAGTATCCTCAGGGAGCAGGCTGGTTTTGCTCCTCCTGCATAGTGGCACCACCTTTTGCGTGATACTATAGGGTTCTTTTACTTTAGTTTTTGTCTGTTTTAATTTGCATGTAAAAAATGCATGGTACCACTTTCTTGTCAATCACCATTAGGGGATCCCACTTAGGGAAAGTCATCCTATTTTGCTTAGAACTGTGGGTTTACAGTAAATGTAGTAAATGCAACTTCTATCACAAGGTATATTTTCTCTTTTACACCACAGTTTTTTTTTCCAGCCGGGAACCATTATATAAACAAGGAGACCTCATTACTGAAATGTCATATCTGTCAACATTCATTCCTGAGAAGCCAATGTATTTTTTTTTCTACCTTTTTCATGCTCTTATTTCAACAGATCCTCAAGCAAACAATGTATTGTTCTTAAGTTTCATTATTTTATGGAACTTTTTGACACTAGTGAAACTCTCCAGACGAGCGTGTCAGATAAGATTAAAGCCTTTGCAATAAAGGAAGGGCAAATAACTGAATGACAGCGGAAAATAAACCCTTTCAAGATTGATTGATTAATCCTGAATGTAACTGTACAGCAAGAACTACTGTTTTACTAACGATAAATCATCGCAAACTGACAGTTATTAATTAAATTGCTTGGAGCAACAGTTCTCTGATAAAAGCCAGAGAATAACAAGGAGATAAAATTCTTTTACAATTTTAAAGAAACAATCTGGTACTTTCAGATCATGGTTGAAGTACGTACAACGTGATTTGTCACGTTACATAAATACAGTTGTGTTACATTATATGGGATACTACTCAAAACAGATTACAGGCTAACTGACATAGTTTGCTGCATTTTGACTGACACTTCATCGCAACATCAGCATTGTTTTATGGTTTAGACAAGTTGGGCTGCCCTGATTGCCCCTATTATCCAGGAGAAACTGATGCAGAGGGTGTTCCTGAATAAAGAGGGTGTCACGTTATTGGATGTGAGCATCATGTGATCCCCTTACATCCAATTACAACTTATCATTCAGAAACACTTGCTACATTTTAGCATTATCTAAATTCATTTTAGTAAAGTCATTGGTAGATTACAAAATATTTCACAGGCTTTCTTTCCTTTCATACACAAACACATTTATATAAGGAAAAATTGTAAAGCTTTGGAGAAAATGAAGAAAAAAATTAGCAAAATATTCATAAAATATTAGTTAAATATGGTGTTATTTTGGCCATATCAACTTTTTACAAGATTCAAAAATGACTTTTATCGCAGCAATAGACATTTATTGTTTTTTATAAATAAAAATATTTGGCATAAATTATTAAAGTATTGATTAAAACCTCCAGTTTTCTGAAGACCAGGGCTATCAGTCAATCACAACATAGTAGACAAAGGGGGCGTTCTGACAACTGCAAAATGGGGATGGTTATCAAAGCTGAAGATAGTGAAATCTGTAAAAAAATATTAAGTTTCCTGAATATACAATAATGATAGTGCTTCTATAACCACATAAATAAAACCACTAATTAACTAAAATTAAGAATTTAAGTGCAGAGATAAATGGCAAACAAAGACAGGACAAGGAGCACAAACTGACAAATAGACTCCAATTAAAATAATTATTAATTACTAGGGGGTATATTGATTAAACTGCGGGTTTGCAAAAGTGGAGATGTTGCCTATAGCAACCCATCAGATTCTAGCTGTCATTTTGTAGAATGCACTAAGTAAATGAAAGCTAGAATCTGATTGTTTGCTATAGGCAACATCTCCACTTTTTCAAACCCGCAGTTTAGTACATATACGGTACCCCCTAAATGGAGATTTATGGACAACTTGGAAAGCTTGGACACATGTTCCAGATCTGTAGAAAAAAAACCCCAAAACATTATGGGGTAAATTTACCAAGCTGCAGGTTTGAAAAGTGGAGATGCATTGCAACCAATCAGATTCTAGCTGTCATTGTGTAGAATGTACTAAATAAATGATAACTACAATATGATAGGTTGCTATAGGCAACATCTCCACTTTTTCAAATATGCTGCTTAATAAATTTACCCCTATGGGTTTTTGTTATAAGACTATTTTATTATACACTAGTCAAACGGAGTTAGAATTTTTTTATTTCAAATATGATTTGACCAAAGGGGCCAATGCTTAAGTACAATTGGATTGGGGTCAATACCCCATTATAATTAGTTTTTAATTAGTTTTTACATTACCGACCACCTAAGGGGTAAATGTAACAATATGTGGTTTTTCCAAGTTGCCGATAATAGGCGATTTTGCAGGGCAGATTTAAAATGTCAATGTCTGTTCTGTAAAGGCAAGTTTGCCTTTAAAGATATTGCCATTTGAAATCTGCTTTGCAAAAACCGCAGATTGATACATATACCCCCAAAGCTCCAAATCATCTATGTCAACATTCCAGGTTTTCAAGAGGGAGAAAGCTTTTAGCAGGTGAAATGATGTGCTGCTCCAAACTTAATGTTTCTAAAATGGGCATGTTTTAATTTGTTTTGGGATGTAGCTTATAGAAAAGAGGTGTGTCCAGTGTACAAAGTAGAGTCCTTCCCTGATGGCTATTATACGATGTAGAATCCATTACCTGGCGGCCAACAGAGCTCAGTCTTTGGAGGTCCGGTGTACAATATATACTCCAGTACTGGGTGGCAATGCATAGCCCAGTCCCAGGTGGCAATTGTGACCAGTCCCTTACATGGTGGCAGCGCACAACAGAGCTCAGTCTCTGATAATCCAATGTACAATGTATTGTCCTGTCCTAATGGCCAGGTGTACAATTCTGAGCCCAGTTCCCATTGGCCAAGATACAATATATTGCCAAAACCGTGGTGGCCACATGTGCCAGACATGGCCAGACAAAGCTCAGTCCCAGGTGGCCAGTGTAAAACAAATATCACAATGTGTGGTACAGAACCCAGTACCAGGTGGTTAAGTGTGTCTATAAAGACCAATTATTTGTGTCCAGAGTACACTGCAGAGTCTATTTCTTGGTTTACTTAACTACACTGCACCAACCCTGCTTCATTGGCTGAAAGTGGCTTTATTTCCACTGTTTTATTGAACTCCATCAGGAAATAAGAAATCATTAGAGGACAGGAAACTGTGAGCTATGAGCCAACAACAAGCTAGACTTATAGCGTTCAGCTTCCTGTCCTGCTTTAAACTCTACTATCAGAATCTAGTGGGAAGGTGGAAATAGAGCTGCTAATAGCAAATAGACTGGTAGCAGCGCCATAATCTGGAAGTCTCTGGGAGCGTGTGCCGAGTCATCAATACCAGTGGCGGGGGTCTGAAGCCTCCCAACTGGCAGATTTCAGAAGCTTATTGAGAAACAGCAGATAGGGCAGCACGGTGGCTTAGTAGTTAGCACTTCTGCCTCACAGCACTGGGGTCATGAGTTTGATTCCCGACCATGGCCTTATCTGTGTGGAGTTTGTATGTTCTCCCCGTGTTTGCATGGGTTTCCTCCAGGTGCTCCGGTTTCCTCCCACAACATACTAGTAGGTTAATTGCCTGCTATCAAATTGACTTTTCTCTCTGTGTGTAAGTTAAGGAATTTATACTGTAAGCTTCAATGGGGCAGGGACTGATGTGAATGAGTTAACAGTTCAGCGCTGCGGATTTAGTGACGCTATATACATAACTGATGATGATGATGATGGCTAGAATGCTGAAGTTTCTCAAATAGAATGGGATTATGAGTTTACCCTTCAAGATTTGTTTTTGACTAACTCCAAATCTGTCACAGTAAATATATGGCAGAGTAGTAGTGGTGGCTAATTGCTTCTGCATACACCATTGGGACCAGGATATTTGTGTCAGCTACGGTTCCTCTGAAAGATCAGGAACCAAGAAATTCTTCCCTTCCAATTGTTTACAACCAGCATTCACAATTAATTCTGTGTTCCGAATGAGAAAGAATAACTGGTTCCCATTTCAGTGGCTGGGATTGCTACAAACCTGATGACATCATGGTGATGTCGTAGGGATATAGCACAATTATACCAGAGGACCAATAGAAGTGTAGGAGGGGTCCAGATAGGATCACTCCTTCCACTAATACTATGCCATCCAGTGTAACCTGTATGTATACAAGATATACTTGAAAACAAGAGGTGACTTTCAATGTATTTCTTCCTGGCAAAAATACTTTACAAATGAATAATAGTAGCATATAAATAGCTAAAAATGTTAGCATCACATCATTACCTTATATCTGTTTTTTGCATCTGCAAAACAAGGCAACTCAGTGAATGTATAGGTACAGGTACTAATTGGCTTCCTGAGGCCATCGGCCTTCCAGGACGAGTCCCGGTAGCTTACCCAAAGATATAAAGGGTTGGAGAGAGTTGTTGTTACAGATGAGGTCATAACTTTGAATTCCACCTTACTTGAAAAAGACAGCCCTAAATTAAGCAATCTGGGTGATTATCTTCCAGGATTATCTTTGACGTGATAGTAGTGGAGTTTGAGAATTCTTTGCTGTTGTATGAAGCCCGGCCACTATAAGATAGATCAGTTCTTACTGGGATGTCATCCACTGTCAAACTCCTGCTGGTTTTAAATTATCCATAGCAATGTAAACAAAAAATAAATAAATCACATTCTCTCTCTCTATTTGTACTCAAAACTTTAGGTTATCCCAGATATGGTGGTACAAATTGTTCTATCTCTGCCCACTTCAGGGAACATTGAATACAAAAAGGTGCTCTGACCATTATTAAATGTACCTTAAAAATTCCAGAAAATTTAAAATACACGTAAAACATATTTCTGAATTATTTTTTTATTTATTTTTATCAGTAATTAAATATTTTTTTTCATTGCAGCAACTACTATGGAAAAGGTCTTAATCCTTATTGGAAATTGCATACCCAGTGCCTGGATTTTTTGCTTGATGTAAATACACTGTCAATGTAGAATTTAGAGAAGAGAATTGTAACTGAATAATCAGATCTTCAGCTGCTAGACAAAAGCCCTTGGACAAAGAATATAGTATTTAACACAAATTCCACGGCTGGTGCCAACATGCTTACATGCACACTATACCCAAAACAGATGCTGCCCACTCATGTGGTTGTTACTCAATTCAATGTATGAGGGTTTACTAAACATTTCACTGCTGTAGAGACTGTGTTTTCTTTATTTCCATTGTTTTGATATCTGGTACTAGAAATACCCCACAGTATGCTTATGAGGTCAGATTAAAAATTCAGCTATAAAGTTTTTCTTTTCTTTTATTCAACACAGTACCTCAACTGTCATCATAATTTATCCCTAGGTTGAATGATCTGAATAGTGTTAGAAAACAAACATTTTTAGAAAAATCCTTTTTGCAGCATTTTTCACATGACAGCGTATTTTTCATTTAATTCTTCAGGCAGGCGTTCTCATAGGATTACATTACTACTATGTAATTTGTACATGGTTTACCACAGTGGGCATATCATGCAATACTAGATTTATATATGAAATATTTAATAGTATTGACTTTCTTTTAGTATTGGCAACTTTCACAAAATCATTTGAGGCAAGCACTAAGTGCAAGCACATTACACAATTAAAGTCGCTTATCCTCAATTACAAACCTCTAAATATTTCCGTTTATGCTATTAACAAAATGTAAAAGAACAAAGGTCATTGACTTTTTCTAGCAAAAATGTACACCTAGATGTACAAATTAGATGCATGATATAGTATAACATTTTTCTAATTTGTGATCATGCGTACATCAAAGTGTACCATAGTATTTAAGGTTGCTAATATTGTATATATGTATGCAAATTTTCACTGACTTTACGACTGTTACTGTGTGTTACTTCTTTCTTCTTTCTTCTTTCTAATTCTTCTTCTTTCATCCAATCAGAGAAGAAAGGAGACTAACTGCTGATAACATAGAATAAAGTAGGTGGGGAAAGGGGCAAGAAAAGCTCTGAAAACATTAACTAAATGAGGGCTGGACATTTCAATGACTCTGCCCGTAAGGCTGGGTACACAATACAGAAAATTTCTCCTGATGCGATATCGTTCACGATTTTACCGAGTGAAAAAAAAAGTCCTGAACAGTATGCCGGATTATGTATACACACTACTTATCTTCAGATCTGTTCTCTTCATCTGCATAATCATCGGCTGAAAAGATTGTGACTCTGCACACTCCATAGAGATATATGGATACTGCCAGTCCTGAGTGCATACACACTGCAGATTTAAAACAATATTCGTCCATCGTTGAACAAGATTTTTAGTTTGGTTTAACAATCATATCAAACGATACAATGAGCTTTGTAACGATAATCCCTTATTGTTGGAATGTCCACACTAATACTATATCGGCCAAACTGTCGTTTATGGCACGATAAATGGGTGAAAAACCTGTAGTGTGTACCCAGTCTAAGGTACTTTACGGTAAACAAAGTTTGAAGGATTGGATAAGCTGGTAAACAATCGCTAGCCTCCGCAGACAAAAAGTTAAAAAAAAAAAGTTTAAAAAGTTATTACAGGTTTCTTGAGCAGACAAAATTAAATGTACATGCTTTACATAACTTCCCCCTCTCATCTACATATATCACAGCTTTCCCCAGATTCCCATTTATCCTGCAGCATTCCATCACAGTCCTAATATTCTCAGATTTTATCAATTTCCTCAAGTTACAACGATAAATTCAGCCAGCACAGTGGTTAACTTTCCAATCACCAATACAATCAAAAACAAGCAATCTCCTAGCTAACCTGTACACTATCCATTCTTCGCCACAGCTTTACTGTTGCCTGGTAATTGATAATCTAATTATTAATCCCGATAATCTAATTAATAATCATGTCTGCCATGTTTGGTGCCTGATAAAAGATGTTGCCGTATGCTTAATTGCACGGAGCTTTTTTTTTTTTTTTACAACAGATATAGATTTTACGCATTGTATACACTCTCATTGAAAATAAGACCCTTGGACCCTTCCTGCTAGGCAGACTTGAAGATAATTTTTCTGCCAGCCGCCAATGTATGACATTTCATTCACTGTTGATTTGTGTGTTATACAGTTGCAGAATTGCCTTGGTAATCACCTGTCTAGTCTCAGTGGATTGTTTTGACATCATTTACTGGAGGTCAATTTTATTTCAAAGTAAACTAGAGGTGCTAAATCAACAGTTAATCTTCAATACTATCTCCAAGTGTTAATCTATTAAATAACTTTGAACAGAATAAAGCCTGGAACAAGATACACTGTAACAAAAGCAATAGCTTGCCTACCATGGGGGAACTACTGCACACAAAAAAGTGTATTTTATCATTTTTGAATATTGGGAGTAGAAGCTGTTGTCATTGTAACTTTTCAAACTCGGTGTATTGATATTTTTCACCCTTTCCCTTTCAGATATTACTACAAACAACAGGAAGCTAACTGCATTAATGCTAATTAACACTATGTGATTGTGCACAGGTTGTAGTGGAAAATGCTTTACTATGCACTTTATGACTTCTTGCTATTAGTTCCTAATGTGCTTGTGCATGATCTTTCAATAAAACAAGTTGAATTGTAAATGCAGTAGTCTTTCAAGGCATATGGATGGAGAGAAGGACAAAGAATAAGGTTTCCGGCAGTAAAGGTTATCTTTGTAAATTTACTGTTTTGTAAGTATGGAGTCATGTTTTCCTGGATCTGCACTACAGCTAAATCCCCTGGTCTAAATTCCCACTTTGATGCTTGTCAAATGATCACATTTTAGCTTTGAAGATCAGGTTTTTTAGATTATTATATAATCACATTTTGGATACACATCAGACACTCAGTATACATTCCTGGATTTTGGAAACGTGACAACTCTTTAAAAAACACAGTCTCATGTCAGCTCCCATCACCTTGGCATTTAAGTGAACTGAAATCCCATTCCAGAAAAGAAAGCACAAGACTTGCTGTGTGAAAATATGTCTGGTGAATACCGCACTGTAGGGATTACAACTGCGAAGGTGGCCACTTATCTGCCAACACTGGACTCCGGCTGTTGATAGCCTGGTTGCACAATTAAAGACCTGCAATGCACCCAGTGTTGTCAGTAGTAAGTAGGGCTGGCTGCTTCCTTCTCCAATGAACTTTGGGTAGCCAATCAGAATTCACTGTAGGAGAAAGCTTCTTATTAGTGCCCCAGCAGCAGCACAGCTAATACTGTGAGTTAAGTAATGCAGGGACTAAATGCTGGGAGACTGTATGTGGGTACAGTGAGATATACATGGTGGAATCGATAGTGAATATTTACAAGGATCCATGAGTCTCCCGTTATGCCACTGGTTAAAATGAAGCTAGGGCATTTTATCTTTCTCTTTTCCTACCATCTAGAAAATGTATGAATGCTGCTGGTAATAAACTAAAGCAGATAACTGGTATTAGAGCAAACAAGAACATGAAATGGCCTAGAAGAGTGTGAAAAGGCGTTACAAACCTGCAAACCACAGGCGGCAGGAATATGAAGGAGAAGATCCAGAGCAGGACGTGGAAATGACTGTATAGGAACATTTTGTGTGTTCTATCTTCCCTGTCGTATGTACTTCCATGATATTCTGCCCCCCACCAAAAGGAAACAACTACTTTTCAGTATTACATCGTAAAAATGTTTGTAAGAAGCTAGGAACTTTTGCCTGCCTATAAGAAAGTACAAATATCAGGTAAAATCATTCTTTTGTCAGTTAAGCAAGGCATGGGTAGCCAAGGAGCCCCCACACAACAGGCTCCCCCAATCACAAAACAGCAATATTATTTGACTGCAGGGACCAATAGGAAGCCTATTGGTCCATGTGGTCACAGGCCCTGAGGTTACTAGCATGACAACAAGCTTAGCAGTGCTGTAATATAGCAGTGTAGAAGCCTTGGGAAAACTGCAGTTCCCAGGAGCAGCTAAGTTACACTTTAAAGTTACTCCTTTAATGACAAGTGAGGCTTTTAGGATGAACGCACTTAAAGGGCGACAGGGTTTGTAACAGGCTGAACACTTACCTGAAGGGGTTAACATCGGGTGGGGCCTGACCAATGGTAGTTCCTGTGGGAGGGTCCTGGATTGGATATAGCAGACGGCACTTCCTGGTTTGTCTCACTCTGCAGCACGAGATCCCACCCACCCACTCCTTAGTTTAAGTATTTTATGTGTAAAGGTCTGCGGTAGGAAGGCACTGCGTTCAGCGGCTGATTAGTGGGCGCACAGGTATTTGGCCGCAGGTTACTGTCCCCTTAGAGGCACCAGTAACTCCTTTTTTGGTCCTTCGGTGAGGAGAGTCCCTGTCCGGCTCAGTGAGGGAGGGGAGCGTGAGTTTAGAAGGGGCCATCACTCTGACGCCAATTCAGCGCATGATAGTTTGGTATGTGTTCCCCCTGGTTAGTGGATGTACGGCGGTTTGCGCCAGTCCCCATGTGATCTAGTAGTATCAGCTTGGGAGCTGTTTCGTAGTGCCCTTTCTCCGCCACCATAGGTTTAGTTTAATACTAAAATAATAATAAATGTCCTTCCATTTTTAGCAAATTATACGTGACTCCGTGTGTTTATTTGGATATAAATGTTTATGAATTTTAAGGTTGATGTGAAGATTATGGGAACATACACAGTGAGCCCTTTAGTAAAATTACTGTGACAGGGACCCATATACATTATTTACCTTATTCCAGTCTTGCAGTTGCGGGAATTAGATTAGTCTATAGTAGTGATTCTGAGTAAAGAAGCTCCTGCACAATTACAGCCCAGACAGTGCTCACAATGAGGGCTAATTATTTTGGGGCTCCGTGATTGCATGCTAAAGAGAAATGGTAAACACACCTATGATATGAGAGAACAGTTTTATAACAAACTTATTTTGTAATGGTAACGGTCAGCCTTGCAGAATGAATACACTAACCTCTTCTCTGTTAACATCAACATGTACAACATCTTCACTATTTATGCCCTTAGCTATTCACTGATTTGCACACAAATTATTACTAAATGGAGAGTTTATGTATTGCAATCTGAAGCATAACATTCAGGGACCTATTAAAACAAAAATTTGGTCTCATTTCAATTTAGTTGGAAGCCTCAATTGCTAGGAAAGCACAAAGCAGCATTTTAGAAAATTAAATGACTAATTTCCGTTTTTCCTCTCGACATAATGACCACCTCAATTAGTTTCCTATTTTAATGGTTGAAGAGAGCAAGAATCAACAGTTTATAGTATGGGCAAGGAATCCACACCATCTGTTTATAGTCAGATCTTATGGAGTGCTCATTTATTGATTAAAGAATTATAAGAATAAAGATAGTTTGCATACTAACCATGAGCATTGGTCGGAAAATAAACATGAATCCCATTTTTTAAATTCCATCACAGAGGTTAGAAATGGAAGAACTGTGGGTGTCTGAGGAGTTTATAGAGGTACACCTAAGTTCCATTGAGGGGGCACTAGAAAACATGTTATTAAAACTGTACTTAAAATGATTTGCTAAAAGCAAACATGCCCTTTTGTTGTGTGTTACATAGCTTGACCCAAAAACCAGGCCCAGGTGGAAAGGCCAGCTAGACCCAATCTTACAGCAGGAAAATTACCCTGTCACTCAAGTTCTAACTGGTTGTTATAATTCAATTATTTTCTTTTTGCTATACTTCTATTATTAATTGCAGACTCTCATTCATCGGCAGCCAATCACAGCCGTTTACCCACATTGGCAGCTTATGATTGGCTGGCTGGATATTTCACTTCAGTGTCAGCCAATCACAAGTGTCCAGTGTCAGAAACCACTCATAGTTACCTCCCTGTAAGGGTTTTGATAAGTTAGTTGTGGGCAGCAAAGAGATTTTTTCCTTTCTAATTTGGACTATGATGGATCAAGACAGAAAAAAAGTAGAAAAAATTATTTTATTTTCCGTTTGGACTATGACAGATCAAGAACAAATATTTTATTTTATATTTAAATAAAGTTCAATTCAAGTTTATTTTACAATCATGTGTGTTTACTTTTTTTTTTTTGGACATAACAATCAGGGGTTGTAGTTTTCATTATACTGGAATCACTGGTGTCTGTCCAGAGGTCCCAATCTTATATGAATTTCGAGAATGGCCTCTGGGAAGGAGGGGGCATTTCTCACAGAAGCACCTGATCTGTGATGAGTAGACAGAGGTTGGTTTTCACTATGACAGGGGACCCCATGCTCAAGGTCTCCCTACTTTTGCAGAAACAAGCCCAGTCCGTATACAGCTGGTGCTGGTTGAGGATTGAAGGGCATATACTGCATGCTAATTTCAATGAGATATCTACATGTAGCACATATGCTGGAAACATCTTTGGAACGAATGAACAACTGAGATGAAAAACTCCGAGATTTTGAAAACATTTTTTGGGGAAATCAGTTTTTTAAAATGGATGAAAATCGCTATAAATCACATGGATTTAATAGAAAATCGCTGTTAAGATTAGTGAGTTAATCTTTTTGATTGATTTAAAGAAGATGGGAAAGGAAAATTTTCTTGAGATTTCTCTCACTGACTACAAAATCAAGACAAATCATTGCTTTTAAGTGTGCTCATTTTGCAGGGCAGTGTGATTTGTAGGTTTTTCCAAGGCAGGAACTATATATAATGTTTGTTAAAAATGCTGAATGTATAATTTCTAGACATTAAATATATGAATATATAAATATGAATAGGAAGCCTATATGTAAGTGGTACATTAATGAGTTTAATTGTATTTAAAACTTTTGTTATCCAACAAGTTGTGGTAGTGGCGATATCCTTACCCCCACTCTCTCTATTATGATAAGGGTATATTTAAGCATAAGAGCTGCTTGGCCAAAGTTTGGGGGCCTTTTGTGACCCACCCAGTACTTTGAGTCTAGAATGCAAACACCCATCGGATGACTATCTAGTATCTACCAGGCCCAGATTTGTATAAATGCCACATAGGTCCTGGCTTAGGGCAGCAGAGGTGCAAGGTTGACACTTCTTACTTGGCTTGCCATTATTTTTATTTCAAACTTAAAAGATTTACTGCTTTGCCCATTATTAATATTAAACAGAATTGGTTCTGAATTTTGATTTCTTTTTTTTTTTTAAAGATGGGATACTGTAGGGGTTGGACCATGAAAGGTTGCGATAATGGAAGGGAGGGTTTATTTGGCAGCACAGAAAAAGAAGCAGAAAATGTAAATCCATGTCTGTTTACTATTGTGCTTTTATGAAACTCGGTTGTTTGAAGGACAGTGCATTCACAAGATATATTCTGGATTATGCTCATATAGAAAGCAATATATCTGGCATACATTTCTTATTCTATTTATGAAAATATGCCCAAATCTCTCCATTGTACATCCAGAATTTATTTTAAATGTCCCTGGGAAAGTATTCTTTGCAAGCATTTGCAGTTCTCGATGAAAGTTTGCACGATGGAAACAGTAAAAACGTCAGCCTACAACCACTTGTTGTACCCCCTACCAGTAGTGGTCTACCCACTTCATTTAGCTTTTTCCTAAGAAACTTCTTGGTTTAACCTTCATTTATGAGATAAAGTAACCATGAGAGTGAAGATATACTGGGATTGTCTTTGTTGCATATGGCATCAAATGTTCACATATCTTCTCCTGCTACTTGAGCTTCATTTAAACAATCTTGTATTTGTATGTGGGCCCATAACTAGACGCATAGACGCATTCATGCAAAACCAAAAAAGCATAATATTTGGAGCATTCATAGAAATATAAACACAAATGACATATGTGCTGGGGGAAGCGACATTTTTAAATGTTCGCAAATGACTCTTACAACATAAACTTAAGAGTTGCTAAAAGAATGTTATAATAACAAATAACCAAAAATCATTAAACTGGGGAATGACAAATACTAAGAACAGTAGCACCATCTGTCTCCATTTTAGCATTACATATCATCAACACCATTTATTTATATAGCGCCACTGATTCCACAGCACTGTACTCACTCACATCAGTCCCTGCCCCATTGGAGCTTACAGTCTAAATTCCCTAACATACACAGAGAGAGACTGAGGTCAATTTTTTATAGCAGCCAATTAACCTACTAGTATGTTTTTGGAGTGTGGGAGGAAACCAGAGCACCCAGAAGAAACCCACGCAAACACAGGGAGAACATACAAACTCCACACACATTAAGGCCATGGTTGGGAATTGAACTCATGACCCCAGTGCTGTGAGGCATAAGTGCTAACCACTGAGCCAGCTGTCCCTACTCTACATGACATCCACGTTAGCAAATGTGGACATAGTTACTCCAAAAATATCACCAATGGTTTATCTGTCTTAATATGACATATGACATTGCAAATTAAAAATGGATAAAAATGGAAACTGAGTAGTGTGCTTCTCCTGACAACATAAGGTCCAAGCAGCCATTATAAGCAGAATGCTGGGCTTTGTAGTACCAGAATGCTCGCAAATGATGTCTTCAACTACGTTGCATGAAAGTAAACTGCATAACTAGTTTAGTTTGGTCCTTATGACATTATCTTGCTCTTTAACGAAGATGACTGTATTCACGTTTTAAACACTTCTGGTAAAATGTCACCCAGTGCTAAAGCCTTATATTAACCTTAAATTTTCTCAATCAGGATGTCACAATGAACAAGAGCTGAATGAAAATATACAAGACACAGTTTGACAGGTTTTGCAATAATATCCCTATCTCGTTCTCCAGAGGTATTAACATTAATCTTCTTCGCTTTCTATTTTAAGTTTCTAGCTATATCAGATAATTACTTATCTGTAAAAGGCAGATTAGAAAAATGCATTACACTTCTACCATTTATCCCTTCAACCACTTTGCTGCAGTGGATTAATACGCGGGAAAAGCATTTGGAAAAAAAATAAGGTTAGTAGTAATAAAATAAAATAAAATGAAAATCTTGAAGGCTTGTGGGTGTAGAGCCTGGTACCGTTTACAAATGGTTACAAAGACATTTGGCAGATGAGGTCATAGTAAGAACTCTAGCAGCCTAGATCTGGCTTTCGATGACAAGGACATTTGAAATGAACATTCCTTAGCAACTCTGGAAGAACATTTGTCTTCACTCTCCTCCGCATGGTTCAGATCTCTTCTGTGCTGAGGGAGGGGATCTGCGCAAAAGTAAAGGGCAGTTGTCTACAAAAAGGGGGTCCCACTAAATAAAAGTAGGATCTATGCAATGGATCTCTTCTATTTTTGTGTAGATGAGATCTCCATTGCTTGAATTGCTTCTTAACAATTCATACCTTATTTGCCTCTTTATGGTCTTCACTGCCTGAGTAGTGGAAGGCTATTTTTTTCACTTAGTTTCCTAACATTGGATTTTGTCTCAGATGGCGACATGACCCTATTATGTATCCAGTCATGCCATTTTTAATTAAAACATAAATAAAACAACCCACCTTCCCCAAACACACACATATCTTAGTTTCCCCCAGGGCCGTCTCTTCCATAGGGCACGATGGGCAGGTGCCTGGGGGCCCTTCAGCCCAAGGGGCCCTTCAGAGGCAGCTAAAAAAAAAAGTTCCTGAAAAAAGAAGAAGAAAATACTTACCTTGCGGTCAGCTGGTGATCCGGCTCCCTCCCTGGTCTCCTCCTCCGTGCTGCGCTCGCAGTGCATGTCGGACGATGATGTCACGCCCGCCCAACATCCATTGCGGAGCGCAGCACGGAGGAGGAGACCATGGAGGGAGCCGGATCGCCAGCTGAGAGCAAGGTAAGTATTTTCTTCTTCTTTTTTTCAGGAACTTTTCTCTCTCGCTGCCTCTGATGGGCCCCCTGGGCTGCATGGCCCATATATATAATAATCTTTTTTTTTTTTTTATATATATATAGGGGCCCCAGTGCACTGCTTTGGCCGGGGGCCCCAAATGTTGTTAAGAGGGCCCTGATTTCCCCACTGGTAACTTATATGAGAAAACCTTAAACATGTATCACAGATTGATGATTCATAATTCGGCAATAAGAGGGAATAATAAGAGCAGGAACAGGGATAGATAGAAGGGAGCCAGGGTAAGAAGGGGGAGGGGGGGGGGAGCACAGAGAAAAGCAGGTGGAGAAGGAGAGAGAGAAGAGGGGGGTATCTGCGTTGTGGGCTCATAGGAAGAGTGGACAGAGAAAGGAAACGTATAAAGGTAAGATGATGTGGTCACATGGAAGAAATAAGGGAGAGGTGAAGAAACACAGGGGCGACATAGGAAGTTACATTATAATAGTATGGATATTTTGGAGATATGAGGGAAAATGTAAGTAGACAAAGGAGACATGAAGAAATTTGGAGGACACGGGGTGGATAGCCTTACATCATTTAATTTGTTTTATATTATACTATATAGTGTTAAAATGTATCTAAAACTAATTTCACACAAATTTCACACTATCAAAATCCTAAAGCTACTGGATATTCATTCAAAATTTCTGCACCAGCACTTCTGAATACCTACTTCAACCACTGCATTGAATGGTAATAAAAAGTTATAAATTCATAAACATATTAGTCTTTTCTGAACCAATTCAACCGAGAGGCTTAGAAATAAAACAATCTTATTTTGGGGGCCCTTTTAGAAAAAAACATATTTTGGCAAGCTTTTCTTTTTGGGTTGCTCTAAATGATCATGTTTACATGGCAATTAAGATAAAATAATATGTTCTGCACACAAGAGGAAATGATGTAATAAAAATGGAAAGCTACCATACAGTACAGTATGACCCTACACTTATCTTGTAAATACATCCTCTGAACTCTCCAAATTTCTCCACTTTGTACCACACACACAGTGGGTGTGAAGAATGTATTTTTGGTTGAACTGCTTAGACATGTAATTGAAATATACTAAGCATTTACCCAGTGGAAACAGTAGGCACATAAAACACTTTGATCAACTGAACTACTCAATTGGCCTGCTGCTGAGCTGAACATTCTCCCATTTGCTTAGTGTAAAATCTGCAAATTAGTGCTTAGTAATTACTACTAAACAAGCTGCACACATGCAGATTTGCACACATATGACACTTGCTACTGGAGAGGGGAGAGGGAAGTAAAGTCTAACATAGACTGAGTACAATAAGGGCTAGATTTACTAAGCTGCAGGTTTGAAAAAGTGGGGATGTTGCCTATAGCAACCAATCAGATTCTAGCTGTCATTTTGTAGAAGGTACTGAATAAATGACAGCTAGAATCTGATTGGTTGCTATAGGCAACATCCCCACTTTTTCAAACCCGCAGCTTAGTAAATCTAGCCCTAAGAGCCTGTTTGTGTAATTTTGAACAGATGGTCACTGATGCACATTGGGACACATATATACGTTTGTAAGTAGCTGTATCAAATGCAGGATCCTGAGAGCAGTTGCAAATACATGTTGGGATGTGCACCGGCCACTTTTGGTGCCTCGTGTTTTGTGTTTTGGATTCGGATTTGCTTGAGGTTTTGGGTTCGGATTTGTTTCGCAAAACACCTCACGAAAGGTTTTGGTTCGGATTTAAGGATTTGGATTCAGATTTATTTTGAAAAAAACATAAAAAGTGCTAAAAACCAGTTTTGTGGGTTTTTTTTTTCACTCCTACGCTATTATTAACCTCAATAACATTCAATAACAATCATTTCCACTAATTTCCAGTCTACTCTGAACACCTCACAATATTGTTTTTAGGCCAAAAGGTTGCACCGAGGTAGCTTGAGCACATAATGCCAAAAAAAGAGGTACAAGATGGAATTGTTCTGGGCCCTCCCTCCCACCCCTCGCGAGATTCGACGCGAGACTTGGACGACAGAGCCTCGTTTTCATTTTTTTGCCTGCCGGAAATATCCGAACAGTGCTCGGATCCCGTTCGGATCCGCACTGTTCGGGTGGGCTCGGATTAGCGGAATCCGAGCCCGCTCATCTCTACTAACTAGCAGCTTCTGATTGGTTGGTTGTATATTCACCTCTTAAGAGTATAGGTGCTTTCTTCATTGATTGATCATATATTATCTGGTTTTGTTAGCGTATTTTAGCTATATTTTTTATTTTATTTTACTCATACATGAGAAGGAGAGTTATACCTGCTGTACGCGAAAGGTTTTTCTTAGTTTTATTCCAATTCAATAGTGAACTTGTATTTTGCCATCAAGGCAAAAGTTGAAAATATTGAATATAAGTTTATCTGATGTTTGCCTGATGTAATCCTGGGGCACATGCTACTGGTGCACACATCTTTCAGCTCTTCCAAGTTTGCATATTTGCACAATTGCAGTTTATTTATGAACACATTCTATGTCTGTGGGTTATTTTATGTGTTCAAACTCAGCATCAGCTTCATTTCCATGTGCATGTCTACATTTCCTAATTCAAAACATGGAACATAGTTTCTTCTTGAGTTAGTTAGTGTTCAACTACAACCCCTAGCATAATCTGCCTCAACCACAAGTTATAAGAGCTTGATGAAAGCTGTAGCTCTACAGCAGCTGTAGTTGAGCTAGAATTAGGTAGGTTGCATTCATCTATAGATGTCTATAGAATGGATTCATTGTGCTATGTTACACCTGAACTGAAAGGGCCACTGGGTTTACTAGTTTATCAATTGGCAGCAATAGGAATCAATAATCTTCATGACCTATGAGGGGATTGAATAGAAATGTATCAAATCAATATTTGCATTGAACTTGAAGTCATGCTTAAATACACAGTTAAAAATATGCCTTTTTAAGATAGCAATGCTGTTCATCTTACTCCATACTTGCCAACTCTCCCGGAATGTCCGGGAGACTCCCACATTTTTGGGCATTTAATAACAAAGAGGACCACGGTTGTTTATTGGCCCACTGATGACAGAGTTGGCACGATAGACCCAATATAAGGCCTGGGTCTGTCACAGAAAGTAAGGCAAAAAAAGGAGTAAACGTTCTCCGGTACAAACCATGTTACAATGCATTGAGTGCAAATTAGTTTATTATTTTCCACATAAGAAAAATACTGGCTGTTTTTTCAACTTTATTTTTAACTGAAACCTAAAGTTGATCTAGGACATGCCCTAACCAAATTATAAATCTGTCCCCACATTTTAAATTTTTTCTCCCCCTCCAATGTAACATGGTTTTACCTAGGTGCAAAGTTACTCCTTTTTTATGCTTTGCTCTCCTAAATGACTCAGGCCCATAGTCACTTAGATATTTAAAGGGTGTAAGATGGTTTGGTCTGAAATAACACAGCACCTGGTCTTGAGACCATCAATAGCAAGCCATTAAAGAGAAGCCTTAAAAAAGTGAATAAAAAAGTAGCTGAGTATTTGGAAATCAAGGGGTCATTTATCATTAGGCATTGGGATTTAAAGTATCACACACCGAGTTATATATGCAAGATAGAGTGCATTTATTTTATATTGGCCTGGGCATATTAAATATACATATATAAGAAGCAGTGGAGAGTGTATTCAGAGCAGAGGTAAATTTAAGGTGTAAAATGGCCTTTATGTAACAGTTAAGGGGCTTATTGGTTTTCCCTGGCGAAAGTGGGACTGTAAAGTGGAACTGTATTTGGGGAAACCCTTGGAATGGGCTAGACGGAAATTCGGGAGGGGTTCCCTGCACGCTTGTTTTGGGTATTACTCCCTGGGTTTTGGATTGTCAGCAGGACAAGTCAGATGGGCAGTGTATTGGGTACTGTAAATGTTGTCCTTGGATTTTAGTCTTGGTTTATCTGTCACAGGCCCTGTACATGCAATTGGTTGCCCGATACGCCCCTCCCCTTTACTCTTCATATTCTCTCCACTGCTTGGTGTAGTGTCTATTATTGAATGAGTGATTATTGATTGAGTGTGGGACAGAGGGGCAGATAGTAACCCTGTCTAAGATCATAATTTTTTCAAGGTAGGCTCCAGGGGCAGAAGAGTGGATCATCGTGTAACGTAGAAAAATTTAGATAGGGGTCCAGCAATGTCGAAACACATGCACAGAAGAAGCCTCTGCTCTGCTTTTTTGAGAGCAGTGCGTGAGCATTAGGGAGGAGAGGTAACCTCATAAGTAGAGGGTGATTCAGCATTGCCGGGTCCCCCACATATCCGGGCCCTCTAGTAGCCACATTCCTGTACTTCTGCCACAGGTAGTGATTGTGATGCTCAATGCTGCTCTTTGGCAGACCACTGTATGCTTACTATAGGCAAACTGCATGAATACAGATAAGTAAAGTATACGATAAATGATAGGATTATAATTATTATTACTATTCTTTATTTATATGGTGCCACAAGGTGCCTGCAGCGCCGTACAAAATACAGTACAGACAGTATACAAGGGTATGACAGTACAGAGTAGAACAAGTATAGCCAAGACTTCAATATCTCCAAGCAAAGCAATTAGAGTGATGTAGGAGAAGAAGAAATGGTATTGAGACAGAAGGGAAGAAGGCCCTGCTCAAAAGAGCTTACATACTAAGTGGAGGGGAGACGGACAGCAGGCACAAGGGGAGTCAGTAGAGGGGTTCAAATACAAGAGTAGACAGGAAAGTGGGAGGTGATGAGAACGATAAGGTTAAGTGGATGGTTGGAAGGTCTTAAGGAACAGATGGGTTTTGAGAGCCTGCTTGAAGTAGCCAAAATTAGGGGACAGGCGAATAGAGGGAGGGAGGTTGTTCCAGTGAAGGGGGGCAGCACGGGAGAAGTCTTGAACTCTGGCATGGGATGAGGTGATCAGTGCAGAGGAAAGGCGACGGTCATTGGCCAAACGCAGGGAATGGGCAGGAGTGTGGATGGAGAGGAGATTAGAGATATAAGGGGCAGTGGAGTGGGAGAGGGCCTTGTAGGTGATAGTGAGGAGTTTAAAGAGGATTCTGAAGGGTAAAGGGAGCCACTGGAGGGCAAGGAAGAGAGGGGAGGCAGAGGAAGAGCGGCGTGAGAGAAAGATAAGTCTCGCAGCCGCGTTAAGTACAGAGTGTAGAGGGGCGAGATGGGAGTGGGGGAGGACGGTGAGGAGAAGGTTGCAGTAATCGAGACGGGAAATAATGAGAGCATGAATGATGGTTTTAGCATCAGTAAAAATCAATACAAGAGACATGTACATGGAGAATTAAACTTTCATTTGTGGAGATACCCCTGAAAACAATCAGGAGCATTTTCATAAGTGGAGCACAGGAATAGAGGGTGTTGCCTATAGCAACCAATCACATGCTGTAATTTTAGAAAATGAAAGCAAACATCTGATTGGTTGATGTGGGCATTTTTCTCTGCACCATAGATTTCTCATAGCACCTGTTGCTTAGATCATTGAAACTGGCTAATTTCTTTGAATTGCTCACTACATTATTGTTACAAGTGGAGGTCTATTAAGGAGTGTAAAATGTCAGCTGTGTAAAATCAGCTTTGTCCTGCTGGTCTCCTTAATTTTTTACAAGTGCAGCACTATTCCCACAAAAGCACATAAGTTTGTGGAACAAGATAATGGCGTTTGTGGAAGAGTTTGTACTAGCGGAGGGGAGGAGTGGGGCATAATGAAAGCATTACTAGAAAAGTATGGACCACCAGCGCTGCTAGTTTTGTGGATTAGGGCAAAATAGTAATTCCTTTTGCTCAGCAAGATCAATAAAATGTGATACAGAGGTAGAGAGGGTGTATTTTTAGGGGTGTACCTTTATGTGTGGAGGAGCACAAGGTAAACTCCACTTTGCACAGCTCAGAATGCACTTCAGGGGGTAAATTTATCAAACTGCGGGTTTGAAAAAGTGGAGATGTCGCCTATAGAAACCAATCAGATTCTAGTTATCATTTATTTAGTACATTCTACAAAATGTAGTGCGTAATGAGTGCACTTCATAAATGAGTCACACCATTTTCAAACAAAAGACTAATACAATTTTAGTTTTGTTCCTTATATTTCACCAAGTATACAAAACAGGATATCATATCACGTTATTTATATATTTAAAAAAACAAATCAGACGAAATCAGACATAAACACACCCATACCACACACCTACTGTTGAGTGTTCATTATGTTTAAAAAACTCTTTGCCATGTGAAACATAAACGAAATTCCCCAGTAATATTGACAGCTTATATCTACCATGCACTGGTAAACATTACAGGGCTCAACTTTTTATTGCAATAAACACTGTCATGTACAATTCACTGTGTGTCATCAGGCCACAAAACATAGCTTAGAAAGGCGAATGAAGTATACACTCAAATCAATGAACTGGAGCATAAAGTAAAATTACTGATTAAATATTCAATCCTTTGTATTGTTTTAACAGGAATCCTGAAAAACAAAATATAAATGTATTAAACAGAAAATAATAAAAATGTCACTACCTGGTACACCACAATCCCTATCAAGTTCCATTTACTGAATTTGATTACGTACTTGTTACATTTTAGATACTCCTTTTGAATATATTTTAACCTATGAAGTCCAGAAAATAGATAGTTAACAAAAATTGCTTCTTACATGCAGCTAAAAATGAATTTTAGTGTGTGGTTGGTCAATATTAAAAAACATAGAGATGTTACCAGGACATACGTTTCCACGAAAAAGTCTTGAATTATCCCAGCAAATGTCTGGTGACAGAGAACAATGCATTTCTCACAACGTTTATTATTTAAATTTGGGACATAGTGCGTGTGACACATTAGGGGCTTCTGGTGCGCTGGATATTTAGGCTGTTGGATCAATCCCTTAAAATCTGGACTATCGCGTCTAATAGGACAGTTGGGTGGTTAGACAATGTATTGCACTCAGATGTATCACAAATTTACATCAATGTTCTGTCAAGATATAGGGCATTTTACATATATATTTTATGTTTTTAGTAATATAAAGCAGTTCGTATATAGGCCTAGAGGTCCATTAAACCCTTTCTTGTGTTATTGAAGCATTGAATTCCATATGTTTCAGGTCCTATTTGTTGGTGAAGAGAAGATAGGTGCAATGTATGACTGGCATGTAGCAAGAGTAAAACTAAAGTGTATATACCATGTACTCCTATTTTACTCTGTGTACATAAGTAGCGTTATTAAGAGTACATGGAGCAGGAATGTTCTGAAAAATGCTAAAACAACACAAAAGCAAATAAAAATGCAAATCATTATGCTAAGATGCCAGCGGGTATGTACCTTTAATAAATTTGTTACCTTTATCAATATTATTTTGGGAAAATGCTGCCTTCTTTAATGACCTCCGAATTAATCACTTCAGGCTGGGGGGTATATTTATTAAACTGCGGTTTTGAAAAAATGGAGATGTTGCCTATAGCAACCAATCAGATTCTAGCTGTCATTTTGTAGAATGTACTAAATAAATGACAACTAGAATCTGATTGGCTGCTTTAGGCAACATCTCCACTTTTTCAAACCCGCAGTTTAGTAAATATACCCCTGGGTCTTTTCTCGTTATTTAGGAGCTGTCAGAAAGGGAAAACAGGATTGGCCAGTTCGAAGTCAGTGTAATGAAATCAAAGACCTTATGTGTTTCTATGTAATAAATAATTTGCCCTCCTTATTTGCTTCAGCTTTGTGAATATGCACCATCTTTGTACATCGCTACCACCAAAGTGTCCTAAGTGTATCTCATACTTGCCAACTTTCCTGGAAAGTCCGGGAGACTCCAGAAATTCGGGTCAGTCTCCCGGGCGAGCTGGCATTTCTCCTGGATCCTGGATATCACTGAGAATCGCGTCATTTGACGCGAGTCTCGGTGAATCACGCCATTTTGGAGGGTGAAAGGGGGCCAATCGCGTCATTTTGGCCCCACCCCCGCAATGTAAATTACAGTTTCGCGGGGAGGGGGGGGTAAAATGACGCTATTGGCCTCGCCCCACCCCCTCCCGCCCTCCAGTCACGCCCCCTCTCCCGGAAACTTGTTTCCGGGAGTTGGCAAGTATGGTCTATCTATATCTTCAGGTCCACCGTAAGAAATATATTTATACAGAAGCTGGTATGGAACAGCCGTGGCCACACAAGCACTGTAGTATGGCTTTTTTCCTCATTTAATATGTTTTAGAAATGAAAATAACATGCTGGATCAATAGGTTTTAACTGTGTCAAATGAAGTTTCCCTTCCAAATGAGTAATATTAATTGAGAGAAAATTACACAAAGAATATAAACAAATATCTCAATGCAATTACAAACCCTCCTTTTGTGGTTTGGAAAATCTCTCTTGTTATGACTGGGGGATGTTTTGTCAGTGCAAGAGGAAGAAAAAGCACTTGTACGTTCTCTCATTTTCCCAATATACAGCACAGGATCCCCTTACATTTCAAATACCAGTAATAAAACCCTCTATATCCTAATAAACATAAGATAAGGTGCAGCTGTTGCAAGCCTAAATGCCTAAACACTGTACTTTAGTGTAGACAGAGCAAAATAGAGTGCGGAAAGTATTTGTTTAAATAATGTTAGTTTTCTGGAATTACTTTTTAATTGTTTTGACTGCGTATGAAGGAAATCACTGTAAAAATATACTTTATTTAAACCCCCAAACAAAACAAGCACTTAATCAGCAACTATAGCATGGACCCACCCAAATATAACCTGGATTCACTTGTGTAACAGGGATAACTATGTTATTATGTTACTTCTGTCAAGCAAAAATCTTTGCCATGAAAGTTTATTTTATTTCCCTTAAGCCTGAAGGGACAAGCTAACACTCAAAGCAGACTTAACAAGATAATCACTTTCTTAAGTACTTGAGGATTTAGTGTACTGCTCATTTTCTGTATCCTACACAAGTTACCTATTACAGCGGTTTGACAGTAGAGGACATAGATTGTTTGTCTCTTGTAACTTTTTTTTTCTTTTAGAACTCCTTTGTATACAGAATGTTTCATACATGTAATAATAGACTGATGTTAATAAACATACCCAAATGGACAAACCTAGTCGTATACTCTTTTGTTTACGTAGTTCTTATAAAAGGGTTCTGTAAAACGAAGTATAAGTAACTCAGAAAATAAAACCTTGATTCTTTGCATCCATTCTTTAATAAATATAGTGTGAGTTGTTATATTAAACAGTGCCACCTTGTGGACAAAAGACCATGAAAACAAAACAGCAAAATCAAAAAAGGGCTTACCTAGCAGTAACTTGTATACATTTAAAAAATAGGGGAGTGATTTTCACATAATCATCAGGAAGAGATATGCATGACAAACATGGTTTAAAAGGCAAAATATTCGAACTGGAAAAAGGAGCAGGTAGGTGAAGATTGCAGAATTGCTTGAATACTGCAAACAAAATTCCTCTGTGCATTTGTGGGTTTTCTGTCCATGCTAGAAGGGAAAATGACAGCAAAAAGTAAAAATGTTACTTCAAAGTCCTGCTTAGTATCATGTTTGTGCTGCCCACTTAATTAAAACCTATCTTTGTTTTCTTCTTCTAAAAAAAACTGCTTGTTTGAGTTCCCTTCACGCCTTATTAGAGTTGTAAGATTAAGAGGATCGAGAGAGTTGTATATTTTAAAACTTTATTCATACCAGGCATCTCCCTCTGGTAAGAAGTGTAACCAGATGCAACACCATGTACTGATGTAGCATTGAGCTGGCATTAGGGCCACAGTTTATACAGAGGTGGTGAGGTGGTGTGGTGTGTACAAATGAGACCCCATTTTTTGATGGTCAATGTACAATACAGAGTTCCTTGCCTGGTGGTCTAGTGTACAATACACAGTCCATTCACTGATGGTCAGAATACAATACAAAGCCCAGTTCCTGGTGCCCAGCATACTATACAAAGCCCTGTTCCTGGTAGCTCAGTATCCAATATCTGGACTGATCCACAGTTACCAAGTGTGCGCTATAGAGATCAATATCTGGTGGTCATAGTTGACTCTAAGGGAGGTATTCAATTACGATTCGCCGCATGGGTCCCAATACTGTAACATCGCAGATTTCATGTGCTCACGGAACTCTGCGATGTTGTGGGACCGCAATGCCACTTTATACATGCAGCCAAGCATAATCCACGAATCCGCGAATCGTAATTGAATACCCCCCTATATTTTAAACCCAGGAGCACACTGTACAATACTGACCATATTCTCTGGTGGCCCAGTGTACAACTTATTACACTGTGTCTGTCATGTTTTGTAACACAAAATTTATGCTAGGTCCATCGAATCTATATTTTTCAGTTATAAAATATATTTTCTGCAAAAAATAAAATACATTTTCTGTGCTATAAAATACATTTTTTTGCTACCAAAATGATTTTTGAGCCACAAAATAGATTTTGTGACTTACAAATAGTTTTATCACAAAATATATTTTGAAACAGAAAATCATTCATCTATAAATAAAAATTCTGATGTTATAGTGATGAAATGATTTTGGGCCTAAAACTGAATTTGTTACACAACATACTTTTTACTACAGAATTGATTTTGTGCCAAAAAAACACATATTGACCTCATTTGGAAAATTAGACTGACAATTCTGTAGAATTGAAAATACACCAAATATCCATATAATAATCAAAACACACTATAACATATTTTATTGTAAGAAGGTTTGGATTTGCAGGGCCTTGTATTATGAATGCCTGCAAGCATAAAAAATGAAAATTTAAGACTACTGATACAATATTGTTAGTTATACATAGTAACGTTATAAAAAGACACAGGTCAAGTCCATAAATTCAAATTGTGTTGATATGGAGGAAGGAAACACAAATTCCCAGTGCAACAGTTGTCACTTTAATTGTAGATCAGTTAAATTTTTTGGATCAAAAAGCCCTATAATCTTGCTACTAATTATAGCTATGGACACTAATTCTTGTAAGAAAGACATCCAATCCATTCTTAGATTATGTAACTGAATTTGCCATTACCATCACACGTGGTAAGAAATACCACAAAGTAACCACCTATGCAGTAAATTCTATCCTGGTGGTAAATCCTTCTCTTTTCCATTTGCAACTGATGAGTCCTTGCACTCTCTATGGTATTGGCATGAAAATTAAAACTTAGACAAATCTTTGTATTAACTTTCTTTGCAAAGTAAGCAAACCTAGTTTTTCTAACCTCCACCTTTTATCTGTGTCCTTCTTACAATGACATTCTGGAAAACTGTACCCAATAATCAAGATGTGGTCTAACAAGTAATTAATGCCATTTTCTTTAAAGCCACTGCCTGGCACTGTGGGCTACTGTCAGCTAGTAAGTTCTTTTCCATCTTAGTTTTCCCCCAATTAAATTCAACTTAATGTGTAATTAGCATAATTAGCATACTAATTACCATAACCAAAGCGTACAATACTACATATATCTACATGAACACATTGGCCCTGAGTCGTTAAGGCACGTATCTGCCTTTTTGAGCATATTGTCCGCAACATCCCATGGGGAAGTGGCATGTGGCCGTACTTATTTTTATTACAGCTAGCGTTGCAAACATAAACTCCTAGAACAGGCAGCTACAGCAGCCGCCTTTCCCGTAGATCTGATTATGCTCACAGGTACTCGGATGCACCCAGGTCTTAACTCTAAGTAATAGGAGTTTATGTTCAGCGACCGTGGGATGGGTGGTAGGAGTATTACCTGGAGACAGAACTGAAACTAGGATGGTCCAAGACAACATGTACACAGGCGAGGTCCGGTAATCAGGCAAAGGTCAGGGCAACAAACATGTGGAATCCAGTGTACAGGCAGAGGTCAGGGCAACAGAAGTCAGTCAATTTGCAAAAAGAACAGCCTGGAGCTAGTCAGCAGATAGGTGCACTGAAGCTATAACAGGCAGGGAGGCTAAGGCCTTACATAGTATTACCGGCCAATCAGAAGCAGGGCTGATCACTGCATTAATTAGCCCCTAGGAGTCTGTTAATTAATTAATCTAACTGGATGGGCTCATCTGGCTGTTTGACAGCTTTTCAGGTGTGGCAGCAGTGGAGAGGAAGTATCCTGGTCAACAGCGGGCACGCAGGAGAGACGGCGTTCCCATGCAGTAACTGTCCAAGTCAAGCTTTGGCACACACACGAGCAAGCGAGGTTCCAGATGTAAAGTCTGCACCTGCTAGGGGTCTACTTTAAATCCCTGCTGTCAATCATAAACACACAGATACACACCACACGTTATCTAATGGAATTGTAAAATTTTGCTCCCTACACCGGCATACTCTCCTTTAAACACCACTATATTGAGACCCATTGGAAGATGTTCATTATGGTTCCACTTCGTCATAGTGGAATTTTCTGAGATTAAAGAAGCTGCATTGAATTAGTTAGGTATTTATTTTTTCCACCACTACATGTTTTGGTTTTTTTTGTTCCTTTTTTGGGTTAATGTTTACTGATGCATTTATACCCTATTAATGTGCCACTTTTATTTTTTTCAATGTTAAGTGCCTGTTTACTAGTAGTTCAAGAATTTTTTTTCTTTTTTCTTTCTTTTTTGTTGATTTTACTCCTTACAGTTCCTCCAATTGTTCCCAATTTATTTATATTTTCGTGTTCCTTTTTTAACAAACATATTTGTTTTGATTTTGTTTTACAGTTACATAATGAGTCTGGCAAGCCGACCTGCATGTGTGAATATATTTGCAAACTTTCTTGTTCAAAGAGCTGAAAAAGTTTACAAGCCATTAGGTAATGTAATTTTTGGACCCCTTCATGCTTCTCGCTAACATATATCTTTTCTTTGAAATGGCTGGGGCCCCTGGTCAGGGGAGGGATGGCAAATTTTAGCCCAAGGGGCATAACCCGACTCAGCAGCCTATTTTAATGGAAAAACTGCAGGTGGCCCAGTGACCCAGGCCAAGGTAGCCCACTATGGAACCAGCCTGGGGGGCAGATGCTCTCCCTGCCCCCTAGCCCAGCCTGCCCCTGCTTTTACACCCCATGACAGGTGCCATCCCATGTGTGCAATGAGAGGAGTCTCCAGCAGCAGGAACAAGGTAAGTGTGAGGCTGCTCAAGTGTGTGAAGGATGGAAGAGGGGGGGGGCTGCTAAAGTGTGTGATGGAAGAGGGGGCTGCTAAAATGTGTGAAAAATAGCAGGAGGGGCTGCAAAAGTGTGTGAAGGATGGGAGGAGGGGGACTGTTAAAGTGTTTGAAGGATGGGAGGAGAGGGACTGCTAAAGTGTGTGAAGGATGGGAGGCTGGGGCTGAGAAAGTGTGTTAAGGATGGGAGGGGGGTTGCTAAAATGTGTGAAGGATGGGAGGAGGGCGGCTGATAAAGTGTGTAAAGGATGAGATGGGGGGCTGCTAAAGTGTGTGAAGGATAGAAGGGAGGGCTGCTAAAATGTGGGAAGGATGGGAAAGACACTCTACCAACTGTCCTGAATCTGGTGGGGCAGACCCAAATATGGGTGACTGTCTCGCTTAGTCAGAATTTGATCTGACAACAAGGACAGTTGGGAAGTTTGTCCCACTTCACACTGTACTGCTTATGAATGCATAGCTGCAAGCACCTAACATATATATATAAAATCATAAGCCCTCTGTCCCGGGCCCCCCAGAGCCTTATTCTGACTCCGGTGATTCTTTAGTAGTTCTTGCATTGTTCCCATTGCCTGCCTTCTACTTTACACTAGTCCCTTTCTCAGATCACTTTATTGAGCATATGGCCAGCCCCCATTACACTCACAATATAATTAATCCTGCCTCCTTTGCACTTACTATATCACCAGCAAACCCTTGGAGTAGCTCTCCTCTTCACTTCACTTATGCCATTGACTGCCTACCTTCCCTGCACTGTTATTAATTCAAACACCCTCAAACACAGGGCATATTTAGGGCCCATAAACAATTGTTACAAAAGAAGCGTTTTCATACAGATGCTCGAACCATTTCACCTTTGAGGTAATCACGCTGGATAGCCATTAATTATAAGGATTATTTTTAATGAATTTTTGAAACACACAGTACACATTTTTTTTATATAAAAGAGAGTGATTTGATTGGCAGTTTGCAGCTCATGATATCAGGGAAAGATGTAATAGTGCAGTGAGGTGCTCATATGCTGCTCTGGCAGACTGATCAAATACAATTGTGCCAATGTTCCTAATAGTTCAACTTTGAGCACAGAGGCATAAACCAGTCGCAGATTATGCAAAAGGATTCATGTAACGCAGTGGTTCCCAAACTTTTGCAGTTCGCGGCACCCTTAGAGTCTCCATAATTTTTTTAAGGCACCCCTCCAAAATAATTACTGAGCAGTCCTGTTTTAGAAGTAATTGGGTCAAAAAATTGTAATAAGTATTTAGGTCAGGACAGAAATGCTTATTTAGTTGTATGCAAAAATGCCCCCTCTGCATCCAGACACTCTGCCCCCACTGCCTCCAGACACTCTGCCCTCTCTCACACTGCCCCCTCTGCCCTCTCTCACGCTGTCCCCCCTCCTCTGCCATCTGTCACGCTGTCCCAGCTCCTCTTCCACGCTGTCCTCCTCCTCTGCCCTCTGTCACGGTGTCCCAGCTCCTCTGCCACGCTGTCCCTCTCCTGTCACGCTGTCACTCTCCTCTGTCCCCCTCCTGTCACGCTGTCACTCTCCTCTGTCCCCCTCCTGTCACGCTGTCACTCTCCTCTGTCCCCCTCCTGTCACGCTGTCACTCTCCTCTGTCCCCCTCCTGTCACGCTGTCACTCTCCTCTGTCCCCCTCCTGTCATGCTGTCACTCTCCTCTGTCCCCCTAGTGTCACGCTGTCACTCTCCTTTGCCCTCTCTGCCGCGCGCCAGCCATAAAACAAACAAACAGAAACACTTACCAATCCGCCGGGTGCCGGGACCCAGCATCCTCCTCTCTCACGCAGCCTGTCACTGATATGACAGCTGCGTGAGAGAGGAGGATGCTGGGTCCCCGCGCCCGGCGGATTGGTAAGTGTTTCTGTTTGTTTGTTTTTTTTTATGGCTGGCGTGCGGCACCCCTGAGACAGCACCGCGGCTCCGCACAGTTTGGGAACCGCCGATGTAATGTAATAGCCTGACACTGGCAGCTTTTTCCCTGCATTGCCTTAGAAATGACCCACTGTGTACTAAATCATCACTTCTAGGTTTTCCTAAATGTTACTACAACCATATTCCAATACTTTTAAATATCCCGCCTACTTTTGTGTTGACCCTACCTACAGATGATTTGGTTCCGCCCACATGGGGCCACTTCAAGAATTTATTCCAGGGCCACTTTAAGTTCCCAATTCACACCTGGATGTGTGAATTATGGGGTATTGTGTTTCACCTGCACTGCAACACAATACTTTTGATTATAATGTACTTATGTCTACTTTTTTTATATCCTATGCAAGTAAAGTATTTATCTTTCAATAAAAAAATGTGTGTGTCATGTCTTAAAATGTGTCCTCCAATCACCTGGTACAAGGTACCTTACCTCTTTACATCTTTAACTACCTAAATTATTTTCTTTACCTATTCATTACTTTGCTTTTGTATTTATTCTTTGGGTTTTTTTGTTTTTGTATATGTAACATCTTAAATAAAAGTCAAACACTAGTATCAATTCTCTATAATTGAAATATCTATTTACCAAGAGAAGGTCAGAAGAAGAACTTGTTCAACTCTGTTTTGTAACCTGAAAACCGGACTATTTCTAGACTCAGGCAAGGACAAACTGTTTATCACAAAATACCATGTCATTAGGCCTCAAACCTGCACAGTGTGTTGCGTCTTAATTATTACATGCCATAACTTGTTTATATGTGCATCAACTCAAGCTTCTAAAATCATAGCCGAGGAGAGAAATAATGAACAAAATAGCACTGTGACATTATTGTGGGAAAGCATAGAGACTGTTATCACAATGGTTAACCATAAGTGAGGGCTTGTGTTTCCTGTGTGAGGTCATTTCATTTGTTTTTGGCTGTAGACAGCGTGAGGTTGGTGAATCTGCTTTTACATTTTGGTCACATAAGGAGCACGAGATAGGAAGTCTGAGGGAAGAACAATATTTAAGATGCAGACACGTGGGATAACATACAAGAAGGCAATTGTGTAGGTGCCAAGTTTGTCAACTGTCTCTGATTTGCAGGGATGGACCCGGGGCCTGATTCATTAAGGATCTTAACTTGAGAAACTTCTTATTTCTGTCTCCTGGACAAAACCATGTTACAATGCAAGAGGTGCACATTAGATTTCTGTTTTGCACATAAGTTAAATGCTGACTGTTTTTTTATGTAGCACACAAATACTTGATAGCTTATTTGTACACTGAAATTTAAAGTTGATATTTGTGTGCTACATGAAAAAACAGTCAGTATTTAACTTATGTGCAAAACAGAATACTAATTTGCACCCCTTGCATTGTAACCTGGTTTTGTCCAGGAGACTGAAATAAGAAGTTTCTTAAGTCAAGATCCTTAATGAATCAGGCCCCTTGTTTTTAAAGTTTTGTCCATGACAGCATTCTCTTATGTGCACAGTGTCACTTCTCTTGTGTTGTGCGCTACATGCAATTCTCAGTAGCTATTCTTATTGTTTATATTGAAGTTAAGTATTTGCAGTTGTTTTATGAGGCAATGATCATGTAATGCTTATCATCAGGGTGGAGTTCTCTTTAGCTTAATCTTTTAACCGCTTAATTTCAGATTTATAAATGTAGACAGAAAAACATTTTCAACATTCGACAAACCAAAGAAGGTACAGTCAACAATCTCACAATTACAGTACTTCCTAATTCGAAAATGGGAACTAGTGTAAGTGGTGATAAGAATACACTTGTAAGAAAAACATAAACACATAAATAACAACACAAGCTCACTTGACATGCAAATGCACATGTTTGAGAAGAAAAGTTGTAAGTGTTTTTAGTGTAGTCTGGTGTTTGTGGTTTTGTATAGTACTGGATGTATTTTATGTTAAACTGTTTTCCACATAAATTTCATTTAATTACAGTAGGCATTTGGCATACATATTAGCTTCAACATACTCCACACCAACCCCAGTACAAAAGACCACCTGTTTACCAATACAAAAAAAGAAGGCACTGCTCTTAACTCTCTTCTTTCCTAATCATCAATCCATAACTGTGTCTGGATTCATCTCCCCCACACGGAAATGGAGAAAAAATATCTTATTCTATAAATATTTTATAGGCAGAACGTGTATGATGTATTTTTTTGTCAATGCAAACATGGTATGAAGGTATTGCCATTTTTGAGTCAGCATATTGTGTGACACTAAAACAAGAAATCTTATGTATACCTATGTAAATTAGAATCTGGGTCAGGATCAGGGGGAAAGTATCACTATGACAACTGCATTCCTTTGCTGGTAGGGTGGCTCGTGTCCTGTGTGTTTGTATTAGAGATAATAAAGAAACTGTTCCAATGATGAAACATACAGATTTGGGAATCGCAATTCTGCTTTTTAATTAGCATGGTTGCTTAGTGGTTAGCACTTCTGCCTCACAGCACTGGGGTCATGAGTTCGATTCCTGACCACGGCCTTATTTGTGTGGAGTTTGTATGTTCTCCCCGTATTTGCGTGGATTTCCTCTGGGTGCTCCGGTTTCCTCCCACACTCCAAAAACATACTAGTAGGTTAATTGGCAGCTACCAAATCGACTCTAGTCTGTGTGAGTGTGTGTATGTTAGGAAACTTAGACTGTAAGCTGCAATGGGACAGGTAATGATGTGAATGTGTTCTCTGTACAGCGCTGCGGAATTAGGGGCACTATTTAAACAAATGATGATGATGATGATGATCATGATGATGATGATTTTGTATTCTTATTTATTGCCTACAGCCATACCACCTTCAACAAACCCAATTGCATCTGATATTGAAAGCAATGCAGGGCTGGACCTGGTTAGTACTTCGATGGGAGACCACCTGGGAGTACCAGGTGCTGTAGGCCAGTATATACACATATTTGAGTTTAGTGGCATAATTTGTTATATTAACTATGTTTTTAATAAATTGATTTATATGATATTATTTGGATATGTTGTGGCATGAGCACTTTTTATGACATAGACTTCTGTTCTTAACCTCTACGACACCCTCTAATCACTGGCCTGGTCTCTTTCCATTTTACTTCTCTACATCCTCTGGATGTTGTCTTGACCAAGCACTGGCCTGTCTGTTGAGCAAGAGGTAGCTGGTTTGAGGGCACTTACTTTATCCATAGCCATGCCTCCTGCCAACAAAACTTTTTGAGCACATAGCTCCAATACATTAAGAATGATATTGCACATCCTACAGTGTGTCTCCATCTGAGTTTTCTAAAAACATTACACCAATGACCTGAAGAAAAAGACAAACCCCGAATGAGTCTGAAAAATGCTGACTTGTGCAGAGTAATAGGTAGGCTACAGTTAGTCAGCTTACAACATAATAGTGAGTACAATAGTGATGTCAACAGATTCATATCAATAAATAAATACAGACCAAAATATATATGAAATCAGTATTAAATGTAAGTAAAGAAATCGTAGTTGCCCTAGATTGTGAAATACTTTGTAATAGTGAGGTCCACTGTTTTGAATATTCCAACACCTGGCTGGCAGTTATTCTCTTTCCTTCTAGCTGCAATAGAAGGAAAGGGGAAATCAACTAATATGCTCCTTGCATGTATTTAAGTCTTTTCCTGGCCTACTCTGGTGAAGTGAGAAGCCAAGAAATAAAATGATGTAAAAAATGATTCCATTTGTTTTGTGCACTTGACAACCTCCACCGCTTCTGTGCTCCCCGATCCTGCTACAGTAGTTGGACCAGCAGAGAATAGTGGCACCTCTATCACAGTATGTGGTCAGGTGTTACTGTGTATACCTTCACGAGTTTTATTCCCGACCATGGCCTTATCTATGTGGAGTTTGTATGTTCTCCCCGTGTTTGCGTGGGTTTCCTCCGGGTGCTCCGGTTTCCTCCCACACTCCAAAAACATACTAGTAGGTTAATTGGCGGCATAGGTGTAATGGGGATGACTTGGCCTGGGGTTTAGCTGATTGGCCCGATTGATTTGGGGCAATGGTGCTTGCAGATGGGGAAGGCTGAGGAGGACATGCAGACAGGCACCACTTACCCAGTACTGCAGCTCTAATTGGGTTCCTGTCGTCACTATTCTCCCAGGTCAGGCCAGGCCTTCCACTCCTGTTACATATAGGCGCTCAAGGGGTGGGGGGGGTTGGGTTATGACAAGACAGTGTGTGATTGGTGCACTGGCTGATGACGTCACTGATGCCATTGCCACTGACATATTAACAGCATAGTTTCAAATTACAGGTACTGAAAAATGGGACCATATTGTGAGTTATAATTATTATTACTAATGTTATTATTATAATATTTTTTTATTTGTAAGGCCCCACAGTGCTCTGCAGTGCCAGACAATGGGGTAAACAGGTAATTCCTTAAACGGGCACAAGGCTGACAAAATAAATGTAGACATGAAAACATAGAGTAGGGATATCCCTGCTCACAAAGGAGCTTACAATAAAATGGGGAAGGGGCACAGCTACGACAAAAGGAGCAGCAAGTATGGGGAGTGAAGTTTATGTCAATTCTGAGGATGTATCAGTGTGAACAGCATAGGAAGAAGTGAGTTAAACACTATTAAAGATGTGGTTTAAAAAATTTGATGGCTGTGAAGAGTCTGGTAGAGAATTCCATAAGTGGTTAATTATAGCTGCATAATAAAGTTTGTTTACTCATCTATTTTACCACATGGTACTAAGCTGATAACTTGACCAAGAAACTGGACTTACGCAACAAGTGCTCAACAATGTTATGAATACTATAAATGCCTGTACGTTGTTGGCCTAAAAAAAAAAAACACTTTTAGAACATTCCCTTTTAAGTATTCCTCCCAGGGAATGCTCTTTATGTATCTCTGATGCTTCTTGTACTCTCATCTCTTTCTGTGATACAAAGGTCAGCCACTTGGAGATAAATTGCTGCCAGCCTAGAACTGTGAGAGATGGAGTATAAAGAATAACAAAGAAAAGAGGTGTCAATGGAAAGAACAATGCTTGTGGAGACTAAAATATTTTAGGAATTCAAAGCCTGTGAGCCTGAGAGAAGGTACACTGTAAAAATAAGAATGTATTGTGGAAAGTAATTTAGCATTTACTGTGAGGGTAGAATATCTGGAATGCATTTTCAGAAATACTTTATTGTTTAAAATAAGGTTATCACTCTTGTACATACAGAAGACAGAAATAAAATTTCTGTGGAACAGTTGCAAACGCGATTTTGTGAGCAGAACTGGATAAAACAGTTTGTGCATTTTGCTGAGATCTTCTGTGAATTTTTCACGTCCAAAATAGGATTTCCTCATTTTGGGCCTGATTTGTCAAGGCACGTATTCTGAGGGCAACCCACATTCAGTATTACACACTCATATTTAAGCTTTGTCTACTCACGAATTCATAAAGGTACCGATCTCAAGATACATGCACTGTTGAATTTGGGGGGTGGGTCTGCTGTGCTCGATTGCACAAGACACTGCAGGATCTGTCCAATACCTATGTGGATCATAAATTTGCAAAAGAACGCACAGGGAAATAAAAAAAATATTGAATTAACATCACATGGTAACAATAAAGGCATTTGTGATAAAACAGCTAAAATAAAAAAAAGTGTTTTTTACCCCATGAAATACATTTATTAGAATGTTGTCAATGTCTACTGAACATAAAAATATTTTTTACAGTTGATCGTGATTGCAAACACATGTTACAGCAGCATGCATACGAGACTGTCATCACTACTGATTGGGACTTAGACTAGACCTTTAGCTGGAGCAAGAGATATGGCAAAATAACAAGTGACTTTGACATGCGTAGGACTTGATTCAGACGTGGCTAAGTACGCTAAAGTTTGGCATCCCCTTACTGTACATTGACTACGGCAAAATGCCCCTTCCTGCCCAGTTCACTCCCCCAAATCATAGGCTGTAGTAAGTGTCCTTTGCTCTCAGAAGCGCACGGAACAGGAGTGCGTTCACGGACGTTTCTGCCGGTTCTGGGCAGGGGCAGAGTGATTTTGCATTTGATACGCTCAAAATCAGCAAATATGTGCCTTGATATATCAGGCCCTTTGTGTTTACAAAAAATTGTCTAATTATCCATTTGTTCATCATTCCTTTTAATTTAAGTGTAAATATTAAGGGATGAAGGTACTCTTGTCATAGGGTTTTAACTTTTTTAAATGTTTTTTAAATGTCTCTTGCAGTGATTACAGTTTAGTAGAGTTTCAATTTTTCTATTCCCTTCCTCATAATCCAATTATCTCCTCCCATAGCTCTCCTTTCAATTCTCAAATTAACTTCTGACAAGAATGACAAATATCATAAGAACTTAAAGCATGAGAAGGCAAGGTTCTTATCATGTACTTTAGGGGGCTAGTCAATAGCACTATACGGAGAACACGTGCTGTTAATCTGTGAACAGTGACCTCCACACTACTCAGGTTTTCTAGGAGCCCCTTGGCTAGTAAAGTGCACCAGGGTGCATATAACCTTAGCAGCGTCTACATTATAATATCCTTCATGCCAGGAAATGCTACAGAGCATTGCAGTGGGAGGAATTGTTGAAATTCTTTGGAAATGAATTACCCAACCTTTAGTATCCTCTGGCCATTGTAACCAAGTGTCTGTGACAACAAAAATAATTGTTTATTGCCATGTCTGGGAGTCATGCTAAGACTCTGCGTTCACTTCACTGAGCAAAAGAATGCACAGTGTCTATTAATCAGCACCCATTACAAGATAAACAACTTGATCACAGCTTCTTGTTGTCTGACTACTTGTAAAGACTTAATGGATGTTATAAAGCAGAGGTAAAATGTGAGTAAAGGTTGCAATTTGCAAGTTGTGATATTCTTACTGAGTAATTACTCTCAAATGTGCTTTGTTTGCACCTCCAGTTAACAACCGACCTCTTACTGAAACACATCCTAAAAGCATACAGAAAATTCTAGCATGGTTGCTCTCTGGGCACTGCAGCCACTTGAAAATGAAGTTCATCCTTCCAAGTTGCCCCATCATCATCAACATTTATTTATATAGCGCCGCTAATTCCGCAGCGCTGTAGAGAGAACACACTCACACCAGTACCCGCCCCATTGGGGCTTACAGTCTAAATTCCCTAACACACACACGCCAAGGTCAATTTGTTAGCAGTCAATAAACCTACCAGTATATTTTTGGAGTGTGGGAGGAAACCGAAGCACCCGGAGGAAACCAACGCAAACATACAAACTCCTCACAGATAAGGCCATGGTCGGGAATCAAACTCATGACCCCAGTGCCGTAAGGCAGAAGTGCTAACCACTTAGCCACCCATAGACCTTCTTGCTAATTTAAATGTGTTCTGATCTTGCACTACTCACCTGGTAACTTAGAGAGAGAGGCAATCCATCTAGTATCCAGACAAAGGCTGTGTATTTGCAAAATTAATTTTTCCCTCTAGAGCTATCACCTGTTCTACGGACATTATATGAATTTATTGGATCTACGTGCAAGAGGCTTGGGCCCCCTCGTATGTGGAAGAATGGTGAGAAGAACATATGTGACATATGCCCTCCCCTCTCTCCCCTTGTCTCATATGCTAATCCATCATTCTCCTTTTGTCAAACAGGACCCAAGCCCCCAGCCGCAGAGGTTTTTTACCTGCTGCAGTATTCACTAGAGAAGGGCTTTGGTCTTCACAGCATCTCCCACCACTATTGCTGCATGTGGGAAGGAACTCTGTGCAGATTGCCGGTGACTCCCACTGATGATGTTACTAGCGCATGGCACAATCTGCTCACATCACTGAGCAGCAACATAAGCTGTGTAGCCCAGTGCAGTGCACTAAACCCTCCGCCACCTGACACTGCAGAGGGTAAAAGCTGCTGGCAGCAGAAGATTGTGAGAGCAGTGTGAATCGGGACATACATCCCAGCTGGCTCAGCAGAATCAGGACACATGGCAAACTGTGCTGCTCTCTCCTACTTGCCTTGTAGCTTTTATTAGCTGCTGATGCTTGTGTCATAAGCTCTGTTGTTGCTTGTCCAGATCCTAGAATGAAGGGGGAAAAGTATAGATACCTTTTGCCTCTTATGAAAACCCAGCAAAAAATGAACACTTTAAGTCGCCGTCCCCCACACCAGCACCAACATTAAATTTGATAACACCCACATTTAATAAATAGACCTCCTTCCATCACAACTAATTCTGTACTTAAATTATTAGATCTACATTAAATACAAACACGACAAATTGTATTATTAGCTCCTACAATATATTTAATAAAGAGTTCCACATATTAAATTAATAGCCCCTACCTTCTGATTCATAAATAGACCTCACATTAAATAAATAGCCACACCAGCAGCCACATTACATTAATGCCTCGCACATTAAACTAATACTACCCCCACATTACATTTATAGCCCCTCTTTATCATTTTAATATCCCACTACTTAACATTATTGCCAGACCAACAAGATGTGAGGTGAATAAGTCCCTTCCCTGCCTGAGCACCCTGTCAACCTAGGCATCCTGGGAACTGAAGTAGTAAGGATAGGGGGCAGATACCTGCTATAAGCAGGGGTACATCTAATTTAATACATTGTGTGCAAGCCTCACATCACCAAGACCAATGCCAAGCGTCGGATGGAGTGATGTAAAGCCCAAAGACACTGGAACGTGGAGCAGTGGAAACCTGTTCTGTGGAGGGACAAATTACACTTCTCTGTTTGGCAGTCAGATGGGCAAGTCTGAGTTTGGTGGATACCTGGAGAACGTTTACTTGTCTGACTGCATTATGCCAACTGTGAAGTTTGGAGGAGGAGGGATAATGATATGGGGCTGTGTTTCAGGGTTTGGGCTAGGCCCCATATCTCCAGTGAAGGGTAATTTCAATGCTTCAGCATACCAAGTCATTTTGGCCAATGCTATGTTTCCAACTTTGTGGCAACAATTTGGAGAAGGCCCTTTTCTACTCCTTGCTTTGTACTCAAGTGCACAAAGCACACCTTTGGGATGAACTGGAACAGAGATTGAGAGCCAGGCCTTCTCATCCAACATCAGTGCCTGACCTCATAAATGCTCGACAGAATAAATGGGCACAAATTCCCACAGAAATGCTCCAACATCTTGTGGAAATCCTTCCAAGTAGAGTGGACGCTGTTATAACTGCAAAAGGGGGACCAACTCCATATTAAAATATATGTATTTGAATGCAATGTCATTATAGTCCCCATTGGTGTAATGGTCAAGTGTCCGAATACTTTTGTCCATGTAGTGTATAAGGTGCAGGGTAGGAAGGGCACTGCACACCCTGCATCCATGGGGATACATCACTGAACTGTTCATGCTGAAATAAGTATAAAGTGCACTTATTCAAGTATTCAATGGCATTATTGCTGTATCGAATGCTATTTTATTCATTGTACATTTTTTTCATACCTAATTTTTCAGTTGTCACATATGAATGTGTTATTGCCAATTTGGTGAATTTTTCAATGTACAAAGTGTTCTTTTGCCTTAATGTTAAGCAGCAGAGGGCAGTATTCTAAAACCGGACTATAAGTACCAGTAAAATAAATGCAGTAAAGTAAATCAAAACTTAAAGCCAGTATTTGCCACATAAATAAATGTATAGTATATTAAGTTGCAATTAACATTTAACTTCATCGTTTAAGTGAGTTCAATGGATTTCCAAAAGATTGCTGGCATACTAATTTTAATGCAATATAACTGACCGTAGTTTCCTATTGTTTCCTATTAAGAATGTATTACATTTTGTCATGGGAAGACCGATCTGCTAATTAATGACATATAGTTATGGAGGTTAATCAAAAGAAAAGTACCTGGTATGTCAAAAATTACTAAGATTAGATTTAGTTCAAGAACTAGGAAGTTTTCAGTTACATTCTGACTTATGTGAAAATCATAATCTAAACAGAGTTACTTTAAACCAAACAATTTCCAGCATAAATGTAACATTATAAAAACCAAACCTATCAGACAAGTGATTTAAAAAGACAAAGGCAGAATATTATTAAAAGATCCACGTTGACATCCTGAACAGCTTATTACATTGAGCCAGCAGTTCCAATGTCATCATGGTCTCCCCTGGACCTGTATAAGCACCGGTGACCTGCCAGCTCACTTTAAACCCTTCATCGGGCCGGTGGGCTCATCCTGTGGCCTGACCAATTCCAGGACCCTGCTGCAGCCTGGCTGCCTGTGAAGATAGAAGGTAAACAATTCCCCAATAGCAGTTTGCCCCTCACAAAAATGCAATTATTTAAATAATTACATTAGTTTTTAAATGTTCTTTTTCAAACCATTCCTCTCAGCGATAACACTGAAAGAGCTGTGCTGGCATACAAATCTGTTTATAGCCAATTTATTGCCCTTTTTTTCAAAAACAGATCTAGTAATGGGTTCTAAAATGAAAGCATAACTCTCTTCTGCAACATAGAAAAAGACATAGTAATAATTTCACTAAAATGGTATTATTTTCCGCACCTATATATATAGATGTTTCAAACAATGGACAATTTCCTCCAAACATAAAATAAAATTATGAAAAAGTTCTGAAAATGATATTTTATCTAAGATCTCAAAATTATTACAAACACAACAATCACATTTAATATTCTTGCAAGTTTTGGGAAACCCTTATTTGTCTCCTTCAATTGCATCACTGACTGTGGGACATTAGCTTCTAGGATTTGTGGAAATTTAGTTGAATTTTTGGTTTTTAACATGAGGCAGAACATGATTTGGGTTTCAAAGCTTCTCTGTTCACTACATCATATGTCAATGGTAATCGCATGACACTTAACAAACTGAATTGCTACATATGTAGATGTGATTTCTCTTACAAAAAAACACATCATGGGCCTGGTTCATTAAGGATCTTAAATTAAGAAGTTTCTTATTTAAGTCTCCTGGACAAAACCATGTTACAATGCAAGGGGTGCAAATTAGTTTTCTGTTTTGCACATAAGTTAAATACTGACTGCTTGTTCATGTAGCACACAAATATCAACTTTAAATGTCAGTGTACAAATAAGCTATCAAGTATTTGTGTGCTACATGAAAACACAGTCAGTTATTGGAGCTTCTACGAGATTTTTTTGCTGATAATGCTTCACTTTCTCTTCTCCTTTGAATTCTCACTAGCTGCAAAATTTCAGCCAATAATAGCAAAGGCTGACAGTGGCATTAGCTTTAAATAGAACAGAGATATATGAGTTCTGTACTTATCAGGGACTGGGCTCTATATTATACACTGACAACCAAGGAATTGTGTCTATATTGTATCTTGGCCACCAGGATATGGATTGTAGACCCTGTTTTGTGAGTCAGCTATGAGGCAGTTGGTTCTACATTTTAGATTAGCTGCCAGGCAATAGTCTTGGTGATGTATACTAACAACAAAGAAATGTCCTCTGCTTTGCATACTAGCCTGGTGGCTAGTATGCAAAGTCACATTACGACCCGCTGTCAATTGGGTGGAAAAAATATTCTGAACGTCACATGGAAAACTCCAGAGTAGTATTGTAATCACAGCACTAAGACTGCTTCCTATCACAGCAAGCACTGAGAGCAGTTCACAGCATTCAGCAACATGAAAACGGCTGAGCATGGGGCATTGTTGGCATTATGGGACTATGTAGTGGTATGAGGCATATGGTGGATATATGGTGTCATAAGGTATAATCGAGCATTGTTATTGTTATTTTGTCTGTAAGTGGCAAATATAATGCTATATGGTTTCATGATGGGGCTATATGGTGGCTTTATATTCACAACACAATAACTGTATCCCTTTTCTTCATGCCACACATGATATTCCATGCAGCAACCAGCAACACGCAATAACCTGGTTTCAAAAATCCCACTTTGAAGGAAAAAGTTTAATATATCAGTAGTGTAAGCAAGATTTACAGATGCTAGGTGATAATGTCACAGAGTGGACTGGTTATCTGTCAACACCTAGTGAGACATCTAGTGGTTATACTGCAAAGCACAACTATAGATTATAGCAAATGGACAAAATCAATTATATTAATTTAAAATGTACATTATAAACTATTTATGGCATTATAAATCGGGTGACATATTATAGAATGAATAGATTGCTATGTAATTTGGTGCAGAAAAATGAACTGGTGGTAGTTGAGTTCAGAGTTATAAAGGAGGGTTTTATAAACAGGAACACTTTTTGCATTCATTGAGTATGCTTAACAAATTCAGTTTTGGAGTTTAGTGGTCCTGTGAGTTATTGTAATGTTATTTTTTAGCATAACAATTTAAAACCCTAGGGCCGGAATCATTAAGGAGAGTAAGGCACAAAAAAGGAGTAAATTTGATCCTGCACAAACCATGTTACAATGCATGGGGTGCAAATTAGTTTATTTTGCACATAGAGGAAATACTGGCCTTTTTTGTCATGTAACACAGAAATATTTGCTCCAATGCAACATGGTTTTGCCAAGGTGCAAAGTTATTCCTTTTTCTTGCTTTGCTATCCCTAATGACTCAGGCCCCTAGACTGTAAAATCTCTTGAGCAGGTCTTACTCTACCCAAGGCTGGTGGAAGGGTACTAGGCACTATAGGCAGGTGCGGGCTGCGAGAGGGATGGCCGGGGGGCACACAGGTGGCCGCATCATATGATAGGGGATGCGGCCACGTCATTGATGACACGGCCGCATCCCCTGTCATGTGATGCGGCCGCCTGTGGGCTGACACGGCCGCATCTGATGTCATCAGATGCGGCCGCGGGGGGGACGACTATGTTTTTTGCATCCGGGGGGGGCGGCCGGCCGGCCTACCCCCCGGTCCTAATAGCCTTCTGACCCAGCGGCTCGGGGGGCCGTTGCCCCCCTGCCCCCCTGGCCAGCCCGCCCCTGACTATAGGCACCTCTGTCTCTCAATACAGCCAACTCTGAGGATACCAGGGTAATTTTTAGCTCTTTTGCTTTGGCAGCTGACTGGTTGACCCAATATCAGCCTTATTTGTCAACCTGGCACCCCCATTACCCCTAAGTGGGTGTGGAATCCTCTAGGCAGCTAGTGAGTAATGTACTTTCTTGTCAAACACAACTCACAGCATTAGGTTGGGTACGTTTTTCCGAATACCACAACCACAACCACAACCCCGACAAGCAGGATCCCTACAAAGAAAATCCGATTTGAAAACAAAAGACCAGAATATAAGCAAACCTAAAAAGCGAAGCTGCAGATTTCCGATGGCTGACAGTAAGTAATGCCGAAGACTGTTTAATGAAACACTTAACCTGCGGGGTCCCGACATTGCCGCTTTAAATTAACATTTATCTAGGTAGCCCTGTTTAGTGACGTGCAAGTCAACTGCTGGATAGCTGTGTCTTCTGCATTACTTACTGTCAGCATGCTCTAGCCATCAGAAATCTGCAGCTTCGCTTTTTAGGTAAGTCTGTTTATATTCAGGTCGTTTTTTTCAAATCAGATTTTCTTTGTAGGGATCCTGCTTGTCTTGGTTCTGGTAATCATGAAAACGATTACCACCAACAGCATTATGGTATATTGCATGAACAATTACCAGTACGTCTCTGCACCAAACCAAATATAGCATACAATCTGGCCTAAAAGGAGCTATAGTCACCATCTCTTGATAGCAGTGATCTGCAACTCCTCTAACAGCGAGGTGTGGACCAAGCGGATGTTGTCAATCTGTCAACGCTAAACCTATCGACAGTAAGACTGTTGACACCAAAATGTTGACAGTGAGATATGTGGACAGGTCCAGTGTGTCTACATGGTTAACTGCAGACAATGTGACTGTCGACAGGTAGTAAAGTCGACAGTCACTATGCCCAGCCTAGTTCCTATGGTATGTCTTCAGCAGGCCAGTCCTTATATAACTCACTTGCCCTGGGTTGGTGCTAACTTATCGGAGATGCTGCCCCTGAATCTACCCCTCCAATCCTCTTGAAATAACAGGCACACTGAGATGAGTGGCTCTGGGCAGTCACGCTGGACAGAAAGCAGAGCACATAGTGTCCACACAATCCTCAAAGGGAGCATAAATCACATTAACACCCTGGACAGTCCCAGTCCATCCCCATTTAACCTTATGTAGTCTTTGCTATGGAGAATTGTCCCAGGGCTGACCATCACGTCCGGCACAAAATGGCCAGACTTCACCTTCCCAACCATCTGTTGTTTCTTGCTATCCTATGCAGGGGATTATGGTTAGTTACAACTGAAAACTCCTTTCCATCCAAGTATGGTTGGAGCTTCTTTGCTGCTGCCTGTTTCCCTTTTCCTTCTGATTATTCATTTGTCTCCATTCAGGCACTATTCCTCCTGTATAGACTCTATCTTCCAGTCATGCAAGTTCTCTTCCTCTTATTTCTGTCTCCTCATTCCCCTTATTTTATCCCCTTCTGCTCTTCCTCAATTAGCTTTCATTGGCCAATTAATTTCCTTTTTCTATTTTCCATTTCTTCTCCTCCTGTGGCTTCAGTCATTAAGAGCTGCATTCTGTGCAGTGCAGTCAGACCCCTGTAGCTTTAGCTATCTGTCTGTGATTGGCTGAATGCAAGGGAGGCATGTCCCAGTACATAATGCACTGTTCGTATACTGCTGCACTTGTCTTTGATGAGTTCACCACTCATTTCACTCAGAAACAGAGCTAACCCTTTCACTGCTATGCTGAAGTGCAGATATGCTTATAATAATAATTATATTTTGCTATTTATTAAGCTGGTGTCCTGATTACATCTCCCCAGACTTTTACCATTGGTATGAGATAATAAGAATCAATAAAAACCTTTCTCTGCTCTATCAACCCAAAGTGGCTTAACAGGCCGTCACACGTGTTTTAAACTATACATTTTTAATGGCATCCTTATGACTATTTCTTGGTTTGGGGGAATTCAGCCAAATGAAAACTCTATTTTTTGCTAGCATTAATGTTGGGTAGTGTAGTTTGTCCTTTATTTGTGTTTAACGACATATAAAGAGTTACTTATTCATCGGTTAGGGAAGAGGTGGACTACCTGTAGCTCACCATATCTATTATCATGCCCATCCCAGCATGCTCTCTCAGTCTCTAACTAGGAATGCTGGAAATTATAATTGCACAACAGCTGGAGAGCCCAAGTGTAGCCTGTGCCTGCACTAGTGTATTAAAAAAGCCAAATATAAGATAGACGCCCTTGTAAAACTCTGTTTATTTGGATATTTGCTGTTTTTCTGTGACTTAGCATTAAGGCACTTTTTAGAAACTTCCCTAACTGGCAAAAAAGTAAAACATTTACTGATGCATTCACACATCAATAAACAGCTCAAGACTCCCCTACCTTATAACACCTAGAGACAAAATACATACAAATCACTTAGCAGACAGTGATCTCAATCTAAGGACAGGCAGATGTTTACATCCCATGAGACAGGAATATATACATGAGAGTTATAAACGTCCCTCCATACAAACCTAGACATCTGGTCATTATTTACAGCTCATTTAATTTTTAAATGACCTTGAATGTTAAAGTTATAGTTTCAATTGTATTCTCAGGTAGTTTGCCAGTGTCAAAATATCTAAAACATGAACATTATTCAAATTATTTATACAGAATGCAACAAGGAAGGTTACAAGAGAAGCTTGGGCCTGAAAGACTATAGTAAGGATTTCTATTGCGGAGGTGGTGTAGAAATCCCAGATGTCAGGAATGTCCCTAGTCAGAGCGGAGATCAGAGAAGCTAATTCTGCAGCGCTGTACAGAGAACTCACAGCAGTCTTTAACACACACACAGTAATAGCAGCCAATTAACCTACTAGTATGTTTTTGGAGTGTGGGAGGAAACCCACGCAAACAGGGTGACAACATGCAAACTCTACACAGATAATGCCATGGTGGGGAATCAAACTCATGACCCAAGTGCTGTGAGGGGCTAACCACTAAGTCACCGTGCTGCCCAATTATATGATTTAATGGCATTATCAGCAATAAAAAGCTTAATTATGAATTACAAAAAAAGTGTAGACCTCAAGTGAAAAAAATGGAGAGACAGTTTATTAACAAAAGTTACAAATAAAAACACTAAAACTTGCACTTCTTACTTACAGTCTTCAGCTTTAAATGTTGGATTCAATGTTTAAATGAAATAGAAGCGCATATATCTGTAAAAGAAATACTGGAGAGTCAATGTGTATTACCGTGTCATAAATGTAAACCTACCCGTTGATAGGTGTTAGAATCCTGTAATGTTCTACTGTTTGTAGGTACAGGTAAAAGTTAGTAATGTATACAGCTCTTTTAGTGAAGTGATAAATGGAGTAAACGTTTTAAGGTACAGTTCGGCATATATTGAGGAGCGTAGTGGCTATAAACCCATTCTTACCTTACATACACTTTCCCTGTTCTATTCTGTGTAGGCTCTGATGCTGTTCATGTGTAGTGCTTCTGGCGTCTCCCCAGTGATGTTTCAGCTGCAAAGAATGGGTGCGTAGAAGGTGCAGTTCTGTATTCAGTACTCCTTTCCTATGTGTTTCATCCTACGTGAGGACTTTCCAAGGATAATGTGGTTCCATAAAAGCTGTACCATTACAGAAAGCCTCTTGTGGCTGATTAAAATGTTATTGAAAATCAGTTAAAAATGGGAAATTTTCATTTTAAAAGGATTGTGTTTCAGTTATTTATGAATGTCTAACATTAGCAAATGACCCCTGCTAATTTTAGTGGAAATTTAAGGTTATGTTAAGAAGACACTTGTTAGATGCAATATTAATACAGAATTTATGTCCATATTAATCCCATTGAGGTGAAATTGACACATCCAAAACTACTTTAATATATCTATGTATAGTAGATGAGTTTAGAATGATATAGCCCCAGTAGTGAGAAATAGAAGTGCACTTTTTTAATAGCATTTTTAGTGTAAAAATGTTTTTTGGGCTAAAAGTATAGTTTAATTGGTGTATGCATATACATGATTTTACATCATGGCCCTTAGTGCTTACTAGTTCTGTGATATAAACTGATTTAGTTGAGTCATATGCATTGTCAGATACATTTTGTTTTTCTGCTATCCTTTTTACGTAGAACATGTTGCGTCCTATTATTTTGTGAGCAAGGATCCATGATCAAAAGCTATATTTAGATCTGCTGGTAACAAAGTCCTCATTTCATATATCCACTTGGATTTTGACATTGAAGAGATATAATTTCCTCCCTACCAGTTCTTCTTTACATACAGGATCCCCCAATTTGTTAATCCTTTCTAATTCCTATTGTAATTTTCAAGGAAATGGTTACATTTGCATAACGATGCAAATCTTGTTCCCATTGCTGTGCCGATCAAATTGTCCTTCATTTCAAAAATAATTATGGGAGAGAATATACTCTATACTGTCTATGATTAAATTAATTGTCCATTTCAAAGTGTTGTTAAGCTGGATAAGTAGTGTGTTGTGTATTCATATCAATCTTCTTGCTGGATGTTACAAGTATAAAAGTTTTCCGGCATTTTATTTCTTCCAGAATTTGTAAAATATGTGTTGTATCTTTAGGCTCTTTTGTTTTTACTATTATATTCTGTATGAAGCCGTCTATATATCTTGACAGGCTACTGGTGATTGAATCGATTCCCAAAAGTATTGGGCGACTGAGGGGGTTCCTTAGATCTTTATGAATATTTGGTACTTCATAAAAAACTGGTATGTGTGGATTGGTAACCTACAGATAGTTGCATCCTTTTTTGTTAAAATTCCCAGAGCCAGGCTCTCATCCAGATGGTCTGATAACTCCCTAAGATATTCTTCAGTAGGATCATTTTTAAGTAGTCTGTAAGTATTTTTTTCTGAATTTCTTCATTACAATTCACTTTATCTATAATGACAAGTCCTTCTCCCTTTTCCACGGCTTTTATTACAATGTCTGTGATTTCTCTTAGTTCTTTAAGAGCTTTCTTTTCCTCTACTTTTGGATTATACTTAATTTTTTTGCATCTCAATAAGTTGTTCCAGGTCTTTTTCCACTAGTTTTTGAAATGTTTCTAGATGTGGGCCCTTTACAAAACTTGGAGAAAAATATTCCTGAGAGTTTGTTATGTTCTTTTGCAACTTTTTACAGTTCTTTTCATTTGATTGTGTTGGTCTTCTCAGGTAAGGAGGGCAACCAGTGCATACGACATGATGTCCTATACTTTGGCAGAAGGTCAAGAACAACAGACAATGAGGGTAGCCTTGGATGTTAATAGAGAGAACACTTGTCTAAATAACAATCTCTCTCAGATTTGGGAAAGGAATTCACTCCATTTTGTTAGGTTGGCTTTTCTACTTCTTTTATGGAGCTCAGATATACAGATACAGCATTGGTTTTATTACATTCTAAAAACTGTCCACTCACAGCATGAGATCCAATAATCTGATTTCTGGTTACTTTGGCTACACACATAAAGGTCAATATGGCAGATATTTGGGTATTTAGTGGATTGTACCAAAATACCAGATCGCATATTACATGTCATCATCATCATCATCATTTATTTATATAGTACCACTGATTCCGCAGCGCTGTACAGAGAACTTATTCACATCAGTCCCTGCCCCATTGGAGCTTACAGTCTAAATTCCCTAACATGCACACACAGACAGACAGAGAGAGACTAGGGTCAATTTTGATTGCAGCCAATTTACCTACTAGTAGTAGCCAATTAACCTACTACTACAATTATTATTATTATTATTATTAATTTTTATTTATAGGGCGCCACTAGGTGTCCGTAGCACCATACAGGGACAAACAAAATTACAATACGAGGTGAGACAGCACAGTACAGTAAACAATAAGCACAGTAACTCAGTGAGCTCAAAGCACAGCTAGAGAGGGCGGGGGAGGAGAGAGGGGAAGGTCCGCCAACGACGGAGTCCAAGAGGGAAGGCACGGATGACAGGGACCTACAATTAACCTACTAGTATCTTTTTGGAGTGTGGGAGGAAACCGGAGCACGCGGTGGAAACCCACGCAAACATAGGGAGAACATACAAACTCAGCACAGGAAGAATTCTCGGAAATTGAACTCATGACCCCACTGCTGTGAGGCAGAAGAGCTAACCACTTAGCCACCGTCAGCCACTGACCGCCTATGCCAACCAATGAAGTCCATTCTTACTGATTACACTTCTGTTTTTAATTCCCCCCTTAGTTCAGTAATGTTCTATATTATTAATGGTTTCACAGCAGTCAATCAGATTTTTATATCACGTTACCTAGAGAACAATATAGACAGAAAATGTTTTAATATTCACAAAATAAAAACTGGAGATAAGTATTTCTAGCTGAAATCAAAAGAACTACAGGAATGTGTGTGTGGGATGACCATTCTTTCCAAATAATCTACACTGCGGGAAGCTTTTATCAAACACACAATAACTCAAACAAAACATTTACATTTGTAAAAAGCTACATCTTTTCTTTCATTTACATGCATCGTTATTTATAGAAAAGTGTAGGTTACTATTCACTTTTATCTAGTTTGATATTATGAACGAAACTATTAGTACATTTACTCTCTCAGTGGGCACAGGCTCATTAAAACACATATATATATATATATATATATATATATATATATATATATATATATATATATATATACACACACACACACACACTTATTTTTGTTAAGTAAAACAACATAAAACTGAATCTAGCAGTAGCACAGCTCGATAAAAACATAGAGCTCTCCAAGAAAATACTTATACCGGTACTAGGATATGACAGTAAGGTGGGTAGCAATATAACAGAGAAACTGTGGGCAATAGTGACACCCAGCTCTAGGCCAGTCAGCACAGGGCTGAATTCCCAAGGGGGGTTGGGCTGCCCAAAAAAATGCAAACTGAGACCAGTAGTACACTATGTCAAAATGCTACTCTATCACTTTAATTTTAGCAATGAACCAACACCAATCAAACAGGGGTGTGAGAATAGTCCTTGGGATTTCAGCTGTGTTGACTTTAAATAAGGGGGGACAATACGTTTTTTTTGCAGGCCCAATGCCCCGAGGAAATTCAGCCCCATGTTGACCGGTCTAGGGCTAGTTGTCACTATTGCATAGACAACAAACCACTTTAGAAAAAAGGGAAGAAAAATGTGTTAAAAACAAATTGGGGATTTTAGAGAACATGGACAGCGAGAAGTTGGAAGTATTAGTTCCCAACCCTTCTTAGATCAACATCAGAGGTGGGATACATATTGGGCCTGATTCATTAAGTCAAAACAAAAAGACAGTTGTAAGAGCTTCTGCTTAACACTGCATATTTGTGTGTATCTAGCAAAATGAAAACATGAGGTAATAGTTCATATTGTGATCAAAACATTTGAGTCTGCATCCCAGCATTAAGGATACCTTGTTATATGCAGGTCCTACACTGACCTATATGCTTTAAACACAACTAAAATGCAATTAAAATCAGATGCACTCACCTCCCAGGTATAGGGGTTTACATCTAGCAAGGGCTGGCTTGAACATAGATATGCAGTCTGATAAGCACTGACAACTGTCTTTTTGTTTTGTATACATATATGGGCATTTATATTGCCATACAGCTGGTACCATATACAGTATGGGATATACTGAGTGTGGGCTTATTGCCATACAGCTGGTACCATATACAGTATGGGATATACTGAGCGTGGGCTTGTGTTTTCTCTGATTCTGATTTATTAAGGCACTCAAAATTAACATATTGGGCATTTTTTTAAAAATGCACACCCGTATTCAACTACAAGTGGATCAGAAGAAATGTCTTTTGTTGAATACAGACACAAAACACAGCATGATACATGCAATACATATGTGTAATTTAAAGTCCCATCAGAAAAAAAAATGTTTAATTATCTGCACCTGTTAATAATATAGTAATTAATTTAAAATCATAAAGTGTGTTTATATATATATTCATTCGTCAAGTACATTTATCAGGATGTTATTAATGCCTACTCTACATAGATGCATTTTAACAGTTGACGTTGATTGCAAATATATGTTCTAGCATTCATACAAGACCATCATCACCATCAGTGGGCACTTACATCTAGGGATAAATTTATCAAGCTGCGAGTTTCTGGTAGGCTTGAAAAGTGGAGATGTTGGGCCTGAGTCTTTGAGGAGAACAAAGCAAAAAAATAGGAGTAAGTTTGATCTTGGAAAAACAATGTTACAATGCAAGGGGTACAAATTAGTTTATTATTTTGCACATAAATTAAATACTGGCTGTTTTTTCTAATATCACACAGATACTTGATAGCTTTATTTTTACACTGAAACTTATAGTTAATCTAGGACATGTCCTAACAGAACTATAAATCTGTGCCCACATTTTAAATTTAGCTCCCCTTCCAATGCAACATGGTTTTACTGAGGTACACAGTTACTCCTTTTTTTATGCTTATGCTTAATGAGTCAGGCCCATTGCCTTTAGAAACCAATCAGATTCTAGCTATCATTTTGTAGAATGTACTAAATAAGTGATAGCTACAATCTGATTGGTTACTTTAGGCAACATCTCCACTTTTCAAACCCACCAACTCTCAGCTTGATACATTTACCCCCTGACCTGTAGCTGGTGGAAGTGATACAACTGAAAACCACTTATCTGAAAGATGCCCAAAGCTTGAATCGGGCACTACTGTGTGTGTTCGAGCTTAGCACACCCTTACTGTAAATTGACTACATGCATACGCCCATTCCCCTCCCCATTCCGGCTATGAAATCATAGGCTGTGGTTAGTGTCCTTTGTGTTCGAAGATGAATTGTATACACTAGTGATCTTTGGCGTATAGTTAATTTTTGGACACGTGCAGAGCAATTGAACGCAAAACACGACACGTATCGGCATACACATTCCTTAATTAATCAAATTAAGGGGGTTTAGTAGTATCATTGTGATGTTGCATTTTTTCTGTTAGCAATATTGTTTGAGAAGTGGGACCTTCAAACTTCTGTGAACTCCTTCCGGCATCCTTACTGCCTTTTGTAAAGTGAAATGAATCACTCTGCTATGTGACTTAACATTAATAATGTGTCAGTGGGAGCAATCATGTGGGTGCTCAGTGACTAACAACAATGTCTCTATGTTAACTGTCTATGGAATGGAAAACGCTATTGAGTGGAAGAATTACCTATGAATATTTCTGGTGAGTCCTATTGGTCTCTTTAAGAATCATTTTAGCAGGAATTTCTGAAAAACTGAAACATTCTAACCCTAATAATTTGAATAGTTCAAAGAGAAAAAAGGGAGCTGCTCAATGTATTTATAACTAGTCGTAGATTCATATATTATTCACTATAAGAGCACATACGCTTGCACTCATCTGACAGCCAGCAACAAAGGCCTAATTTAAAACCTGCCCTTAAAATAGTAATAAAAACAGAAGTGTTGGTTGCATATATTTGCAAATGTATGTGTGTGTCATCCACCAATTGCAGAGATCCAACTAATAGCATAGTCAAATATCTAATCATTAATAGTGCCAATATGGGGGGACAGGAAATGGTTCTGCATTCTATGACAAGAAACTCTCTTGCTACTTGCTTTTTTTTAAAATCTGGGGCAGGGAGACGTGTATTCAAAAGTACTTTAATAACTGGCCTCTCAATCAAAGAACTACCTGTCCCATCATACCTTTTATCAGTGCTCTGTGATTCCCAGGGAGAGATTTCGTGTAGGCATCAATAAATCTGTGGGGACAAGCACATACAATAACACTCTCTGAAAGCAGTGAGAAGTTGTCTGAGCGACAGTACTTATTCACACCAGTAATAATAAGGAATGGTGCAATCAGGAAAACAAAAGACTAAGAAGCAAGTTACTACTTACAAACTAGGATTTAAAATAATAAGGTTTGGGTGGAGTTCTTTTAAGTACTGATCAATATAGCTCATGGACATCAGAAAGCATGCTGTGGCCTGAAAAGTGAAAGGACTGTCCATCTCTTTCTTGGTTATCACATATTAGAAGGACCAGGTAACCTTGTGATGGGGTTAGGTTGCAGCTCACCGAGTAGCATTAGTTATGCCTTCCTGACCAGATAAGGGTTAATTAGTATTTTGTCCCTGAATGGGATAAGCTGAATGGCTGAAAACTTAGTGATGTACCTTCATGTCTTTCATTGGTGAATTGTTTTGGAGCATGCTTTGGATAACTGGTGCCAAGTATACAAATACACTGTGACAATATGACTAGAAAATGTTCAACTTTATTTTGAAAGTTTGGCCTCTATACAAGTATTGTGCTGTGTATTAACATGAAGAGTAAAGACCTCTTCAGCCATCTTTCAGCAGTTAGAAGACGGCTTGCTTCATCAATGTCAACAGTTCACCTGTCCGTATCTGGATGCTTTATTAATTACTCATGGGACAAGCACTTTCAGTAGATTGGGTCTGAACATGTGTCACTCCACTTGTCTGCCATTAGGAAAAGGAGCTGCAGGAATTGGTGGCGTTGATAATGGATATGTTTGAATGAAGTTTGTTTAGTTTAGGAACTGATCATTTGGCTAGTGGTGCATGGTGGGTCATCATCATCATCATCACCATTTATTTATATAGCACCACTGATTCCGCAGTGCTGTACAAAGAACTCACTCACATCAGTCCCTGCCCCATTGGAGCTTACAATCTAAATTCCCTAACACACACACAGACACAAACTAGGGTCAATTTTAAAGGAGCCAATTAAGCTATTAGTATGTTTTTGGAATGTGGGAGGAAACCGGAGCACCCGGAGGAAACCCACGCAAACACGGGGAGAACATACAAACTCCACACCGATAAGGCCATGGTTGGGAATCATGACCCCAGTGCTGTGAGGAAGAAGTGCTAACCACTAAGCCACCGTGCTGTCCGTGTCAGTTTCTTGGGGATCAATCTAATTGAAGGACTGTCCATCTTTTCTGCCTGCCCCAGGCATACAGATTATTATATGTAAGTAATGCTCGGTACTTTCATCCCATTTCCTTTTTAACTGTTTGCAATTTTTTATTTGTATGTCAAATCTTTATCTAATTGTTTTTATTATCTGTAAGTAGGGATGTGCACCGGCGACTTTTGAGGTCTCGTGTTTTGTGTTTTGAATCCGGATTTTTGCGATGTTTTGGGTTCGGATTTGTTTCGCAAAACACCTACCGAAAGGTTTTGGTTCGGATTTAAGGTTTTGGATTCGGATTTTTTTTGAAAAAAAACTAAAAAGTGTAAAAATCAAGTTTTTGGGCTTATTTTGACTTCTACGCTATTATTAACCTCAATAACATTCAATAACAATCATTTCCACTAATTTAAAGGCTATTCTGAACACCTAACACCTCACAATATTTTTTTTTTTTTAGTACAAAACGTTGCAACGAGGTATCTTTCTGGACTGCGTGGAGGAGTGTTCCCCACAATATAATTAAAAACCCATCAACTGGTCTGAATTACACCCAAAAATAGTATCTGGACTGCGTAGAGTAGTGGGCACTGGGCACCACAATAAAAAATATATAGAAAACCTTCAACAGGTCTGAATTACACCCAAAAATAGTATCTGGACTGCGTAGAGGACTGGCCACTGGCCACCACAATATAATATATAGAAAACCTTCAACAGGTCTGCATTACACCCAAAAATAGTATCTGGACTGCGTAGAGTAGTGGGCACTGGGCACCACAATAAAAAATATATAGAAAACCTTCAACAGGTCTGAATTACACCCAAAAATAGTATCTGGACTGCGCAGAGGACTGGCCACTGGCCACCACAATATAATATTTAGAAAACCTTCAACAGGTCTGCATTACACCCAAAAATAGCATCTGGACTGCGTAGAGTAGTGGGCACTGGGCACCACAATAAAATATATAGAAAACCTTTAACAGGTCTGCATTACACCCAAAAATAGTATCTGGACTGCGTAAAGGACTGGCCACTGGCCACCACAATATAATATATAGAAAACCTTCAACAGGTCTGAATTACACCCAAAAATAGTATCTGGACTGCGTAGAGGACTGGCCACTGGCCACCACAATATAATATATAGAAAACCTTCAACAGGTCTGCATTACACCCAAAAATAGTATCTGGACTGCGTAGAGGACTGGCCACTGGCCACCACAATAAAATATATAAAAAACCTTCAACAGGTCTGCATTACACTGCACATACGACTGCTCCTCCATCCTCTCCATCATATACATGTTGGAGTTTCAGCGTGTGAAAACCTCTTGTTTTTGATAATGACAGTGCATTTTGAATATTTTTCAATTTGCCCCACAACACTGAATGTACTTTATCTATGATACGCATCTATCTTTCTTGACTGCGTAGTGTGGTGGCCCCGGTACACAATTTAGTACCGAGGCCACAATATAATTAAAAAACCCTCCACGGGTCAGAATTCCACCAAAAAAGGGTATGGACTGCGTAGTGTGGTGTGCCCGGAACACAATTTTTTACAGCGCCAACAATATAATTAAAAAATTGGGCATCAACTGTCACCGTTGTTTAATATCTGATACACCTAAATATGGACTGCACAGTGGAGTGGCCCCGGTAGTAAATTTGGTGCCGGGGCCACAATACCTCCTCCAACTTCCAAGTGTAGTGTTTATAAAGACAGACAGCGTGGAAGTGTTATTTGTTGACTTTCTTAACCCTAAAATTGTCCCCGTTGCAAATATTTGTGCAATGGAGAGTTACTTTTTCATTGAAAGACTCAAGCTCTCAAGTGTAGTGTTTATAAAATATAAACAACAATACAGTAGTTCTAGAGCAGGTCAATCCCTCTTGTTTTAAATTATGACAGGGCATTTTACTTTTGGTTTAATTTCTTGAATTTGTTTAAATTTGGTTTTACTTTTTGAACATGGCAAACGACTGTTGATTGGTCATATAATGCAAAAAAAAAGTTCCAAGATGGAATTGTCCTTGGGCCCTCCCACCCACCCTTATGTTGTTGAAATAGGACATGCACACTTTAACAAACCAATCATTTCAGCGACAGGGCCTACCAAACAACTTTGGCTGAAATGATTGGTTTGTTTGGGCCCCCACACCAATAAAACAATTCATCTCTCCCTGTACAAACTAAACAGGCTCTACTGAGGAAAGATGTCGTACTCATCCTCAACCTCTGATTCCTCTCCCCCTACAGTGTGTACTTCCTCCTCCTCACACATTATCAATTCGTCCCCGCTGGACTCCACAACCACAGGTCCCTCTGTACTGTCTGGAGGGCAGTGCTGTAGTTCATTGAGGAATTGATTATTCATTTTTATAAACATCATTTTTTCAACGTTGTGAGGAAGCAACCTCCTTTGCCGCTCACTGACCAGGTTCCCCGCTGCACTAAAAACTCTTTCCGAGTACACACTGGAGGGGGGACAACTCAGTTAAAAAATAGAGCCAGTTTGTACAGGGGTTTCCAAACTGCCTTTTGGAGTTCTACCACGTCACTACCTCTAGTTAATTTAGATTGCAAGGCTTGTAAATATAAATACTTTGAAGATAAAAAAAGCAGGCTGCACAGACTGTGGAGCTAGAAAGTGTAATTAAATGGACCACGTTACTTTGGTGGCTATCTATGCCCCCCCCCGCCCTACACTTGTAGTTGAATATAAATAAAGCAGCCTGCATAGACTGTAGAACTAGAAATTCAAATATACAAAGAAATGGACAAAGGCAGTTTGGTATCTGTCTGCATCAGATCCCCTCTCCACTAGGAGTAAAACAGAAAACTATTCAGCCGTTATATAATCTAGAATATAAATAGAAATTGAGAAGGGCAATTTGGTATCTGTCTGCATCATAATCATCAATATCCTCCTCAGCGCCAGCTACATCAATATCCTCCTCCCGGTGTACAACATTCACACCTTCATTAGCCAAATCTGTAACTGGACTGTGGGTGATCCTTCCAGCATATGCAGAGGGCGTGCTGCAAATGCTGGATGGAGTCACCTCTTCCCGTACAGTGATGGGAAGGTCAGGGTTCACAACCAACAACACCCTTGGACTCGCCTTGGGGATTTGTGATGTCATCTGTTTAGAAGGCAGAGTTCTTTGCTGTTTTGTTGTTGTTGCTGACAGCATAACTCTCTTAAATTTTTTGTAGGGGGGGGGAAAGGAGGGCTTAGATCCTTGGGTGAAGCTGGACCACTAGTCATGAACACGGGCCAAGGCCTAAGCCGTTCCTTGCCACTACGTGTCGTAAATGTCATATTGCCAACTTTACGTTTCTCCTCAGATGATTTTAAGTTTCTCTTTTTGCTATTTTTTGAGAACTTGGGCTTTTTGGATTTTACATGCCCTGTACTAGGAGATTGGGCATCGGGCTTGCCAGACGACGTTGATGGCATTTCATTGTCTATGTCATGACTAGTGGCAGCAGCTTCAGCATTAGGAGGAAGTGGGTCTTGATCTTTCCCTACTTAACCTCCAAATTTTGGTTTTCATTACATGTAGCACAAGAGAGCGTACCCCTTAGCCACACACACTCGGCAAAGCCTTTAAAAATTATATGCGGCACAGGAGAGTAGCACTGGACTTATACTGCTGAATCAGTGAACTTTGTAATAGCAGTACCACTGGACTTATACACTGCTGAATCAGTGAACTTTGTAATAGCAGTACGACGACTTATACTGCTTAATCAGTGAACTTTGTAATAGCAGTACCACTGGACTTATACTGCTGAATCAGTGAACTTGGTAATATTGCAGTACCAATGGACTTATACTGCTGGATTGTTTTTGCAAATTTGGTTATAATTATTTTTTTTTAAAAAAAAAATATTTTTATTTTTTTGATAACTTTTTTTTTATTTTTTAAAAACTTGGGAATAATGGGGAAATAACTATGCCCATAGAAGCACAGAGCACAGGACACAGCACCACTGGACTGAACAGGACACAGCACAGGACCCAGCAGCACCACTGAACTCAAAATTGACAGAGCACAGCACAAAACACCACTGGACTGATACTGCAGAATGTGTGAACTTTGTAATATTGCAGTACCACTGGACTTTTACTGCTGAATGTGTGAACTTGGTAATATTGCAGTACCAATGGGCTTATACTGCAGGATTGGTTGTGCAAATTTTGTTGTAATTTAAAAAAATGTAAATTAGTTTTTTGTATTTTTTTAAAAAACTTTTTTTTATTTTTTTAAACACTTGGGAATATTGAGGAAATAACTATGCCCTTAGAAGCACAGAGCACAGGACACAGCACCACTGGACTGAAGAGGACACAGCACAGGACCCAGCAGCACCACTAACCTCAGAAGGACAGAGCACAGGACACAGCACCACTGGACTGAGCACAGCACAGCACAGCACAGCACAGCACATCACAGAACTGAACAGCACGAGATATAGCAGGACAGAGGACCACCTAACACACCCTCCCTCTACCCTGATCAATGCCCGAGTGAAGATGGCGGCGACTAGCGGGGAATTTATAGGATCCGAGTATCGCGAGATCCGACAACGGGATTATGAGTCAGAGCCTCAGTTTCAGATTTGAATTTGGCGCCAATACCCGGATCTGTCTCGGATCCGACTCGGATCGGCAACGTTCGGGTGGGCTCGGATTTCAGAAATCCGAGTGCGCTCATCTCTATCTGTAAGCATTGTACTTTTTGTATATTAAATCTATAATTTAATAACTTGCATCCTTGATACTCTAACGGATCCATTAGCCTATTAGAAGAGAGATTGCTCGACCAGGTTAACTCTTGGAATGCCAGTGTGTGATTTGTTGATAGATTTGATTAACAAGCTGTGTGTGCTTGCATTTACATTTGTGTAACAGTCTGGAGGTGTGGAGAGTTAACCCTGTGCGTGCTGGTGTGGATATTGCTAGTTCGTGGATAACTAGAAGCCTGTGTGCCAGTGTGGGACAGTACATTTACAAGTTCATCAACCAGTGCTCAACACAGAGCTAAGGAAAGGGCAGACTATCAGAAGATATAATTTGATCTACTCACAGCAATATAAGCTTTAGATAATCCTCCTACACTTCATTACGTGATAGGCTAAACATGAAGGCAATGTGTCCTGCTTATGAGGACACCTGCGTAATGGAAATATTTCCTACTGAATGCATAATAATGTGTTCACTGTAGAACTTTACCAATTTTCTAGGAATATGTTTCGCTGTTCAGTAGACATTCTTTTTGTCTCTGTTTCATAAATGTCTGTCTCATGATTAGCCTATCACTGTACAATAGCTTAGATGTGTGGCCCAGCGACAAGGTGCGGGTATGACACCATCAATGTTGTGTTATGACACCATTACGGGGCATTATGACCAGGCGCGGGCTGGGAGAGGGATGGCCGGGGGGCACACAGGCGGCCGCATCATATTAAAGGGGATGCGGCTGCGCCATTGATGACGCGGCCGCATCCCCTGTCATGTGATGCGGCCACCTGTGCACTGACGCGGCCGCATCTGATGACATCGGATGCGGCCGCGGGGGGAGAAACTGTTTTTTGCATCCAGGGGGCGGCCGGCCGGCCTACCCCCCGGCCCTAATAGGCGTCTAACCCAGCGGCCCCCGGGCCAGCCCGCCACTGATTATGACATCATTGGGGGGCATGATCTTTAGGATCAGAAATGTGAGCAGTAGTAGGTAAAGAGGTGACAGTCACAACTCTCTAAGTTTGCTCATTCTCTATACCGAGAGACATCAGAAAACTATGTCTAGCATTTGCTTTTCTACATACCAGCCACAACAAAAGCAAAGAATGTTTATTTCTAAGTTACAGCGCCGTTTACTCCAGTCAAAGATATTGAATCAGCCTGTATTTAAGTTTGGTAACCCTTCACTGCAAATTGCATGCATGTATATTTAATTCTGGGCATAATTTGTCCTCTTTGCTGACAGTTTTCTCTTTAGTAAATTAATTATTGAGGTGTCTGTTTCACACACTTGCTTTCTGTACTCACGAACAACTAGTTCCATATTAAAACAGTTCACAGCAAAAATACAGCTATTTGTAGCATATGTAGTAAATAAATGTAAGATCTTGTGCTGTCCACCAATTAATGCCACCCTAGGCCGTGACCTTGATGTCTCTTTCGCTAAACATAGTCCTAGTTGTATAATTTGATTGGTATTTGAAAGCCACATACACAATTTTATAACAATGTGTGAAGATGAAATGAGTAATCATTTAACTACATGAAAAAATTCCATCTGCCCCATAAAAAAAAGACTTGTGTCTTAGCTTGTCCCAAGCTGTTCCCACCATCACCTCCATATGAACTGTTAGCATATTGACTGATAGAAAATGTGCTAACTCTGTCATTCTAAAAAGACTTGGTTTTCTGAACTTGACAAGAAGCCTTATGTCCTACTGTAATTGTAGCTGTTGTACAAAGAATGTATCATACCCGTCTGCTTTTAATGTCAGCATTTATATAGATGGTGGAGGTACAGATTCTTGTCATTAAGCATTTTATAGAAAAGTTAAAACTTACACTATATACATCGTTGTTGTCCTCTGATTGCCCTGCACATATGAGTTCTAACCAATGAGTTAATCAACATAGGCTCTTAGCCTATTCATATTATGTCATAATATTACATATTACCCTTTACGGAGTTACAGATTGAAAGCCGATCCTTGGTTCAGGTCGCTTGTGGTACCTCTCCCAAACACCAAATATAACTTGGTCTATAAGTTAATCTGAACTGGCAGAATTGTAACAACTATTACAGTTTTACTCTAAAAGACTAGAAATATATTCTAGTGGGTCTTCTGTTCCATGTTATGCAGCCAATCAGTATGATCATGTCACTGTCATGGCTTCTGTGCACCCTGATGAGATCAAGACTGGCAGCAAGTATACAAGTTCAAAATTCAGCCTTAGTCAGCAAAAGGTGGACAGATCAGCAGAAGTGCAATAGTTAATAATTATAACATACCAGTAGCTACTCTAATTGGGCAACATATGGAAAATAAGCAGTCGTGTACAGAGAAAGAGATCATCCAAGATGGATCTTAACACTTTTAACATGCATTTGTCAACGCACGTGACAAATATAACCACTAACAAAGAATTTCTATGAGAAAGATGGGCACTAACAGGAGGTACTAAATAGCAAATTAGGGGTTAGGGTAATCTTTATAGAGTAAAGAGAACAGAGCCAAGATGCAGGAATGGCAGAGACTGCGTTGACCAAGGTTGTCAATGATCTGATCACTGCTAAAACTGATCGCCCTTACTCTCTCCTAATTCTCCTGGATCTCTCGGCTGCATTTGACACTGTTGACCACTCTCTTCTCCTACAAACACTGCCATCCCTAGGTCTTTAAGACACTGTTCTATCCTGGTTCTTATCCTACCTTTCTAATCGCTCTTTCACTGTTAATTTCTCTGGAGCCACCTCTGCTCCGCTTCCCCTATCAGTTGGAGTACCACAAGGCTCAGTGCTAGGTCCTCTGCTGTTCTCTATCTATACCGCTTCTCTTGGAAATCTAATAAGTTCCTTTGGCTTTCAGTATCATCTCTATGCGGATAATACCCAAATCTATCTATCCTCTCCTGATCTCTCGACATCTGTGTTGTCCCGTGTAACTGACTTTCTTTCTGCCATTTCATCTTGGATGTCCTCTCGCCAACTCAAACTTAATCTTTCTAAAACAGAGTTAATAATATTCCCACCCACCAACAAGAGCATACCTGACATTTCTATCTCTGTTGATAAAATGACCATAAATCCCACCCACAAGCTCGCTGCCTAGGTGTGATCTTTGACTCAGAACTATCCTTTGTTCCCCACATTGACTCTATATCTAAATCCTGGTACATACATCTAAAGAACATTTCCAAAATTCGCACATATCTCACGCAAGACACTGCAAAAACCTTAATTCATGCACTCATCATCTCCCACATTGACTATTGCAATTCCCTCCTTACTGGTCTTCCCAAAAACAAACTCAAACCTCTACAATCTATTTTGCACGCTGCGGCAAGACTGATTTTCCTTGCAAATCATTCTTCCTCTGTTGAATCACTCTGCATGTCTCTACACTGACTGCCTGTTTTGTACTGAATCCAATCTAAAATACTTTTACTAACCTACAAGGCCATCAACAAAGCTGCACCAACATACATCTCCTCTCTTGTCTCAAAATATCTCCCAACTTGGCAACTCCGTTCTACACAAGATCTGCGTCTCTCATCCACCCTCATTACAACCTCCCATTCCCGGTTACAGGACTTTTTTCGGGCTGCACCCAATCTATGGAATTCTCTCCCTCGCACAGTAAGACTCTCCTCTGGTCTACAAACTTTCAAGCGTTCTCTGAAAACCTACCTCTTCAGACAAGCTTATAATATTCCTCCGCCACCCTCTTAACCTCGCTACCTTTAGTCTGTTACACAGTTTCACGCGGGACGGCTGCCCCTGACCAACATTGTTGTGTGACGGGTTCATTTAGCTTATGAGTCACTTTTACCTTTGCAGTCTGGTTGGGCCAAAATGCAAACTGTAGACTTAACCTCATGTGTCAATCTCCCATTGTCCCATAGATTGTAAGCTTGCGAGCAGGGCCTTCTCACCTCTTTGTCTGTTTTACCCAGTTTGTTTATTAGTTTATTATGATTGTCCCCAATAGTAAAGCTCTACGGAATATGTTTGGCGCTATATAAATAAATGATGATGATGATGATGATGATGATGGCAGGCTATACATTTGTGTTGTTGTGGATCTGGGTGGACCAAGTTGGTGCATTGGTTCGTGGGACACACGCAACATTCCTGGGAGTGCACAGCCAACCCCAACACAGAGAGAAGCAAAGGCCCCAGCCAAGCAGAGACCCACGTCAGGATAGGCTCTTATTGGGGAAAGATTTGGGGGTATCACAAAAATGAACACAATAAAATAGTGCAGATTACTCGCTAAAAACCTTAATTAAGGTTTTATAAAAAATAAGAAAAATTCTTAAATTACCCAAAAAATTATTCAACAGCAATCAATACAATATGTATAAAGTATCTAAGGCGAAGTGATAGCTAACAATGCAGTTCCTTTCTATTCAGACAAAATGGTAGTGGTAAAGTCAATTAATACTGCCAGTCTCTTGGCCCCTCTTCACTGTTTCTTCTGGATGAGTCAACACAGAGAAATGTTTAAGACTTCTGGGGCTCACTGCAACTGACTACGGTGCACATTTATTTAGAATTGGATCCACTACAGAGGCGGCCGATGGGGTCTGGTAAATGCAACAATAAAGGTTGTTGGGGGGCAGAACTAATCATGTCATCCTGACCACGCCCCCTTCTGTAATAGGCCAAAATTGGTATAGTTTGACAAAGGGGCGGGGTCAGGATGATGCAATTCACGTGGCCACGCCACCAGAAGTCTGTCCAAAGTCAATGCAGATTATGAGAATCAGAGAAAGAAGAGTCCATTGGTCCACGCTATCCAAAGATACCAACCACCTTATCCTAAACACTTGTGTCCATACAGGGCCGGATTAAGGCCCTGTAGGCCCCTGGGCTAGGGGTACTGTGAGGCCCCCATTTTTCAAGCGACTTATGCCTAATCCGATATTATTGGGGGCTCCCTAGTAATATTGGATTGGGCATAAGTAGTTTGAGCTGTGTTCCTTTTAATATACTAAATCAGTATTCTCAAAATGCACACTTTGCCAGCCAGCCCCCAAACCCCCCCTGCAAATATCTCCCCCAAAAGTGCACACTGTAACAGCCAGCCCCCAACCCCCCCCCCTTGCTAATATCTCCCTCAAAAGTACACACTTTGCCAGCCAGCCCCCAAACCCCGCCCTGCAATAATCTACCCCAAAAGCACAATATGCGTGCCAGCCAGCCCCTCCCCTTGTAATTCTCTGCACCAAAAATACAATAAGAAAATGGTAGTGGGAAGGGGCCGCACTTCCTTATATGTGAGGATGCAGCCACAAAATAGAACCCGTGGTATACGGAGGGAAATCCCCACCCTCCCAAATAAAGATGGGTAACAAGATGAGGTTCAGGGCGCAAAAGTACAAAAGTATGTGCATAAAGCTGGATATACTGAATAAGCAAAGAAATGTCCAAATGTAAAAAGGGCAAACTTTTGGTAGTATCGTGCATTGAACAGCTACTTACTTTTCATTTTATGGGTTTTGGCCCCAACTCATGTGTGTTTGGACTCTTTTTTTTGTTTTTCATTTTTTGTTTTCCATTTTTTCTTTTTTTTTTATCTATTTTATATCATTTTTTCATAGACTGTTTAGTCGTTTTTCATACTCCTGATCAGTTTGGCCTTTTTACATTTGGACATTTCTTTGCTTATTCAGTATACTGTTTACTGTATTGCCCAGTGCAATTATCTCATACCGTGCTCTGCATTGTGCACATTTTATTGTTTATATGTCTTTGTTCTGGCCAGAACATGTTTATTTGCATTTATGTACACATAATAGAATAAATTCCAGCTTTAGGCACATACTTTTGAGCCCTGTACCTCATCTTGTTACCCAAAATTACAATGTACAGTTGTCTGAGCCAGCCAGCCCCCAAGAGCGAGCTTACCTCGGTCTTCATCGCTGGTCTTCTCTTCTGTCAGCTCACACCCTGTCCCTGCTGCCTGTAGTGTCCGTTCCGCGGCGTGCACCTATCTCCTTCCTGAGGAGATCTCGTGAGAGTGATCTCACTCTCACGAGATCTCCTTAGTAAGGAGATAGGTGCACGCCGCGGACGGACCATTGCCTGCAGCCTGTCAATGGAGGTGAGTGACGTGACGTCACCATCATTCAGGACTCTGAGTCGCCGACCGCGGTACAGGCTGTAGCGTGGCCGGCGGCTCGCTACAGCTCAACATAAAAAAAAAAAAATACTTTCAAGAAAGGGCCCCACGGATGCCCGAGGCCCCTGGGCTGTAGCCCAGTTAGACCTCGGGTTAATCCGGCCCTGTGTCCATACCATCACAGGCAAACAAGACAAGTTTTAAGGTGCGCACTATTGGGAAAAAAAGATCAGTTGGAGAACGGGGCAGAGCGGGTGACGGGATTGTACAATGAAGGTATAGTTTTCAGTATGTGCTTTTTCTGTACATATGGACAACTGCATAAAACCACCACTATAGCACTTTTACAAATTGTATATAGTACCACCGTTACCATAGAATAGAAAGGTGAAAGATGGGCATGGTATAGTGAAAAAGGGGTGTGGCATTGTAAAACTGGGAAGTGACCTAATATTATTCGGTGTCTTGAATAATTACAAAATTTCATGCCCAGAGAGCCAAAATTCTCAATTATACCTCTACGAAAGAGACAGAGAGGTAAACATAATAAAGCAGTCACCTCTATGCAAGTTTAAGTCTACATGCTCATCGATTATTAAACATATGTGAAGTGTTAGCTTGTTCTGGGTTCACTTAGAGCCATTGCTTGCAAAAGACAATCTATTGATCACTATGACAAGAGCTATAACTGTAATCATCGTATATATTCTAGGTAGTATTTATATGAATACATCTATTTAGGGTCTAATCATTTTTATACCTAGTGCAGTTGTTTCATCTTTTGCTGCAACTGTAATTATGCCAGTTACTAACCCTGGACAGACTATGGATTCACCAAGTTGTGTCTATGATTCGTCCATGATTATTATAACTGCTCTGATTACAGTAATAGTATTTGTTATAATAATCAATCAATAATTTTGAAAAGCGCTGGTGCTGCATTCATCTTCTGGTGAACACAATACATGATATGTTGAACAGCACACAAGCTCATACTCTAAAACAATTCTTTTTAGTACTCCTCCTATGTGATGGTTTAATGAGGGGCTATTTTCTATGTTATCTAGTACGGCTTTAAACATTTCATTTAATTACATAAATTAACTCTAGCTTATCTTTGTAACTCTATCCTTATAATTAAGTTTCATTTAAAAACTTTATACAATAGCAGCAGCGGCAACAAATATCAGAACTCTTAAGTATCCTCCCAAATACCCGAACATTGTGATCACTTTGATCAACTTGAAACAAAAAAAGTCCTTGTTCTAAATTTAATGTGAATAGGAAAAACAATCTGGCAAAGTCTCAATAAATTCAGGCACATAAAAAAGTCTTAGAGATGCTGTTATCTTAAAAATAAATATGGTTTATAATCCTGGCTGTTTTCTTTGATATCAGCTTAGCAACATGTTCAGAATAAGGCTCTATTTATAATCATAATTGGGAAACTACTATAGGAATGATAGACAGCATTAACTATACTTGATGCTGCAATTTAGTGTACTTTTCTTGTCGTTCATGATATTTATTATTACTCGGCGATCTTACAGTTGAATATTCTAGGACAAGTGTAGGCAAACTGTTAAAATTTACCTTGTTTGGAACCACAACTCTCAGTATGCAGTGCAATGCCTGACAGAATACGTTGTGAGTTTTAGTAAATTACTAATAAAATGCATAGTGTTGATTACCCTTCAAATGCATTCCCCTCTTTGGTTAAACATCCCCACATATACAACCATAAAATAAAGACACAGACACCGACTTAAGTTTGGAATAAAAAAGGTCCTTTTATTACATTATTATTTTTAAATTATTTGTTTATTTTTATTTTATTTTATTTATCTTTATTTTATTTTATCTATCAATACTATCAAAATGCTATAAACAATTTGGACCTTTTTCTTTATAGAGGTGGCGAAAAGCAAGGGCAGCCAGCTAAAACCAACATAAACTAATACGGTGGAAGATCGCCTCCTTTCCACCAACCCAGGTTAACACCTTAACTATTGGCCGGTACTATACACTATAGATTAACTCAATACCCTCTGAACTCAAACTGGTCAAGCCCTTTCTAGGCAAAAACCTGATACTCCTTACCAGAGTATCAACGAGTCTCATAACATTGAGGGAACCAAGGCTATATTGCCAACACATTAAGTACCGTATGTTTAACAACCTTATGACTGCCATGCTCTCCTGCCATTCAAAAACCTCGCTCCTCCTGACGAGGAAATATAACCAACATAACCTGACACCAGGGCGGGTGGGTGGGTCTCCGGATCCAGGAAACAGGAAGCTCTCTCCTTCTCCCACTGCTTGATATATTCTTTCCACGACACTCCCACTTCCTTCCTATTGGCTGATTACACTACAGACTTAAACCCCCCAGTGGTGAGTAACATTATCAGCTTCACACCACATGATTTTAAACTCCTTCGGCTAATGGCCTCTCTCATAATACAAATTACAACCCAGACACAATTTCTTCTCTTCTGACCTCCTGTATCAATCTATATGCAGCAAAGTTTTACTCCTCCTGATGGAAGGAGCTGAGCAAAAAGGGGTGTTGCTTGCTTGATAAGGTATAGCACTAGTAATGAGTCAGATTCTGCGGCCAAGAGCAGGCAATATTTTATTTAGCAAGAAAATATATTGTAATAAAATTCAAGAGTGGTGACTGAGCATATTGGGTGCAGTACTTTGAAGTGAAGATTTTACTTTTGATTTCATTCATATTCTTATAATGATGTAATTCATATTCTTATAATGGACCACCTTCTATCAAAATGAGGCACAAGGTGTAATAAACATCAAAAGTGCAATGGTACTCAAATAGGTATATTTAAGAAGACTCTAAAACCTCTATAGATAACAACTGTCCCAAGTAATGGATATAATAATAATAATAATAATAATAATAATAATAATAATAATAATAATAATAAAAAAGAATAATAATAATAATAATAATATAAAAATAGGTTTTCTTTCGAGATCAGACCTTTACTACTTTCAATTAATCCAAAAGTGACCTGACTACACCTTGCTGCATCCAGATGGCCAACTTCTGCATTGTGTAAATAAATGGAATACTACACATTACAGCATATAATCACATAAATATGAGAGTGGTGCAAGGCATAAAATAAAATATCAATAAAGTATTTATTGTTACCATGACTTGTAGTACGTTGTCTGTCCCCACTACAACAAATGGGTCACAGTCCCAGGGTGTTTACATTCACTCCATTTATGGTAATTGCCTCTGTGCAGATATAGTACTACTTCTGTTTAGACATGTGACTCCATTCCATTGACCACACCAAAGTGCAAAAGCAGAGCAACAATAAGACAACTGTGGCGCTTACTGAATTTCATTCATTTTCTTTTCATTTACAAGTGCTGCAGTGATAAAATGTTCAAGCTCTTTGCTCCTGCTCTTTGATGCTATTGTCTTCCATCCCTCTTTAATCCTTCAAGTTTCATTGACATAAACAGAAAGTCAAACATAAGCCTAATGTTGGTAGGGCTAGAAGGTCAATTGTTCTGCCAAACCATGATGGAAAGTCACTTAACCTGCTAACCCCAATATCTCATTAATTAATCTCACCAACACATTTTTCTTCAACTTCAGTTAATTATGACTCCAATTAGTAGAATAATAACAGCTGATTTCTTAATAGAAATGTGAGAATGGGCTCATTAGTTGAGTAGTTTATCACATATTTGACACTGACATTTCCACAGCATGCTGGGTGTTTACTAAGAGTCATTGTTCAGTTTAAATGTATTTTGTTAGGGTACATTTTCCTTCCCTCCATTTGACTACATGTAATTTTAAAATTACCAATATGTATTAGCCTGTCTCCATCTATGACTAAGGCTAGGTACACACTGAAGAATTTTCCGATCGACGTGTTATCTCAAACGATTGAACCTACTACTGAAAGTCCGATCAGTCTGACGATTCATACGTACACACTGACACGATTCACTTTCAGATCTGTGCTCTTCATCTGATCCTCTAGTCTTCAGAGAATGACAGCACAATATTCATTCATTATTGTAACATTGTCACACTGATTAAAATTGCCTTGTTATAGCTATCCACATAAACTAACAACTTTGTTAGCTTCTGTGACTCTGAAACGAATCATTCTGTCTCAGAACGAACAAATGAAAGATTTCTTCTACAGCACTCTCTACATTTATTCACCGCATCGCTAGCATCGGCTGAAAAGAACACAACTCTGTAAACTCTATGGAAATCGTGAGCATACACACTACATGTTCGGTTGGTGGTTGGTCAGAAAATATTAGACAGTATGACCAACTAAATGAAATGATGATCGACACTTTGGGACGACTTGATAGCATCGTGTGACTATACACACTCACACGATATCTGACCAAACGGTCGGATGTCGGCTGATTGAAGGTTTTTAATGCAATCATCGGGCCAGTGTGTACCTAGCCTAAGAATACTTCAATTCTGTAATACATGAAATATTACTGTGTACCCTCTACTGACCATGTATTTAGAGGTTCAACAATGAACTGACTATTATAGGAAAACTAACAGGTTTTCACCGAAATATCTCACTTTTTCAAATAACAATATAATAGGTGTCCACTCAACCACAGTGCAGCGCATCCTATTGTCAGCCAGGAGAAATGTAAAAAAGAGCCAAGCTTATATAGGTTATCATAGGTTATGGAAATTGGATAAACCACAGATCTGGAAAAACTTAGCTGATTGGGGCAGCACGGTGGCTCAGTGGTTAGCACTTCTGCCTCACAGCGCTGGGGTCATGAGTTCAATTCCCGACCATGGTCTTATCTGTGTGGAGTTTGTATGTTCTCCCCGTGTTTGCGTGGGTTTCCTCCGGGTTCTCCGGTTTCCTCCCACACTCCAAAAACATACTGGTAGGTTAATTGGCTGCTATCAAAAATTGACCCTGTGTGTGTGTGTGTGTGTGTTAGGGAATTTAGACTGTAAGCTCCAATGGGGCAGGGAGTGATGTGAATGAGTTCTCTGTACAGCGCTGCGGAAACAGTGGCGCTATATAAATAAATGGTGATGATGATGATGATTGGAGTTCTATAACATATCTCCACTCTTGAGCTGGTCCCTGTGTTCATAATACAGTAACAGCAGCCTAATGAGTTTGAGTCACTTTGAAATAAATCAGGTAAAATCACCCAATGGTTAGCATTTAACAAAAGACACAAAAATTAGTTTATGTGGATTTTATTAGATGCTCGGCATCGTGGTTATTATTGCTGCCTCAAACGCTAGGTCCACAGGCACTATCTGTGTTCAAAAACAAACTGGAATCAGTGGTCTAAATGGAAATTTAGAAATGGCGGTATGGAAAATGCAATGATAATAATAATAATCATCATCATCATTTACACCAAACTCTTCAGCTTCTTCTCCAGCTGTCTCAAGTGAACCGTTCGCAAGAGTTATTTGAGGAATCCATATAAACTGACTTTGTCAACAGAAGAATGACACTAGAACTGACAGTCCTGTTTGTACGGTGTGGGAACAGTGGTCACTTTAAAGCTACATTCCTTGAAAATCTGGTAAGTAGGTGTGTCCCTTCTGCATCTAAGGAAAATATCCAACAGCTTTTTCTGTCTGTTCTAAAATGGGGTGAGCAACAAATGGCATTAAAAGCTTATGTCCCTAGGCCGAATATAGCAATAATGTTATGAGAATTTCTTCTACTAGATATTCTCTCTTTCAGTGAAAGAATTGTTACCAACCTCATGCTCTAGTCCCTTCAACAATTTTGCTAAATAAACAAGAAAATCATATCCACATTTTGCAGTTGGTCAACCAGTTTAGTTATCTATCGGTTACATTCATCTATAACTACCTTCCGGGACCAAATTACCAGGCCTTATAAAATTTTATGGTAACAGTATCCTGTTTCTTACTCTTTTTTGCTATCCCTTATAATCTTAATTTACTCTCAATAGTACTTGTTTCTTTTCTGTTAGAGTGAGTTGAAGTTATTGCATGCCATTAACAATTATCAAGAGGCAGGTGGAGCTCCAAGTTGCTTTTGGATTCCAGAATCTCTATGGGCTGTCTTATTATCTTTTCAAATATAAGAACTTTAGACCTGAAGTCAATTCCTGTATTACAGTTCAAAATTTTTGCACTCCTCGTCTACAGAAAACTTTTCATATACGTTTTATTCAAACCTGGATTGACCCACCCTAAGGTCACTTTAAAAGAGAGGAGTTCAGCTACTCCTTGTCAAGCTTCCACACTCCATCTCTCTGCCTCCCTTTTTATCAGGGACTCCCACAAAGGGAGTATGGGCTTTGCTGCACACACCACACAGGTCACAGTCCTCAGAGTGGGAGCTATATTTGATCGGCAGGTAAGGATATAGGACAGCACAGGAGAACTCTGGAGAGATACTCAAAGCTCAGGAGATCAAAAGGAGGAAACACTGGGTTGTAGAACAGGAACAGAAAACTACACTGGTAAGTAAAACAGAGATGCAGATGGTAATACTGTAGGAATGCAGGTAAGTGTAAAGAGCCAAAATAAATGCAAAGGTACACTGGGGTACAAAAACTAACACATTGGCACTATTGTGGTGCACAGGGTGATTTAAAAAGCCTGCCGGGGAAGACGGGCTGGGGGTGGGTCCAATGACGCCAATGGTCATGTGAGCATGGTTAAAAATATAGGGAGTAGCCTCACACCTGTCTGCTAGAGAGAGCAGGCGTCAGAGACCAAAATAAATGGTGGCATCGAAGATCAATGCCAATATCGCCACTGGCAACCAAGGAGAGGGTGGGCCGGACCCCAGGGAATCCGCAGTGTGGGTCTGGCGCCAGGCAATCAAACATTTAAGATGGGCAGCACAGTGGCCTAGTGGTTAGCACATCTGCCTCACAGCACTGGGGTCATGAGTTCGATTCCCGACCATGGCCTTATCTGTGTGGAGTTTGTATGTTCTCCCTGTGTTTGCGTGGGTTTCCTCCGGGTGCTCCGGTTTCCTCCCACACTCCAAAAAAACATACTGGTAGGGTAATTGGCTGCAATCAAAAAAATTGACCCTAGTCTCTCCCTCTCTGTCTGTCTGTCTCTGTGTGTGAGTGTGTGTCTATAGTAGGGAATTTAGACTGTAAGCTCCAATGGGGCAGGGACTGATGTGAATGAGTTCGCTGTACAGCGCTGCGGAATTAGTGGCGCTATATAAATAAATGATGATGATGATGATAACCTCTTTTGATAAATGTTCATCCCATCTCATTACAGTGTTGTTCCAATTTGCTTGAATTTGTTACAATTCTTTTCTGAGGCACACTGTGAAACATGTAAAATTGAATTTAAATAATCATGAAACGTAATGAGTGTCTGTCTGCTACCCTTCCATGTGCAAAACATCATCAATTTAGCATCACCTCGATCCAAAAAACAATTACAGAGATAAATTTTTCCATAAATGATACTATAAATGCATTCACATATGGAGGAGTGGCTATGATTCTTATTAACAGCTGATTGGATTGTCAATAAAGAATGCATCAAGATAGAATACCACTGCATGTTAGAAATAGGGATGTGCACCGGCGACTTTTGGTGTCTCGTGTTTTGTGTTTTGGATTCGGATTTGCTTGAGGTTTTGGGTTCGGATTTGTTTCGCAAAACACCTGCCGAAAGGTTTTGGTTCGGATTTAAGGTTTTGGATTCGGATTTTTTTTGAAAAAAGCATAAAAAGTTCAAAAATCAAGTTTTTGGGCTATTTTTCACTCCTACGCTATTATTAACCTCAATAACATTCAATAACAATCATTTCCACTAATTTACAGTGTATTCTGAACACCTCACAATATTGTTATTAGTCCAAAACGTTGCAACAAGGTATCTTTCTGGACTGCGTAGTGGAGTGGTCCCCACAATATAATAAGAAAACCATCAACTGCTCTTAATTACACCAAAAATTGTACCTGGACTGCGTAGAGGAGTGGTCCCCACAATATAATAAGAAAACCATCAACTGCTCTTAATTACACCAAAAATTGTATCTGGACTGCGTAGAGGAGTGGTCACCACAATATAATAAGAAAACCATCAACTGCTCTTAATTACACCAAAAATTGTATCTGGACTGTGTAGAGGAGTGGTCCCCACAATATAATAAGAAAGCCGGCATCAACTGCTCTTAATTACACCAAAAATTGTACCTGGACTGCGTAGAGGAGTGGTCACCACAATATAATAAGAAAACCATCAACTGCTCTTAATTACACCAAAAATTGTATCTGGACTGCGTAGAGGAGTGGTCACCACAATATAATTTAAAAACCCTCAAATGGTCTGAATCCCACCAAAAATTGTACCTGGACTGCGTAGAGGAGTGGTCCCTACAATATAATAAGAAAACCATCAACTGCTCTTAATTACACCAAAAATTGTACCTGGACTGCGTAGAGGAGTGGTCACCACAATATAATAAGGAAACCGGCATCAACTGCTCTTAATTACACCAAAAATTGTACCTGGACTGCGTAGAGGAGTGGTCCCCACAATATAATAAGAAAACCATCAACTGGTCTTAATTACACCAAAAATTGTATCTGGACTGCTTAGAGGAGTGGTCCCCACAATATAATAAGAAAACCGGCATCAACTGGTCTTAATTACACCAAAAATTGTATCTGGACTGCTTAGAGGAGTGGTCCCCACAATATAATAAGAAAACCGGCATCAACTGGTCTTAATTACACCATAAATTGTATCTGGACTGCGTAGAGGAGTGGTCCCTATAATATAATAAGAAAACCGGCATCAACTGCTCTTAATTACACCAAAAATTGTACCTGGACTGCGTAGAGGAGTGGTCACCACAATATAATAAGAAAACCATCAACTGGTCTGAATCCCACCAAAAATTGTACCTGGACTGCGTAGAGGAGTGGTCACCACAATATAATAAGAAAACCATCAACTGGTCTTAATTACACCAAAAATTGTATCTGGACTGCGTAGAGGAGTGGTCCCCACAATATAATAAGAAAACCGGCATCAACTGCTCTTAATTACACCAAAAATTGTACCTGGACTGCGTAGAGGAGTGGTCACCACAATATAATTTAAAAACCCTCAAATGGTCTGAATCCCACCAAAAATTGTACCTGGACTGCGTAGAGGAGTGGTCCCCACAATATAATAAGAAAGCCATCAACTGCTCTTAATTACACCAAAAATTGTACCTGGACTGCGTAGAGGAGTGGTCCCCACAAAATAATATGAAAATCCAGTGAAAATGCACTAAAACTCAATACCAATATGCATCTAAAGTGCACATCAGTTTTCATCCAACTTTATGCATTTTCCCCTTCGCATATGTATGCACAAGTCTTTATACTCTGTTTGACTTTGAGTTAATTCTTACATTGTATAGAAAAAAAGATTTAAACCTGCAATAAACATAACTAAAGTGTGGGGGGAAAAATAAGAAGAAAGCCATCTCTCATAAGTCGACAAGTTAATTTCCCTGGGGAAATGTTGATTAAAATGGATACATAGGAGTCATGTAAGAGGATTGCAATAGAATTGCTCTACAAGACAATTTCAATAGTCAGTTCAAGCTGCTTTACATAGAGGTAATTATTGCAGTGGAGATTGCTTGCATGATTTAGAAAATCTTTAAAGAAGCAGTAACTAATATAGTCAATCTTCACTGTCCACCACACCCCCTGAAAAAGGTGTACATAGCAAATAAATATAATTTTTAATATTGATCATGTTGATTAAAAATTGAATGCAAAGGCATTTATAAAGCAGAAAATAAAAATTGTATCATATTCAAAATAAACCTTTCACCAATACTTGCACCTATAGTGGTATCTATAAAACATCAGCTGTCTGGTTAGATGGCTAATAACCGTTTTATTTTTTCACACTTCACTCTCTTAAAAAATAGAAGTACACTCCTTAAAAAACAAGGTAAATAACATGAAATAAACATCTTAGCATAGATAGTGACAATATGGCAAAAAAATGTGTATATATGCATAGCTATGTATACGTACGTACATATATATATATATATATATATATATATATATATATATATATATATATATGTGTATACATACATATATATATATATATATATATATATATATATATATATATATATTTGTATGTATATAAATCATTGGCAACGCTAACAACTGCAACAAGTGAGGTTCCACTGCAATGCCAGCTGCACGTGGCAGTGAACTGTTTTAACTGAAAACTGCACATTCTTTTTCACTTACTGCAATCAACACTTTGCTAAATGTCAAGTCAAAGGGGTCATCATCATCATCATTTATTTATATAAATGTATGCAGTCTTTATAAGGCCCTCAATCCTATCAATCTAAGCACAGGTAAGGTTGAAATTTCATGTCTTTACTGGTGCTTCAGAGTCTTGATTTGTTTGCCTGTTTATTGAATTTGTTTTTTTCTCCCACATTCTACATTCTCCAACCCATCAACTTTTGTTTCGTTCCTCATGACCCCGTCCTCTCTGGATTAAGTGGCTTGGGTGGTAAATTCAGCCAAGTGCTTTGCTCCTGGGAGTAACCATCACACTGACATAAAATTGAATCATGAAATGATGTACACACAGAGGGGGACAGACAGACAGAAACTAGGGTCAATTTTGATAGCAGCCAATTAACCTATCAGTATGTTTTTGGAACGTGGGAGGAAACCGGAGCACCCGGAGGAAACCCATGCAAACACAGGGAGAACATACAAACTCCACACAGATAAGGCCATGGTCGGGAATCAAACTCATGACCCCAGTGCTGTGAGGCAGAAGTGCTAACCACTAGGCCACTGTGCTACCATACCACAGCCTATTTCTGCACTACTTGTCTATTTATATGGAATACTGTTAAGAGGTAATTCTTAAAATACCCTTGCTTTTTGCTTTTACCCCTTTTATCACAATGTTTCACAAATTGCTTTTCTTAGTCTCATTTCATGGCATGATCTTTAGGACTGTGTCATCTTTCACCCCTCCACCAACACACAAATTTGTTCATATTGCACCTGCATTACTCCACTCACCTCTATTTAACACCCATGAACTGTTGTCCTATTTATTATCTCTAACAAGTACAGCCTCCACCTGTCGCCAGAAAATAAAAGGCCACACATCTTACAATCCCCTTGCCTATCTCTCGCTCACTCTGCTTCTATTAGCTGGTGATATATCACCTAATCCAGGTCCCCCACACTCCTCACACACACATACATCAGAACACTACCGTTCTATAGCAAACCTCAAACACATCACCTGTCTCCCCTCTCTTCCCAAGTCCTTTAAATGTGCCCTTTGGAATGCACGCTCTGTTTGTAACAAACTTACCTCCGTTCATGATCTCTTCCTCTCAAAAAACCTCAACCTTCTGGCAATAACAGAAACATGGCTCATGCAATCAGACACTGCCTCACCTGCAGCACTTTCACATGGTGGCCTCCATCTCACCCACACCTCCAGACCTGAAGGCAGACAAGGAGGTGGGGTTGGACTACTTCTCTCCCCACAGTGCACATACACAGTTCTACCAAATGTCCCATCACTCACGTTCACATCTTTTGAAGTACATGCTATTCGCATTTTTAATCCATTCTTCCTACGTGTTGCGGTGATCTATCGTCCCCCTGGAGCACACCAACAATTTATTGAGGATTTCTCTGCATGGCTCCCTCACTTCTTATCTTCAGACATCCCCACCATCATCATGGGTGACTTCAACATCCCCATTGATAACCCACCTTCCAAAGCTGCTTCCAAACTACTCTCTCTAACATCCTCACTTGACCTCTCCCAGTGGATTGCATCATCTACTCATAAGGATGGCCACTGCCTTGATCTTGTTTTCTCTAGACTATGCTCAGTTTCTAATTTTATTAATACACCCTTCCCCCTCTCGGATCATCACCTTATCAGCTACACTCTCACTCTATGCATGGACGAGCTGACTAGTTTCTGGAGTCTGACTGCTGTTACCGAATTACTGAGAGGATCCTGCTTCCTCCACACTCAAGCTAGTAGGTGGGGCTCTCCACTTTGGGCATGCACCTTGGTCTGCAGCGTGAAACAGCTGTTCAGTGAACCAGCCGTTAAGTGAGAGATTGGAAACAGCCAAATAAGTGGAAGTGGCACAATTTAGTTTTTACAGTAGCATTAATCATATTAACACTTCAGAAAATTAAAGTTGGGCTTCTATAATTGACAAAAAAGGGGAGATGTACGTTTTGTAATGGACATTAGAAAGATTCTGTGTAATCTGAGAGGGGTCTATGCATTGTGTGGACATCAGGTGGGATAGTGCATTGTGTAATGGGTATTAGAGGGACCCATGTGGTCTGTCTAGTTCCGTGTCTGACAATTGGAATGGCTCTGAGACACTTCTCAGTCTATATAGATTATCAAGGTCTGTGTCTCTGAGTGAGCTGTTCTGACTGTCAGTACTCATTGTCATAATAGGGACAATAGATATGATCCAGAGGGCATTGAAGGGCTAATTGTATCCTCTGTGGGTTTGATACCTCAATGAGATGCAAATGCCAACTCCGGCAGTGAGTCATCTACTATCGATCCCAGCAACATAGGGAAGTGCTTAGTTATGGCTTTGTAACTTTGCAATGGGAGATTACATAATTCTCTTTTCCTAACATGACCTCTGATGGGCCTGCATAGGCTACTTCTGGGGTGGCATAACCATGTCTAATAAATATTCACTTATAAAGCCCATACAACTTAGAAATATGACAATTTATGTCCAGCATGCATAAATAAGAGGCATTGTACTGCATTGTGCATTTGGTTAGTATTAAAAAAAAGGACATTTCAAGAGACCAAAAATTCCTGAGACAGATCTTGTATACCTGGGACTGTCCTAGAAGTTACTATGGGATGGATTAAAAATTCTCCAAAGTAGACAGATATGCATCAAAGGCTTTATTGAGCTGTTTATTAAACTCGAACATTGTTGGAAAATTTTATAGAAAAAAATAAAATGCATCCAAGTGGATAATAGACTAGATGAAGATATTCAGTTTTGTAAAGTTAATACAACATAATTAAATAAAAATGGTATCGCAGATTTAGTATGTATATTGTTAATAAAATTTCTACTGTACTATATACTAGTGTTTTAGTAATGCTGTCTGTTGATGTGTCCCCTGCATAGATGTGACATTACGGTGACAGCAAGTGATGTCACGAAGGAGCATGTGCATAAAAATACCACTTACATATTGCATTATTCAAAAGCTTTAAATACATATCATTTTTATTTTTCAATATAATTTCCTGTGAGTCTGAGGACTCAAACCCAGAGAAAAACTGGAAGAGCAAACTTCATAAAAATAGGAATTTGGAGTTTTAACTGAAAATAAATGATATCTGCAGAAGGGAAAAGAGTGAACTCTTGCTTTGTGTTGTTTGATCATATGAAATCTAGGAATGAACAGACAGGTAGTAACGAGAGGAAGTGACTGTCTAGTACTCATTCTATGCTTGGATTGATTGGAAATTCCTTTTTTATAACACACTGCATCTCATTTCATGCTATGGAGGACTCGCACATCAGGACAGTAAGACTCTCCTTCTGCTTTTCCGATAAAGATTAATTTGACAGATGTCAACCTTCAAGATTGAAACCCATGATGTTTAAAGTTTTCAATCCAGATATCCCAGTAATTCCATGCTATTTTTTTTCTTAAGTCCACTAACATTGAAGAAACGTCATAAAAGTCAAGATAGCTAATGAGTGTTGTCAGTTATACCATATGATATTTTAGAGGTCTATGGTAATGCTGTGGGATGACATGAGTCTCTAGGTGCTAGTCTTCTTTGCTATATGGTATAGGGGCATTAAGCCTATTAAACATATACCCATCATCATCAACATATATTTATATAACACCAGCAAATTCTGTAGCTCTTTACAATTGGGAACAAACACAGAAATAACAGTACCATGAAATACAGAGGTAAGAAGACCCTACTCGCAAGGTTACAATCTATTTTCCATGCTGACATTTGCACATCATTTGTCTTTTCTTCCTACCTGTTCTTTTAGTCTTTATGTATTTATTGCCGTAGCGCAACCTGTGGATAGAGAAGAGGGAAGGGGAGAGAAAAGAAGAGAGAGAGGGGGGGGGAAGAGAGAGGGGGGAGGGTGTAGGGGGGGTGGAGAATGTGTGTGTGGAGAACACAGATTGGGCTGGTACCTTCAATATACTTATGGGGCTTCTAGTGGTTTATAGCTCTTTTGCCGGTGTAAGTCTATAGTTCTATGCCCTGTTTACAGCCCTATTCGCACTGTATATTGTGGGGGTTAGGTACCTCCTGTGAGGGGTGTGGCTATAATTTGAATGGGGGGTTTTAAAGAGCTCTTATATGGCTAGAGCTGAAAAGAGAGGCAGTATGTATTGTGATGTCCTCAAGTTATGTACTGTGATGCGATTTTGGTTTAAATAGGGCGCTAAATGGACTATGTGTGGTGGTCAATAGGGGTACGGGGTGGTTAGTTGTATAGTGCAGGTGTTTGGCTTTTGCTTAGAATGCTCTTATAAGAGCATTTGATAGTTGTCAGGCGGTCTTGCTGTCCTGGGGTGTGGGCGCTGCAGTCAACGGGTTTCTGTAGCGTGTCCCGAGCGGTGTTGTGGCTGTAGATTAAGCGGGAATGCTTTTTCTTCTGGTAGACGCTTGCACCGGACTTCCGGTTTTGGTGGAGCGCAATCTGCGTTCCACTGCGGGCTCAGGTTTCTTCCTAGTTTACCTGCTAACCCCTTCGTTCCTGGAGAGTTGTGTGAAGTGTGGTTCCAGGGTAGAGGTGAGTATTCACGTAGTCGCTTTGTGGGGTGTGTAGGGGCCCAACGCGTTTCGTCCTTAGACTTCGTCAGGGATCCCTGAGCCCGCAGTGGAACGCAGATTGCGCTCCACCAAAACCGGAAGTCCGGTACAAGCGTCTACCAGAAGAAAAAGCATCCCCACTTAATCTACAGCCACAACACCGCTCGGGACACGCTACAGAAACCCGTTGACTGCAGCGCCCACACCCCAGGACAGCAAGACCGCCTGACAACTATCAAATGCTCTTATAAGAGCATTCTAAGCAAAAGCCAAACACCCGCACTATACACCTAACCACGCCGTACCCCCATTGACCACCACACATAGTCCATTTAGCGCCCTATTTAAACCAAAATCACATCACAGTACATAACTAGAGGCCATCACAATACATACTGCCTCTCTTTTCAGCTCTAGCCATATAAGAGCTCTTTAAAACCCCCCATTCAAATTATAGCCACACCCCTCACAGGAGGTACCTAACCCCCACAATATACAGTGCGAATAGGGCTGTAAACAGGGCATAGAACCATAGACTTACACCGGCAAAAGAGCTATAAACCACTAGAAGCCCCATAAGTATATTGAAGGTACCAGCCCAATCTGTGTTCTCCACACACACACATTCTCCACCCCCCCCTACACCCTCCCCCCTCTCTCTCTCCCCCCCCTCTCTCTCTTCTTTTCTCTCCCCTTCCCTCTTCTCTATCCACAGGTTGCGCCACGGCAAAATCAAAAAGAGAAACAAAGAGATCGGCAAACGGAACATCCGAAGAATCCGTAACTGCAGCACCAATCCCTAGTAAACCCCTGTCAAGCGCAGACGTCAAAGGTAAGCTCACCAACGGGAGCCCCCACCACCCGATTTATGTATTTATTGAATTTTATTATTGTTAAATGGGTTTTCCATGACTCATTTATTGGCTTGTACTACCTTTTAAATACATAACTGTTTCTTTCTAGCTTCCTTCTACATTTTCTATTATTAGATATTTCTTATATATTTCTTTTGGTTGCCATGGTATAAGCACAAAACAAATATCTGGATACCGATGTACCCAGTACAGCACGATTATGTCATGTCCAAGGGCAACTAAAATAAACAACTCTGCTTCATTGTCTAAATACACGGCAAACAAAGCAGGAAAATACAAAGGTAAAATTTACAAGTAAGATAACTAAATTGTCTTTAGCCAAATATAAAAATGACCTAACTGAAGTTGACTTTACAGTGAAGGGTGAATGGTGCAAATGTTTCATGTAAAGTCTTCTTTATTTCATTGACATCAGAATAATATACTTATATTGTGAATACTATATATAATGTACAGGATTCTACATTGAATGATTCAAGAGAGAGGGAGAAAGGTTGGGGAGAGCATAGAGAAAACCATTTATGTAAGAATAAATAAATAAATTTTCCTCATCCTGGATAAAATAACTGTTTTATATATTTGTTACCTTGTGCTCTATACACTAGAGATGAGCAAACTTTTCAAAACTGTTTGGTGGATTATTCATCTCATTACGTGTTTGGACATGAAAGTTCGCACAACAGAGCCAAACTTTAAGTGATTCACCGGGACACAACACCACAGAACGGAATGAATTAACACTCGTCCCAACTCTGTTTTTAGACGATAAGTTCTGCAAAATGCGGAATTATTAAATACAGTTTGGAATGGCATGATGAAGCAAAAGCATAAATTGAAGATCGTATCCACGCAACTTAGCTCATCTCTACTATAAACCCTGCCTGCGCTTTGCTTACATCTAGTCCTAGCTGTTGGGCCTTAAAAATATTGCAAATGTATGAATCGTTTTAAAGATGCGTTGCTACTATTTGTGCTGATAAACTACATCCACTATTGCCAAAACACCTGAATTGGATTTGCAAAGCCCAAAAATACCTTGTGCACACTATTTTTTACCATTTAATCATCACAGGAAAGTTCATAAATGCCCTCCACTGTTTTTCTACTGTACAGTGGTTATGTGTTTAGTCTGTAATGTGGCAGAGTGCCCCTGAAGAGGGTGAAGAGGAAATACCCAAAGGACAGCGCCAGAGCTGGCCAGGAAGTGAAGAAAAGAAGATTCCACTTACAAGGTCGCCAACGTCAGGATGCCGGCAACTAATATAAGAGATTATAAAATCATCGTATGTAGACACCATTGTGTCATTTAGATTCAAAATAGAAAGGAAAGTTAAAAACTGCTGACTGCTTACTTAAAAGAGGTGCCCCCTCCGCTCTATACTCAATGCGGCTGCAAGACTCATCTTCCTCTCATGCCGCTCCTCCTCCGCCTCTCCACTCTGTCTCGCCTTACACTGGCTCCTCTTCCCCTACAGAATCCTTTTTAAACTCCTTACCACCACTTACAAGTCTCTCTCCCAGTCTACTGCCCCTTATATCTCTAACCTCCTCTCCATTCACACTCCTGTCCGCTCCCTGCGCTCAGCCAATGATCGCCGCCTCTCCTCCACACTGATCACCTCTTCCCACTCTCGAATCCAAGACTTCTCCGGTGCTGCCCCCCTTCACTGGAACGACCTCCCTCGCTCCATCCGCCTCTCTCCTAATCTGTGCTCCTTCAAACGGGCACTTAAAACTCACCTGTTCCTCAAGGCCTACCAACCATCCATTTAACCTCTCATCTCTTCTGCTCATCCTCCCTTGACCCCTCATCTCTCTCCCCTTTGATTCACTGGCTCCCTTTTGTGACTGACTTTGTTTACCCTCCCTTAGGATGTAAGCTCGAATGAGCAGGGCCCTCTTCCCTCCAGTCTCCATACCTGTTCTTCTGCTCCGTCTCTACTGTATCTGCCCTCCCGGAGTTTCTGAAGTACTGGTACTGTGTGTTTATTGTTCTGTACTGTTCTACCCTGTATAGTCTACTGTATAGTCTACTGTTTGCACTATGTGCGGCGCTGCGGTAACCTTGTGGTGCCCTACAAATAAACGATAATAATAATAATAAAAGAGGTAGGTGAAACTTTCACATGTGCGTCTCAGTAGCAACAAATCTATTTTCTTTCAAAAGCATGGCACACGTTAGCATGGGAGAACACTTTAAATTGTTTTACTGACCCTTTTCAAAATGTCTTTCAATGTGAAACTTATAATATACACCTAATTAATTCACAACATGCATTGCAGCATATTGTTTCCAATGTTTAGACATAGTTGCATACATTGGGCTATGCAGTTTTATGTTTTAAAATGTTAGGAGTGTGTTGCCTATGTGATGCAGTTTGTACATAGTTGAATACATTATCAATTTATTATTTCCCCAAGTTTCAAAACTAGCATTTCAGGATTTTTCTTTTTGTTATATACAGATTTATTATTATTATTATTATTATTATTATTTATTTATTGTGATTTCCTCTTATTTTACATATAAGTACCCTTTGAGTTGGCTTAAAATGTAATGCTTACATAAAATGGATAAATAAATATGGAGACCACAATTGTTTCCAAAATTGTGCATTGAGCGGAATAAACAGACAAAAATAGTACCACACACAAAAAAAGACGCGTGAAAAGAAACAAAATCATTTGGACTAGCACCCTTGCTTGTCCTCTAGCACAACATTCCCTGTGCTGCTGGATCTCGAAGTCACCCGGGCACCAGATGCCAAAGGGGCAGGAGGAGCAGCAGATGTTATTTACATTGAAAGTCCACTATTTACTCCTAATACTCGCGGATTACTCTGATATTTTTGCCAATGCGGACCTCTCACTTCTCATACAAACGCTGTAGTCTCTAGGTCTTCAGGACACTGTCCTATCCTGGTTCTCACTTATCAAATCGCTCTTTCAGTGTTCGTTTCTCTGAACCCATGTCTTCTCTACTTTATCTTTCAATTGGAGAATCTAAAGGCTCAGTCCTGGGCCCTGTGTTCTTCTCTATCTGTACCACTTCTCTTGGAAAACCAAACAACTCTGTGGATTTCAGTATAATCTCTGTGCAGATGGTACCCAAATTTATTTATCCACTCCCAATATCTTGTAATCTAGAACGGTTTTTCTGCCATTTCATCTCGGATGTATTCTTGCCTCTTCAAACTCTATCTTTCAAAAACTCTTTATCTCCCAGTTTGACTCTTGCAATTCATTCCATACTGGTCTTCTAATCATACTTTCACCCCTACAACCTATTCTGAATTCAGCGGATAAACTAATTTCATTGAAAATTGTTCTCTATTGCTGTTCAACTCTATCAGTCCCTACCTTGGTTGCCTCTATTTTACCATATCCAACATAAAATACCCCTCCACTCTGCACAAGATTTGCATCTCTCTTCCACATTCATTATCTTCTCTCATTCCAGGTTACAAGACCTTATTTGGGCAGCACTCACTCTGTGGATATCAATCCCTCACACAACAAGACTTTAGCAGCCAAACCTTAAGCAGTCCCTGGAAAACTCCCCTCTTCAGGTAAGCTTATCCCAAACTATCTTCAGAACTTCCCTAGGTGATCACCACCCCTCAAAAAACAATTACCTGACCCCACAAACAAACGTTGCTTTGTGCCTAGATCAAATAGGCACATTAAGCCCTTTTTCCCATTGTAATCCAGCTGAACCAATATGCAATATGCGGAATTTAACCTCATGTATCAAATTCCTATTTTCCTATAGATTGTAAGCTAGCAAGCAGGGACATTTTTTTCTATTAATTCCCAGTCTTATCATTGTGGTTGTTCTAATTTGTAAAGCAATGCTGAATATGATGGTGCTATATAAATTAATGTTAATAAATAACTAATCAAAAGTGGGATTCTTAATTGATTCACTATTATAAGCCCACAAAACATCATCTCGGAATAGTACAATGAAGTTACATTGCTGTTTCCCACATGTTCCTTAAAACAGAAGTGTACTGTCTGTGAGATCATAAGGTAAACATGGCCGTATTATTCCATAGTGTGCTACTACATTAGTTTTCCTTCATCATCATCATCTTCATCATCAATGTATTATCTGTATATTCTTATTTACTCTGCACCTTTATATAGACCCAGTCTCAAAGATGGGATGGCACAACAAATCTAGCTCTTTAATCTGTAATTCTTCTTGGAGAGAAAATCTGTCTCCTATTCCGCCTCTTCCTCATTCTTTTTCTTTTCCTCACCTTTATTTAAAAAAAATAAAAATAAACTTACTATATGTTGACTGTTGGAGGAGGTTGGACTCTGGCTAAACACGGATTCAGAATGGTTGCTGCAAGGTAAGTTTCCCATTATCATATTCCCCTTGGAAAATTATAAATGCCCCTCCTTAAACAAACCAGCCCTGTGCTAAAAGCACTAGGACTATTCCCACTCCCCTGGTGTGGATTAATTAATAATTACTATTCCCACTCCCCTGGGGTGGATTAATTAGTAAAACTAAAGTAGCAACACCATTTTTATAATGTGCACTAATGAACCCAGCATGTCCTGGCCGTCTTTAAGTGGTTGGGCATACTGGTGCATATAATACTACAAGCTCCAGCATACCCATGGCTTCCAGGGCATGCAGGCATCCGAGGAACTACTAGTTTCAGCATGCCCACTCAGACCTGTAGTTCACCTTGTAAAAAATTTATTTAAAAGAATCATGTGAAAACCTTGTTATATAGGCTTCCGTATGTTTTGCATGAAAACTTTCTCTTGAGAAAGCCAGCAAATTTGTTTCCAGAGGGATAAGGCTATTCTATGTTTAACAAATATGCCCCCCGTTTTTATGCTTCAAACAACTACTTCTGTAATGGTTCAAAAATCATGGTTCAGAATTGCCAATGTTTAACGATAGATTCTACTCTGCTCTATTGGACAGGACTGGAGAAACTGAATCCCTACTATGCTATGTGATGTAGTAGCTGCCTTCACATAAACAACATACTCGGGTACATCATATTTACCAACTTTTTATAGTTGGCCTCCAGGAGCCTCATGGGGGAGGTGGGCGGGGGGCGGGGTTCCAAAAATCGCGTCATTTTGGACCCACCCCCGTTACGAAATGATGCAAACGTGGCATTTTACAGCGGGAGCGGGGCCAAATGCTGCGATTCCTGGAGAATCAAGACATTTTGGACCCAATTCTGCCCACCTAACTAGGAAGTGGGCAGATGCGGGCGATTGCCATACTCTCCCAGGAGTTTGTGAGACTCACCTGAAATGCGGGAGTCTCCCGGACATTCTGGGAGAGTTGACAAGTATGGAGTACATGGTAGTGGGTGGAGACGATCAGGACAAGTGGACTATTCCTTTTTAGATCTCTGACCTTTGGGGATATTAAAATGTACAGCACAATATTTGGAAATAATTAAACTTAAAAACATACCAAATTTAAACATTATAAGTAATTGTCAGAATTCTGGAGATAGTACAACAAAGCAGTGTATAAAGTGTGATGACAAAGTCAATTTTATTTTAGTGTGGTAGGAGAACCAGACAAGTTATAAGTCTTTTCAACTCGGAGAACAATCTAGGTCAGTGGAACCCTTAGGAGAGTGCGAAGGCAACAAAACAAACAAAAACAAATTAGGTCGGAAAAGTTCTGCGTGCAGCAAAAACTTCCTCTGAGACGTGCCCCGCACTTGCTCTAACCTTTTGCAAAGTAAACATTTAGCCGATAATTTCCCTAATGTGCTTTATAATATTAATGTACAATATTTGCATTTGAACCCATTAAAGTTCAGTCTGTTTAAATCATGTATGCAGTGTTTAAAATTTAATATCTTAAATGTAGTTTAGAAGCTTTTTTTTCTAAATAATGATTAATATGATTATGTGATAAAAGCATATTAGCTCTCACTGTTGCATAAATGTAAACTAATGAATCTGCTGTCTATAGATTCACATATTAAATATAACAAAGCATAAAGTGTCTTAGTATTTTATTTCATAAAAATCTGTTTGTCACATGAATTTATATTTTGTGATTCAAAACTTACTAATAATATGGCCGATATTTGTATAAATTCTAATACTAGTGGCACAACACACAAAAGAAAAATAGGATATTGCCCAAAAATAATTTCTCCTACTGAACCCCTTTCAAAATCTGTTAGACAAACTTTCATTCATGTTTTAAATAGGTTATTTACTATTGGACAATGCATCCTCTTTGCTTATCATCACCCTCTCGTACAGTAAATTAGTAGGGTTCACCTGTTACAATGGGCTGCATGCCTCCCAAGTGTCCCGATTCCAAAGGGACAGTCCCGATTTCAGTGGACTGTCCCGTTGTCCCACCCAACTTACCATTTGTCCCGGTGTCGGAGGGCATGTACTGAAACATGGTATTAACCAGGAATACCCTGGAACAGATGGTATTAACCAGGAGCACACTGGAACAGATGGTATTAACCAGGAGCACACTGGAACATGTTGTATTAATAAGGAACACACTAAGAGCCAGGAGAAAACTTGTAGGAACAAGACACTTCATTAGCTGCCACAATATTGCAGCCAGACCAGGTTTAATTAGTAATGGGCATTTTAGGGGGGTTGTTAGGCAAGAACCAATAGTAATTAGTCAATGGTTTTATATAGAACATGATCTAAGATGGGGACCTCTGTTCTCCAAGGCACTCAGCGGCGCCATCGGAGATGGTGAACCAAACTCCAGTTAGAGCATAAAGTTCGGTCCATGACACCTTATATTTTCGCTTGTGATCTAATTATATATGGAAGAGGTTCTATGGCAAGGGCAAACAGGGCAGGGGACAGTAGAGAGCCTTGTCAAGTGCCCCTGCCAATTTTAAAGGGACTGGAGACATATTAATTTACATGTCTCCTGGCTCTATTGGTAGAGTATAGCAGCTTTAACCAGGCATTGAATTCCAAACCCAAAGCTCTTCATGACTTCCCACAAATATGTCCATTCCACCAAATTAAAGGCCTTGGCGACATCAAGAGACACAACCACAGGCTGGGCTGGGGGACAGGGGGGCATCTGCCCCCCAGGCCAGTCCCATAGTAGGTAACCTTGGGCTGGGTCCCCGGGCCACCTGCATTTTCTTCCCTTTAAAATGTTTGTAATAAGCTGCTGAATCAAGTCTTGCCCCCCGGGCTAAAATTTGCCAGCCCTCCCCTGACCACAGCCTCATCATCTGTGTCATGTGACATCTGTAGATTGTAGAAATGTTGTCACTATTTAAAAACCCATAGAACATTTCAACAAGAAATGAGACAAGTGAGTGTTAGAATTATTTTTTAACATTTGCCAGTCAGACCATTGGGTCCAGGGGACTTATTAACTTTGGAAGAGTTCATTGCTATTATGACTTCAGCGGCGGTAATGTGTTTATTGGTCACTGTTGAATAGATTTCGGATAAGTGTGGTAAACAACCCTGAACAAATTTTGATGTAGGACAGAGTCAGAATAAATTTTACAATAATAATTTCTGAACAGTTGTAAAATATGGTCATCATTACAACTGAGGGTCCCTGAAGGGATTTTTGCAGCTTGGATGGCTCCGGCTGTTCGTAGATTTTTAGTTTATCAGCAAGCAGGCAACCCGCTTTGTTACCATTTTCATAAAAATGCTTTATTGTTCTAAGCAAAGCCTTAGCTGATCTCTCTGCAAGTATGGAGTTAATTTTCCCTCTTGTGTGTATTATCTCTAATCCTGTATGTTTAGATTGTGTGCTTTTATGAGGTTTTACTATGTGTTATAAAATAGTGGACATCTGTGCTAATTTATTTTCCTTCATTTTCTTTAGGTAACTGCTTTGACTGAAATGAATGCCTCTCAGGTAGTCTTAAGAGCTTCCTATATATGATTTAAGTCCGATATAGTGTTTTTGTGAAAAATATTGTATAGACGATTTAGGAGAAAACAGAATGTTGTAAGAGAAAACTACAATCTCATTCCAAGGGATGTGTAATTCTCCATGCATCCAAAATTTTTATGCCTATGGTAATTTTTTTCAAAGCTCTTAATGCATGAGACATGTAGACTTGTACTAGAAGATTTATCTGCTCTGGGGTGTAAAAGGGAAAGAAATCCCCTGTAACAATCAAATCACCCTGGGGAAAAAGGATTAACATCTGGAAATCAGGAACATTGACATTATTAGCATGAACAGTAAATATAATCATGGGTCATCCTGACAATGGGCCTTTTAAACCAAGGAATCTACTTTCCTGGTTGCTGCTGATTTCTAGTACTTGGCATTGGAGATGTTTAGCTAATAGCCTACCAACACATTTTTTTGGTTTTCTGGGGCAACAAAATATCCCTGTGGTATCCATCAATTTTAAAAAGAATATAGGAATAAATTCAGGGTGGTAACTAACAGTTTGCTGGCCTAATAGCAATATTTTGATGAGCCCCTCAAGTTTTTTCAGAGAGGGACACCACTACCCTTCGTCCTCTCAGTTACCTTAATAGCTGTCCCCCTCCTCTTCCTGTGCTGGTACGCCTCTTCCTTATCTGTCCAGAGAGAAAGGGATCATCAGAGTTTGAGCTGAATTTAATTTTTGAGCTCTAGAATGCCAGTTCAAATGCCCAGCAAGCTTTACATCCCTTGTCATGGCAGTGGTCAGAAAGCTCATTAAGCTCCCTGCTGACCGCAGTCACAACAGTGGGAAGTATGGCCTATATAGCAGCTGCTACCCATGATAATCTGGTAGATACACCACTAAAAATAAAAACACATGATTAGTATATACAAAATATACTGATCTTGTTAAGTAATGTCAAATAGTTGTTATTGTTAATAGGTAGCCAAGTTTTTGCTTTGGATTATGAGTTGCAATGGTGGTGGTATAGGACAAAGGGTTTGATTGGGAGTGGTATAATCAAATATGCCAGTTATCATTTCTGACATAGGCAGATCTGGTCACAGTGCAGACATATCAAGAATAGAGGATATAAGGGGCGGGCTGTCAAATTTTAGCCTGAGGGGCAATACTCGACTCAGCAGCCTATTAGGAATATTTTAAAGGGAAAAAATGCAGGTGGCCCAGTGACCCAGCCCAAGGTAACCCACTTTGGAACCGGCTCAGGGGCGGATGCCCCCCAGCCCAACTTGCCCCTGCTCATGGCTATTAGGATTAAACAAATCGCATAATGTAACCCGAATTGCTTCATCCACAGCAGAAGTTATGTCTGTTTTAAACCTAAATATATTAATAGGGATAAAGGTTAGGGAAGGATGGTGGATATGGAAGACTCTAATTAGGACACACTTCAGGTGTGAAAACCTTTTAAATGAAATAAATAAACTGAATACCTCCTATATGTGACCGTGAGTTGTTGACAATTTTTGGTAGCATGTGTATATAGCACATTAAACAGTAAAAGTACTAGTAAGCTAAATCAGTTATAAAGCACAGAAATTATAGCAAATTTTGTGAAAGTCATTGATTTGTGACTGTTCATGAATATTTTATAGTTCCACTGATCACTTGTCATTGATCTCTGGAGTGAGCTAAGAGAGGCCCATTATGAGCTTGTTGTGGGGCACAGGATCCAGAGGTGCAGCTCTAGAGTGCCATATCAGCAGACCCTAGAGAAGAAGGGTGGTCCACATAAAATAATTATTAATCCCTCATATAGTTTGCTGAACTAATAAAAACTAGGTTTTTAGAGAGCAAGTGATGTCTAAGATGATGCCTAAACCAGATCTCTGACCGATAGCTAAGAATCTTGGAATACCAACAAACAAAGAAAATGGAAATGGTACCTACTTTGTGCTCCGCAAAAAGCCACCCGTCTCCCTGAGTAAAACACCTGCTATTTCTTAGATCTTGGACATGGGACAGGTTGAGCCTGAGATACCCCTATGTGGGTGTCTGAAGATGAGCTGAAGAATCCTTCAAAACCTGAAAAAATCTATTGTAGAGAATATTAGTTATTTGCTCAAGAACTTCAAGAAATAAATCAGGGCATACAGCATTCAGAAAGGCGCAAGGTTTGATGTATTGGAGGACAGGACGGATGTTGTGGCAGGAGACATGACAACCTACAGTGAGAATGAGCATCTGTTTTCTCTGTAAAAGAGGTATGCAGAAAATGGGAACATGCAATAACCCAAAATAGAAGAACAGCCATGAAGCCAGGAAAGTCTTCTAACATATCTCTATATATCAACAGTTATTCCTCAAAATGTGCTCTAATGGTATGTAACACCCAGCTCTCAATGACAGATCAAAGGGAAGTCTTAAACCCTGTACTTCTATTAATAGCATCAAAAGTTGTTGTTAATATACACTATATCAAATAGAAAGAAGCAATGCTAGCAGCAGCCAGAAACCTGCAAAATATTTCTTTGCACAACTTCCATGGCTCGTCCTTAGAAATAGGAAATCAAGACATTGTCTAAATTATATTTGATAAACGGGCTCTTTAATTACAGATCGCCCAAAGCTTCACATGTAAAGCATATAGGGCCTATATTATCAACATTGATTTTACTTTTATTTGATTCTGCTAAGCACTGGTTATTTCTAAACTAACACCCTTCACCTTGGATTCACGCATGAGACTATATGTAACTGGTGGGCATTCTTGTGCCCCACTACAAACTCTTTGCCCCCCCCCAGCACTCCGATGGAAAGTTAATTCTTCATGCAGTCCCCAGAAGCACAACCATTGCCAGATACTGGATACTCTTTGGTTCTGCCTATCAGCAAACGATGCAGAGCCTGACTGGAGATTTCAATGACAATTTTTTTAGTTTTCTTTTACCAAACAAATAAAATTCAGCAACTGTATTTTATACAACAGTGTACAATTTGTCCATCTGCTGAAAAGTAAGAACAACAATAAAATATATGGTTCTAGTTTATAATTGTACAGTGTTCAATTGTTCTAATACAGAGCTTAGTACATATAAAATCTCATCAAGGTCATACCAGGTAAAACCGCTCAACACTTTAGGAAGTTTTGCAACAGAAACGAAAGTCATCAAACTACAAGGGGAAATTGAATTCTGCAGAGCATGAAAAATTCAGCTTGTCAGAACACTTTTGAGAAAGAAAAGTCTTGAAGAATAAAGAACGCACACATATGCAATATTCATCTTTTTATTTTGTGACCTGGATTCCTGATGCCGTACATTATTTACACTTTTCAAGATCACTGTTATGTTTTCACGGCTTTTCCCATTCTAAATGTAATTGTGTATTGAAGAAAATCACAACAAGTACTTGACTATATTTCCAATCCATAAAAGGATCTTAAAAATAGTTTACCAGCAAATGGAAAGTCTCCACAAGAAGAAACTGCCATATGTATGAATCTGTGAAGGGGATGCAGCTACGAAAAGTAGTGCGAATAAATAAGATATTGCACACTGTAGCCAAATAGATTCTGTTCATCTGCTAGTGATGTTAAAAAATGATGGTAAACATCTGATTGGTTGCATTGTGCAAAGACACTTTTTTTACTTTGTACTAGTTTTCATAAATGTCCCTCTATGTATCTGATGCTGGCTCACTGCACGTAACATCAGAGAGAGTTTGATAGGTTATGAAAAGGTTTATAATATGTGTATAGTACAGGTTTGGTGTATTCTAGTGGCAGGAACAGTTTATAGTAAAAAAGGTGATCCTGAGGACTCAAGTAGTACAAAGTCCAGGAATAAAATGCCAGGGTTTAAGAGACAGAGAAGGTAGTCATCCGAGAGTAATCTAGGAGCCAGGGATCAAAGCACAGGAAAGCAGCCAGGAAGGTACAGGATTCAGAATGCTAGTTCACAGAGATGAGGCTCAATAAACCTATCAGGGGTTTACAGGAAGCTGTTTATATAGCCCTGAACCTGTAGTAACAAGCCTCAAGTGCTAGAAACTCATTACCAGCAGCAGATCATAATGCCATTCCCTGATGCAGCATATCACAGATAAAATGAACAGGATTGAGCAGGATGGTAACTGAGCCTGTGACTCACTGTGCAGAAGCAGCAAAGTTGCAACCCAGAATTGGCAGTTTGAGCACCAGGCTCCTCTTGGATATTACCATTAAAAATCTTGCTCCTGCAACAGCAGAACAACTGTGCATTAAAAGAAATTCTTTTTTTGTATGTAATTATGTGATACAGTGTAAGTTTGAACTATAATAAGTATCTGCAATCTATTGGCTAAAGTACCACAAAAACATGCCTCCATTCTGCACAACTTTGGAGTCATTTAGAAAATTCATTTTGATCAAGTTTTTTCATAAGCAAAATTTGAATGATGGGTGATATTCTTAAAAAAATCAATGTCAAATTAATAATGATATATATATATATATATATATATATTACTGCAAAAGTTTTAGGCAGCTGTGGTACTGGTGCCTAAAAATTGCCTACAAAAGTAAGAATGCTTTCAATAATAGAAGTGTTGATAGTTTATTTTTATCAATTAACAAAATGCAAAGTGAGTGAACAGAGGAGAGATCTCAATCAAATCAATATTTGGTGTGACCACACTTTGCCTTCAAGACAGCATCAAGTCTTCTTGGTACACTTGTACACAGGGTTTGAAAGAACTTGGCAAGGAGGTTTTTCCAAACATCTTGGAGAACTAACCACAGGTCTTCTGTGGTTGTAGGCTTACTCAAATCCTTCTGTATCTTCATGTAATCCCAGACACAGTCTATGAAGTTGAGATCAGGGCTCTGTGGGGGCCATAACATCACTTCCAGGACTCCTTGTTCTTCTTCACGATGAAGACAGTTCTTAATGACATTGGCTGTATGTTTGGGGTCATTAAAATAAAGTTGGAGCCAATCAGACACCTCCCTGATGGTATGCATGATGGATATGTACCTGCCTGTATTTCTCAACATTGAGGACACCATTAATACTGATCAAATCCCCAACTCCAATTGCTGAAATGCAGCCCTAAACTTGCAAGTAACCTCCACCATGCTGCACAGTTGCTTGCAGACACACATAATGATACCGCTCCCCAGCCCTCCCAGTCCCTGAACATTGATGTCACACACTGTCCCAGTAGCCTACAGAGCAGGAGAAGAAGTTCCAGCTCTGCACCAACTCAGCTTAGGTAAGTAAGCTGTGCTGGTGGGGGCTTATGATGTGTCAGGGAGATTTATGATGTGTGTGGGGGGTTATGATTTGTCAGGGAGATTTATGATCTGTAGGGTGGGTTGTAATGTGTCTGGGGTGGTTATGCTGGGCTGGGGGAGCTTATGATGTGTCTGTGGGGGTGTAATGTGACTGTGGATGTGGTGTGATGTGGCTGTGGGGGCGGCATGTTAAATGTTATGTTGTTTTGTAATAATGTATGTGTTACATACTGAATGCTAAAAATTAAGAGGTGCTCAAAAACCCGGAAATATATATATATACTATTGAAGATGTGCTCATTATATATATATATATATATAATATGTATATATGTGTATTGTATACATATATATATGTATATATATATATATATATATAGAACAAAGCACAGGCGGGGCGCCTCATAGTGTTATACCAGGACAACAAGGAACAAAATGTGTATATATATGCGTACCGTCAGGTAAAGATGTATAATCTAGACTTGAGTGGATCCTCTTAGGGAGTTGTAACACTGGATCTCAACTCAGGAACAATCCAAAGGCGTGGAAAAAAGGCAAACATAGTATAATATTGTAATGCAAAGGATAATGCACCACGTGAAACACCACAGAATGTTCAAAAAGGTGTGATATTCAAGAATGCACCAGGGTATATGTATAGAACAACGTAGCCCAAGAAAACACACACCACTTTGTGTATAGGTAATAATTCATATGCGTACCAGAAATATGAGCATGATAGCCAGAAGATGTTTTTCTTTATAAGCAGCTGTATCTCATACAATGGATACCCAGGAATATGGGCATAATAGCCAGAAGATGTTTCCTTTAAAAGCAGCTGTATCTCGTGCAATGGACACCCTTCCAGCGGCGGTATAATAAATGGAAGGGGATACAATTGTAAAGAGCAATAAAATTTAATAAACAAAGTAATACTGAACTCACATATAGTTCACCAGGTACAGCTGATCAACAGTAAGGCTCGACGCGTTTCGTCTTGATAATCACAAGACTTCCTCAGGAGCACAGAGATATATGTATATATATATATATATATATATATATATATATTTATATGTATATGTATATATATATATATATATATAATTGTTTTGTATTGTGAGACATATGGAGAGATTCAATTAGACGCGAGGTGTTGCAGGAATGTCCACGATACACCTCGCGGTGGAGACTTTTACTGTAATTGCCAGCTATAACAGTAGCGCAATATTTGCATGCCACATCACCAACAATTCAGTCTCCCCCGTATTGTTACTTTATGAATAAATTAGTTTGGAGTTATATAATTTTCTCTCATGGGTATTAAATTTATGTTTAAGGGTTTCTGAGCGTCCCTTAATTTTTAATGTGTATTTGTCCATGTATGGGGTTGAAGATCCCCTAGAGGCAGCCATTTCTCTTTTACAGTTACAATTGTGTTTCATTATCTGACCATTTCCAAACATATAGATATCTGTGATTATTTTTATCACACTTATTTCGCTTGTTATATAATTATATACTGTGTGATTTGTGCTGTGGACTGTGTTCACTAATTTTTTTCCATATTTCATATACCTATACATTTTTCAAATAGGTCCCAACATTCCAGGATCCATACAAGAATCCAGTACCAGGTTGTGAAAGCTGCAATAACAGGTAGGTGAGAGCCAAACCATTTTAATACATTATGGGGGGAATTCAATTGCCGGCGATGTGGCGCACGGACATCACACCGCACACATTGCTGGCAATTACAGCAGACATTTCTGTCAAAATCTCCACCATGAAGTGTCTCACTGATGTTCCGGAGCCACTTCGCAACCAATTGATATCCCCCATAATGTCATGTGTAAAGAGGCGCAGCCACAGCCCATGTTGGCCATGCCCCATTCAATGGCGCTGCTGCACACATCCGTTCTCCTGCTATGTGTGGAGGAGGGCCCAGAATGTTGCTGTACTGGCGCCCCAATTTCCTCTTTGCGGACCTGTCTGTATTTGTGATCCATGTTATTATGGAGCACTATGTTCAGTCTCCCGTCTTGGTAGTGGTGTCCCCAGTGATCTAGCGAAGACAGGAAGTAGGGTAGCCTCCAGACATCAACATTGCTCTATTGAGCATGCACAGACAGGAAGTTTGGCTCTCAGCAGCTTCTTCCAGCCACAGTTGAACTGTAAGAGAGGTCATAACTAGAGTTGCATCCTTTTTGTTCTCTTACTTATATATAAATATATAAAGTGATCAAAGGCACAAAAATCTATATGAGCAACCTTACTACCATCTGCATATTTAAATGTCCTATAATAGTGTTAAGTACATCAACTGCATAAGCTTGTCATGCTGCCTGCCTGTTGCAGTTAGTATCAACTGTTAACAACTGGGAGCACGGTGGCTTAGTGGATAGCACTTCTGCCTCACAGCACTGGGGTCATGAGTTCGATTGCCGACCATGGCTTTATCTGTGTGGAGTTTTTATGTTCTCCTCGTGTTTGCCTCGGTTTCCTCCGGGAACTCCGGTTTCCTCCCACAATCCAAAAATATACTAGTAGGTTAACTGGCTGCTACTAAATTGACCCTAGTCTGTCTGTCTGTGTGTGTTAAGGAATTTAGACTGTAAGCTATGTTGGGGCAGGGACTGATGTGAGTGCACTCTCTGCACAGCGCTGCGGAATAAGTGGCGCTATATAAATAAATGATGATGATGAAAAATCATTTGCTACAACAGGTTCTGAAATAAATCTTTTGGTTAAAAACATTGGTTAAGTCTAAAAGCTTCTTGTGGTTCAATATCTACCACCAATGCCGCTGACACCTATTACATATAACAGCACAAGTGCCCTGATAATAGGTTTCTGTCAATACTCCATATGTATCACATACAAATGCCATCCCATACACTTCAAAGCTACCAGACTCTCCACAAACCTACAATCCTTCAACTTCCCATCAATAGCCACCTTTTATGCTTGCCTACCTTACTCCCTCCTAGACACTCATATCCACTCCATTCACTATGTTCCACTTGTCTCCCCTTGGCTCTTCCTATCTCTATTCATCCCCTACCTCTAGAATGTAAGCTCTCTTGGGCAGGATCTGCCTAATATCTCTTGTTTGTCCTCTGTCCATGTCTTACATCCCTTTTCAGTTCTTTTGCTTGAATTTGTGTGAGTGAATTGCTGTTTATTCACTCAGTAGCACTGACTTTGTGCTTGTATCTGTAATTGCTGATATATAGCCCATTATTTATGTTGACCTGATGTTGCTTCCCTGCATAAGTCTTCACGTATTTGTTGGGTTAATTAACTGACTTCATGTATATGTTCTTATGGTTCACAGTCTTCATGCTTCTGTTCATGCTTACTGCACTCATGTAAGTCTTTTTCCGTATGTTGATTGTCTAGAACACTATAAATAAATAATGATTATAATGATTATAATAAAGCTTTAAACCTTTTTTATTTTAGTAGTATCTTCCTACCTGGGAACCAAATGGAGTAGGACTACAGTTGTATGTTACCATCTATGGTCTGTTGGACGATGGTAAGATGTTGATGGTGCTGGTTTTTAACCTATATGCTTTCTACACAGGGGATTCCTTATCAATGTTATACATTCTGAATGTAAGCTCTCACCGGCAGGGTCCTCTCTACCTACTGTCCCATGTCTGTTTACTGTCTAACTCCCTTGAACATCCTGTCATGTATTTTGCTGCACTCTGTATGAGTCCCCATAGCATTACTCACACTCACCTGTGCTATTTATGTGTATTACCCCATCTATTTGTTACTTGCTTCCGTATCCAGCGCTACGGAATCTGTGGCGCTGTGAAGATACCGGGTCTAACGCAACCTTCTGAGCTGCGCAGCTGCCCTACCTGATACCTACCCAAGGTTCAAAATCACCCAGGCAAATATCCAAAATAATACAAATAAGTTTATTTAATGAAATGGTAGCACAAAACAACAACAAACATATTTAAATAATAACTTGCAACAAATAAAACTACAGTCTGGCACAGACAACATACAGGGTATAATGAAAACACCTCACCAGTATCCTTGTCACTTTCAGGGACTGCTGTCTATCAATCCAAGCCTCTCCCCCTTCCTTTAAGACTACCAGCAAATGTAGCGGCCCTAAATCACTGTCACTCCGCTTTCGGTGAACACCCAGCTCCCCAAGACCTGAAGAGGTAGATCATGGCAATGGCGGTACTCCAGGGACTGATTGTCCCTTTCCTGTCAGAGGCAGAGATCTATATCTCAATGCCAGCCTGACTTCAGCTATCATCATCATCATCATCATCATTTATTTATATAGTGCCACTAATTCCGCAGCGCTGTACAGAGAACTCATTCACATCAGTCCCTGCCCCATTGGAGCTTACAGTCTAAATTCCCTAATATAGACACACGCTCACAAGCAGACAGACAGAGAGGGAGACAGACAGACGGAGACAGACGTAGAGGGAGAGACTAGGGTCAATTTTTTTATAGCAGCCAATTAACCTTCCAGTATGTTTTTGGAGTGTGTGAGGAAACCGGAGCACCCGGAGGAAACTCACGCAAACACAGGGGGAACATACAAACTCCACACAGATAAGGCCATGGTCGGGAATCAAACTCATGACCCCAGTGCTGGGAGACAGAAGTGCTAACCACTAGGCCACTGTGCTGCCCAAGCTATCACTTGGTAGTGAATGCAAATTTGCTGTCCTCTGTAGCTCTCTTTAAAGCCCAAAAATGACCTCATCAGCAATTTCAGCACCAGCCTGATTGGTCCTTTTCTGTGTTTACCTTTTCACAGGTAAACATACAGAGAAAAGGATAGCAGATGAGTCACCCCTGATTTAATTAGGAACAGGTAGTGTTCTGTGGCTATACAGCAGAGTTTGTTTAAGCAGGAGAGATCAATCCAGACACATTTACATTTAAATACACAATGCAGTCCTCTGTAGTTAAACATAGAGCTCACAGCTAAACAAAGACAAGAGACCCCCTGGTGTGATGTGCATTCATACAGGACTGGTGGACAATGATCGTTTTGCCTAGTCTGAAAGAATGGACTCGTCTGCAAGATAACAATACATGCTGGCAGACATTTTAGCTACTTTCAAAGTAGAATATGCAAGTCTAAATATGACTGAGAAATATGGGGAACCAGAGGGCTAGAAAAAGTATATGTTTTCATAGTCCGCAGTTGTCAGGTTGACGGGATATTAATACCTCGTTTCCCCACAGGCGCCTTATGAATAAATAAATAAATAAACATTATTAATAATAATTGCACTCTATTCTTTTTTTCTTGCTTTTAGATTGCTTTGTGGCTCTGATCCAAACAGCTACCATTAGGATTAAAGTCAAATCGTCGCTGGTTTACCTTGGACTGATCATTATATTTTCCCATAATCAGAGTTAGATTATTTCTCATTGAGCTCAATGATTTTTTACTTTGGATTCAATATGCTGCATTTTTCTTGGACAAATATAGGGACTGATACATTAAGGAAAGTAAATGAGTAAAATTGCTCTGCACATGCCCAGGAGCAGACTATACACCTGTGAATGCAACAACATCCAATTAATCTTTGAGCACAAAGAGCACTTACAATAGGCTACAACTGGTTATGATTTCATGGATAGATCAGGGAGGGGAATTGGCGTATGCAGGTAGTCAATGCACAGTAAAGGGCGTGCCAAGCTCGAGTGCAAACAGGTACTTCTTTCTGTTGTATCACTTGCACCAGCTAAAGGGCAGGTGTAAGTGATGATTGATAGTGATGACGGATGTGTATGCATGCTACAATATGTGTTTGCAATCAGGAGCAACCATAAAAATACATTTTATGTACAGTAGACATTGATAGCATCATGATACATGTATTTCATGGGGGGGGGTGGAAATGGGGAAAAAATATTTTTTTTTGTTTTATCATTAACTACTATATTATTAACAGGAGAGAATCCTTGAATACTTTTTTTTCTGTACATTCTTTTCGGACTTTATATTCTACATATGTATTGTACATGTCCTGCAGTGTATTGTGTCTGTCACAGAGCGCACCTAGACCTGCATCCAACAAGGGACATTACTTGTAGTTGAATATGGATGGACTGAATTACGTGTGTTTAAAAAAAAACCTGCAATTTCCGTTTGTTTGCATGCCTTAATAAATCAGGCCCATAGTGTTTAAATCACCAATGTGACATTACCCTTAGAAAGCAATTTTAGGCCTAATCGCTTTTAGTGTTCAGAAGCCAACTAGTAATGGTATCCCCCCCAGAGCAAGAAAGGCTAATGCATCAGAAAGAAAAAACAATGTTTCATTACTAAATTTGAAAAATAAGCCAACAGTGATAGAAAGTCTATAATAAACATATACAGTAATTCATATATGAAAATCCTGGTCCTGCCACCCACAGAAAGTAATGAAATGTTATTTTATATGCTGTATAATATACATAAAATCATTGCTTTGTATCTATTTTCCTTTAATTATCTGCATCAGTGTTAATTACAGGACTGTCAGAATAATTACAACTTCTTAGAAAAGGAAAGTCAATAATGAGGTACGGGAAAGTGATAAAAGTGCTGTGACCTGGCTATATATCTCATTTAATGGGGATGTGATAATGTAGAAACCAATACATTAGTGGTTGCAGCTAGATATAGTTCCTCAGGGTCCCAAAGCACCAAGGAGATGTAGGATAAGAGCTTCAAACATCAGAAAAGAAGTGCTCAAACCAAGGAGCTACCCACAGGTCATGTTTTCAGGATGTCTTTCTGTAGAAACAGGTGGGATAATTACTGACCCAGAAACATAGAATAACTCACCAGTGCATGATTAAAGAAATCCTAAAAATTTGACCTGCTGGTAGCTCTCGAGGACTGAGTTTGAGCACCTCTGCACTAGGCTGAGTATTATTTCTTGAGAGTGGGGTGTAGCCCAAACTGTATAAAGGAAAATATATTAGAGCAACTGGTCAGGAGCTTGAGTGCCAGGACTGCCAATGGTTCCAATGGAGAGTAATGAAACCAGAAAGGTGATGCATTGCCATGTCTGCTATTATTCAGCTGACATATCTGTTATGTAAAGGGGACAAATGAGTTTTCCAGCTTATGCTGGCCACACATGGTGCAATATTAACAGTGATAATGGGTCTACATTTCAGGCCTAAGTGATGCCCAATGTATTTTTATGTATCAAATATTGACTGTTTGTTAAGTGTAACAGATTAATATTTTATTTATGATTTCTAGCAATTGCAAATGTTTTAATTCATTATAATTTGGGGATTTCCTACTGTACTACTACTATATGATAGTAACAGATCAAAACACATTACTCTGTTTGCTGTTGTAGGAAGTCAGTGCTCAGGGAAGATCAATTGTGAGAAATAACATGGAAGCTTCATCATCTATCAAATTGACTCCAAACCCTCTCTTCCGCGTTTGTATATAACTAATCATTTGTAGTAAACCAATCACCACTGTCTACATGCTCATCAGCAAAGGCTACCAATGTTTACCTAATCTTGACCAAGAGAGCTGTTATCTGTAATGTGTGTCTACATTGGGTCCTGGAGAAGCAGTATTTTTTATGCCAGAAGACATAAGATCAAGTTGTTGATACTGGCTTTCATCTCAAACCCATTAGCTCAACATCACATTGAAAATTTCATTAACCCTGCAGTCATTTCTTCACATCTTCTCTGTGGCTGAGCTGGGAAAAGTTCAGACTATTATATATTTTCACTATAATCTGTTTTTTTTTATTTTTATAATATAATCTTAATGCCATATTTAATTCTATCTTAAGAGTATTATCTATATCTATAAATTCCTTTATATACATTTTAATAAAATGATAAAAATGTATGCCTTTGGGACTTTGGCATACAGTAGAGGCCTATTGTCATTGATAATAATGATCTATATTTATATACACCAAACTGATAAAGAGTTAAGCAAGGAGAGAAATCTTAAACTTTCACAGTCAATAATGTAGACTCTATTTTATCGCCTGTCAAATTCTTACGTTCCCGAAAATGTATAATCTATACAATTTGGCAACCAATCCCACTGTTTTCTAATCGGCAGCAATAGGCTGTTCAAAGTTTACATGCAAATAGCAATTGGCTGTTCTCCTGGAAACCAGGGGTATATTTACTAAACGGCGGATTTGAAAAAGTGGAGATGTTGCCTATAGCAACCAATCAGATTCTAGTTATCATTTATTTAGTACATTCTACAAAATGACAGATAGAATCTGATTGGTTGCTATAGGCAACATCTCCACATTTGCAAACCTGCAGTTTAGTAAATATACCCCCAGATGTTTGATGTTTACAAGCTCTACCATCTGGATGTTTCTGACATGTACTCTATGTTAACACATGAGATCACAAAAAAAAACATGTTAGCAAAAAGTGTTTAAAAAGAGGGGGAAAAAAGATAAATAAATATACACATGAACGCTATGTCTATAAAGTTATTTTAAACAGACAAAAATTGTGAATCATTTCCACTGTTTGTTGTCATACAGACAGACCTGATCATTATGGTCTGTTGCGTGAGCCTGCCTGTGGGGGTCCCTTAACTTGTCCTTTAAGCAATGCTTAAAGTCTTGCCACCTGAGAGAAAAGATCCAAGAAAACAATGTTGAAAATAAAAATAATACCTTCCATCAATATTTAAAAACAATGCACAATATCTCTTAATTAGTGGGCCATGAAAATAACCTTTTCTTGACCTCAGTCACCATGCGTCTTATAGGAGCCACGGCATTGATCTGCATCATTATTTCCTGCCAAATTCTATGTTTGGATGTGGCTAAGAGCTGGCGGCTGGTGGAGTGGAGCCTCTCCACCACCAGCTGAACAAGGATTTCTATCTCATGCTAGGTAAAATTTGGCTGTCTCTACTTAGTCCTTGCAGCAAAGGAGCCAGATCTTGACTGGGTCCAGGCAGTTTGGGCTCAGACATTACGTATAAATATAAACCATAAAGCATTCATTAGTCACTCACCTTACATCCAATTTAAAGTGTCAAACATAGAGACTGGTACTTACCAATAATTCCAATGTTGTTTTTCCAAGTAGCTACAACAGTTTGATTTTACAAAATGGCAGGACTGAGTGATTGGTTCTCCAGCTGTTTTATAGTGGATGTAGGTGCGTTCTCCTGCGCAAGCCAAGGTAGGACTCGTTAACATTTATCACAAACCTAATTGCCTGGATACGCAGAGTAGTTATTTTTAATTGATAGGTGAGTCAGCCATCTTACAAATGGTAGTCACGTGCAGATGCACCTACTTGCAGTAAGAACCAATAGGTGTGCAAGACATTGAAAAGTCTCATTCACTTTGCAAACATGCAGTTTGCCATGTTCGCTCGTGCCGAGCTGCGGGATCTGACAGCAATACTTGTTTGTTGCATTTAGCCTGCAGCTCGGTATGTCAGTGACTAGCAAAAGCTCAATGCTTACCGGATAGTACACATGTGGCTTTGTTTAGAACTCGGAATATGCCACTCCATCATGCAGCTCCAGAGGCAATGGAGCAATTTGAGGAGGAGAAAGCCCGGGCTCCTCGCAGAGCTGAGGGCTGAGATTGATAGGTGTAAGTTCAGTTCAATTAATCAAACTCTGTCATATTTACAAATGATGTAACAGTTATATCTGGAAAACAAGATGATTTCTAATAAAATTCATTGGGCAAAGACCAATAACTGCTAGGTCATAGTGATGTATTTGATTAACTATGTGATTCATTTAAACCTTGCAGGTCAAGTCCATATGAAAGTGGTGTAGAGGTGTGCTTATTTGGCCAATGATGGTCCATGTGTGGCATAGGATAAACTAATGAATCATATTGATTCCAACAGAACATCCACCGACGCAAATGCCTCCAGGAGGTAGAAGAACTTTTAGTTTCCTCCTTACTATTTTTTAACACCGCAAACCCAACAGGCAGAGGAGAAGCCACAGGTGCTAGTTGCAGAAAGTATCCTGATTTTGCAATGTAGTCAACTTTTAAATTTTGTTTAGCCAGCATAAAAGTGTAGTACTCTGAAACAGTTTTTGAGAAAACACTACACTTGAGGGTAAATGTGTCAAGCTTCAATTTTTTAAGCGATTTCAAATTGCTGCAAATCGCTTGAGATAACTGGTGATTCTATGTGTAAAGTTGCCATATGTATTATCCTGCGATTTTGACATTCCAAAATCCAATCTCCGGCAATGTGTGTCGATTTTAAACACCTATCACGCCGGCGAGATTCAGCACAAACAGAAACTCGTCCAAGATTTAATAATGTGTTCCCTCCTCCCCTCAAGGTGTACCCAGCCCTCTGCTGCTAGCACTAGGACTCCACACACCATTATGTGATTTGCATTCCATTTGAATTGTGTCGCCAAAACAGCTCTGGCCCATTGAGGCATTGCTCCACAAAGCCTCTGAAGATCTCCTGTGGTATCTGGCACCAAGGCGTTAGCAGCAGATCCTTTCCATCCTGTAAGTTGCAAGGTGGGGCCTCCATGGCTCTGACTCGTTTTTCCAGAACATCCCACATATGCTCAATCAGATTGAGATCTGGGGAATTTGGAGGCCAAGTCAACATCTTGAACTCTTTGAGGTATATTTACTAAACTGTGGGTTTGAAAAAGTGGAGATGTTGCCTATAACAACCAATCAGATTCTAGTTATCATTTATTTAGTACATTCTACAAAATGACACCTAGAATCTGATTTGTTGCTATACCCCTTTGTCATGTTCCTCAAACCATTCTTGAACAACTTTTGCAGTGTAACAGGGCGCATTATCCTGCTGAAAGGTGCCACTGCCATCAGGGAATACCATTGCCATGAAACGGTGTGTGTGGACTGCAACAATGTTTTGGTAGCTGGTACGTGTCAAAGTAACATCTACATGAATGCCAAGTCCAAGGTTTCCTAGCAGAACATTGCCCAGAGCACCACACTGCCTGCGCCGCCTTGCCTTCTTTCCATAGTGCATCCTGGTGCCATCTCTTCCCCAGGTAAATGACGCACACATATCCGGCCGTCCACATTATATAAAAGAAAACATAATTCATCAGACCAGGCCACCTTCTTCCATTGCTCCATGATCCAGTTCTGTTGCTAACATGCCCTTTGTAGGCGCTTTAGGAAGTGGACAGGGGTCAGCATGGCACTGACCGGTCTGTGTCTATGCAGCCCCATACACAGCAAGCTACGATGCACTGTCTGTTCTAGAGATGCTCAGGCTTGATTTTCTGATAACCGAGCTCACCCGAACTTAGAGGATCCGAGTAGGCTCGCGAGCCGGCTTGGTATCTCCGCGTGTCCTCGGATCTGAATTGAGGCAAAACGTCATTGTTACGTTGTTGGATCTTGTGGGGTTTTGGATTCCATAAGTACATCCAGCGCCATTGCTCACACAGAAACAGGGGTGATGATTGGAAATTAATGTATAATATAATAATAATAATGTAGGGATAAAATAGAGCGAAATTATGTCATTTTAGCAAAAAAAATATGGATTTTAGAAAAAAATTGGGATCCAAAACAAAATCCAAAACACGCAAGGGAGGTTTTGCCAAAACCAAAACATGATGTTAATCCCGATCCAAAACCAAAACATGGGGGGCCAGTGAACATCTCTAGTGTGTTATGTCATCTTCCTATCATAGCCAGCATTAACTTTTTCAGCAATTTGTGTTACAGTAGCTTTTCTATGGGATTGGACCAGACAAGCTAGTCTTCGCTCCCCACACGCATCAATGAGCCTGAATCACCCATGAACCTGTCGCTGGTTCACTGGTTGTCATTCCTTGGACTACATTTGGTAGGTACTAACCACTGCATACCAAGAACATCCCACAAGAACTGCTGTTTTGGAGATTCTCTGACCCAGTCATCTTGCCATTACAATTTGGATCTTGTCAAAGTCACTCAGATCCTTATGCTTGCCCATTTTTCCTGCTTCCAACACATCAGCTTCAAGATCTGACTGTTCATTCACTGCCTAATCTTTCCTACCCATTGACAGATGCCATTGTAATGAGATAATCAATGTTTTTCACTTCACTTGTCAGTGGTTTTAATATTGGGGCCAATCGGTGTATAAATATATATTTATGCTTCAGTGCCTGAAATAACTCCTCTTTCTTTTGCCAACATATCCTAATCCTTGTTCTGATTTATCAAGTATATTTTTTTGTATAAAATGATTTTAAGTGTCCAGGGTTATGCAATCTACTTGTTCATTTGTGTCAGGCTTCACATTTAATGGTATTTGCTTTTTACCTAACATGACTGTAGTTCCTGGGACCCCTATATAGATGTCATTAAGTGTGTCTCAGTATAAAGGTCTCATCTTAAGCACATGGTGCAGTGGCTCCACCTGAATCTTGATTGCAGTCCTCATGGTAATGATGTATTTATCTTCTATCTGACTTATTAAATGCAAAAAAGAGACTCGCCAACTTCGGGAATGTGTACTCTTCTCGAATTGCTCTTTTATTCAAGGTGTGATGGTTCACATACATTCTGATGTTCTTAATATTATTTCTGGCTCTCTTCTCATTATTCGTGTACCCTAGGTCACAATTATAATATGTAGAACGCAAGTGTAGTAAATATTAGCCCCCAGACTGACCAATGAAGGGCTGGTGACAGTGTAGGGGGGTGCCAAAAACAGGAGCCTCTAAGTTCAGGATAATTAACATTATTGGACTCCTGCAAACAAGGCATAACTACCATGGGTAGTTGCTGCTGCCGTGGGGCCCTTAACTGAGGAGAGCCACATTCCCTGTCAAAGACCAATATGTATGTGAGTTTTTCATGCCTGGTGGTATATGGGGCCCTTACCAAATTTTTGCTTAGGAGCCCATATCTAGTAATGTCCTTGCCTGCAAATGGTAATCTGAGTGAACACTATGGGGCGTAGTTACTAAACTACAGGTTTGAAACAGTGGAGATGTTGCCTATAGCAACCAATAAGATTCTTTTATCATTTATTTAGTTTCAAATCTGCAGTTTAGTAAATTTACTCCCTCTTAGATGGGCAGCTGTATCCACATTTGTGGAATTAGCTACAATTTCTCCTGGGCCATCATCCTATCAAATAAATGGCACTGGGGCAGAAAAAGGAAGTGAAGTAGGTAAGGTATAGGAGGGAGTTAAGCAGTGGTGCTGAGAAGGGAAACATTTAGCAAGAGTTTAGTAAAGGAAAAGACCAGCCGCACTGAACACAGAGGGAGAGGACAGTGATACAGCTTCAGAGAGAAAGAAGGACAGAGAGAGCAAGGAATACAGTTAACAAATGCTGCAATGGAATTAAATATCAAGAACTCTGGAATTATAGCACCACCCACTGGCTAAAGTTTTTAATAAAGAATTTTTCCCAACAATAAAGTTCATTTCTGCATCAGAAATAGTGAGTGAAGAATGATTTTAGTAGGACACCCTGTTTCAAGTTCTAAAACACAGAGCCTCTCTTTTTGAGCAAATGCACCTAATTGCCTGCTTAGAACATTCTTAGGTGCATGTCTACATCCCAGTTCTTAAAATTACCCCTAGAAAATCAATCTGCGCCTAAATACGTGGAGTTGCAGGTCCAACTAGAATTGTCCATCCTGCAACCACTTTAGTAAAGTAGTACTTTGTTTACCATTAAATGGAATCTGCTTTATTTCGTAAATGGATCATGAGAGTGAGGGGACATTGGAACAGTCTTTACTACTTGTACCATACTAGTGTGTTTAAAAGATTTGATCACATTATTCAAAATGTGCCTACAAATGTACTAAGATTCTCATAAAAGGGCACCCAGAAATGGCATCCTGTTGAAAGTAGAGGAGATTTTTGTATTACTGGAACTTCTTGAGTGCCCATAAATATCAAACCCTTTTACAAGCAGGAAACTGTAGTACAGCGCCTGAAAAATAGGGAATGTTTTCATTATATGTGTCTTCTGTACCCCATGATCCTAATTAACTAATCTCATCCTGCAAAACTAATCTTATGTTTGTGTGTATGTAGTGTTTGCCGCCAGCTACCCAGGTAAACCTGTAATAACAAATAGCACAGAAATAAAATAAAGAATATTAGTCAGGTGCAAATCTGAATTATCTGAATTCACAGAATAGTAGGGTTAACAAACCGAGGTCAGGGCAGGCAGTGGAAAAGGATAATCTATAATAAGCTGAGGTCAGTGCAGACAGCAGACAAGAATGGTCAAAAATGTGCAGTAACAAACAGGATAACAGAACACAGCATGCAAGCCAGACATAAGAACTCACTGACAATAAGTATGTGTTGCTGACAGCTTTATAACCCCACCTAAAACCAATCAGATTGTCAATAAGCCCAGCCCTCACAGCATTAATGAATGGATGCCTAGCACCTGTTCACTCCTGGATTTAGTAAAGAGTTAGTAAAGATGTAAATGCAACCAATAAACAATCTAATTGACATTGGTCAGAGTAGGCTAACTGAATTGTTGCAATAAAGACCTCACTAGAATACACACAAGTCTCAGTATCACTGTTAATATATACACATAAGTGATTACATAACTTATCTGTAGTGTTGAACGAGTTTGAGAGTTTCAAGGTCAGAGACATTATCCAGAAATCTAATCCAGGGCTAGAGGTGGCCACAGGACTAGTCCACAGGTATCAGGATAATAATAGTCTAATGCAAATCAGGTTCAGTTCACAGGAAAAGGATCAGAATACATGGCAAGTCCAACATATAGCTAGTCAGAGAATAAGCTGTTAAATACCAGTCAGTGTTCAATATACAGAGGTTCAGTACAGCAATGATTGATAAATTTGACGGCAGATAAGAACCACTTTTTTACTGAATAAAACTTTCCAGATTATTGGGGTACAGAAAAAAGAAAAAGGTAAAGGGTACAAACAAAAGGGACTTGGGGAGGGTACCCCCCTCGGATGGGGGGGGGGATTTGTTCAATGAGTCTTACCATAGAAGATTAACTGATGCATGTAACAACAAACAGGATATAGTAGACTATTATTATAAATTGGTTACCACATTGAGTATAGTCAAACCGGTTACAGTAAGCATTACTAGCATAGAGTATATTAGATCACTTGGAGGGTTTCATGTAGAGGTGATGATGAAAGGGCCGGGGAAGAGGAGGTTGAGTCCCCAGTTGCTCTGGCACCCTCAGTTGTATATTCGTGCCACTTAAACCATTTCATTATGGGGCGTGAGGCTGATGTGGAATATGGCATATCAATTGTCTCCATCTCAAAGCTGTGCTGGACTTTGGATATAATTCAATATAGAGCAGGAGGATCAGGAGCTTTCCAATTTTGAGCTGTGGCTGCTCTGGTTGCTATCAGAATGTGGCCCAAGAGGTAACAATCTTGCTTGGGAACTGATGTAGGATAGAAATGGAGCAGAGTCACCGCTGGGTCTGGGCCTATGGACAGCCATAGTACCACCAAAATAAAATCAAACACTTCCTGCCAGAGAGGTTGGATGCCTGGGTACGCTCAGAAGATATAGAAAATGTCAGCAATATGGGTGCACTGACACCAGCAAAATTTGGATTGAGAAGGCCAAATAATATGAAGCCTGGAGGGTGTGAGGTCTGTTGATTAGTTTAACGTGCATCTCAATATGATTTACACACCTAGACATACGATGGGAAGTGGTATATATGGTTTCCCATTGCTGCGTGGAGAGAGAGAGATTAAAATCCGACTCCCAGCGTGTCTGACCAGATGCTTTAGGGACAGTGAGTAGGGATTGGAGGTGCTGATACCAGAACCTTATGCTGCCTCTAGCGGAACTTTTTGTCAATCTGTCTAGCAACTGGGCTGGGGGCGAGGACAGAGAATGGGAAGGGGGGGTTTGGAGACCGCTCCTATATTTGAATATATCTTTAGAGGGTATATCAAAGCGTTCCTGGAGTAGGGAGAAGGGTAGATAAAGATATTGGCCGTATAGATCTTTAAGAGCAGACAATCCTTTAGAATGCCAGGGGGCAAGATTAAGATCTGGGATAAGTTTAGATAAAGCTTGAAGGGACATAATACGAGTAGGAAGTGAAAAATCCTTATGGCGGGCCATGAACCGATCCCATGTCAGCAAAGCATCGGTGATGGAGAGGAGTTGGTAAGTAGGTACAGGGTGGACACTCTTAGGGGTCCACAATAAGTCTGAAAGGGGAAAAGTCAGACAAGAGGCCTGTTCCAGGTCCACCCATGGCTTAATCTTAGGGGGGAGAATCCAATCCCTAAGATGTGATAATTGACATGCTTCCTGATAGAGAACCAAATTGGGAAGTTTTAGACCTCCCTGACTTCTTGGAAGAGTCATATAATGGTAAGCCATTAGTGGGCGCTTCCTTTTCCAGACATATGCTATCATTAGTTTGTATAGTTGATCTAGATATTGTTTAGGAACAACATAGGGTATAGTACGAAAAGGAAACATCAATTTTGGGAGAAGCATCATTTTAAAGGTGGCAATGCGACAGAGCCAGGAGACCTGGTAATTGATCCAGCTCTCAATTAGTGTAGTAAGATGCATAATTAGTGGGACAAAATTAATCTCAGCAGTGGTGGTCGGAATATGGATGCCCAAATAAGGCAGAGATTTTTGTACCCATATAAAAGGGAACTTCCTCTGTAAAGATGTAATAGTGGATAAAGGGATATTAATGGGCAGAGCCTCCGATTTATTGATATTGAGTTTATAAAAAGAGGCAGCACTATAGCGATCTAAAATGAGCTGAAGGGCCTCCAATGAGGTCCCCGGGCTGGTAACAGACAAGAACACATCCTCAAACGAACATACTTTATGAGGGGATGAGTGAAGAGTGATCACTGGGAAGTCGGGCGTTGATCTGATTGTTTGGGCCAGGGGTTCAATAGCAAGTGCAAACATCAGAGGAGATAGAGGGCAGCCCTGACTACTACCATTTGAGATGGAAAGGTGAAGGGTTGGTCTGTATTCTTTGTTCTGCACTGTCTGATTGGCTACTGGGAGGAGTGATTGGCTCTGGGACTGTGGAGGAGGATTACGAACTGAGGCCTCTCTCTTCATATCAGTGCAACACTGTCACTCTGAAGTCTGACGAATGTGGAGTCAAAAATAAAACAGAAAAATGGAAAATCTTGCAATATGCTGCCACTCTATACTGCTGCAATAGATGCAGTATGCACTCGTCCATGCCTATTTATACAAATATGGCACTGAAGGGGTAAAGAAATTGTGATAGTGGATCTTACTGTTAGGTATTCAGTCACATGCAAAAAATTGCAGGTACTAGAGCCTGCTCAGACAGATCATACAAAATATATGGTTTTACACAACCAAAATATGTACTGGTTGGACACAATTGCATCTGGAATAATGTAATGTGCTCATTCCCATAGCCTGCAATTTCAACTAAAGAGTTAATTTAAACTTGATTTCATAGTGAGCCCATACTCAAGCCCAGCAAATGTGAGGAAATGTAATGTATGCACCTAAAACAATATTTATTATAGCTTAATAAACATTGTCATATGAGTTCATACACTTGTGCAAGAATAATGCTCACTCTAATTTTAAATAATACAAATAAAACAGGTTATTGTTCAAAAATCCAATAACTACAAGAGTGTTTCCAATCTCTTCTTTAGAGCAGTCAGGAGATGTGAGATGTGAGACCTTTTGCCATCTGATTGTCATTGCATACTAAATTAAATCAGTTAACATTACGGATTTGTCAGGGCATAATAACAGTCCACCTCTTCCAGTTCTTTATTGCCATAACATCATTCTATTACATTTTAATGAATCTATAAATGCCAAGGATCACTGGGGTTTTAAAATTTTACAATTCTATACACTTCCCATGCAAAGAGCAAATGAGACACTTATATTCTCAGCTCAGGCAGACTGTGTAATAAAATACATTGATGTCTTAAATGTATTCTAAAGGAGAGCAAACACTAGTGCAACATAGCCATCTAGTGTTGTATGAGGTGTACAGTCTTTTTATTCTTTTAGTTGAATATTTAAGATTATAGGACAAGGTGGACAGTTAATTCACTATAGAGCTGCACTGATTATTTTCTTAAGATTATTTTTCATTCAGAGACAACCCGGATATAAGTGGTCTAGAGATAGGGGAATGGAGGGAACATATAGAATTATATGCGTATGATATATTACTATTACTGCCAGATGATGATAATTATCTGGGCATATGGGTATGTCAAAACCTGGCATATTATATATTTTGCACAAGTTTCTCCCTCTGATTGAGTATCTTAGTCTCCGTAGTTGGAAGCATCAGGATGGGGCAACGGATTGAATGTGGGGGGGCAGAAGAGAGGGTGGAGTCGAGGGTGACAACCAGGCAGCGGAGTTGGGGAACAGGAGAGATTATCATATTATTAATGGTGATGGAGAGATCAAGGTGGGGTGAGGATTTAGAAGGAGGGAAAACAATAAGTTAAGTTTTAGCAATATTGAGTTTGAGAAAACGTGAAGACATCCAGGAGGAGATGGATAGCCTCCTGATAGATGTATATGGTTGTATCTGCAGGTCTGCATGAGCTGCATTTATGTGAAAATGCCTTTGTGTTCACAGCCTGTGTTTGCTTGCCCCTTGCCTTCCCCGTCCTTCCTCTCCAGGTGCTCGTGGACGTAAATGCTAAACTCATGCAAATCTGCATAGGCGTATATGCATCCTGGCCATGCGCAGAGTGATTTCACACAAGAGATGCTACGCAAACTGGCGTAAGTCCCACTCTGCATCAGTCCCACTTTATCTAAGTAAGTGTTTCAGAAGTTTGCTTCATGGCACCCAGTTTAAGTGTTTATGCAGATATTCCAGGTATCACATACTATGTTTTATTGCACTGTCCCAGGAAAAATGGGGTCACTCCATGGGCAGTATATATTCATATAGGTAACATAATGTATCAAAGTAGTACCTTTCATAATCCATGTTTCAGGAGATCTCTGTACATAGTTATCCCCAGTGAAGCTAGCAACATGGCATGTGTCATCAATAGATACTAGCACCATAGGGAAACAACAGGATTAATCAAAAGGAATCAGTATAATTTAATCATGTTTCCTATGGGAATGTGCGGAGAATTATAAATTATTTAGTGAATATAATATTGTTTCTCTGTTAAGTTCCACAAGAGAGATATCCTAGTCATAGAATTCCTTGACAGAAATATGTTGAACAAAAGTAATGGTCTTAAAACAGATTAGCATGCCAGCACACCTCCTGCAGTGTGGTCATAAGGAAGGGGGGTTGTGATGGAAAAAAGTGTTTTTTAAAGTGCTGAAATGATGTTATAAATTACCAGTTCTTGGGGCTCAGTTATTCTACTGATGAATTATGCAGACCTTTTTGCTTTTAACATGCAACCGAGTGCATGAGTGTGATATGATTGTTTTGTTTTTAATCCTGTTTTATTTTAAGAAAGCTGTTTTGTATTTATATTTTCCGAGGAATAACGAAACACAAATAAAGCTACCTGCCCTTAGTGATTTTTAGTGCAGTGGTACTAAATTTTGCCCTTTACATAAATAACATAAAGTACACAGTAAAACCTAGGCACAAATAGATAATATGGTGTATGCATTCCTCAGCAATAATTTGCAACTCATTTTAAAAATAGGAATTAATCATTTGATCTAAACTGAACGTATATCAAATTGCTATTGCTAACATTATGTCACCAAGACCCTATTATAGTAAGACTGAATGAATTAGCTCTTATGAGAAAGCCTTATCCGGTGGACTAAGGTTTTCACTAAACTTGATTTACCTATTTATGTTTCACTAGATATTGCAGCATTTTACTATTTGTAGCAGAAATTGTTTTTATCTTTATTACATAGTACATAGGTTCTGTATAGTATATAGTATAGTATGATACTGGCATTTTAGTTTGTTTTTATTTAAAGTTTTTAGATGAATTAATAAGGTTTATCTGCTTTATAATTATATTTTCTGTATATTAATTTGCTTCCTATTTTTATTCAAGCATTGTGACTTTTGCAACTACATTTTATAATGTGCTTTATTTGTGTTCTTAAAGTCAAATACTACAGGTACTCTGATTAAATTAGATATTTGATATTGTGTTTTATAATAGGTCAGAGAGTACCTGAAGTCTTCCTAATGTCTTCCTAAACTAAATCTTAGTGGGGCAGAATTGAGTGTTTAATAGTGAGTTATCATTTTGGAGAGATTTTAGATATGCTCTTTGAGTTGTTCATCCCTAAATTGATCTAACCGATCTCCAAATTCTCTCTAAATCAACTGGTGTACTTTGTGCTAAAGCAAATTGCAAAACCTTTATGTTTACTTTGTATTTGTTTTTCATTATGTTTTGGGTGTTTTTATGTGCCTAATTAACCCCATTGTTGTAATTATTTACATAAATAAATAAAGATGATGGAAAAATATATAATGTGCTCAACTAATAGTTGTAATGAAAAAAACTTCCATTACTCGAAAACCATGGTTTAATAAAAAAATGTATATAAAGTCCAAGCAAAAATAAATAATTTCACAAAGTTATATACAATGAAAGTCTAAATTGAAAATCAATAAATCATTACTAATATAAACCAATTATATTGTTAAACAATATCATTGATAAGGACCTATTTTTTTTTCTTTTTTTGCAAACGTCACTGTAATATTATTAGTGAGTCCCCAGGATTCATAATAGCAATGATATACTGATTTAAAGTGTACTAATTCTACCAAACTGTTAGATCTATTTTTGGAAAATACATAATTGTTTTAGTTTAGTAACAATAATAAAGTTAATTTGTTGAGAACATTAAACCTGCTTTTCACTGTATTTGTAGTGTATGAACAGAGCTGGGTATACAATCATTGATTCATTCTGCTGTGTGGTGTGATTGGGGTCGGACCAGCAAACCCCATGGCAGACACCCCTGTAAGTTAAGTTTTGGGATGAGGTATAGCACGTGATATTTCACCTAAAGTTTTAGGCCACTGTGGTGTCCAGTAGTAAAGGCAACTCCGGATCCATGCCTGGACTGTGATAGTTTAACTGATCTGACTGCCTTTAACATGGTGATTTGGAGGCTATTAAATTTACAAGTGCAGGGTAATTGTGTAAAACGTGAAAGATTTTGAATGTTAATTTAATCTCTGTTATGGTCCAACTAAGAAAAAAATAATTTTAAACAGTGTTTCTTTATAGTTTGCTAGATGTTATTTCCTATTTCCTTTCTGTGCAATTTCAGTATGAAAAATGGAAATAGAGAATATATATATATATATATATATATATATATATATATATAATATAAATGCTTAGTGGCGTCTGTGTGTGTGTGTGTGTGTGGAAAGAAAAACCCAAGTTGCAGCGCCACCTGCTGGGCAGAGTTATACACTGACCTACTAAATTCTTAATGTGTGTGGGAAAAAAAATTCAAAAAGGGCTGAAATTTGGTAGGGCTCAAACTCATTTTTATGAGGTAATTTTACCTCATGAACACACATGTGTAGAGGCATGCGTTAGTGTGTGTGTGTGTGTGTGTGTGTGTGTGTGTGTGTGTGTGTGTGTGTGTGTGTGTGTGGAAAAAACTATTTTCTCAGAAAGGGCTCATCCAATTGACCTGAAATTTGGTATACTGACATTATTTGACAAAAAAATTAGAATAGTCAAGTCAGTTAACTTCCATCATCCCCCCTTCCCCCCGTGGGAGGGGTAGTAAAGGCTAAATTTACGAGTTGAGGGGTCAAACTCATTTTTGTGAGGTACTTTTACCTCATGAACACACATTAAAAAGGGCGCTTGCGTCGGGAAGTAACGATCTTCCCCTGAGCAGGCCTGGGCTAGGTCCAAATGCATGACAAGAACCTTTTTAACACCTTAAGTAGCTTGATTTGACTAGAATGCATGAGTATCATGCACGGGTTAACTTGTATATATATATATATATATATATATATATATATATATATATATATATATATATATATATATAAATAAAAATGAAAAAACAAAGACATAACAAAGAAAAGACAATTAACTCACATATAGAGAGAAAAATATATTACACATAAAAAGGAAGGCAGCATAAGATAATTAAAACATAAATATACTTTAGCACATATCACATATATAAATATAAAAACAGGCATGTTAGTCATAGAAGTGTTGAACTGAAAACTTCCATCTGCATCATTGGTATTAGTATTATCTCTGTTGAAGTGTATTATATTATAGGTGTATTGGATATAAAACTTTATATGTGTTGTCTGTATAATTGTTAGTAAACTATTTTGTTATAAAAAGAAAAAAGCTACGAGGCCTCGTTATTTCCAGTTATACCCATAAGTTGCAACCTAGTTGATGTAGCAACCTTTAGGTTTATTGTGTTTTGTGCTTTGGTGAAAAATAGTTCTCCAATTAGCAGACATTTTAACATAAATGTGCCTCTATGATCAGCAGATTTACCACGCGATAACATTGAATTACAGAAAACAATAAACCTAGTCCCAATAGGAAGTGCTAACTCACTTACACCTCTATCAAGTTTGCACTAGGCCTCTTACCACTTTAGCAATAATACACAGTATTAATAATGCTGAACTTCCCTCCTCAGCCAGTTACTATACTGCAGATTCTCTTGCCTCCTACATTTTACACCATAGCCTAGTCCAGTGTTGGCTAACCTGTGACACTCCAGGTGTTGTGAAACTACATGTCCCAGCATACCCTTCCAGCAATAAGCTGCTATATATTGGCAAAGCATGCTGGGACTTGTAGTTTCACAACACCTGGAGTGTCACAGGTTAGCCAACACTGGCCTAGTCTGTCTCATGACCTCTCACCCATGAGCCATCTCTTGGCTCCGTCCTTCTTTGCCCTTCTAATATCTTCTGTTCAGCTCCTATCTGAGCTGCCCTCTCAGACTTTCTGGTTTCTGCAGGTCACACACATGAGCCTCACACTTCTACTCTTCTCCTCACTGAGCCCTATATTGATTTCATCAAACTGCATATAGGTGTCACACCTCTTTTAAATTTTTGGGGTAGGATTCTAAACTCCAAGACAACACTATTATTATTATTATTATTATCATTATTATTCATTTTTATTTATAGGGCGCCACAAGGTGTCCGTAGTGCCATACAGGGACAAACAATATCACAGTACAAGGTGAGACAGCACGGTACAATTAACAATAAGCATAGTAACTCAGGAAGCTCAAAGCACCGCTAGAGAGAGAGAGGCACGGAGGGTGGGGGAGTGGAATAATCCGCATACGCTGGTAGCCTGAGCCCAAGAGAGAGGGCACGCATGACAGGTAAGAGCAACACTGGGGTGTAGAGAAAAGCGAGAGGGGTCGAAGGGCAGAAGGTCCTTGAGGAGGAGGGCTGAGTAGCTGGATAGCAGAGTTAGAAGGAGAGATGGCCCTGCTCAAAGGAGTGTGCAATCTAAGGGAAGGGGTAGACAGATGGAGAGACACAAAGGTGAGAGGGAGAGAAGGGGGGATGGAGGCTGAATCAAGGAAGGAGGAAGAAGGGAGGAGAGGTAGACGACAAGTTGGGTAGTTAAGCGGGAAACTGGAAGGCTTTTAAGAGAAGGTGGGTTTTTAAAGCCCGTTTGAAACTGGACAGATTGGGGGATGTTCTGATGGAGCGAGGGAGCTTGTTCCAGTGGAGGGGGGAAGTGCAGGAGAAGTCTTGGATACGTGTGTGAGATGAGGTAATCAGAGGGGAAGAGAGGCGACGATCGTTGGCAGATCACAGAGGGCGGGATGGAGCGTGAATAGAGATGAGATTGGAGATGTAGGGAGCAGTGGAGACAAAAACATGCTTTTACTACCATTTGTTTTAATGGTATGAAAAAGTAGGATAACAGAGGGCAGGAATTGGCCCAAAGTAGCATAAACGCTGAGGTTGTCTAAACAGAAGAAAAAATATTGAGCTTAGCAAGAGTTAACTTAGCATTGAAGGTTTGGTTGAGGCTCAGCCAATCAGTGGTAAGGCATAGGTAGGGGCTACTCTAGGGAAGGCTTATAAGGACAGTTAGTGACAGCTAGCTTTCTCTGCATTTCTGGAAAGTTCCTACTGAGTATAGCTGTGACTGACCTGGTTGGTAAGTATTGGATAGTGTTTTATCACTGTGCCTCTTTATTGTAATTTCTCTTTGTTTTTTTCTCATATTTTTAATCCTGTCTTTCTCTTTGTTTTTGCCTTGTTTTTCTTGCTATTAATTAAGTTTTACTCTTTTCTATTTACTTTATTCTTTCTTTCTCTATTAACTTTACCACTCATATCTGCCTTATCCTTTATTTAAATTTCCTTTATTCCTTATATTTCTCTTTTTCCTTCCCTTTTTACTCAGTAATTTCTGTCTGTGACTCCCCCCCCTTTCTACCCGTTATGCTGCACTCCAAGAGACCGTGGGTTGCCCCGCATCGCCTAATAGAGGCTTCCCAGGGTCCCTCTGCTGTGGCCAGGTGGCGAGTCAGTAGAAGGATTCACTGCAAACTCCCCATATTGTAACCCTCGCTTGCCGGGAACCGGACCAGCAAGGAGGGTCCGTCATGTGGGCCGTGACTAAGAAGGTATCTGCGTATGCACAATGTCGTGTACGCACGCAAGCGCGAGACCGGGCCGTTGCACATGCGCAGACGGCTCTGGTCAGTGCAGCCATGTCAGCTGTGGGCGCTCCCAGAGTGCCCACAGCTGGCTCCACTAACACCAATGCAAATGTAAATTTGGTTTTTCTCCCTCCCAAGTGGCTGGCAGATATGAACACCCGGGAGAGGAGAGGCATCAATATGTGAAACTCCCCCTCCTGTTTGTCACGCCGATCCTAGTGCAGAGGAAGGGTCTAATTTTAAAAAATCAAAACAGTATGTCCAGAGTTCCTGGCATAGGGACCAGTTATATTTTGCCCAGCAACATTGGGGTCAGTGTTTCTGGCTCCATTTCCACCTCTTCCACCAATATATTTACTCAGGATATAAATTAAATGTTTTGTTTTCCTATTTTTGCTGCACACAAAGCAGGCACTGTTCATTTAAACACACCACATATGGCCTCTTTAACTACTGCTACTGTTCCAGCACACTGAGAGCAAGGCTCTTTAACTACTCTGTCCTCACCTTTGCTCCTCAGTCCCCCTGCCACTTCATCAAACCTCCAACGACACCTGGTTTGTACCCACCCCTTCCTCCTCCTCTTTGCAGGTTATAGGTTTTTCAGCCACTTCAGTTACTCAAATTTCCCCTGTTTGCTCTATATCTTCATCATCTAGCGCATCTGAAAGAATAGTTCCCACCACCATTCCCCCTGGCCGTTCCTCAACACTATTTAGCAGGCCCGCGCTTCAGCAAAATTCTGCTTTTTCTTCTTCCCCCTCTGTGACATCATGGGCCCCTCTTTTGCGTCATATTCCACCTTGGTCTACTGGCCAGGCATCTAGCAGCACGTCTTAGCCGTCATTCTCACAGCCCGCTTTTCCCTGGCAGAGTGTTAGTTCTGGCTGGTTTCAATTTAATCAAAGTGCACCCCCTTTTCTTTGCCCATTTCAGGGTCAACCGGAAATGGGCAACCTTTGGGTTTTCCTCCTTGCTATCCCTCTGCCTATGGCCCTTATTTTGCTGTTCCTGCATGTCAAAGCAATCCTTTCTTAAATACAATTGCTCCTTCTCCAACAGCTATATCCTCTTTAGTTTTAATGGGGTCAGAATTAACTCATGCCTCTGCTTTAACCCCATTATTATTATTATTATTATTACATTTTATTTATAGGGCACCACAAAGTGTCCGTAGCGCCGTACAAGAACAAACAATAGTACAGTGCAAGATGAAACTGCACGGTACAATTAACAATAGGGACTATAACTCTGGAAGCTCTATGCAAAGCTAGAGAGGAAGGCTGAAAGGGCGAGGATGAGGGATATTTAGCACAAGCTGGTAACCTGAGCCCAGAAGGAGATGGCAGAGAAGCAGGCTGATAAGGTCACCCAGGGAGGACGTGTATAGTGAAAAGAGTAAGGGTTCAATAACAGAGCCCTGTGGGACCCCAACTGGAAGGGTGGAAGAGAGACCCAGAGGTGGAAACAGAGAAGGAACGATCGGCAAGGTAAGAGGTGAACCAGGAAAGGACGGTGCCAGAAAGACCAATGGACTTGGGGGTGTGAAGCAGGAGGGGGTGGTCAACGGTGTCGAAGGCCACTGACAGGTCCAGGAAGATCAGAAGGGAGAAATGGCCCCTAACTTTAGCCGAGAGGAGATTGTTGGTAACTTTAGCCAGGGCATTTTCAGTGGAGTGAAAGAGGCGGAAACCAGACTGGAAAGGATCAAGGAGTGAGTGTTAAGCAAGGTAAGTGGTGAGATGGTTACAGACGAGCCTCTGAGGTATTTTGGAGGAAAAGGGGAGATTATTTATTTTGGATTAGATAACAGAAATGTTCTTAACTAGGTAATGTGTTCAGAAGTGAAGGTACAGTGTAAATGGCAGAGTGAAACTGTCTGTTCTGTGCCTGTACCAGCCATACCCAGGCGTGTTGAAAATGTGGGGGAGACACATAGACATGACCAACAGGAAATAGCCAATGACGACAATTCTTACATTGGTGCTGTGACCTGTAGTTCGAATGTTCACCACTCAGATCTCCATATGAGTTCTAACCATTCACCTGATTTTTCTATAAAGACAGGGGGTTCTGTTGCTAGCCCACGCTCTCCTAGTCAGCCATCTAACGACTTAGAGGAGGTAGATGAGGGGCCCACACTCCCTGTTATATGACACCCCCATATAGATGAGTCCAAGGGGGAGGGGAGTGTCCTGTCCAGTAGCCCCCAGATAAGATTTTCCTAGTGTGTCTCACTGACTGGGAAGCAGGGGCAGAGTGGAAGTAGGTATTCTGCTGTGCCAGAATTAAGGGGTTCCCACTTACAGGCATTTTTGTGGGAGGAAGGCGTTCTCTCAGGCAGCACCCACAAAGAGACGCAGTCAGTGAGAGATACAGAGTGTAGCTAAAAATGCAAAGGTTAGCCCACAGCTATTTAAGGACCAGAAGTCCCAGCTGAATGAGATATTTAACCCCTTCTTAACCCTTCTCAGCAGAGAACCTATTAAGACCCAGCTAACAGCTATTCCAGTAGAACCAGGGGGAATCTGTGGGAGTTGACCTGGGCAATGACCTGTCAGTCAATCCCCATGCCATCTCTTAAAAAGGGAGGTGTCGTGAACATAGAGAACTTACAGTTATTTATAATGGTTAACCCATCACATAATTTTGGGGAATAAGGCCGAAATCATAACTGTAATGTAAATATAGTATATCAATTGAATCCATTAATAAATTGAGCTACTAAAGTGTGAAATGTGAAGTCAGAAAGTCTTTTGTATGTCTATTCAGTGACTGCACATCCCCATGTTAGAAGATAGCAGTGTCACCAGGGGCAGCTTCAAAGAGCCCTTGCTGTGAGCTATATCCTGACACAAGTTATGAGCTATATCCTGGTCACAGCTTGACATCCTTGCAGCCAAATACAGCATTTGAAGGCCTATACAGATATATAGAAATATGAGCTTCAAAGGAAAATGTCATCATAGTTCATATTTTGGGAAATCTAAGTGTCACTCCATACTGAGGAGCAGATATCACACCAGGGTTGTGAATGACAGGTACTGGTGGTATCCGGGAACAGCTATAATCACATGTCTGTAGGAAAGATATCTTACATTGCCATAATTTCCTCATGTTTGATATTTAAATGTGCAGGAGATTATGACCGGTTTATTGAAGGGGAAGTTATGTCTCTGGAATATATCTCTGAAAAATTACCAAAGGTCAAACTTTTGGAATATTTGTAAGCAAACTATAGTGACACCCAGGGGACATCCCTGCCCCCTATTAGCATTTAACACTGCCCCTGTGAAGATCATCCCATTTCATTTTGCTTAAAAAACTTTTGTTGGGAAGGGACATGTTATAAGACTCATATAAGTTAAACTCTGACTGTAACCCCTTTTATTTTAACTGCTTTGCTTATGAATGTTACGTCAATTGTTTATTAATTGTTTTTTTTATATCTGAATGCCCTGTACCTTTGTATATTGAATCTATAAATTAAGTAAGTTGCGTCCTTGATACTCTAACGAATCCATTAGCCTGTTAAAATGAATATAGCTAAATCAAGCTAAACCTTTGAATGCCGGTGTGTGATTTGTAGATACATTTGATTAACAAGTTTAGTGTTTGTTTGCATTTACATTTGTGTATCAGTGGAGCTGTGAAGAGTTAACCCTTTGTTTTCTGGTGTGGGCCTTGCTAGCCTGTGGGTAGCCAAAAGCCTTGTGTGCCAGTGTGGGACAGTATATTGGGGTCCTATTGCCCGTATTCAATAGGAGGTGGCAAACCTGAAGTGTGTTGAGGTGTGAGAGCGGTGGTGTGGGGACGGTTCAGTAAGTCTATAACCTGTGTGATCGGTAGAGAGAGACTGCGGGATGGAACCGTGTGTAACCTCATACAGCAAACACCCCAAATTCACGGCATTACTTAATGGATATTTTCGTTTGGACTGTGGCAGGAAAGTGTTATGTTCATTTTATCGCTTACCAATAAACATTGTCCAATGCGATTATTGTAGTTCCAATGCACAAAGATATTTAATTGTAAAATATAGCAGGATTTACAGCAAGCAATTATAATGCATAAGAGATATTATAATAAAACAGAAAAGTATAAACACCCGAACACATTACGTATGTGCTTCCCCTGGGCCCAGGTTCAGATACAATCATGTTGTCTGTTGTCAGGAAAAGAGAACAATGGCCCAGGGAAGCTTGCTAATATGCAGTTTCAGTTAACAAAAAACATTGATGATGTCACTATGTACACAGATAACACTCAGAGAGGTCTTCATTGGTCCAGGGTTCAGGTCAGTCTAGTATAATGCAAATCATAGGCCAGTTCAAAGGATTCCTCTGATAAGGTGTGGCCAGCTCACTCCAACAGCTGAGCACATGTTGTGCCTAAGGGAACTGACTTAATCCAGTTTTTACCAACCTATTTGCATTCCAAACACAATATAATTTCGAGCATTAATCCTTTATTGCTTATTACGTGCGACCGCTAAATGCAATCACTACTTTGTCGAAACAGAGTTAATGCTAGTGGAAAAGCTTTAAAATGAGACCAAACTCTTTACCTTTTAGATGACCTGAATCATAAATACCCTAACTATAGAGTTATCTATGTATAAATAATCTCTAATGCATTTTACTAATAAATAAATGCGGATTATTTACAAGTGTAAGTGCGAATAAAAATGTGTGTGTTATTAATTCTGTGCGATCATTACACATGGCGTTCTAATCGCAATTGCATAGTAAAACAAAATTAACCAATTTAGTTTACTTCATCCAATTATGTGACTTACACAAAAGATTACCCTTTGATTCTTAAAGTGGAAACTACAGATATTTGGATTTAATTATAATTTATATGGTATAAGCCACTTTTGCATTTATTAATAACACTGTCCATTCTTGTATATGGAAACATCTTGTGATGTGTCCAGCTTCACATCTGTGACCAGACCTAGGGGAAGAGCTATGACCTGGACAGCCATATGCTAACATTGCTTCCAAGAGAAATATTGCCAATATCAATGCTATGACCCCTGTTGCTTTGAAACTGATTTCTAGTGAACTGATCGGATGCATTCACATGAGTATTGGATCGGCCCATAAAAAAAGCTGCCTCCAATAGGCAATGAATGCCTGAATGGAACTTTACACAAGCACTTTGTCTTTGTCCCAAAGTGTTTACTGCACCATAATCTAGCATCTTGTTGGCACAGAAAGGCTCATTTATTAAAATTGTATTTAGCTGCACTAAACCATAGTAACCAGACATTTGGTTTAATTGTCTTACTCGCACTAGCCAGATAAATGCAAATTCCTATTTGGCAACAGTTGTTCGGTGGAAATTTTGCATTAAAATGAAATGTTAATAAATGAACCCTACTGTGTTTATCTGTGTTTTCATTGCTTCATAAAATGCACACAACTGATTAATAAATGCAACTTGAAATATATGTGTGAGATTATATAATGAAATAATCTTTAACATTCATTATCATCATTCATTAACTCACATCTCAATAAAATTGTAAGGACATAAATATTAGTACATCAAGTGTAACATCACTTTGTCAAGGTAATTATATAGATTCATTCACAGCCTTGACAATATCGTTAGGCAACCAGAGCAATGTTGCAACAAGCCACTAGCCAGCAAATTTTCCAGCTATATGCCCTTACCAAATATTCTTCCTCAAACATAAACAAAGTATATCAGCAATCTATAGATGCATACCTCCCAAGTGGCCAGATTTAGAGTGTCCATCATTCCACGAGTTCACCAATGATACCCCCACCATGATGAGCTGCTGTCTTTAACCCCAGCAATTAAAGGATAAGTTTGGAGAGAGGAGGGGTGTTGGGGGCAGCCTAGCCCTTTGGAAGTGCTGGGCACGCACCCAGATTGCGAATGGCCAGATTGCCAGATCAGCAATTGCGGAGATTGATGCAATCTTCATTTGACTCAGGGTAGGCAGAAGGGCAGAATGTCCACTAGGACTCATCCCTACTCATAAAAATAAGCATCCAGCATGTCTCACCGTTCAGCAGAGAAATAGCACCATACCTACCATATGAACCAGGTAAGAGCAAAATTGTAATGGTATGTAGGGGCACTGGCAGTATGGTGCACCTTCTGGAGGGGACACATCATTTTGTTGGCTTAAATTAAGAAGAACATGGGGCTTATATGGATGTAGATAATTCCCCAACTAATCAAAAGTCTTGGCAGATGGGGGAGGTTCTGAAGGACCAAAAACCTAAATTCACTCACAGATCCCCTTTACCAGTGAGGTTCAGGATACCACACATTGTATTTACTCTGTCACAGAAAGATAATCTATTTGTATCACACAACACAGTTACAAAAAAATCATCTTAATGATATCAACAGATTCCACACAAATCCCTATTGCGCCAATTAACTTAATAACCAAATAACTGAATAATTCTTCTTTGCATGAATTCTATGAAAGTAATAACTAACAATGACAACTTTGTTATGTGTGAATGTTTTAGTTTTGACTAAAATTAGGTGTCGAAGTCAGCAAATTGGATAAAGTCATTTCAATTATTATTGAGCAAACTTGGTTGTCTTTGTCTGAAAATATGCGTAGAGCACGCTACGGCGTGGAAGAGTGTGTCCAGCCGCAACACGTGGCAATAACAGTTTTTATACTTTTGTATACATTCGCACAAACACACACATTTGTAAATAGTACAAATTAATTATAGTTGCAACACATAGTTATTTATGTCGAAACATAGTAGTGTTTATGTGTAATATTATAAGTTATATGCATATTAGTAATACATGTGGTACAGGTTAACGGAAATATGTCATGTCTGGTATCATATTAATCTCCTTTACATCAGCAGCTGTTCATTCGGTGAAGAGATCGCACATTGCATACTCTAGTTATTGATGTTAGGGAATAAACCTTTATTGTGATACTGACTATAAAATGCTAATGGACTAGTTGAAACTGGAGTCTTGGCGGGAAGAACGGAGCACATCCCCTGGAGAGATGACCCCCACCTTTGGATTCTTTAGTTTGAACTAGCCTATGATCTGCAACCTCCTGGACCTTCCTAAAACCTGGACCAATAGAAGCAAACCACACCATCTGCATTGTTTTACTGTATTTCTGTCTGCATATAAGCAGGAGCTTTCAATCTAGTGATCAGTCATCTTGACCACAGACTTCAGACCTGAATGACTGTTCACTGGATCCAGAGCGCTTGCGATAAGTAACGGCTGTACTTATTATTATTTTGCTTAAATTATTGTGCTACTTTTGAGAATAAATATTTGTGCGTTGGAAACACAAATCGAGATTCGACAATCGTTATTGGATAGCGACAAAACGTGCATAACAATTTGGGGGCTCGTGCGGAGGTTACGTTACCGGACGTTACGCAAGACCAGCGGATTTTGGTTCCCCAACAAAGAGTGGAGACGCATCATATACAGGTAAGAACGCAATGTGCTCAAAACCTGATTTTTACTCTGTGTTGTGAAACCGAATGTCCGTTTTTGCATAATCTGAAGGAGCGCTAACTTGAATTTAGGGACAAAAGAGAAAACTGTTTCTTTTTATTGTCATATTGCGTTTTTAATGTATTGCATTGCTTAGCGTATGTGCATTTCCTGCTTAATGTCTGTAGACACTTCAAAGCTGATCCCGGGAGTATTGTTGGCCCAGGGATACTTAGGCCAAAGTCAGGATAGCTCATGTCATTTGAGCACCCACCTCTCCAGTCTGTAAGAATTTGCTCCTAGTACACGTCAGAAGTCACCAAGGTACTATGTCATGCAGCTCAGCAATGCTCCCCTATGGTCATCAGGGTGTATTTTTTTTTTATGGTATGGTGGCTTGTGGACTGGATTTTGTTGAGACCTGACATACTGTAGTACTTAAGTTTGTGTGTTTTGTTCCCCCATATCTTTAGGTTTACTGCTCTCTGAACATTGGCACATTTGTGTTTCAGTATGTCAATTCTACCCTTATCTATTATTTTTGCTTTGCATATTTTTTCTTGCACTATTGCTTTGGAGTGGAAAAAAATAAAACATTAGTTATATTACTCTGCTGAAAACGTCATTATTTTATTTCTTTAGAAAATGGATTAAAAATTCATAATTATACTAACTTCACTGCATTCAGATGTATGTGTCTCATGTAACTACTCAGTAACAAGCTGTTTGATGATACATTAACCTGGCTCTTTCAGCCTGCAGAGGGCCCAGTTGTTCCATTAAGGTAGCCAATTTGTTCATCATAATTACATAAATAGACTATAACATGCTTGGGAAAAACAAGTTCATTTTCCGGACTTAGACATCACAAAGGACAAATTATACCTACATGTCTTTTTCTTTTATGCTGCTAAATTCTAAATTTCGGTATGAAGCACAGAATCTCATTCACACCAAATAAGTATATTCCATATTGTCACATAAGGTTTAACACCTTTAAATAAAAAAACCTGCAGGAAATACTCCTGTCCAGTATTCTCTGTAGACATAAAAAAAACGAAAAATACTCAAAATATAAGAACTATTATTAGATGAAAAGCAAGTTTCTTTTGTTTATTTTATTAAACACTCATATATGTGGATGCCTGGCTCAGTAGTGAGTAGACACACACACATATAACAAAAAGCAATGTTTTATATACCGTTTTACTTCACAAGAAGAACAAGATGAAGACATGATTACTATTGGTTTAAAATGAATAACTCAATTGATTGTCACAGTTATGCTTTCACACCTCTTAGGACGTCTCGGGACTCCTGGAAAGTTCTGTGCAAGGTCCGTGCAAGCTAGTAAAAAAAAACATTTAATAAGAACATTTAATACCAGTTAGTATTGCTTAATTGTATGCTGCTCCAGCCTTCTTGTTCTATGCTCAGACATATTACTATGGCATGTGTAAAAATACTATACAAAGTAATGTTGTCATAATAGGACACACAGTTAGACCTACATCTAAAAAAATAATAGAAAAATCCTTTGATTTCATTTGCTTTATACAAGAAACAGAAAAATAAAACAAGGTCAATAGACAAGTTAGTTGCATTTTCTCCAAAGGGAGATATTAATATATAATTATTATTATTGCCATCATTATCATCATTATGTCTTTACTGCCAACATGTTCTGCAGTGCTGTACAATCAGAGATAACACATTGGAGATACATAATTAACAATACAATAAGAGACAATGCAACACAAGTTGAGAGGACCCTGTTCAGTAGAGCTTACAATCTAATCTATGGGAAGCGAAACATTTTTTTTTACCAGTACATTGCTCATTTTGTAATGTTCTACAAATATCCTCATTGGTACTGAATGTCACAATGTTCTTAAAAAGTTAGATAATAAGTATAGAAAGAATGGGAAGAATATGTGATTTAATTTTCTATTATCTAATGTCAGCCTATGTCAAAATGAATAATTTTCCAAAATGCTATAACTAATACGATTCTATCAATCTTTTGTAATGTTGCCGTAAAATCAATTGCTATTTGACTTCTTACCTTAATATTGCTGACTTCCTTCAACTGCAATAAAACATCCATCTGCTTTTATTTTCATGGGCAATTAGCATGTCACCTTTTCAAATTTCTGCACTTTTTCTCTCATGCCAAAAGCTCAAATTAAATGAAAGCACTCTCTTTATTGCATTGAAATGATTGAGAAAGATAAAATATTGTCTGCAATTTCTCCCCTTGTCCTTTTTGGTATTGATAATTATAAATTATGATTCTTTTTTTTTTTTTTTGGTATGTAACTTTCCCAGTGTCCGGTCATTAAAAACAACTTAAAAGTTTACTTTAATCTGTCACTTAATAGTAGCTACTAATTTTATGGGATTTTAGTGGGTGACTTCCATTAGTTTAAAGTGATTTAAAAAAAGCCTGGTGAGATAATATTTTCATAAGTTATCAATGAATTGTCACCCCACTTTTCTCCAAAGGCAGAATATCATTATGAATTTACTTTTAATCAAATGAATTCATTTTGGGTATTTTTATTACTTATTAGGAGTTTCTGAATGCTCAAGACAAACTTTAGGATAACATTGTTAGGTTTGCTTTTTCATTTTTGTTGTTTTGTGCATTTTTGCTCTTTATCTTTTTAAATTCATAAAGAATAAAGTGTAGGACAGAAGATCATCCCAATCCAGGTCCTTTTTTGACCTAATGGATCATAGTATTAAAATATTTCCATGAGTATGAAATGTAATGTTTAGGTACCTATTCATGGAGGCTTGTGTATGTGCTATAGAAAATTAGTGTCTTCCATAAGTCCATTCAGTAATTACGTATAAGCAAACTCAGACTGCCCGTTATAGTTACCAAGGAATCATACAAAATGTACTGGGGTGCTTTAGCTTGTTTGATACAAGAAAGCACTTAAAAATATAATTGATCTTAGATATTACAAAATCATTAAAAAAAATGTGTCCATAGGGAAAAAATGTGTTTATGATTACAAAAAAAGTGTACTATAAATAAATAATTTTGGGTTGAACACAGTGGGCCTTTGCAACCAGATTTACAACATACTCCAGCCAATCACTAGCTGGTACTACGGGACATCTTGTTAATTCAGCCAAAAATAGCTTCTCGGAGAAGCCTTAAAGGTGCTCATTCATACTGCTATTTTGATGGCCAATTAGATCATTTTGAACATAAAATGGTCAGGACAGATGGCAGATGCAGTCTTGATTGCTGATCATATGCGACCATGGCCTTCCAACCACTCAAATGACAGGAGTGGGTGGAGGAAGGGGGCATCTGCCCTCTGAGTATATTTTAAACTTTTTCAGGCCAGGCCTTTCAGTTCATCTTGGACCTTTGGATTTTGGATTATCTGGCACACTATACGTGGCTTGTGGGGACAATTGTCTTCCGATCTGACCCTCCCTTTAAGATTTAAACTGCAAAAATGTAAATAAAAGGCTGTGGACATATTCTCTACAGTACTTAGTGTCTATTATTGAATGAGGGATTATTGATTGATTGTCAGACAGAGGAGCACAAGGGCAGATAGTGTTCATACTCAGCACCAGATTTACTGCTAGGCAACCTGAGCACCAGCCTAGGGCCTGGCAGCCCCCATGAGACCCCCCACGGCCGGCAGTGAGCAGGGTAAGCAAGGCAGGGGGGGCGCCAAGCCTGAGATGTGCTCCACTCCCACTGCGATCCCTACTGCCACTTGTCTGGCGGCCTAGGAAAACAAGAACACAAAAAAAAAAGAATCACCTGACTCCATCTGCGGGGGCGTCCGGCAGCATCCTATCCCGCGCTCTGCTCTGTGGTCTCTATATGTTTGGGGCGTGACATCATCAGAGAAGGGGAGAAAAAATTATGGAGGGCACAGTGTGTGTGAGAGAAAGAAGAGAAGGGGGAAAAATTGGCCACAGTGTGTGTGAGGGAAAGAAGAGAAGGGGAGCAAAATTGGGCACAGTGTATGTGAAGGAAAGAAGAGAAGGGGCAAAATTGGGCACAGTGTGTGTGTGTGAGAGAGAAAGAAGAGAAGTGGAGCAAAATTATGGAGGGTACAGTGTGTGTGTGAAGGAAAGAAGAGAAGGGGGCATAAATATCAAGGAGGGCACAGTGTGTGGGAGGGAATCAAGTGAAGGGGGACCACATTAGGAGCAGCACAGTGTGTGTGAGGGAAACAAAAGAAAGGAGCAAAATTATTATGGAAAGCACAGTGTAATAATAAACGAGGGCACTGTGCGATTATGAAGGGGCATAGTGTATTGAGAAAGGAAGGCACAGGGTGAGTAAGAAGGGGCACTGTGTAATGATGAAGGAGGGCACAGTAATGAGGACCACAGAGTGATGCAAGGACCACAGTGTGATGCAGGGGCCACACTGTGATGTAGGGGAATTCACTTTATCACTGAAAGCAACTTTTGGAAATGGATTGTCTAATAAGTGGATTTCTAAAGGAGAGACACTGGAGTGATCTACAACTACAACTATCATAGCTTTGTCACTTTCTTCACATGTATGTAATTATCTGGTTTAAATAATATCACACTATGTGTATTTTAAAAAAAAATTATCTTCGCATATCCATATCACTCTCTTTGCATACGGAGGAGAAGATCTCAAGACAGAGTTATAAGGATCCATCCTTCAACTACATATAACTATATTTTCACAGTATATTCCTGTACACATGCACTATTGATTTTTTATGAATAATATAGGAATAAAACATGTGCCTATTTTGATATTTATTGAAGTTTGTTTTTCTGTATTGGGTTATGTAAACTCAGGCAGTGGCGCTGGACACTCTTGATTTTCTATTGAGGTCTTTATGTATATGAGAACATTTGTGTGGTTCTTTTTAAGAGCTGATAGCAGCAACTGGTAAAGCGCGGTCCATCACATTCAATATTTTCTGTACATTTCTGGATAATGGCTTTCCCAATAAGAGATTTAATACCTGTACTAAGCTTACATGTATATGCTATTAGAAGTATATACATCTTTATATATGTGCCATCAATTCCTTTCTTTTTGTTGATATGTTCAATAATAGCAATTGACATTGACACAACAGTTTATCAAACTAATACTACATTTGTTCAACGTTCACAGGGACAGGCTGGGACGGGGGGCAGGGGGGCATCGGGCCTCCGGGCCGCTCAGTCTGACAGCTATTTGGGTCGGCCCCTCTCCCGTTGAATACAATATTTCAAGAATATTACAAGCGGCCGCATCACAAGAAATGTGATGCGGCTGCATCACATGACACACGATGCGCCCCCCGGGCTGAACATTGCCAGCCCGCTCCTGAACGTTCAACTAGTGAACGCAGCTAACTGCACATGAGCTGGCTTTTTACCCAGTGTGTACACAGTTTAGACTGAGTGCTGGCAAACACATTTGTCTCATAGCACACAAGCTTTAGAGGAAAACATTACTTCAGTTTTTAGAATGCAGTTTTCAATGGCAAAAGTACCACATTTTCCTGAGATAATTGAAATCTGATATTGATTTCATTGTGTTACAATGATGTCATGTTCTTTAAATTGGACTGTTGTTAAAATTAGGTCATTTACTACCTGTAAAAATCTAATTTACTTAAACGGGCATTGAATTGGAATTTTGATTTTTAAAGTAAATATAAATATTTGGGGAAGGTAGGATAAAAAATTATGTTAAATATATTATAATTAAAATGTAAAATCTGCTTCTAGGAACCATTGGAAGAAATAAAAAAAAATGATGTTCTGTATCCGCTCCTTGGGGATGATCTGGTTTCTATTACTTTGATGCAAAAAGCAGATGATCTTATGAAAATATTGTTGCCAAAAGTTTAGTTATATTTTCTGTATTTGTCCTGTCAGATTTAACTCTTTTGTTACCCGTTTAGTGAAAGTGTCTGAGACAGATTCTAGTTATCATTTATTTAGTACATTCTACATAATGACAGCTAGAATCTGATTGGTTGCTATAGGCAACATCTCCACTTTTTCAAACCCGCAGTTTAGTAAATATACCCCATAGAATCACAAAAAAATGTAATAGTACATTAATTTACACTGAGACGTTTCCACGGTGTCTTGTATCTTGCTAAATACAATTAAAAAAGGCTATTTTGGCAAAGGTTTGTTAGACTAGCCTCAGATAAAGACTTGTTCCTCCCCTCTACTCCAAAGAGTTGGAAATATGTGTTTTCTTATTAGTACAAATTGATTTTATAGTATGTTATATCGATTGTATAAAATAAAGCAGAGTGAGAAAGGATTTCTAATTACACATACACATTACACAAAACTGTATTTTATAAAATGACAAAATGATTCTAGTTTACACATGAATGTGTAAATATGTTAGTCAGTTTTGCATTAGCTTTTAGTCTTTATGTTCCATATATTATTATTATTATTATTATTATTATCATCAATAATAATAATAATAATAATATCTCTCTTTGCTAAATAAAAAAATAAGTCAACCCAGTGATATTCATTCAATTCAGATTGCCTGTTTCAAATTCCCAACCGTAAACAGGAAATAAAATATACTTGATCAAAACAAAGTGCAGGGGGTAAATGTATCAATATGCGGGTTCTTCAACACCCACGTGTTCAGCCTCTTCCGCGATTAAATTTCAAGTGGTGCTGCATTGTAAAGGGTTAACTTCCCTTTACAATGCAGCGTCGCTTGAAATTTAAGCGCGGAAGAGGCTGAACACGCGGGTGTTGAAGAACCTGCATATTGATACATTTACCCCCAGGTGAGTATTTATAGAGATTACATATATATATACAACATATAGATACTTAAAGATAGGGATTAAATTGCAAGCATTTCATTTAATTAAATAAATTCAGATTTATTTATGTGTCCAGGTAGTTATTAAAAAAATAGTGTTCAAATTGCAAATATTTAATTTAAGTCATTCTGGTGAATGTTTTCTCTTATTGATTTCTGTTTTGTTTTTAAGCTTTTATTATTTGAATGTGATTGTGTGTATATGTTTTCTTCGATTTGTTATAGTGCAGACGTGTCCAAATGTAGTCCTCAAAGGCTACCAACAGGTCATGTTTTCTGGATTTCTGTCTGTAGAAACAGGTGGGATAATTACTGACCCAGCCAAATAGATTAACTCACCTGTGCATGATTAAAGAAATACTGAAAACATGAACTGTTGGTAGCCTTTGAGGACTGAGTTTGGACACCTCTATTATAGTATAAAACAAAGAAACATACAGTAGGAGTCATTTACAATGTGCAGGCAAACACTAATTTGGAATAAATAAAGATCTAGAGACTTCTATGAAGTGAGAATGACCAGAGTTGTATATAATTAGAAATCAGGTATGCATCTGGAGTTTGTTCAATCTAGCATAGATTTACCATGCAAGTTACAGGAAAATCTCCTAACTCAGGATTTACACTGGTATTTATAGCTTAAAACAATGAGTGAAAAACATTTTTGCATATGGTAAATTCACAGTACACCAAGGGCCTGATTCAGTAAGCCAGTGAACGCAAATACATCCAATTCATCTTCAAATACAAAGGACACGTCTGACAGACTATGATTTCATAGGCTGAACGGAGGGCAGTTGTAACCCTCCGGTCCCGCAAATAAGTACCTGTCTCGTTACTTGCATTCCATTAATCTGGAAACTGCCATGTTTCAGCGTCAGACACCTTTCATTCATTCAGCTATTATCAGATCTGCGCAGGTGCAAGTCTATTGCACTTCAGGACCTCCTCCCTATTTTTCATTGGCTGAGCATTTCTGGAGCACTATTTAAACCTCCTGGATTCACCTGTCTGATGCCTGTTCTTCAAACTCACTTCCTGCAGCCTGTGGTTCTGATTCCTGTTCTCCTTGTGGTTTGCGTGTACTCCAGTCTGCTCCCAGTCCGTGGCTGTGTTGAACTATCGCTGTTCCAGTACCTCTATTACCATCTCCAGTGTACTTCATTGTGACAGCTCCAGTTCTCTCATCGCTACCACTCAGAGCCGCTACTACTCCTGTGACTCATCAGCTGCTACTCCAAGTTACATCCGCTACTCCAGTCTGCTCCCAGTCCGTGGCTGTGTTGAACTATCGCTGTTCCAGCACCTCTATTACCATCTTCAGTGTACATCATCGTGACAGCTCCAGTTCTCTCATCGCTACCACTCAGAGCCGCTACTACTCCTGTGACTCATCAGCTGCTACTCCAAGTTATATCCGCTACTCCAGTCTGCTCCCAGTCTGTGGCTGTGTTGAACTATCGCTGCTCCAGTACTTCTATTACCATCTCCAGAGTACTTCATTGTGACAGCCTCTGTTCTCTCACTGCTGCCTCCCAGAGCCGCTACTATGTTTAGGACTAATCAGCTGTTGGCCTGAGTTACCTCCGCTTTTTCAGTGTGCTCTCAGCTCATGTCTAGTGTTGAACTTCCGCTGTTCCAGTATCTCTACTATCTACTCCTGAGTATACCATTGTGACAGCTCCTGTGCTCTCATTGTAACTCTGCAGAGCATACATTTTCTTAGTGACTCATTGGCTGCTGACCATCAGCATATTTTATTGTTGTTCCTGTATTTATACCACTAAATTCTGGGTTCCATTGTCTCTATCTGCTTCACCTGGCTCCCCCACCTTGTTCTGCTGTTCACTCACTCGCGGGACCGCGACCTGCAGGTTTGGTGCCACTAAGACCATACCTCCTTGCAGGGATTCCTGGTGAAAACCACCTGCCTGTTAGAGTCCTCGCCTGTGGGTGGGCCTAGCCATGTTCAGCAGAGCCTAGGGATCTATTTCCAGTAAGCCAACCGTGACAGAAGTAGGGGGCATATGCACGTAGGCAGAGAACAATAAGAGTGCCAAGGTTGAAGGCATACACATCCATCTGATACAAGTTCTGGCACCTGTCAGGTACGTGATTTTAAGTCGTATCACTTGCGCCAGCTACAGGGCAGGTGTAAGTGCTGATTGATAATGATGAAGACATGTATGCAATCCAGACTGTCTTTAAGGCCATCTCTCCTTTTCAAACAATTTTGTTCTAGCTTCCACAGGTAATGCTGCCCTCTGGGATTAGTTAATATCAGCCCAGTTCAATGTGAAACAGCCCAAGTGACAATACTCTTTACACCTCTAAGTAGCATGTTTAATCTGCCCAAAGTAAATATTATTTCATGTTGATTCCCCTTTTTGTTAATTTGTTCCATTTTTCAAAATAGTTTTTTTTAAACATATTGTGCAGACATGTGGGAACCTGATGTCCTGAATGGTGGACATTTATTCTTACTTGTCCCAACTTATAACATCTTCAAGCACAAAAAGAATAGAAGTTATTGTTGAAGGGACAAAATGTTAAATACATATGTCTCCAATTAAGTTGTTACCATAGCAAATGGGAAAGTACAAGATAAGTATCAAGGCTTCAGTCACATATCCCACGCATGCCAGGTGTTTGACCCTAGAGACTATACCAAGTACGCCTTTGCTATCAGAGTTTGTCACCAGAATAAGGACTCTGGGACAGTAATGTAAAGATTCAAGTCTCCCTACTCAATTCACACAGGTTTCTGATGCAAAGGAAAAATATTTTCATGATGATTAAATTAACTTCTCACTGAGTCAGAGCGTTCCACTGAGGTACCTCAGTTTAAGCCCCAGACCTGATCAGCAAGAATACTTTCACATAACACATTCAAGTCACACAACCACTCATTTGAGGGGACAGCACCCCTGAGGAATGCTTTAAAAGTGTCCCACAATGGTAATGACCACACTGTCTGAACATTTTGTACAAAGAATCCCTCTCACTCTACCAAATGATCAGAGCCTGCCATCATCGACCTAAAGGGATTACATTTCTAAAGTTTAACACCACATGGCATACTTACAGTCAACCAAGTGTAATCATCAATGACGTGTGATCTGAAATTCCTCTTTGCTTATATTCAACATCCAAGGGAGTTAAACTTCTGAAAATGAACATCAGATTGATTCTGGATAAGGTATTAACATAGGGCAGGAGAATGTCAGTGATTCTGCTTTAGCCTCCATATATCACATAAGCCCATTCCCTAAGTATATTTGCAAAGACTGAATTTCTGAAGTCTACAGTGTTTTCTCTCACCACTTATCCACCAACCTGTCTAGCACAATATTATTGTTAGCCCGGCACACCACCATGGCATCAGGGGATGGGGTTTTTTTACTGTAAGAAAAAAGTATGTAGACTGCCATAACACATACACATTTTATTTTCAAAGCTAATAATTAATTCCTACCAGCCGTTTCCCACCAGCATATTTTTTAAAGTTGACAAAAAAAATAGGAACTTCTTCAATTTATCACCCAAACCTTTCATAATTTAAGTAAGGATGTTAAATATGTTTCCTTTAATTCCTTCACTAGAACCACTGTTGACAACTTCAGATGCTGTCAGAGACTGGTGTTTGTGACAATCTACAGCACAACTGCACAACCAACCTCAACCTGGGCAGAGGGACTTAAAGGCCCATGCCCAAAGACAGCATCAGTAGCCAGGCAGACAATTATTAACAAAGCAGTAAGACTGCCAATCAGCCATATAGTTGAATTTGCTGGATTGCTAATGCCATATTTGCTCTCAGCACGTGCTTATTTTTCAAGTCTGTCTGTGGCTGGGCTATGGCTGGGCTATGGCTCGCTTTCCAATCATGCAATCAGCAGATTCCTGAGACTCTTAGCAGGGACAGAGTAACTTTGTATTACCACAGTGGACTGCCTATGTATTTCCTAGGAAAGTTGTGCAATGAGCACCTTTGACCCCAGGTCATACCCCAGTACTACCTGTTTTGATCAATCAATTTGTTGTAAGAGATTGAACTGCAGATCTGGAGCATTGGAGTCTTTGGCAGACCTGCAAGACTGGAGAGTCTTCAGATCAAAGGTAAGTATTTTATTATATAACTTAGTGCAGTCCAGTCAAACTAATTTAAGTTCTGGGTTGCATTCTTTTGTTTAAAAAAAACAAAGTAAAATTAATACCTGATTAGGGTGCACTTACTTTGCAAATGATCTGTAAATTCGTTTCTATGTTTGTAATGATTTGATAAATTGTCACACAACATTACTACCTCATGAGCTGGCAATGGGCCTAGTTTATATAAATAAAAGGATACAACGATGTCATGTAAACACGATGACTTCACTTCTGGAGCAATGGTTAAGAAGAGGCGTATAGTTGCAGGCTATTTAAGTTTGTTTCCAGAATGAAATTCTAGATGTTTGATTTTGAGCAAACTGTAATAACCTAGTCTGAAACTGGCTCAACTTTGCTAAATAAAGCCAAGTTTAAAAACAGATGCAGAATTGAACATATATAGATGTGGTGAGAGAGACACTGCAAAAACATTCAGTCTCGAGCCATTCCTTACACTAAAACTTCCTCTACTATATAGGTATTCAATTTTATTACTAACTTTGAATCTCAGAATGGCAAATGTAAGTTTTCTGAGGGGATAATCTAACATATTTAAACTATGTATTATAGTATATACATTCATTTAAAATTATCACAGCAATCTTCTTCTTCTAATTATTATTATTATTATCATTATCTTTTACTTAAAAGGCTCCACAAAAGGTCTGCAGAGCCATACATGACATATACAGTAGTACACAATAAACAGACTGCAATGATCCATAACACATTACAAAATACATAATACAAGAAAAACAATAATACTAGACATACTGATTAAGCAAAAAATACACAAATATCATGGTAATGCAGGCCAAATTATATATGAAACAATGAGTGAGAGTGATAGTAATGTCCAACGTGAAGTAGGCCTGAGCTCAAGAAAACAGGGCTTGAAAATCAGATCTAGATCTAGAAGGTGATGCAGTAGGAGGAGAACACGAGGAAAGAGGGCCACGCTTGTGAAAGGGAAGGGAAACAAATAGGATGGCACCAATTGGAACAGTGGAGATGATTATTATTATTATTATTGTCTATTTATGAGGCACACAAAGGGGTCCGCAGCACCGTAAATAGAGCAGGGGACAACAGTACATTGTAACAATACACGGCATACAGGCATAACAAAGTGCAAAAGTACAAAAAGTACAAAATTGCAAGCTCAACAGAGAGCAGGTGCAAAGAAAAAGTGGTAAGAGAAACTACCAGTGCACAGATGGAGTGGATGGGGAGGGAGGGAGGTGGGGAGTGAAGAGGGAGGCTCTGCCTGAGCAAACAAGTGTAGATACCACTAGCATAATCGGCAATGGTGAAGATACACAGGCAAGGGAGAAGAAGAGAGAGAGAGCAGCAGTCGAGTGCCGAAAAGGAGAAAAGAAGGGGAGGGGGCTGAAGGCAGAGATAAACAGGATGAAAAGGAGGATGTAGGGCCCTGCTCATGAGAGCTTATAATCCAAGGGGGAGGAGACTGACCGGAGACAAAGAGAGGGAAGACAGGGTGATGGGACAAGAACTCTAGGGGAAGAGATGAACGCAAGTAGAAAGGAGGGAGGAAGAGTGAGGGGGAGGTAGAGTATGGCAAGTGTAAAGGGATAGTGAAGAGGGTTAGATAGAGGAGGGATAGACTAATCTGAACAGATGGGTTTTGAGGGAGCTTTTGAAGTGAGACAGGTTGAAGCAGAGTTTGATAGAATAGGGTAAATTGTTCCAGATGAGGGGGGAGCAGCACTGTAGAAATCTTAAATGCGGGAGTGAGAGGTGGTGACCAGATAGGAGGTGAGGCTGAGGTCATTAGAAGACCGTAGTGGACGAGAGGGAGAATTAGTAGAGATGAGTTTGGAGAGATAAAGAGCAGTAGCATTATACCCCATTTATACTGCACCAAAATCCCGGGTTTTTCCTGGGGTGAGCTCAAACGACCCGGGTCTTGGTGCAGTATGAATGGTACAAGTCAAAAATCCCAGGTCTAAAAACCCGGGTCTTCAACCCGGGATTTATCGCGGGGTAATTCCCGGGTCGGACCCGGGTTGCCTGCACTATGAATGGTGCAACCCGGGTTTTTTAACCCGGGTTGCACAGAAAACAAGATGATTGGCTGTCTGCCTGTCTTTGGAGGATTTAAAGCAGGAGAATACAAAGAATGTATATGAAAAGAAGGGCAGTTTACAGAAATTTTATTAATGGCTATTACATACATAAATATACCATTGGGTATACATGATTGGAGATATATAGAGAAGGCATACCATTACTATTGTACTTTTTTATATATATAAATCATGCTAATAGATAGAGTATATTTCCCTTTAAAGGTTACTTGTCCTGATTAAAGTGCAGTGCTGTGTATTTATTTGGGTGTCTGATGTAGCTGATATCCCACATTACAGAGGTACAAAGTCTGGGTGTCAGGATTTCCCAGGTATGACCACGGAGAGGGGATAAGTGGTTATAATGAGTTTATTAACAAACACAGATGACAAGGTAACTCATGAGACAGTTCAAAGTGCAGATGAGAAACAGGTAACTGCAATAGTAGATTTCAACAGGCAGCGTAGAACTACAAGTACCAGGTATAATGGTTAAAGATGCAGGAGTCCAGGACATAGGTAACAACAAATAGTAGATTTCAACAGGCAGCATAGAACTACAAGTACCAGGTATAATGGTTGAAGATGCAGGAGTCCAGGACACAGGTAACAGCAATAGTAGATTTCAACAGGCAGCGTAGAACTACAAGTACCGGGTATAATGGTTGAAGATGCAGGAGTCCAGGACACAGGTAACAGCAATAGTAGATTTCAACAGGCAGCGTAGAACTACAAGTACCGGGTATAATGGTTGAAGATGCAGGAGTCCAGTAGCAGGTAACAGCAGTAGTGAATTCAATGAAGAAATATGCAGGAGTCCAGATAGCAGATAGAAGCTGAGCACAGGGAATGCTCCTAGGAATGACCTGATGATCTGGCCCAGACTGTTTGAAGCAGGCAGGTATAAATAGGCCTCATGCAGCTGAAACCACTCCCAGTGATCAAGGAGAATAATCAAGTAGCACAGTGGCCCCTTTGGTGGGCAGTGGTACTACAAGTGGAAGCATAACAAATCCAATAGAGTCACTGCAGACAGCAGCTGCAGAGTGCAAGTCGTGACACTGGGAAATACTAGTTGTGTGAAAGAAAGCAAAGTTCAGGTTTTTCTGCCAGGATTTAAACACTGGAGCAGCATCCAGTCTTCATTTTTCAGCCAATGAAAACTGCTCTGGTGATGACTCCCACAAATTGCCAGGGCACAGACTTGTGCAGTATGAATGGGGTCAACCCGGGAAATTCCCGGGTCCGAGGTGCAGTATGAATGGTGTTTCTGAGCTGGGACGCTCCGAGCCCCGGCAAAAACCCTGCTTGAAAAACCTGGGATATTGCCGGGGCGGCAGTATAAAAGCGGTATAAGAGAGGGCTTTGTATGTGAGGGTGAGGAGTTTGAAGAGGATTCTGAAGCGGAGGATTCGTGGAGGATTCTGAAGATAACCGTAGGATTCTGCAACTGTCTTTTACACATGCCCCTCAATGGTTCCAAGCAGGGCCGGATTAACTCGAGGTCTTACTGGGCTAGGTCCCAGGGGCCATCTTCATACATATATTTTTGTAATTTATAGTTTGTATTGTTTTATTGCTCCAGAGTTTTACTATTTTTCTACCATATCAAGATAGTTGTTTTGTTATTATGATTTTGTAGTTTGTTCTTTATACACAGTGGTATTTAACTCAAATGTTTTACATATTGTAGTTTACTTATATTACAAAGGATTTCATTCTTTTCATTAGTTATTTTCTGGTTGATTTATTACAGCCAATTCTAGATTTGTTGCAGTTAGTGATATTCATTTCTTAGTATGTTTTTCTTATAAGTGTGTAATGACATTTATATTGCTTATTTAGAGTTAAGCAAGAGTTAAAAAGAAGGTGAAGAGGAAGTGATCATTCTATCTGGAAATACTGCTAAAAAGGGAAAAATCTAGCACTTGCCTTTGTGTTCCAGTTACCTTCTATCTCCTAAACCTGCTATGTGCTCTGCCTGGACACTCTCTATTGAAATGTTTTACAATCCATGCTGTCTAAAACAGTTTATTAACACTATTCTCAACTTTATTTTTTATGCCCTTTGTGACCACACATTCTAGCAATTAACAACCTTACTTCACAAACCCCCTCCCGGGTGCCTAAGTTCTTTTATTCACCTTTGTTTGCTTATATAGTTTTTAGTGTATCATTGACTTGCATCTCCTTATGCCTGGAAAAGTGGAGCAGGGGCAGGCAAGCATAGACAAAGTACAGTAAGGACATTTTCATGTATTTGTGACAAAATTAGACTTAGCGTATCAGCAGATAATACTTTTAAGGAGGCAACCTCTTGTGGGACCTGGAGGAGTGGTGCAACAAAAAGCAATAATGATGGCTTCTGATTGGCTGGTTTCTTATTGGCCCCTCAAGCGGAGACTACTTAAATCATTAGTGTCGTAGCTATATTATATCAAGTTATGGCCATATATTTCCATTACTTTATTAACATTTCCATTAGATTTGAACTGGGAAAATAATAGATGTTTGTATTTAATTTATTTTTTCTATTTTATATTGAAAATGTGACTTTCACACTTATTAATAAATCAAAATAAAGAAGAAAAAATGAGCGCAAAGATGGATAAATGCACTAATAAGCAATATATAGAGAGAGATGTAAAAACAGTGTATTGAATAGTATAAGGTATAATTTTTATAGTCTTTTGCCAAGATTTCGGGGCCCACTTAATTTAATTAATCAGATAGGTCTCACTCTCAACCTAACTGTGCTTATTCTATCCTTCGGTGCCACATTGAATTGGGGTAGCGCAGGTCCAAATCTTCTTACCGCAGTCTACTGATACACACACCTCCTCTGTGTGTTTACGACTTCTCTCAATGGTAATTTTCTGTTACAACAGTGTCCAGTATACAGGAAATTACCATTGAGAGAAGTCGCAAACAGTTAGTCAGGTTGAGGGTGAAACCTATCTGATTGAAATTAAGTGGACGCTTGGCAAAAGACTATAATCATTATACATTATACTATTCAATACACTGTTTTTCCATCTCTCTCTCTATATATTGCCTATTAGTGCATTTATCCATTTTTGCACTCCTTTTTTCTTCTTTATTTTGAAATTTGGTTTATAGGAGCAGCATTTAGTTCTCTAGAGAGCACTCACCTGAAGTGTATTATATTATTAATAAATCAAGCCAGTATTCTCTCTTTTGTATATAACAATTCATTACAGTATTATATTTTGAACACATTGGGCAATGCAACGTTAGCATTTACAGCTAACACTATTAAACCACACCTCTACGTTATCTCTATGCTATATAGCTTATATACACTTGTATGCCATATATATGTGTGAAAGTCAAATAATTGGATGAAGTAAAATAAATTGAATAATATTGTTTTACAGTGCGTTTGCGATTAGTACGCCACATTTAATGATGCAATCGCACGGATTAATAACACACACATTTACATTCGCACTTACACTTGTAAATAGTACATATTTATTAAGGTTTTAATCCCCATTCATTTATTAGTAAAATGTATTAGAGATTATTTATACATAGATAAAACTATGGTGAAGGTATTAATGATTCAGGTCCCCTAAAAGGTTAAGAGTTTTATCTCATTGTAAAGCTTATTTCACCAGCATTAACCCGGTTTTGACAGAGTAGCGATAGCATCCAGCGGTCCCAAGTTATAAGCAATATGAGATTAATAATCAAAATGACTTTGTTTGTGGGTCAGTTTGAACGGGTTATTTGGCGGAAAGACATGTAGACAACAGTTGGGGGATGTTGCCCCCCCACCCTTGGGGAAGATCAAATGAACTGATCTATGATCGACAGACAACTGGAACATCGTTAACCCTGGACCAATGAATACCTCTCTGAGTGTTATCTGTGTATATAGTGACATCATCAGTGTTTTTTTCTTAACTGAAACTGCATACCCCTCTTACAGATGGACTTTTTCCAGGTAAAACAAATCACGTTCATCCAATTTCCACCTTGCAGGATTCTCAAGTACAGTCAAGTCCATAAATATTGGGACATCGACACAATTCTCATATTTTGGGCTCTATACACCACCACAATGGATTTGAAATGAAACTAACAAGATGTGCTTTAACTGCAGACTTTCAGCTTTAATTTAAGGGTATTTACATCCAAATCAGGTGAATGGTGTAGGAATTACAACGGTTTCTATATGTGCATCCACCAATCCCACCTTGCTCTCCATCGATCCAGCCTCGGTCTCCAGCCTTGGTCTCCATCCTCTCTTGGCCCTGCTGTGCCCACTCCTGAGGTCTTCCATTCGGCGGTTCTCCTGACACTTTTTCTGCCTGGTCCGTCCGTGCGTTCTTGAGGCCTACTTCCAGTTGACTCCCCGGATTAGGATGCCGCTTCTCTCCGCTTTGCCTCAGCCTTCTTTTGACGACTTTACCCAGCGACTTCCCTCGTTCCAGCTTTTTTTGGGTCCTCCTGACGACCACGGCCCACTTGCAGTTGAATCCCCTGTCTCAAGTGCCGCACCTCTCCTCGTTGCTGCCGCCTCTCAATGCTGCTGTGTTCTTCTCCACATTGCTGCCCCCCAGTGATGGCCCTCTCCTGACGTCCACAGATGTTCTTCTCTATGCTACTGCTCCCCCTCCTCTGATGTCCCTGGTTCCTGGACTCTTACTACACCTTCACGAGTACCGGACCCCCCCACCCATGCCATCTGGTCCTCTCCAGCACTCCTATCTCCTGGTCATCATCATCATCATCATTTATTTATATAGCGCCACTAATTCCGCAGCGCTGTACAGAGAACTCATTCACATCAGTCCCTGCCCCATTGGAGCTTACAGTCTAAATTCCCTAATATAGACACACACAGACAGAGACTAGGGTCAATTTTGATAGCAGCCAATTAACCTACCAGTATGTTTTTGGAGTATGGGAGGAAACCGGAGCACCCGGAGGAAACCCATGCAAGCACAGGGAGGATATATAAACTCCACACAGATAAGGTCATGGTTGGTCACCCAGCATCCTCTCGTTGACTCTCCGCTCCTCCGGTGAAATCTCCTGGCACTTCACAGACTTTTTCCCAGTGACTTTGTCTCATCTCCCGGGTATGTTATTATTCTCTTGCCTGTACCTTAGTCACTGTTGTACTGTATCTATTGTTCACTGCTTTTATTGTAGGCCTTATTTTTATTTTATAATTTTCACTCACTTTTATTTATTTATTTCTATTTGTTTTCTACTCTAGCTGCAGTTCATTTTATCAATTGCATTCCTTTGCTCTCTGTCACTTTGCTTTTCATGTCACTTTGCTTCCTGTTCATACCACTCTGCCTCATATTGCACTGCTTGCCATGCTTTTTTGTCACATCTCTCCCTACTCTCATATTAGGCTACTTTAACCCACTTTAACACACTTTATTTAATTATCCTCTTGTCTATCTTCTGTCTCCCCTTGTTCTCTACTGACATCTCTCTGCTTCAGACCATTCTCATATTTCCTCTGTCCTTCCTTGTTTACCTCACCTCCTGCCACCACTCTCTAACCTGCCTCCTCTCCCCCTCCCCCAACACCCTCCCTCCTCCTCTCCTTCTGCCTCCTTCCCCTTATTCTTTACTTCTTATCTGTCTCCTCTGCTTCTTCTGCTCCTCCCCCGCTTCTCTCTCCCCTCACTATGCCTCCTGTTCATGTGCCATACCCATACTCTGTCCTTGCCCAAATTCAAGCTCTTGTCCTCACACTCCCCCGCGCACCGATAACCTTGCCAACCTTATTCCCATCTCCCACTTCCCTCCTTCCCTTTCTCCTGTGCCCTCTGGAATGCTAGATCCATCCGCAATAAACTGCCCTCTATCCTCTTGTTATCTAACTCTCTTAACCTTCTTGCCATTACTGAAACCTGGCTCTCCGATTCCGACACTGCCTCCTCCTCCACTCTCTCCTATGGTGGCCTCTCCTTCACCCATTCCGCAAAACCTGGAGACCGTCCAGGTGGTGGAGTAGGCATTCTCCTATCCTCCACTTGTACTTTCAGAGTCATTCCTCCTGAACCCTCCCTCTCCTTCTCCTCTTTTGAAGTCCACTCTATCCGTCTCTTCTACCCCATCCCTCTCCGCGTCTCTGTCATATACCGCCCCCTGCTCCCTTTTCCTTGACAATTTTGCTGCCTGGCTACTCGACCACCTCTCCTCTGACCTCCCCTCCATCATCCTCGGCAACTTCAACTTCCCTATAAACAACCCCACTGACCCTGCTTCCATTAAGCAGTTTGCCCTTTCTTCTTCCCTTGGACTCTCTCAATGGACCTCCTCCTCTACCCACTGCCTTGGTCACTCCCTTAACTTTGTCTTCTCCCACCTATGCAGTCTGTCTGACTTCTCTATCTCCCCCTTTCCACTATCTGATCACCATTTCTTCTCATTCTCTCTCTCCTTTATACCTGCACCCCTCCCCTCGCCCAAATGTACCCAGTCCAGATGCGACCTTGACACCCTTGATCCTGCTATTCTGTCCTCTTCTCTTGAAACTCTCCTCTCTCTCCTTTTCACCCTGACCTGCCCCAATCAGGCAGCCTCCCTCTATAACCAAACCCTCTCCTCCACTCTTGATGCGTGCGCCCCTGCCAAGTCCGTCCACCTTTGCTGCTCCAATCCCCGACCCTGGCACTCCAAATTTACCCGTTTCCTCCAAAAATGCACCCATACCCCTGAACGCCACTGGAGAAAATCTTGCTCCCTGGCTGATTTTCTCCACTTCAGGTCTATCCTCTCATCTTACAGTTCTGCCCTCTCACTCGCTAAGCAATCCTTCTTTAAATCCCTCATTTCCTCCCAGTCCTCCAATACCCGCCGCCTCTTCACCACCTTCAACACTCTCCTGTCTCCCCCCCTCCCATCCTCCCTATTTGCCACTGATTTTGCTTCCTTTTTCTCCTCTAAAATCGAGGCCATCAGACTTGAAATCTCCTCCTCCGCTAAATCTTCCGCCACACCCCCACTCATGCTACCGCCCCCCACCACTCACCCTTCCTCTCCCCGCCAACAATTCCTTTACTTCTTCTGCCCTACCACGGACGAGAAAGTCCACTCTCTCATTTGATCCTCCCCCTTATACCTGTCCCCAGGATCCTATCCTTTCTCACTTCCTTCGCTCCCTTTCCCCCTCCACCTCGCTCACCACTTTAATCTGTTCCTCTCTACCGGCATCCTCCCCTCTTCTTTTAAACATGCTCTCAACTCACCCATTCTTAAGAAACCCAATCTTGACCCCCACCTCACTCTCTAACTACCTCCCAGTTTCCCTTCTCCCCTTTGCCTCTAAAATACTTGAAAGGCTCGCCTGCAACCGTATCAACACCTATCTTTCTGAACACTCCCTCCTTGATTCTCTCCAATAAGGTTGTCACCCCCTCCTCTCTACTGAAACTGCCCTGGCTAAAGATAGAAACGTTCTCCTCTCGGCTAAAGCCAGGGGGCCACTTCTCCCTTCTGATTCTCCTAGACCTCTCAGCGGCCTTTGACAGCATTGACCACCCTCTCCTGCTTCACGCCCTCCAGTCCATTGGCACTAGCACCATCCTTTCCTGGTTCACCTCTTACCTTGCCGACTGTTACTTCTCTGTTTCCACCTCTGGGCCTCTCTCCCCCTCTTCCACCCTTCCAATTGGGGTCCCACAGGGCTCTGTTCTTGGACCCTTACTCTTTTCAATATACACCTCCTCATTGGGTGAACTCATCAGCTCCTTCGGCCTCAAGTACCACCTTTATGCTGAAGACACTCCACTCTACCTATCACCTCCTGATCTCTCTCCCTCCCTCCTCTCTAGGGTGTTCGCCTGTCTCTCTGCCATCTCCTTGTGGATGTCCTCTAGATTTCTTAAACTCAATCTCGCTAAAACCAAACTCATTGTCTTTCCTCCCTCTCATAGCCCCTTCCCCTCCGACCTCTCTATCACTGTCAACAATTCCTTTATCTCTCCTGTTCCTCAACTCCACTGCCTTGGTGTCATCCTCGACTCCTCTCTCTCCTTTGCCCCTCATATTCACTGTCTTGCCAAATCCTGCTGCTTCCAGTTACACAACATTACACGCATTCAGGCCTTCCTCTCCCAGGATGCCATCAAATCTCTCATACGCTCTCAGATTATCTCCCGTTTGGACTACTGCAACCTTCTCCTTATTGACCTCCCCCTCAATCATCTCACTCCTCTTCGATCTATACTCAACGCTGCTGCTAGGCTCATCTTCCTTTCTCGCTGTCCACTTCTGTCTCCCCCCTCTACCAAGCCCTCCACTGGCTCCCCTTCCCCTACAGAATCCTTTTCAAGCTCGTCACTCTGACTTACAAGGTGCTCACCAACTCCACTGCTCCCTACATCTCCAACCTCATCTCTATTCACACTCCATCCCGCCCACTGCAATCGACCAATGATCATTGCCTCTCTTCCCTTCTGATTACCTCTTCTCACGCACGTATCCAAGACTTCTCTCGTGCCACCCTCCTTCATTGGAACAAGCTCTCTCGCTCCATCAGAACATCCCCTAACCTGTCCAGTTTCAAACGAACATTAAAAACTTCTTTCTTAAAAGCCTTCCAGTCACCTGCTTAACCACCCACCTGTCGACTACCTCTCCCGCTTTTCCCATCTTCCCTCTCTTCCCTCCCCCCCTCCTTGACTCTGTCTTCATTTCACCCGTCTCTCCGTATCACCATTGTGTCTCTGTCTGTCTTCCCCTCCCTTTAGATTGTACGCTTCTTTGAGCAGGGCTTTCTCGCCTCCAGTTTCCACCACTTTTAACTTTGCTTTCCAGCTACTGAGCCCACCTCCTCTTGGACCTTCTGCCCTCCAACTTCTCTCGCTTCTCCCTGTTCCTCTCAGTGGCTCTTAACCTGTCATCCGCTCCCACCCTTTTGGGCTAAAGTTACCAGTTTGTACTGATTATCCCTCACCGTCACCCTTTCTCTCTAGCTGTGCTTTGAGCTCCCAGAGTTATAGTGCTTACTGTTATTTGTACTGTGCTGTTTCACCTTGTACTGTGCCATTGTTTGTCCTTGTACGGCGCTATGGACACTTTGTGGGGCCCTATAAATAAAAATTAATAATAATAATATATAATAATAATAATAATCATCACTACCTATCCGTCCACCTACCCACTGTCATTCTTGAGGAGCTTAACATCCCATTTGACAACAATTATGACATCTCTAGACTCCTCTTAGGACACACACTGGACATCATGTTCTCTCATCTCTGCTCCATCTCCGCTTCTCCAACTTGTCCCTCCCACTCTCTATCCACAACTACCTTTCCTTGTGCCTCACTTTGCCTCAGGTATCTCCTCTGCATCCACAACTGTGAATAAAAAGTGAAACCTAAATGCCCTCAAACTGATCCTCTTCTCAGCCTCACTTGTACCACTCTATTCCCTGACTTGATGTGGCAATATCTTTATACTACATTACTCTCACAGCTGCCCTAGACAAGGCTGCTTCGGCCACCTCACATAATCTGCAGCGACCAAATCACAACCTTGGCATTTCAAACAGACCTTTAAAAGTGTTCTTATAACGCCGACTGGAATCTTGCGCCAATGGCAACTTTGAACATTACAAATGTGTCCTGTATTTTGACTACAATGCCCTCTATTGTCAAGCAAACCTATTTTAAGTCCCTAATATTCTCCCAGTCTACTAACTCCCATAGTCTCTTTACCACTTTTAACTCAACAGTCCAACACACCTTCCTTCTTTCCTCACTGATCTCGACTTTACTACCTATTTCAAATGTTTTTTGACCCCATACACTTGTTATAACCTTCCCAGTACTTGAGCTTTAGTACCTGGTTCAATCTAGGGCATAGCTAAATCGGGGTTTTAATTATTTAATTATTTTCTTTTTTTTAATACAAATTTAAAATGCCAGTGATCATCACATTGATCAGAATGAGTATCTAGTACACATTCACCATCAAGATATGCTATAAGCTCTCATAACAGTGACAGGTGTTGAGTTTTACTGGGGTGGTATACCTGTCAAACTGTAATGCATGTGTCCTAAGGTGAGTTCAGAGAGGACAGAAACCTCCTGTGGAACAGAAGGGTAATAGTATAGCATCAGACGATGCCGTTCCCTCTGCATTAGCTGTAACTAGCCCAAGCTATAAGCATTGGTGATTAGTTCTCTTAAGGCGTGTCTAGATACACTTTAAGTGGGAGTCCAAACAGTCAGAGGGTGTCCAGGAACTAGGTTGTTCTGGATACAGAATATCTAGCCTTGTAAGGTGATTAAATCCAGAAGCCTGAAGGGCTTTGTGGTCAGTAACTACAGTCAGAGTCCAGCGAGTCCATAACAAGGTGATTGCAGGACTGATAATATTGCAAAATCCCATAGACAGTGTGAGTAACTCTGGCTACTACGCAGTACACTGTTTTGCTGATAATCTAATTTAGGGTCTGCATTACTGTACATTTCATTACACTTAAAGTGGCTACTACCTTATCCACTACTGATGTAGCCAGAGATTTCTCCATTTATATATGTTTATTTGAGGGATCTACTTCTTCCATTTCCTAGCGAATGTGGCTGAGTCTACCCCCCTTGTTTAGTAAGTGAGGTGATTGGCTTATTTAAGAGTAGAACAGCAGGTTCAGCCGGTAACTTGAAAACCGTTACCTGGTAGATTAAGTTAATAACCAACCACCAGAATTGGGCAACAAAAGGGGATTTTCATAAAATTTGAAAAAAAGTCTTTATTCTCTGGTGTAGTTCTTTAATAAATGTGCCAGGTGGCTTTTCTGTAGTAAGGTGAGTGTTTCCCTTACTAAGTAACCATATTCCACGAGTCAGGTGGGAGTTTCCAAAGTTGACCGCTGGAAGGAATCTGAAGATACTATTATGGCAATGACTACAAGCAAGATTTGAATGGAGATTTATGTACACATACTTATTAACATGCATTCCAAACCTCTGAATGTTTAGACCCCAAGGGTTACTCAATACATTTTAATGTCCAACTATATAACCCCATTATGCCACCATATAGACTCATAATGCCCTCATAAAGCCTTTTATTGCTACTGTAGACTGAACCTCACCATTTAGACCAACTAATGTTGATAATGATACTATATAGCCTCCTAATGCCACTACTTAATACAGTGCTTTAAACTCCCCACAGCCTCATATCCAGAGTACTCACCTTATCTTTGACTCCACAATGTTGGTCATGCCAGTTGGCACTATCATTCTCAGGCTCCCCTGCTAAAGGACAGTACCATCATTGGCTAAAGCTTCCAAGTGAACTCTGAGAGCAGTAATCACTTGCAGCACTGCACTAGTGCCTTTCGCTGTGTTGATTTTTCTCAGTAACAGATCACAGTTTGATAAACACTTGCTCTCCAAGTGACCATGTGTCACAGTTCCAAACAGTATGTCATATGATGAGACACTGTGAATTGGAAGGAGTAAACATGAATTTGACTTTTGCTCCAGGCAACAAAACCATAGGGTTCACCTCTGTTGCTTATCAACAAGTATCCTAGTGGATCCACTGGGAATTTAAATGGCAAGCCGAGCCTGCTTCATATGCAAATACAAGGGGGCTGTCAATCATCTTTATTCATTTTACTGCTAAACAAGTTATACACTTAATATAAATTGTACAGCTACTGTACATCCTCAAGACTATGCCAGACTATTCTTTTAACACAGCCTTTCAAGTCTGGCTCTGCAGCTGCAAACCTGAAGAGAGCTTCAAGCATGACCTAACGTTACTTTCACCAGACACCTGCTAATGTAATGTAAGCTAAAACAGACTCTTCCGGCCTAGGAGGATGAACATTTTATTACAATAGGGTGGACTTGGAAGCAGAACTAGTACTTCTAAAAAGGGTCCATTATACCGTGGAATAAATAAAAATGATAGAACCCAAAAAAGCTAAAAGCAGTGTTAATGTTTCCTGACATCTTGCCCATTCTTCTAATGCTTTTTCCAGTTTAGCAATTATTGAGTTTATTACTACATAGTTCTTTGGAATTTAATAGCGGATCAATTGCTTTCTCTTGTAAATCCTGGTATGCTTCAATGTAGTGATCTTCTAGACACATGAAAAGTTCCACATTTATATTTTATCAGGTCTTTGAAGATAGACAGGTCATGTACCAAAACAAAAACACCAGGTGAGTCAATCATTCAGTATATAAGATGATATACTATTACTACAAGTAAGGTACTCAGGGCTGTGTGCAAAACTATGATGTCCTCAAACTAAGCTACAATACATTGCAGATGATTATTAATTAGAGATGAGCGGGCTCGGATTCCGCTAATCCGAGCCCACCCGAACAGTGCGGATCCGAACGGGATCCGATCACTGTTCGGATATTTCCGGCGGGCAAAAAATTTAAAACGATGCTCTGTCGTCCAAGTCTCGCGTCGAATCTCGCGAGGGGTGGGAGGGAGGGCCCAGAACAATTCCATCTTGTACCTCTTTTTTTGGCATTATGTGCTCAAGCTACCTCGGTGCAACCTTTTGGCCTAAAAACAATATTGTGAGGTGTTCAGAATAGACTGGAAATTAGTGGAAATTATTGTTATTGAATGTTATTGAGGTTAATAATAGCGTAGGAGTGAAAAAACCCCCCACAAAACTGGTTTTTAGCACTTTTTATGCTTTTTTAAAAAATAAATCAGAACCAAAACCTTTCGTCGGATGTTTTGGCAAAACAAATCAGAACCCAAAACCTCAAGCTAATCAGAACCGAAAACCCAAAACCCTAAAAGTGGCCGGTGCACATCCTTATTATTGATATACCACCTCCCCCATCTACTACTGTGGAGCTCAACGATGATCTCCATTACTGAGACATTTGTGTAGAGAAATATGATGCAATATGTCACTTAATGTATATTTTAGTGGTCTTATAATTAACTGATGTTCTGTCACCATTTAAAGGCACAAAACCTATTGCTTTATTATAGATTCCAGAACTCAAATGAGACTTTTAATATTCATTTACAGTAAAAATTACATTATTTATTTTAATACACCAGCTTATAAACGCTGCCATACACAAGAGCAAACATTCTGCCATTGACATATAAAAACACACTTAGACAACACATAGAGGCGGATGCAGATCATACATATATAGCTGCCCACACAGAACACATCATTTTTTGCTCTCATGGAGGAGCACTGTGGCCTCGTGAAATAGAGGAGCTCTGATTAGTGACCAAACAAGAAACTCTGACCATTAGCTCTGCCTGACACAAGGACCAAAAAATTAGCTCCACTCATAATTGAAGTCACATACAAGTAAATGGGGCCAAAATTACTTCACAAAGCAAAAATAGATGTCTTTTGCACAGCATCCATTCAGTGCTAGAGTTCCCTGTCACTGGCACTGACACTGTTGCCAGTGTACAGTTTATTGCCACTAATTGCCCTATAGCCATAACAACTTTTATCGAGCCTTTATTGTCCCTATTGTCAGGATTTGGCCAGTTAACTAGGTGGGGGAAACATAGATGTTGTTTAGGGTAGTAGAGCAAGGAAATCACTGTCATTTTAAATGTTGGAAAAGTATACCTAATTTTAGTGTAAGTTTTGCCTATTGGGACATATGCACATTGGCAAACTTCTATTTATCTTCTGATGCTAAGTAATCTAAAACAATGTATTGTAGCTATAAAGCCCAGAGAATGCTCAGACTAGACAAAAGGCATACAATAGATGCTGTTATATTGAATTTTGAAGCCTCACAATTTTTTTTTGAATGAATGGAGGAGTGTAAAGTAAAGGTGCAAAGAAAAGACTGCTATGATAAATAATGTTATGTAGGTGTAGATGCAAGAGCTTGAGTCTTTCTGTCACAGTGGGTTGGGTAGTCTTTGTGTTGTAAAATGTACAGTTGGTAAGCAATGAAAGAAGTCAACATTGGTTGGTCTTAAAGAGATAAAATGGTAAGGAGAAGTTTGATTTTAGCTTTTTTATTATGTATTTCTAATGTTCTGCTGCTTGAAGTGAAATGTGAATGTAGTAATATTCCATAAGTAGTTATATGCCCATTGAACATATTTCCTAATAATGTGCCAGCTCTAGAAGTTATAAGGCAGTGGCAGTTGCCCAGTAATATTTCAGTGGGAATGCTCATGGAGTCATCCATGATTTTGTACCACCTAGGCCCTTATATCATAATTGCCCCATGTAAGCCTCTCTACATCATGGCCTCAGTATCTTGCAGACCTCTGCACCATAGTGATCCCCTCTATGCCTATTGTTCGAATCTGCTGTTTTGTTTCTCATTACCCCACCCCTTTAAACTGCCACAGGCAAAATGCTCTACCCTATGTCCCATGTCTGTATTCTTTGTCTTATATCTGCCCAGTCTCTGTCCTCTTCTCTGTCCGTTTTGTCTTCTGCTGCATTGCTTTTGTATGTCATGCAATTTCTTCTATTAATTGCATCCATCCATTTACTATTCTGCTTATCTGCCCATTGTTCTTATCTGTATGTATGTGTGTATGGAATTAATTTTTTTTTGTATGTTCTAACACCATTGTACTGCAGAAGCCATATGGACCCTTACAAATAAACATCATACTACTACTACTACTACAGTCAACGACACAAATATTGGTTTTCACAAAGTTTGCTGCTTCAGTGGTTTTAGACCTTTTGGTCTGATTTTGGTACGGTATACTGTAGAGATGCTCAGGCTCGGTTCCCCGAGAACCGAACACACCCGAACTTAGCAGATCCGAGTTCCGAGCCGCGCACCCTTGGAATTGAAAACGAGGCAAAAGGTCATTGTTACGTCGTCGGATCTCGGATCTGGCGAGCTTTGGATTCTATAAGTACCGCCCTCCACGGTGATCCAGCACCATTTCACAGTGGGACACAGAAGGGGTAGCACAGTTCTTGGCAGTCTCTAGTGCAGTTGGGCAGCGTCATAGGTAGAAAAGAAAGAGCAGTATTCTTCAATGTCTCCAGTGACATTCAGGACTGATGCTAGTGCTCACCTTTCCTTCTCCAGAGAAGCGTTTTTCCAGATGCCCCAAACAATCTGAAAGGGGATTCATCAGAGAAAATGACTTTACCCCAGTCCTCAGCAGTCTAATCCCTGTACCTTTTGCAGAATATCAGTCCGTCCCTGATGTTTTTCCTGGAGATAAGTGGCTTCTTTGCTGGCCTTCTTGACACCAGGCCATCCTCCAAAAGTCACACTGTTTGCAATTATACTTCAGTATACCATAGCAACATCTGACAAAAATGTCTAAAAACACTGAAGCAGCAAACTTTGTGAAAACCAATATTTGTGTAATTCTCAAAACTTTTGGCCATGATTGTACTACTACTACTACTACTACTAATAATAAACCAGAAGTAGTCATCCAGTAAAAAGCGAACAGGAATGCCTGGTAATATGCCACTAGTGGTAGCTAGAGGTAGATGTATTCACATCATTATACAAGCACGCAGTTGTTACTTCTATTTTGAAAAAATAAAATTCTGACCCAAACTCTTTCTCAAATTACTATCCCATCTCTCAGCTTCCATGCCTCTCCAAGCTTTTAGAGCGAATTGTCTACACTCGCCTTATACGCTTCGTTTCCGCAAATAACCGATTGGATTCTCTTCAGTTAGGCTTTCATTTTCAACACTCCACAGAGACTGCGTTGATTAAGGCTGTCAATGATTTGATCACCGCTACAACTAAAGGCTATTACTTTTGTGTAATTCTCATGGATCTCTCTGTTGCATTTGACACTGATGACCACTCTCTTCTCATGTAAATGCTACAATTTCTAGGTCTGCAAAACACTGTCCTATCCTGGTTCTCATCCTACCTTCCTAATGGCTCTTTCATTGTTCATTCTCTGGATCCACCTCTGCTCTGTTTCCTTTATCAGTTGGAGAACCACGAGGCTCAGTATTAGGTACTCTGCTGTTCTCTATCTATGCCACTTCTCTAGGAAAACTAATAAGATCCTTTGGATTTCAGTATCATCTCTATGTGAACGATGCCCAAATTTATCTATCCTTTCCATCCCCATCTGTGTTGTCCCACATTATTGACTGTCTGTCTGCCATTTCATCTTGGATGTCCTCTCGCCAACTCAATCTTAATCTCAATCTTTCAAAAATAGAGTTAATAATATTCCCACCCACCAACAGAAGTTACCTACTTGACATTTCTATTGACAACATGACCATAAATCCCACCCTGCAAGCTCGCTGCCTAGGTGTGATCCTTGACTCAGAATTATCCTTTGTTCCCCACATCGACTCTATATTTAAATCATGTTGCATACATTTAAAAAACATTTCCAGAATAAACAAGATACCTCAAAAACTCTAATTCGTGCACTCATCATCTCCTGCATTGACTATCGCAATTCCATCCTTACTGGTCTTCCCCGAAACAGACTGTCACCCCTACAATCTATTTTGCACGCAGCGGCTAGATTGATTATCCTTGCAAATCGTTATTCCTCTGCTGAACCACTCTGTCAGTCTCTACATTGATAGCCTGTTTTATACTGGATCCAATATAAAATACTAACCTACAAGGCCTTCAACAAAACTGCACCAATATCTTCTCACTTGTCTCAAAACATATCCCAACTCGACACCTCCATTCTGCACAAGGTCTGCGTCTCTCACCCACTTTCATTACAGGCTCCCATTCCCGTTTACAGGACTTTTTTCGAGCTACACCCATTCTATGAAATTCTCTCACTCACACAATAAGACTTACCTTTGGTCTACAAACCTTTAAGCATTCTCTGAAAACTCCCCTATTTCTTGCAAGCTTATAATATTCCTCAACCACCCTCTTAACCTCACACATTTACCCTATTACCACCCTTCACACAATTCACACAAGACAACAACTCTCTGACCGCCTGACCAACATTTCTGTGTGACCGGGGCAAATAGCATGCTAATCACTTTACCTTTGCACTCTGGCTGGACTGAAATGCAATATGTAGACTTAACCTCATGCCTCCAACTCCCATTATCCCATATGATTTTAAGCTTGTGAGCAGGGCCTTCTGACCTCTTTGTCTGTAATACCCAGTATTGTTTATTACTGTGTTTGCCCCCAATTGTAAAGTGCTACGGAATTTGCCTGACTAGAGATTATGGGGGGCCATCTACAGTAATATAACTTGCTACTAGCTGTTCAGGAGAGAAGGAGGGACACACGAGTTTTGATAACAATTGTCACCACAAAGGGGAGGTGAGAGGCAGCAGATTTAGAATCTCTTACATGCCAAATTGTCTTACAACATGATATATGAACACCAGGTCATAAACTTCAACAATATCTCTGCCATTTAATGCTATAATATGTTGTGTGAGTGTTTTGTTATGAGAATGTTTGTGTAAGCCCCTGTCACTGTGTGTGTGCTCCTGGGGTGCTTGGGTTAGGTAGTACACCTCCTTCTGTAGCCCTGGTTAGCCCATTCGCATGGGTGTAAATGACAAGAGGATCCCTGCACAAGTCTCTTTGAAGTTGATGGGACACAGGTGATGTAACTTGGTACAGTGCAATAAAAGTCAGAATAAGTTGGGCACCAGACCAATTTTATCACAAAATAGAAGATCTTTATTATTTACACTCCACTTAACTACAGCATGATCTCTGAGTTGCATATAACACTAAAATAAATATGTACAGCTCCATTCTCACTCCTGCCCAGATCTTAAGAGGTTGGCATGAATATGGTGGCATATATGCTTCCACATACTCCTCCTGCACAAAGCTTAAACATGTCTCAGGGTGTTAATAAGACAGTTCCCATCTCCTCAGTCCTCTTGCACCATTCCTTAGGGTAATCACATAGATGATGATGATGAGTAAAACCTTTCCCTCATCTGGCCAGTTTCTCTTCAACACATGAATGCAGCCCTGACATTTTCTCTGTGTACTCAAAACTGCATCTCATCCTTCCTAGGTGGGGATGATATTACTCTTACTTGTGTATTTTCTGACACGAGATTTCTAGTTTCCTCTCAGCCGTTTCTGGGTTAATCTCAATGCTACTCAACAGCATCTTGCAGCAATCCCCCTCCCTAAAGGTCTCATTACCAAACTTTTATGTGATCATTAAGAGATCCCCCTGTTCTTGTTGTGATCTCCTCTTGTCACAATACTAATGTGGTCACCCTTGTTAGGGAAGCGACCCAACTCTGTTGCTCAAGGTGTTTCTTTTCTAGCCTCCAGTGCTATGTACAGGGGAGTCTTTCTTCCCTCTAATACCTCTCTTAATTTAGGCTCTTCAGAGCAGACACACTGCTTTATGGAAATATCCCCCTCTCTCTATTGGGTCTCTCTCTTATAGGCAGCTATGCTGGTCTGCACTGCTATTCGGCTATTCTGGGGTCTCTCACAGAACTCTATTCAGTCTCTATTTAGGGGACTGTCCTTATGTGAAGATCTGGTGCTCCACCTGATCTATTCCGTGATTACCCCCTCCTTACTCTATGCAGAAGGGTATCCTCTTTTCCCCTCTAGATGTGTGGGTTGTCTCTTTTGCTAAGAGGGATCCCTCTTCAGACCTTGTTCTCTGGGCTAGGGAACTCCTCCCCTCTGAATATGTAGCCATATTCTGAGGGAATTTCTCTTCAAATCTGTCCCATTTCACTTACATTCACTCAGTTATAATGTACTTCGGAATCTCATGGCAACAGGCCACAGACCAGCTTCCAATGTTTCCAAGCAACCTTGGGATCTCCAACCCTCTGTCCTGGGTCCCTGGCTGTCAACCAGCCCCAACATTACATCAATAGCACCCCCATATAAACTGCATACTGCTGATTCATTTCTTCCCTGCACAAAACCCCTCATAATGTAATTTCATATCTCTAATACCTTTAGTTAAATAAAGACATGGACAACATCTATGTTTGACTAAATAGGTCACAGTTTATTTAATTGATTATATAAAATGGTGGTGGTGAGAGCAAGTTGCAAGTCAGCTTACAACTAATAGCAAAACCAAACAGTGTGTACAGCCACAGGCACAACCACTGGCACCCGGATTTAGTCCCTTACGATTGCTAAATCTGGCATCATTGTGACTACTCTCCCTCAGGCTCACAGTGACGTGCACACACAATACAGGTCAAGGGGTCCCCCAGACAAAGGGACCAAGCGCCAGGGTCCTTTGAAGGGGACAGTGACATGCGGCCAACCTGCGATAGCACTCTATTAAATAGTCGCTGACTGGAAGAGCTCTCCTACCACGCTGAAGTCCTTTAACGTATGAACAGCGAGCCACCAAGTGATCTAAACACTCCGCCTAACCTCCCAAAGATCTGTTCAAAAATTAAACAAATCCTTACATCCTTGAAATGTACCCCATCAGCTGTATAAAGCTACACATTGGCTATTGTTATTAACTGGTAAATGATGCCTACCCTACCCAGGGACCTGCTAGCCTGTTGAGTTTTGTCAGGAGGCTCTTCAGAATAAGGGAATACATAGATGAAAATCTGGGAATAATAGTGTATCCATATATGCACATCAACAGCTAGTGAGCCTTTACAGTGCACTAATCTTCCCTAATGTCAATCAACAAAGTAATGATTTCCCCTTTTTCATTTTACCCCAGGTGTACTACCAATATGTCAGGCCTGCCTTGTCATATGTCCACCACTGCTAGCAGGGAAATGAGTGAGCCCCTGGAGTCCTCTTTGTTTTAACCATCTCATGTCAACAGTATAAGGCAACACAGAATCACTAACATCAAGTGTCTGGATGCCCGGAACACAGAATCAAATCCAGACTGTGGACGTCTGTATACCAATGTCCTGCACATGCCTGCTTAGAAGCGCAGGGGAAGGGAAAGGGCGGTAACCCATATGAAGGTAAAAACTCATAAAACCCGGAGACTTAACCCTAATCAGGCCTGGACCCAGGGAAAAATATGACAAAATCCTTTCATGCCCTTGCTAAAAGCGATGAGCAGCAATGCCCTGGGTTACCAATAACGGAGATGGGGAAACTGACCAAGCCTATGTCTCATTCTCTTAGTCTAATGTTGCCATATAGGCATTGTTCTTTAATCTGCCCGGAATTTAAATGTAAGAACCTCCCTTGGCCGCAGCAGTAGCTGCCTCAATCTGAAAGGTGTGGGTGCCATAGAGGGCTAGGTCGAAACCCACATGCACTAAGGCACACCTGAGGAGGACATTTGAATTGACCCTTCTGGGCCGCTATGGAAATCGATTGACCTCTGCCCAGCTGAGTAGTATGAAACCTGAGAAGTCTATAAAATAACTGATTAATAGCTACAATCATGTGTCAAGTCAGTGATGCCATCATATCGCTTTTATAAGGAGGCCTGACATACGGCCAGGAGGCATTAGGCTACCATAACGCTGTACGTGCCCCAAACCTAACTGAATGGGTGCCATTGTATTTAGGTCCAAGTCAATAGCGACAATGAATCACATAAATTACAACCCATTGAAATGTAGGCAAGGGGATGTATCCCCATTTGACAAAATCATGCTGGCCCCCTGCAGACAACTACCTACCCCTTGTATAGAAGGCTGCTATACTGGAGTGGTAGGGGGGCTATTAGTTGAATGAAGGGTTCAGCTTGGGGCACAGGAGGGCTATTTGTTAAATGGGAATACTAATTATTTAATGTCAGCTGTTTGGGGGGTAGTCTGTTTATTAAATATGAATACTATTTAATGTTGGGACTGGTTGGGGAGAAATATGTCTTTTTATTACATGTGAAGCGAATCAATTAATCACTATCTTATGTGTGCCACAAGGTGACTTAGGTCTCCTCTCCTGTGCAACTAGATTTTAGAGGATGTCCGTTAGCTACAAGGCCCAGTGGTCAAAACAACTTGTTAGCCTTAGGTGAACACTGTTATTTGAATGTAAGGTGCGTGAAATTTGGGTATTCCTGATGCACCATAGATGTACAGGAGTACAGGCCTACATCCCCCTCGGCTGATCCGCTTATCAGTATAAGCGGATCAGCCGAGGGGGATGTAGGCCTGTACTTATAAGAGCATTATTATTATTATTATTATTATTATTATTATTATTATTATTATTATTATTATTATTATTATTATTACTCTAATTATAAAGAACATTACAATACATATGTAGCTCCCGGTCTATACATGGGGTGGTGTAGGCACTACTTTCAGGCACCTACCTCTGAAAATCCTCTTATTTACCACTCAGGTCTAGCTCTTCATCCCAGGCACAGTCAGTGGTTCACCAGACAGGTCCCCTTGCACATATAAGTTTAGTAAAAAGTGTAGTTTTAATGTGTGTGGAGCTAACATAGATACAGTAGTGTAGCAAGAGTGTAGTCGATAAAAGGAATAGGTGCCAGTCCATCTAATTAGTGATCCTTTTTTAAAAGAGACAAAACCAATGCTCAAAAGTAAATCTTTAAAAGCAGAAACAACTATACTAGAAATCAAAGAATTTGTTTTATAAGTGTGAAGTTTGTTATATGGATAGTCAGGGGAAAAAAAGACTTTGTACTGACAGTAGAAAACTTCACCTAACATGATGCACCAATCTGATTCTGCATAGTTACCAACTGTCCATCATGTCCAGAGTGAGCCCAATGTTTAAAACATTTGTCCCTAAAAATGTCCCTGTTTTCCAGAATTGACCAAGTGAGCAGAATTCCCCTTTTTGCTATATATTGAATTTGTACTATTTTCATGCATTCTTTTTCTCGGGTGTTATAAGTTAATATTTATTATTACAGTATTTAAAGTGCAAACAGAGATATTAGTTCATGAATTTGTGCATAGACAGTATCATTCTAGATGGGATTAGATCAATCTTTTCTGGCTGAAAATTATTTTAAAATGTTGACAACTATGAATTATGTCAATCTCATCTCTCTAATTACGTCTGCATTTCCTATACATTCTCCTGTGTTCATTATGTTTTTTGCATGTCTATAATAAGAAAAAATATAATCCACTCGGATACTGAAAATTACTGTCCCTTTCTCCAAACAGGGAGGACGTATGTGCAATGTTTACTGATCCCTCCCTGGTGTGTCTGCACAAATCTCAAAGTTCCTGGCTTTAGGGCCTGTTCACACATATGCGCTGGAAGAATGGATAAAAACATATGAAAAGCAGCACACTTTTTTATGTTGTTTTAATGTGTTTTTGCATCATTGCACTTTTACCAATACAGTCTTTATATTAGTGCATTAGCGCAATGGAAATAGCGCGTGCTGTGTTATAACATTTTAATTGTGGTATGAGAAGAACTACACCACTGACTTTACTTTGTTCTAGTTTAAAGCGCTTTTCCTACATCTATTAATGCATGAAAATCACAAAAGTCAGATATGTGTGAATGAGCCCTAAAGGGTGAAACTACTGTTGGGTGAAAGAGGCTAATGGTTAATTTGAAGGAGTAAGTCACAAAAATACTACTATTGGGTTAAATTAATTTGCAAAATGAAATGCAGTGAGGTTGCTCATCTGTAATTATAATGTTCTTTAATCACAATCCTGTTTTTTGCAAAGATGTTGTATAGCCCCCGGCCACAATGTAACTCACTAAATCTAAAATGTCTTCATTATAAACAGATGTATTTTCACTTTAAATACGATGCAGTTAATTAGTACATACTTTTTTCCCCTTCTATAAAACACTTTTCTACAGATTTCTGAATTGTATTTCAGTTGACCACTAGATGGTAGACTTCCCCATCAATTGTTATGAATTAAAATAATAATAAAAAAAACCAGGCAATTTATTATGTATATAGAGTATATAAAATGTTTTTATGTGAATCCTTAGTAAGCTACATTCAAATATAAGATTCATTCAAATATGAGCATGTAAATAAATTATTAAGTATCATTACCCCTACTGTTTGTGGTTTATTTTCCCCCATAGATTTTTCTCATACATGTTTGAACATGTTAAATGTCTAATGTGGAACTCTTACACTTAAGTATACTTAGTGTAAAAGTCAAATTGAAATGTAGAATTTGCTAAACAGGGATATATGCACAGACCGTAACTTGCAGACACTGATTTCCTAAAATACAGTTAAGGTAATACCATAACATCATAAAATTCTAACTGCATACAATATATCAAAAGCAGAAAAATCAAGTTAGGAATTTCTCATTAATTTATATTTTCAGCCCAATGTCTATTCTGGTGGAGAAAGCAGGGTGTGTAGTAGTTTAAACACTTGAGAACTTTAAATACTGGAGTTTTGGAATTATTTTTTATATGTTACATACAAATGTATTAATTATAGGGCACACAGGTCCTATACGTATCGCAAACAGTAGGCCCCGCCATCGTTAAGTTTTGCCGGTTCTTGCTTGGGGAAAGCCTTGGGATGGCGATAGCAAAGGAAAATCAATGAAAATGTGCTTATTATTTAATTTTTTAATTTTTCAATTGTGACTTTTTTTTCTTTTTTTTTTAAATACATTTTCTGGAAATATTTTAATCTATTTTTTCTCATTTATTTATTTTTATTTTATAATTAGAAGAAATTAAATCTCAAGCCGGCTAGCCAAGGCCACGGATGCACTGATACTGGCTTGGCGAATTAGTAAGTTAAGTCTTACTGTTCTGGGCCAATATCGCTGAAGCAGCTAAGTATCACCTAACTTCCTCTGTGATAATTTATAGATGAATTATGGCGATATATAATTTTATATCCCTGCGATAATCAGCCCTATAGCTAGTTTTTAATAAAAAAATAAATAGACAGTACATTATGCAATGCAACAAACAGTCAATTTGCAGTAAGAATATATACTGTTTGAGGTGCATTTGACTAATGTCAAAGTACCAAATTTATTATATTTATTCTATAAACCGTGGACACACTGATGTGTAGCAGATGATGTAGGTAGAAGCAGCACAGAATATTTAAGCTCTGACAACGCCTACATGTACTGTATATTCTATAGGGAATTTTCACATTAACAACAAACCAGGGTTATAAAGAGAGCCTCCTGATAAACGTAAACAGAAAGACTGAGGTGTTTTAATTGATTTAATGAAAATTGTCACCACAATATATGCAGGCTATACAATTATTAATTATCCAAAGTTTCCACAAATCAGTTACACAGTTTTCAATTTGTGCTGACATGTTGGAGCAGAAACCGTAAAAGACAGAATGTACTGTAGAGCTATAACATAGATCTAACATAAGCAAATGTGCTCAGAATTATATGCTAGTGGCGTAAAGTGCTCTCCTTATCCATACTCTCTGGACTCATCATATGCAGGTAAGAGGTTTGTTGGATTTCTATAATTACATATTTATTATTTATAATTACTTGGGTCCATTAGCTTATAGGGTTATTCATTTTGATTAACATAAAGTTTATTTATGGAATATCTAAAAAAATATACCTAATAGTGACCAATCCTTGCCGGTCACAATTTCCTTGACAATACAGATCTGAGCACAGGTCCGTATTACAAATATTGCACCCTCTGCTATTTTTGGACTTCTGGAATTGTACAGTATGCACTATACACAAAAGAGGGGGGAATAGGGACAGCACAATCCAAGTTTATTTGCTTACATAAAGTAGTGTATTAACATATGGCTAAACATAAAGCAAAATATATTTATATGGGAGTGTCAGTACAATGTAGAGCACAGCACTGGCATAATAATGTTTGATGTTTGTGCACTCACTGTGCCTGGATTTTGTGTACCAAAATGACACCTGGGGGTACATTTATTAAGCTGCGGGTTTTAAAAAGTGGAGATGTTGCCTATAGCAACCAATCAAATTCTAGCTGTCATTTTGAAGAATTTGCTAAATAAATGATAATTAGGATCTGATTGGTTGCTATAGGCAACATCTCCACTTTTTCAAACCTGCAGCCTGGTACATTTACCCTGAACTTACACAAGTAATGTATTGATGTATAATATTTGCATAGGAAGTATTTGGAAGGGGGTGGTTCATAGCCATAGCTAACAAGTTCATGTTTTATATCTAGTTAAATACAAAAATTCAAAAAGATGTACAGTATAAACATTACCCTAGAGTTATTCATCAATAATGACTGGAAAGGGTTTTAGGAATAAGTATCAAGCTGCTATTTGCAGCCACATGTTATGTAAATGTGTTTGTTATACAAATTGGGAATATTTTCCTTTTAAAAAGTAAAAGCCAAAAATGGTCTAATTGTTCTTTCTATTTTAAGAGAAATAACGTCCAGAATTTTTAAATTTATATTAATCTTTTGACTGTGTAATATAATATTAATACCAAAGGTTATAGATTGGAGCATGCATTGCAAATTATATGTAATAGGTATACAACAGGGATTTTCTGCTCGGCTGCGGAAAGGAATCCATCCGTGGTAGGAAAGGCAAAAGAAATACAGTAAAACTCTTGAGGACTTAAATCTGTAGCTTGTCAAAAGCTGAGGATGTTGTAGTAATTAAACCACAAGTGCGCTGGATCTTCTCGGGACTTGGACAATTCAACTTCCTACCACAGGATGTCCTCGCAGTAGCTGAGCTGAGATGGGCTTCTGATGTAATCAGTTTACCCAAAGGACTAGTACAACTGCAGTCCTGCAAAAGCACTTTAATGTAAACAGACTACTAAATACCACTTATTCTGACACCATGTACAGCTATTACTGCTCCTTTCAAGAGCCCTTCTGTAATCAATGGCTCATCAAAATGACAATGCTTCTTAGGCCACTTACACATGTTGCTATTTTTAAAGCCTTTAACTTGTATTTTCAAAGCTTAATACATTTTCTTTGGTGCTAATAGTCCAAAAAATAATGTAAATGTACTGGTACATGCATACACTTTCTGACCAGCATTCATTACACATTAATGTTGATTTTGCCTGCATCGACAAGCATTCACATAGAACTCCAATTGTTTTTACCAAGCCTTAAGTAAATTGAGTACTAATCTGCAGTGAAGCTTTGAGATGAGTTAATGAGCATGCTTCTAATGCTCAGTTCAGGAGGACATATAGGTACAGCTGCTGCCCAGCTGTAGAGTATAGTAGTTGAAATTCATATATTTGTTTTGTGATCGCTGTAAGTAGTGCCAATTGATCTTTTTTGTTGCATTTAGTGACTTTCGTGCACAAATTTATAAAGTGATGTCTGTTATCTGCTGCACTTGCAAGTTGTTGTTCAGACTCATTAAAATCATCACAGTCGAAGTCTCGGCCTTTATGTGCACAGTGTACTGCAATTTTTAGTATATGCTGTTCAGAACAGCATAGGTACAGCTGCAGCACAAGTGTATAGCATCTGAAATTCATACAATTTTATATTGATTTGGTGAAACAGTACAAGCATATTTTGCTTACTGGTTAGTAGCTAAAATAGTTTCATCAATGTAAGAACTCGTGTTTTTAGAAATTATTAATTGTGCAATATTTGATAGTCGGTGTTCATTTTATCAGCCTTCTCTTACAAAATAGCCAATATTATCTAATAATTAATATAACATTAATGAAATATGCTTAAAAAATTAAATTGTGTGGTCAAAGAGCAGACCCAAAACATGCTAAGAGAAGTCATCAACTAAAATTTAAGCAATCAAACTCAAAGTCAATATGCAGCAGCTGTACTGGTACTTTAAGCAGTTGTAGCAGACACCTATCATCATCATCACCATTTATTTATATAGCGCCACTAATTCTGCAGCGCTGTACAGAGAACTCACTCACAACAGTCCCTGGCCCATTGGAGTCTAAATTCCCTAACACACACACACACAGACTAGGGTTATGTTTTTTTTCGTTAGCAGCCAATTGACCTACGAGTATGTTTTTGGAGTGTGGGAGGAAACCGGAGCACCCAGAGGAAACCCACGCGAACACAGGGAGAACATACAAACTCCTCACAGATAAGGCCATGGTTGGGAATTGAACTCATGACCCCAGTGCTGTAAGGCAGAAGTGCTAACCGCTAAGCCTATCTAGCATTGATGAGATTATAATGGATTCTCAGGGGATGTGAAAGGGATTTCCAAATATGTAGGGATCATGTCAGCAGCCAATCCTATTACCAATAGATGTGGGGGTGCCTTGATAAACGCAATACAAATTATTTTAAAAAAATGAAGTAATGAATAAAACAGCACAATAATAATTATGTGTACAACAATGTATTATTAACATACAATATTATAAAAGTATATATATAATATAAAAGTAACAATAAGCCTGTATAATGTGCCTATACAGTGGTTATTAAAAGTATACATTCCCATTCAAATGTTATTTTGTCCGTCTGTCCACCCCTTCCCTTAGATTGTACGCTCCTCTGAGCAGGGCCATCTCTCCTCCTGTTTCCACCACTTCTAACTCTGCTCTCCAGCTACTTTGCCCTCCTCCTCGAGGGCCCTCCTCCCCCCTCTGGGGGTCTCCCTGTCTTCCGTGCCCTCCTTTTGGGCCCCGTCATTTGCGGATACTCCCCCCGCCCTCACTAGCTGTGCATTGAGCTTACTGAGTTACTGTGCTTTATGTTTACTGTACTGTGCTGTCTCACCTTGTATTGTAATTCGTTTTAGTCCCTGTACGGCGCCACGGACACCTTGTGGCGCCCTATAAATAAAAATGAATAATAATAATAATAATAATAATAATAATAATAATAATATTTTCTTACATCATAGAATCAAAATGAATTTATTTGGGAATTGTTACCACTAATCAACAAAGCAAATACATTTGTAATACCAAATAAGAACACAATGCTAAAGCTTTTTATTGGTTAATTACAAATAAAAATTTTTTACTACATATCTATTTATCCCTTTATTTTAATACTTAGTCACTACTAGTTTTGCACATCTGAACATTAAAATTTTCGCTGGTATTTCATTGCAATATTGCTCAAGTTTCATCAGCTTGGAATGAGATCATTGATGAACATCAGTTTTCAAATCATTCAACAGATTAAAATTTTAGTTCTGACTTGGCCACTGCAAGAGATTAATTTTTATTTATCATTTTTTCCATTTAAGCCACTGCAGTTTGTTTTGGTTGTATGAGTTGGGTAATTTACCAGCTATACAAAATAGATATATATTACCAAGGCCTAGGTATGTATCATGGGTTACTCCAAGATTTGCACTTGACTCTGTTGCCCCAGTAGTCATTATCAACCTTTGTCAGTCCCCACCTCAACCTTTGCACTTCAAATTTACCTGCTATCTTCACAAATGCTCCGGCATCATGGAACAGCTCTGGAGGAAGTCACGCATTCACGCACCTTCTTCACGTCAAGTTCATTCTCTACTCTTACAGTTATACTCTATCACTCTTTAAATAGTTCTACTTCAAGTTTCTCATTTCTTCCCAATCCACCAAAACTTTTGTTTTTTTGCCACTTTCAACTCCCTCCTATCCCCCCACCCATTCCCTCCTCCCAGTCTCCTCATCGCTCTCTGCCCTTATGACTCTTTTTTTTTTTTCAAGTCTTTCAGCCCTCCTCCTGACTCCTCTGTCTCAGCCATCAGGCCTTTACCTCCAATCCCACATTCAGTACCACCTGAATGTGGGATTCATGTTGAACTAATAGGGAATACCCATACCCTTTGTGAAGCAACGGGTGTGGCTATTTCAAAAACTTAGCTAACCAAGACACATTTATATGCATTTGTTTATATATATATTTATTATTTTGTTTGGAACTATTGTGAACCACTAGGAGTTTGGTTTTTTGCATTTCTGCTTGCAGGTAGGTCAGTGATAAAATACATACACATGAGAGTTAAGGCATGTCTGGAACTGAGAAAGGAAGGAGGGGATAAACTGGTCTCTGGCAAGGAACTTTCCATTGTGCACAAGTGTAACAAGCTGCTATGAACTCTCTTGCATCTCGATAAAGTGTACAGTAATCTCTGGAAAAAAGATCTAAAGTTGTTTTGACTCCTGCATGCCCTGAAAAAGAAGAAGTGTGAACCCACAACAATAACTTGGAGAGGAACTGAGAAGCTATAAAGGATTTACCTGGTGCAATGTTTGCAGGAGCCACCAGAGTAACTATACCTTTACAGTTGGGATATATGATTAGATGATCTTTGGATATGGTTGTCTGGTCAATAGAATCAAAGGAATGAGATAAGGCATGTTTCTTGCCATTCTTGGAGCCTGGCCAGAATGTAAGGATAAGATTATAGCAAGCGAAAAACAGGGGCCACCTTGCTTGGCAAGGGTTTAGACACTGTGCAGACTGAAGATACAAAACATTTCTGTGTACTCCAGTAGATATCGCCATTCTTCAAGTGTCAGTTAAGTTGTTAATAACTCCCTGTTTTCTTGTAAGTCTTCTTGGCAGGTTGAAGTTTCCATGAAAAGAACCCACAGGTATAAAGCTTCACAAAAGAAGTCCATTGCACAGAACCGCCCCTACTCCAAGAAGAATGGGCAGGTAACATCTAGTTGTCTGAGGATGCATGCAAATGTAAATGTTCTTGTTAGTAGAAGAAAAGCTTCAATGGTCACATCTTGGTGTTCCTAGTCTTCTGTTTCCTGAGCACGCTCCCTAAAGCGGATGTACACTTTATTGCAGAGCAAAATAAGGTCAAGAATTTAATAAGCTCAGATAAGCCTTGGCAGAATGTCACAACCAGCACTTCATTGTTCATTGCAATTCTGAAGTTAAATTCTGGGATTGCACAGCATATTGACCCACTGATCCCTGGTGAAGGTGATGAACCTTAGCACCAGCTGAGGACACACAACCTGGTTCAACAAAAATCTTTTTGAAGACCTCCAGGAATAAATCATGCAGTAATGGATCATCAATCCCCCAGAGAGGCGAGGTTCAAGCAAGGGACTGATTGGAAAGTAGTAAAATAGTATAAGCCACCTTTGCTGTCGCCAAGGAAAAATTCCCAGGCAGAAATTTGAGCTGGATCATACAGTTATTAATGAAGGCCCTACATATCTCTGGAAGTTGCTGATGCAGCAACATGTGTCTGTACTGGAGCTTTCCGGTCTGACGTATGCAATTGTCTGACGTAATGTATATTGAAGCATACTCATGCAGCTCGAGAGACCTTGCAGAAACGACCTCGTCTGAGTCTTACTTTTTCACTCTGCGAGTTAGATGTTGCTGGACGTCCAGAGGAGACAGGTTACTGGCAGAATCCATGGCCACAGTATTCTGCCACAATTCAATGACAGAGGCACAGAGTCTAACAAACCCCTGGAGGTATGGGCTTTGCTGCAGAAGGGCTTGTAGCTCGTGGACCTCAACCTTGCCTACAGGGGTGGTGTCAGGTACACAAAGATAGATCAAGAAGCCAGGACCACAGAAGACACATTAGGACATGCCAGGTTAGAGCCAGTCATAACAGGATCAAGCAGAAGTCAGAAAACAGGAAAATAGTCTGGAAACAGGCCAAGGTCAATTACACTAGATAATTTTCAAAGATATAAGAACACTGGAGTTCAGGTAACTAATAATCTTTAGCCCTAGTGTGCTCAGATTCAGGCTTATATAGCTGAGGATCGCTAAGCATTAGAATTTGGGTGACAGGCTGATGTCAGTAAGCACAGACCACCCCTTTATATTCCTCAGAGATCTGTACGCTGCTCCTATAGACGAACTGCAGCACCGGGTGCAATACATAAATAATTGATTTTGGTTGGAAATTTTGGCCAACACAACCTTTTCCCTTTGCACCAGTTTTTTAGAAATTTCCCCCAATGTACTTGTTCCTATACCTTTAAAAAAAGAAAAGTAGGACACAAGCCTGAATCAATTAGTTCCACATTGCTTAGGGAAAGGAGAGTCCTTCTGGGATTACATGAGTCACATCCACTACAGTTTTGACTCACTCTTTCTACCCACACTTTGAAAACTAAATTATGTGTCTTTTTTCAAAGCTAGTAATAACCAAATAATTACAATACACGAACAAGAGTGGATTTACATGGCTACAGTCCCAGAAGCAGTGCAATGACACAATTTGATTTGTATAAAACTATATGCAAATGTATAGTTCAAAGCAGGTAAGACCTTTGTTATCAGTTTATTTAACCCTTATTAAAGTCAACCCCGATTTATTTATTGACTAACTATTCAAATTATAATTATGCATCATACATTATATGCCAAAACAGTTTGAAACTGTCCAGCTTTATTAAGGTATACAACTGGTGTTACAACATACTTTATTAAAGCAAGACTATACTCAGAAATTAAAACACTGATTTTAAAATGTTATATAAGGGTCAGTTTTATTCTGATTCTTGGTATTTATTCAATAAAGGGGGAGTCTACTTTTGAACAGCTCCGCAACTGCCTTTGCACTGCAACACTGCAATTGCACCTGCTTCCCCTTAACTTGTAGCAAAGCAGGTAGCAGTGATGGGGGTATGTCACTACTATTACATGCTGCAGGGAGTCAATGAGATGTGAGCAAAATTTTTAAAACTGTTCCACAGATCTCTCTGGAGAATTCTATAAATTGCTCCTCCCCAGGATCTCGAAAATCTTACAAAATTTCTATGATACAATATTACTAGAGAAACAATCCCCTGCTTATTTTAACATGGCCATAATAAAGGTATTACCTAAACCAGGTAGAGACTTGAATTTACCCAGCTCATATAGGCAATATCACTCCTGAATACTGACTATTAAATATTGACAAAGATCTTTGCAGAACGGAAACAAGGAATTCTTCCCTCTATTATACAGACTGGTTTTATCTGGGGTCGGAACTCGGTCTCAAACATTAGAAAAGTCATCGCAGTACTTCAATCGGAGTGGGAGGGTAAGGGAGAAAATCCTTGCTATCCCTTGATGCCGAAAAGGTTTTCGACATGGTGGGATGGGATCACTTGTACGAAACTCTCTCTAGATTTGGTTTTTTGGTGCAATTTGTCGAAACCCTTAAGGTGTTTTATGTAGATTCCTTGTCACAGATAGTAGTAAATGGCCATGCATCCCCTTCTGTGCATATATGCAGAGGGACACAGATAAAGGCTGCCTGTTATCACCGCTCCTGGTAGCACTGGTACTAGAGCCACTGGCTATTGCCCTTAGACAGAATCAGGCATTTACGGGAATCAAAGTAAGAAACACAGAAATAAAGTTGTCCTTATTTGCAGATGACATGCTTCTCTTCATCTCCAAACCTGAACGTGCTGTCCCGGTGATCTTTGATGTGATAGAAAGATTTAGTCCCTTTACAGGATACAAAATTAATTTTCACAAATCGGAAGTACTGTAGTTGGGTATCCCCCAAACAAATGAAGGGGACCAACATGATTTTGGGATATTTCGAGTAGTGAAAACTACACTAAGATACCTGGGAATACAGGTGACTCCTTCCCCTCTCAAACTATCCTAGAGTAATTATAACCCTGTTATCAGCAAAATTCAGACCCCACTTAATAACTGGAGGCACTTGCGAGTATCATTAATGGGTAGAATAATAATCATCAAAAACATAGTTTTTCCCAAACTCTCACACCCTATGTTGATGCTCCCAGTAGCAGTCGTTAAAAGAGACGTAGCAAAATGTAATACTCTGTTTAGCCAATTTATATGGCAACACAAAAAAACGAAAATGGCTAGGAAGAGGTTGATACTACCAAAGAGCCAGGGAGGGCTGGGTTTCCCAGATATACAAGCTTTTAACAGATCTGCTATGTTTCGGTACATTTCAGATTGGTTATTAGGGATAGAACATTTTACTAATAAATCGCTAGAGGAGGAATGTTTTCATCCTTATGCACCAGCAGCCCTACTCCATCTACCCAAGGCAAAGATTCCATATAAAAAATTAAACAACATACTGTTCAGAGATACGTATACCGCCTGGATAACAATAACTAGCAAGCTAAAAAGTAACTCAAAATACACAAAATACTTGCCTCTTTGGGGTAACCCAGAATTCTCACTTGCAAATAAGATGTTTCGATTTTGGAAAGAGAAGGGAAATATGGCGGTGAAGGATATTTTTTATCCAGGGGGCACTTTATACTCTTTTCAGCAATTGCAGGAAAAGCATGCCTTCCCACATAGTCATTTCTATATCTACTTGCAGATTCAACTTATGCTTTGAGCAAGCAACGAACATTGGTACTAAATGATGTAGAGGGCACAGGTGATTTAGAAGCAATACTAGCTTTCTCTAGAATGAATAGGTTTAAGATTAAATACCTGTATACTGATCTGATTGATGCTGACCTTGAGAAAGTATGGTCCAAAACGTGGGAGTCTTGGAAACAAGATCTCCCGGATCTCTGCCCACATAGAGAGATCCTACGTTATACAAAACATACATTGAAAGCTCTCAGCTCTGCTAGACTTCAGGAAGTCCATATTAGAACAATTAATAGGACTTATCTATCGCAAATACAGAGCAGGTATATAGTAGCATCAGATTCTGGTATATGCCCTAAATGCCAGAAATCTCAAGCTTCATTGGTGCACAATATGTGGTCATGTCCAAAGATTACTAGATTTTGGAATAAACTGGTGGCATTTATAAACTTCACTTTTGATATACAGGTATCTGCCCATTATGAGATATTGTTGTTTGCAGTTTTTGACACCTGGAAAAATCAGATAAAAGATTTACAAATTATGCTGCTACTTACAGTTATAGTTACCCTGGCAAAGAATGCCATCTTAAGTAATTGTGTCTCTCATAAAACTCCATTGATAATGGAGATAAAATCGGAGCAGATGGAAACTGTATATTTTGATAGACGAGCTACCCTCCATGACTTGGAGAAAGGAGTCAAACACTTCCATTCTAAGTGGGGTGTTTATATAGACACTCTTGAAGAATCAACGCAGCTCCATATCATGCAGGTCTTTGAAGGTACTAGATGGTCCTTGTTAAGAAATCTATGAAGATGGAGGTTGAATGTAATTCTATTTAGAATAAGGATTTAGAGATGGCTGACTAAAAGTAGATAGTATATCCGCTGGTACCAGTTCTAAACAAGATGAGGAGTTTTTTGTAAACTAGATTATTTAGCAGGATGTTATAAATAAGTAGAGGGTGCTCTCTATGTCTATGGTCAACCTCGGCTCCCTCCCTCCCCCATCTTCTTACTTCATTCTTCTCTCCTTTCCATTTCTCTTTCCTTTTTCTCACTATGACTGTGCTATGTAAAAAAAAAATTTTTTATTTTGTACATTAGAGAAACATGCTACCTCGATGTGAGATAATGTAAATTTGTTCATTTCTATGAACAATAAAAAGTTTATTTAAAAAAAAGCCAAAAAACTGTTCCGCAGATTATTTGCCTTGTTCTGCATTTCCCTGCAAAACTGTGCATGTTTTGCTGGCAGGAATTGTCCATAAGTGCTCCGCACAAAATTCCTCCTGTCATATTCAACATAATCCAAGAGAGGAGTCTCTCTGACTCTCCTTCAACACTAGCCAATCACAATCTTGTGTTTTTTCGTTTTGGGTGCTTATGATTGGCTGTGGTGAATTTAAATCACAGGGACTACCATCTTTGATCTCTTAGCAGCAGTCAGTGCTAGTGTCAGGTGGGGCCTTTTTATATGGATCTTTCAGAGTTCAGGGATTCTCATTTTGACTATGAAGGAAAAATTTTTTTAAATATGATTTTATGTGTAATAAAGTGGCGAATGAAGGATTTGTCTAGTCATAATTTACCTTGCTGCTAATTTAACATTAACTGTTACCTAAATCCCTTATCAAGAGTTATCTTACCTAATAAATAAAGACACTTGACACTTGTTTGGTAAACAAAGGTCACAAAATTTTATTGAAAAAAAATGAATGTAGTGGCAAATAAAAAGCACTCCCAATCAGCTACCAGCCATTTCTACACCAAAGTTGTGACAACCAAACATGTACTCAGACACTTCTATGCAGCATAGACCCACTCTCCCTTGTATGGCTCAGTAGCTGGGACTGAAAGGACGGTGCCCCATAACTTCCCAAGGGGGAGTGTCACTAGCGATGAACCTCCCTCCATTTCCACCAAAGCTAGATTCCCAAACTAGGAACCTAAACCCACCACCATTGTGTTCAATCAAAGTCCAACAAGACCCCTAAATATCTGCGCCACCAAGCAAACAAAAACTTCCTCCATATGATGCACCTCATCTAACCTATACAAGTGAACGCACGTAAATTTAACCTTGCCGCGAGCTACTCCTGACCCCTCTTTACAGCAAAAAAACCTACCAGGGGTCAGGTTCATTTAAGAATGGTCCTTATTGAGGCGAACAGCAATATAAATGCCTCTCCATGTCCTCCTGGGGAGAATATCTGACCACATTAAGTAAATTCCTGACCAGCGAGGCAGAATCATATCGAGATCGGACTGAAACTCTAATCCCCTCATGTCCAAGTTCATGCTCACCCAAATTAATAACTAACTTGGCTTCATTTCAGGACAGAGTACTTAAAAGGAAGACTGGCGCATGACCTCAAAGCCTAACCAACGAATACCCCTCGCTCCCAGGAAATAGCTCACACTATGAGCTGAGGAACATTTACTGGCCCAGTGCCTTTCCTGCTGTCCACCGTCACTGTTGGAAAAAAAAAATTCACTTGCAGCGCCACCCTTCTCTGTGCTCCCTGCTCACGGACTGTGTCGAGAGTGACGTTATCATGCCCCGACATTGTCAAGGAGAAGCCACACCGTGGAGGGCACCGAAGAGACGAATACAGAAGAGGAAGAGAAGCAGAGGAAAAGAATGCAGGGGGGGACATAGTGTGAAAATGCAGGGGAGGGGGGGGGCAGCGTGAAAATGCAGGGGGGGGAACTGTGAAAATGCAGGGGGGGGAGTGAGAAAATGCAGGGAGGGAACAGTGTGAAAATGCAAGGGGGGGGAAACAGTGTGAAAATGCAGGGGGAGGGACAGTGTGAAAATGCAGGGGGAGGGACAGTGTGAAAATGCAGGGGAGGAAAGAGTGTGAAAATGCAGGGGGAGGGACAGTGTGAAAATGAAAGGGGGGCAGTCTGATAATGCAAGGGGAGCATAGTTACATAATGAAGGAGGGGGCGCAGTGTGGCAAAGGAGGTCACAGTGTGATGAAGGGGGCATTTTTTTCTCATCTATACTTCTCACAAAATTAATTTGCTAAAAATGTAAAATTTTATTGCAAAGAATACATATTCTGCATTTAGATTATTCATATAACAATAAATGTACACTGTTTAATGTACTTATTTGTAATAATCTCTTTGTGAAAGTTTACAATATGATTTGTATTAAAAGAAAAAATGCATTAGTGAATGAACAAATAATTTGTAAAAGAGAAGGGCGCAAATTTATTTTTTGCAGGGTGGGCACCAGACATTTGCCCTTGGAAGATACCTAGTGCTTTCAGTCCCTAGAGAATCCAGCCCAGTGCTGAACAGCCTGAGTTTGGTTGTCATTATGGCAGGGGGATCCCCTGCTGCGGGTCCCCTTGCTATAGTGTCACTCACCCCGGCCTCGTGCTTGCTATGGTGAAATCTGGGGACCCCACAATTTTTTCCCCCCGAATTCACCACAACCATCAATAGCCCGGCAGCACTAGAGTTAATGTTGGTTAGAGGTAGGGACTCCACGTTTCATTTTGTCTTTTAAAATGAATCTATTTTTATACTTTATGCAGCCGGCAGGTCCTACGGCTGTATAGCCGCCGGACCTCCTTGCATTAGCCCCTTAATGCCGACAGTGTAAATTGCATCATTTTCAGTGTCTGCAACTACACTGCTGGCAATTTCTTGTGTCACCATTTGGTACATATAGGTATTTCGGGTGTTGGGTTTTTTGTGTGTCACTTTTTCAAATGGTCAGTGTTTCCAACATGTCGCAATTTTAAGTGGCTTTTTAGTGTCTTTCTTTATGCTGTCGGAATTTTACTCATCAGCATTTCGTACCCTACCCCCTCAAGCCTGCTCTATTCATAGCAGGCCTAAAATACCAACCAACTAATCCAACCAGGTGAAATGACAATTCTAGGTCCCATTACCTACAGCACCTCACCGCACCGCAGTGGATCATAGACATATACCATACTCCATTCATGTGTGTCTCAGGCCTGGCCCAGCACTATCAAGCCAAAAAAATACCAAACTGCCATCCAACCAGTCGACAATAGAGTCTGGTTCAGTGTGAAGGAGTGACCGTTCCTGACCACGCCCCATGTCATTGCGAAGGTAGAAGGTGTGAATGGCCATGGGAATCCCTGAGGGACTCCCAGTAATGGTCGGCGCGTCATTAGACGCACACTGCGCATATGCCAATCGGGGCATTCACAGTAACAAATTCTAAGGCCAGTAATGGCCCCTGCATCCTCAGAAGCAGACTGTGCAGGCGCCGATATGCTGGTTCATATCTAAGAGCTGCACAATGCAACTCTACAGGGAGCCAGGAAAGTACAGGCTTTGGAGGCTTTAAAAAGCCTCCAAGCCTGTGCAGGGTACACTCTGTTCTGGACCCCTTACACTGCACTACAGAAAACTTACCTGGCTCATGGTCACGCTTCCCTGTGCATACTGCAACATCTAAAGGTATACATTATCTGTATCTTGCAATATACTCCTCCATTATTCTGCCATAAACTATCTACATTATCTTGCCATGTGCTATCTTGCAATATATATTCTATCTACACTGTCCTGCAATCTATAAACTATCTTTCCTGCAAACTATCTATAATAGTGTACTATATCTATATTGTGCCTACCTAACACTGTACTATGTCTATACCAGTGTAGGCTAACCTGTGACACTCCAGGTGTTGTACAACTACAAGTCCCAGCATACCCTTCCAGCAATAAGTTGCTATATATTGGCAAAGCATGCTGGGACTTGTAGTTGCACAACACCTGGGGCTAGAATTACTAAGCTGCGGGTTTGAAAAAGTGGGGATGTTGCCTATAGCAACCAATCAGATTCTAGCTTTCATTTATTTAGTACCTTCTACAAAATGATAGCTAGAATCTGATTGGTTGCTATAGGCAACATCCCCACTTTTTCAAACCCGCAGTTTAGTAAATCTAGCCCCTGGAGTGTCACAGGTTAGCCTATACTGGTCTATACTGTGCCTATCTAACACTGTACTATATCCATAATGCTGTTTTATACTGTGCCACTACTAATCTACCACCAGGACTGATGCAAGGTTTCTGGGCACCCTAGGCAAAGCCCCAGCCTGCCACCCCTACCGCCCCCCAACACCTTAGTCCCATACTCATAAACTCATCAAGAAGAGAACTGAATGCTTCAAGTCAGGAACATTCACATTGCACATTTCCATAGTGCCTAAATTTACAGTGATTAAAAAATAAAGAGAACAAATATATGTGGTGGTCGAGTACTGATGGGATTTCCTTCCCTTCCCTTGTCCTCCAGACACGAGTCAGGTGCTTTTTTTGGTCGGATATCCGGTGGTCAGGAGATAAATACTTCAATGAAAGGGACAAGGATTGGTCAAATAACTTGGGTTTATTAATAATGCGGTAAAGATAATTTTGGTAAGACACCGCGCCACTGACCCCTTCAACTCAATGGTAATGACAAAATATTCATTTGATCAACATAGAGCACAATAGCATTTAACATGTAATATACACTTGGTGAGTATAAGGCACAATTGCGATAACATCTTCAATAACAATAAATCAATTTTAGGTAAATCACTTAACATTAACATTCAACTAAAACATTTGGTGCACCAATATTATCCCTGGTAACGTTACCATATTTTACACTCAGTCCTGGGCTGACCTGTGCACAGGAATTTTGTAGTACATTAAATCTGTCATCCTCCTGGGCACCCTCTTCAGTTCAACTGTCAACTGTCATTCCCACTGTGTCTCTCTCAGCCTCTAGTAACCCCTTGTAGCTCTGAATTTTAAAAGCGTTTATGTACTTCCTCTGTGCTGTTTAACAGGGTTTTGGGGCACAACATACATATACACTATATTGTAAAATGAGGTAAATGATAAGTGACGTTTAATTCCACACAATTATTGGGATATAATACAAGAATATTGAACATGAGGTAGAAAAGCAATATACCCGAAACCTGATTTTAATCAATGATATCATATCATTTTTAAAATTTTGCTATTTAACGTGTTTATGTTTTATGGAAGTAGAGGTTATTTTTTAAGTGTGAACTTTTTGTGAGTATAACATCCTCCTAGATCATTTCCACATTTCTGATGAGTATAAGTGGACTTTTATTGGTTATTGTTTATGGTTGTTTATTTAAAAACTTTAGGTCACTATCCGACCTAAAAATGAATGTATACTGCCTGTCATGATGTCACAAAGCTCCTGGCTCAACTGCTGTTGCTGTTCTTCAAGTTCTACGTTATATAGGCACCATCAGAGCAGACTTAAGTCTTTAGGGAGCCCAGAGAACACTCAGGCGGGGGGGGGGGGGGGGGGGGGGGCGAGTGTCCCTATTGTCTAGTCAGAGTTGTACACATTCAAAGTGTGGGAGGGCACAGGCACACATGGGCAGGGGGGGACAGGCACACATTGGCAGGGGGACACAGGCACCTGAGGTGTCATGGTGTTGTCAGTATCACATATACAACTCTCTTTACCTTACACTCCAAAGTTTCTCCAGCTTCTTAGTCTAGGGGGCTGAACAGCGCTTTTCCTTTTTCACAGTAATTCTAAGCAGTGCTGCCACCACACCACCTCCCTTGCTGCACTCTCAGCTCTCTGGGCTGCATCTGAATGTACCAAGCTCAGGAATTAATGGGGTGCACTGGTGCACAGACAATCAAGTTTCCGCCGGAGTCTGCTCCTGTAGCCCCCGACATTGCAAAATTCCCCTTTACAAATCATTGGGCGAGGAGTCGGCAATGGCACCCCCGCAGCCGCTAACACCTGCATGTCACCCTGGCTGTGACCTGTCAGTAGCTATCCGGGGGTGAGTGAGGATCTGAGCGCCATCGCTCCTTCAGGAGCTCCTCTGTGGCAAATGATAGCTGTGCAGGAGTGAAGGGGAGGGCGCCTTGCTGCGCAGCTGTGCAATGTGTCACTGAATGAATCCATTGCACATCTTGGTTAATTCATAAGATGCGCGGCGGCTAATGGCATTGTAGGTCAGTTAATCATGCCCGCTGCTGCCACTAGTCTTAGACATTAGACATTATTAACTATTATACATGGCTTCAGTGGTGCCCCCAGAGCACGGAGCCCTAGGCAGCTGCCTAATGCTGCCTAATGGAAACTGTACTATCTATATTGTGCCAAACACTGTACTATCTATACTGTGCATAGCACTGTACTATATCTATACTATGCTTATGCATAGTATAGATATAGCATACCTCTGCATCTCCCCTCACTCTGTGCCCCCTCTGCCTCTCCCCTCACTCTGTGCTCCCTCTGCATCTCCCCTCACTCTGTGCCCCCTCTGCCTCTCCCCTCACTCTGTGCTCCTTCTGCATCTCCCCTCACTCTGTGCCCCCTCTGCCTCTCCCCTCACTCTGTGCCCCCTCTGCCTCTCCCCTCACTCTGTGCTCCTTCTGCATCTCCCCTCACTCTGTGCCCCCTCTGCCTCTCCCCTCACTCTGTGCTCCTTCTGCATCTCCCCTCACTCTGTGCCCCCTCTGCATCTCCCCTCACTCTGCCCCCTCTGCCTCTCCCCTCACTCTGTGCTCCCTCTGCATCTCCCCTCACTCTGTGCCCCCTCTGCCTCTCCCCTCACTCTGTGCTCCTTCTGCATCTCCCCTCACTCTGTGCCCCCTCTGCATCTCCCCTCACTCTGTGCCCCCTCTGCATCTCCCCTCACTCTGCCCCCTCTGCATCCCGGGGGCCAGGAAGCAAAAAACAATCATTGACAAGCGGCAGGAGAGAGGAGGATGCTGGGTCCCGGGCGGCGCCGGATTGGTATACGTTTTTTTTCTTTCTTCTCTACCCGGCCGCGGCACCCCTGGCACCCGCGGCGCGCACTTTGGGAACCACCGCTGTACTATATATACTGTGCATAACACTGTAATATATATATATATATATATATATATATATATATATATATATAAAAACAAAAACAGACATAGGTCCTCTGCACTCACCATGTACAGACTGGGGTGCAAGAGGGGGTTGCCCACATTGTATAGACAAGAAAACAGGGATACTCTGCACTCGCCAAACACATAATTAATGCTATATCAAGTACTGTTCTATATTAAAAACAGGGAATGTTAGTTCCACATATTGCAATATATGTTTAAGCTGACTAACTCACGCCAAAGTCTTCCCATTCTGGTCAGTCCTAACATGATCAAATGCTATGCTATTTTATCTGGGCTTAAGGCTTACCTGCACACAGCTTTTAAAGGCAGCTTAAACATATATTGCAATATGTGGAACTAACATTCCCTGTTTTTAATATAGAACAGTACTTGATATAGCATTAATTATGTGTTTGGCGAGTGCAGAGTATCCCTGTTTTCATATATATATATTTTTATATATATATATATATATATATATATATATATATATATATATATATATATATTCATATATATATTCATACCTTTTGCATCCTGATCAAGTCCAGATGGGGGTAATTACAGAAGCAACTTAACAGTATATGAAAACAAACAACAATAATAATAGCGTCTAACACTTGACTCAAGCTGCAGAGTGACCTGGGTTAAAGAAACACTAAAGACATAACTGGGAAGTGCTAGATGGTACTGGGGAAGACACACTAACTATTGGGGTGGGAGAGGGAGCTGACAGACAAGAGAAGTCAGATGGATGGACAGAGAAGGGCGTAGGCAAGGGAGTGGGTGAGGAGGACCTCGGAAGCTGAGAGACAACCATGGGTGCAGCAGCGCTAAGGAAAGCAGCAAAGGTAGGGAAGGTGAAAACAGCGCAAACTGACCGTGAAAGATAGTGAAGAATCATTCAATAGACATCAGGAGAAGCATAACATTAGTGTCATGTTTGCTTGGGGGGATGGTGCAGAAAATAGGCATTAAATGGAGTAGCGGGCAGAATGCAGGTAACAGAGATCGAAGAGATGTATGGATGCTGTGCATCCGCAGCCAAACTCTGCCGGCTGCAGGAAGCAGTGAGGCAGATAACAGGCACTAGGAGCCGCCAGTGAATGGATGTGATATAGTAGTAGGAGAGAAATACAATGTAGGGCTTGGCACAGCATGATCCTAAGCAGGAAGAGGGAGAAAGGAAAAGGAGAAAATAGGGGGGGAAATGGAAAGGAAAGACCAAGAAAATTCAGGGAGGGGGGTAAACAAACAAACACAAGCTGGCAAAATGAAGAGGAAAAAGAAAAGAAAAAACAAGGAATAGAGAGACAGTAATAAGAATAGGAAATAAAGTGAAAGGAGGGGAAAAGATGTAGAATAAAATAATGCATAGATAAATAAAACACTGCACACCACTGCATTGCTCACAGCAGGTACACCACAAAATTTCTAGTGGCCAGAGATAGAAACCAGCCTATGCATCTTATAAAACCTCCCCAGCTCAGGCCATCCCCCTGATTGGCTGACTAACTATACTCAATAGCCCTAGTAATATTTACTCTTGCAGGCTCATTTTTTTTCTTCTTCACCACACCCTGGATGCTTATATGTCCTTGGGCCAAATCCTGCTCTCTGTTATCCTTTATTCAGTTTCAGGGTACCCTTTTCATTAAATTGGTATTAATGGAGTGGCAAGGTTGCTACTCCTGGGGACCTAATCTTGTTAATTACTCTATCAGCAGCCTTATCAATTTCAGGAATTCACCTCTGAAGCTGGCAGGTGCTTTCTTCATTGATTGTGCATATATTGAATAAATATGTGGGCATATTTTAAAACTTTTTTTGTGCTAAGTTTGTGTGTGAGAAACATTATATCTGCTTTACTATAGAGGCTCTTCGTTTTAAAAATAAAAATACTGGATGCTTTTTTCTCTATCAAAGCAAATGTTGACAAACTTTTCTTGTGCGTGTGACCTGGCTGGGTGTAAGTATATCTGGATGTAAGTAAGCCTGACATAGACCTGGTGCATATATTATTGGTGCAGAACTGGATGCATCTTTTGATGCCTACACCTCAACATATGGGTGTAAACATGAAATTTGTACATGCAGCTTTCTAGAGCTTATTTTTAAATGCATACTGTATGTATCCAGCTTAAAGTATTTATTATTAGCCATCATTGAAAGAATAATGATTCACCTCCAGTCAGTCACTGTCAAAGGCAGTGATTTATCTCCTACTCCTCTGGTACTCTCCAGTGAGCATCAAGGGAGATACTTGTTTAATAACGTATAACTGGGACCTGTAATATTGAGCACACAGCTCTCCTGTTTGCCACTTTTGTATATGTCACTGTCATATTTGACAGGTAATTGATTGGGTCTGACTAAGCAGGGATTATAGCGCATAGAGTTAAGTCCTACCTAGTTAACTATTAGAGCTGACCACAGCCCTGTTTGTGTACACATGTTGAGGGATGGGATATATACTCTGTAAGGAGTGTAAATGCTCAGCCAGTTTAGCAGACAACCCATATATCCTTTTCTGACTCTACAAGAGAGTCACATTTATACACCACCTTGGAAGTAGCAGTAATTAGGATATGACCACTACTTTCAAATGGCACATCATTTGAATCGATGTGCCATTGAAAGTAGTATGCAAATACAGATATAGCAAGCATTAACATGGTACCCAGAGCAGCACGATTTCTACATATTGCAACATTCATGTGTTACCACTCTGCATCATAGATAATGTAACGTTCTCCAAGTACTGTCCGCTTTGGAGGCTCTTTCAGTGCATTACGGAAGTCATTGGAAAAATGCAATTTTTTGCTGCTCAGTGGCATCACTAATTTATTCACTGGAGAGATGTGTTGGGAAAATTAAAAGTACTTAAAATGTATTATCTCTACTCATCACGGAGAGCAGTTATCAGGGCATGAAAAGGAATAAATATAAAAATATATTTCCTATTAAGTTTGGGTCAGTTAAGTGACTATTATATATTTTTATTTATTTATTTTATGCGTTGATTTATTCAGTTCCCTTGTACATCATTTGTGTGGTCCAGCAACAGGCTATAGTGGGTTCTGGGGTAATGGGTAAAAATGTATGGCAAATTTGACATCCCAGTGATATCAGTACAATGCAGAGTTTTGTGATGATTTAAAAATAAAAGATGCTGATAATGATGATGATAATGGGATAGGGGTCACTTCTATCCTTGTCCCCATGATATTAAGATACAATATAATAATAAGTAATTAATGTACAGACTGATACAGGGGGTTATAGAGTATAGTGTATAGAAGTCGCATGCCACATTGTGACCACAAGTGCCTGTTGCTGACTTTAGCTGGTCACATTGATTTGAGTGTGGCCATTCATGTCATTGATCAGTTTCTGTGTTGTGGTCCCCTCCCCCAGATGCAGATGTTCATTTTAAAAGCCCCATAGTTTGCAGGCGTAGAGCTATCCACAGGAATAATGCATTCCTTTAAAATGGCTGTGGAACAGTAATGATGAGAGGAAGGATCAATCAGAAGCCACAATGTCTGTGATTGCAGACTCTCATTAGTCCTCCCAAACACAGCCCTCTTCGAAGCGTCATACAGCCTGATTTTCAGCCAGGGCTGTGCACTAACCACAGCCCTAGTTGTGAAAAGGACTACACAGAGCAGCCCCCAGCGCTCCAGGAAAGGGGCATAGCTAATAAGCTACACATGGTAGTGCAGCTTTAATAAAGAAGTTTTAAAAAGTACTTTTACTGGCAAAAAAAATATACATACAATACTCCATACAAACCATGTTGCACTGGAAGGGGAGGTAAATTTAAAATGTGAAGGCAGATTAATAGTTGGGGTAGGGCATGTCCTAGATCAACTTTAAATATCAGTGTACAAATAAGCTATCAAGTATTTGTGGGCTACATGTCAAAACAGCCAGTATTTAACTTATGTCCAAAATAATAAACTCATTTGCACCCCTTGCATTGCAACATGGTTTTGTCCAGAAAACTTGAGTAAGAAAACTTACTCAACTTTTTTGCTTAACTTTCCTTAATAAATCAGGCCCCTGGTCAACAAAAGTCAGGATTGTTGGGGTTATGCAGTTTTAACAGTGCAGCAAGAATATGCAAAAGTGTACTAGATTTATGAAAACCCTCCTCTGACGAGCACTTTGTGCTAATTTTAGGCCTTATCTAACCTGCTTTTCATATAATCTTGCACAAAGCGCAGGGAATGAGAATTCCCTTCACATCCAGTATCATGAATAAGTTACTAGTTTATTCTAGTGATTCTATACTTAGATTTATAAATGTCACCCACCATTTGTATGCACTTTCTTGCACTTTTACACTTATTACAATCTTTCATTCCATTTATACTTATCTATAGGTAGCATTTAATTTTATTTAGTTAATGTGTAAAACACACCTTTATTCTTATTCCAATAAATGCATAAATAAAAACACAAGAGAACAGAAAACAGCTTTGCAACAACACAGGTTAAAAACCTAACATCACTGCTAAGTCCAGTGCTGACTAATTACACATTGATTAGCCCGCTATTGTAATTGAATAGAAAACAGCTGAAACTGATCTTTAAAAAATTATCATAGATCCCTATGTTGAATGCTTGGTGTGATGCAGAGTGGATGCTTGACAGAGCATAGATGCAGCTTGCAGTATTTTTGTTAATTTTTTTTGCTTATTCGCCTTTGAGCATTCAACGTGTGTTGTTCTGAGTGGCTGCATGCGCGGCCCATTACCATAGTGATCTATAATCCCTTAAAGTTCTGTTTGAGCTGCATACTGTTGAACACAGCTCAAAAGGATGGGCAACACAGATTGAATGCCCAAGTGCTTGAAACCCTCCCTACACCCCAGGTGTCCAAATTAAGTCCTCAAGGGCTACCAACGGTTCATATTTTCTAGATTTCTTTTATCATGCACAGGTGATTTAATCTATTTGGCTGGGTCAGTAATTATGCCCCCTGTTTCTACAGACAGAAAATCCTGAAAACATGTACTGTCGGTACCCCTTAAGAACTGAACTTGGACACCTCTGCTCTACACAGAACTCAAAAGTTGTAGGCTGTCTTCTGGATGTATGGAATTTAATTTAAACATACCTATTGTCTACCCACACTGGAGGAAGCTGTTTTGTAGGATAAAGTACTGTCATAGTTCAGTTATTTCATTATACATAGTTAATTGAAGAACTACAACCTTTTAAAACATAAAACTAAACAAATCTGCCCTGGCCTGACTGGCTCCCACCCAGCACCGGTGCTAGGGTCCTTGGCGCCCTAGGCACAATGTGAAAATCGGCACCCCCCGCAGTGGGTACCCTGTCAAAATTGGCGCTGCGCTTCCCTCCCCTCAGCTCCCCTCCCCATGTCTTTCTTTATCTTACCTGCATGAAGCTGCTCCTCTCTGCTCTGTCTTCTCCCCTCCCCTCACAGACACTGTCGGGCCGTGATGATGTCATCATCACGGCCTGTCACTGTCAGTGAGCGGAGGGGAGGAGACAGAGCAGAGAGGAGCAGCTTCATGCAGGTAAAATTCATAGCCCCTTCCCCCCTCTCCTCCCCGTGGATTTCCGCACAGTTTTAAATGACCATAGTCATTTATTTTTTTATTTTGAGGCGCCCTGCAGAGCCTGGCAATTGCCTAACCTTGCCTAATGGGAGCGCCGGGCCTGCTCCCACCCCTATGAAAGGGACGTTGATAGGCATGAAATAGTCACAGTACCTTAAGAGGACTGTGAATTATAATGGCCTTAATGTGGCTTTTTGATTTTGGTTACAACTGCCCAAAGACAGAACTTCTGTTATAAATAACACCTCATGTTTTACTATAATTTCACCTTGAAAACACTTTAATGTAGTCTGTCATCATGAATTGCTGTATCCAGACATGAGACTCTTCCCACTTACAAGTAAATAATCAACAACTGCTTCTCAGACCCAAGTGTGTCTGTGGGACTCTACTTCAGCAAATATCAACTCAGGGGTTGCAGGATAGCTAAAACCCTATGTCCACAACAACATTTCTCTCACCACTCTCACCACCCTGCTTATTATAATCCCTAATAGGCATCAGTCTTGTCAAATCATTTAGGATGGATTGAAATGAGAAGAGGCAGGTGAGAGAGAGGACAGACAAGTGAATGGTGCAATTGAGACAAGAGATAAGGAAAAAGAGAGAGAGTGGATAAGAGCTTTTTGTTTGTCAATGATGAGGAAGGATCTAATCATGGAGTTGTTTTGAAGGTGGAAGCAACAGGCTTGGAAGAGCGACTGGCAATGATAGGTGAAGGAGAGGGAGGTGTCGACTATGATACTCAAACTGCAGACATAAGGAAGAGAGAACAGCTTAGTGTTGTTCAAGGATATAAGCGAGAGATGGGTTGTTTCGGAGACATCCATAAAACCTAAAAATTGACTGGCACATTTGATTGCTGTTTAGGCTTCCCCTAATACCATCAGGCTCTTCTGCAGGCTCCTCTGTGATTACCTCTTCCCCTAATGCAGGCACATCTGCAGGCTTTCCCTTCTTAGAGTCAATTCCCACCACAAGGTCTAGACTTTTTCTAAACTCTACCACCTAGCTGAGCAACTGGCCACAACAGTTCTCTTAGGCTTTCCTGTACACACTCCTTACTCTCATGAACCAGTAGCTGATACAGTCTGGTTGTTGGTCTCCAGGAGAAGAAATAATGAATCTTGCAGGATGAGCAGTTCAACATAACAATGTAAATTATGTGCCCCCACAATCAGAGATACAGCTAGTGCTTGGAATATCCAGCATGGAATCTAAATTAAAAGACCATTTTAATTTATGAAACGTTTAATACTACCTTGCAGATATAGACAACATATTTACACAATCACATCCTGTTTAACTTTATATGTTAAATGAATATTGCAGGTAGATGCACGGTTATGAGCTCTATTTTGTGTTGGAATGGTGGGGTCGAGTTTTGGGACAAGAAGGGCTATTGATTGCTTTAATTTAATATTGGGGCTGGCTGGGGGCTAGTCCTTTTTATTAAATGAGAATGTTGTTAATTTAATTTTGGGATAGTTGAGGGTAGAGATACTTAATTATGAAACGTCCAACTGTTGTGTGAAACCCCTGATGATCTTGTGTGCCGTCACTTACTTGGGAACCATGATATGATGTTGCCCTCCTCTTCTGCTTTGACTATGGCGTTGGTGTGGCATCCACGACCAGAGAGTCCCCTGATTACTTAGGTATTTAAACACAATTAACATGGAGTGGACAGTGGTCTGCAGTGCAAATGTCAAAGAGGGTTGTGTGCCAGACCATTCCATAGATTGCATCTGTTGTAGGCATTCAGTCCCCTTAAATGCCCCCTCCCTCTTTTCCGTACAGGTGTCCTCATCGCTCATCACAGTACATTCCCCCTCTCCCTCATCACAGTACATTCCTCCTCTCCCTCCTCACAGTACATGCCTCCTTACTCCCTCATCACAGTACATTCCCCCTTCCTCCTCAGAGTAAATATCTCCCCACTCTCTCATCACAGTAAATACCTCCCACATTACAGTAAATAGTCTGTTCCACCCCTCATCACAGTAAATGTTGCACTCCCCTCAACCATCCCATCAGAATTTATGTTCTGCTCTCCCCCACCGTCCCATCACAATAAATGTTACGCTCCCCCCACCATCCCATCACAATAAATGTTACGCTCCCCCCTCATCATTCCATCACAGTAAATGTCCCCCCATCACAGTAAATGTTCCCCTTCCCACCATCCAATTACAGTAAATGTTCCACCCTCCCCATCCCATCACAGTAAATATTCCCCCACCCCAGTAAATGTTCCCCTCTCCCCTCCCCATCACAGTAAATCTTCCTCTCTCCTCTCCCCCATCACAGTAAATGTTCCCCTCCCCCGTCATAATAAATGCACTATTAACTTACCTTCTTGAAGCGGAGAAAAAGTGGGCCGGTTGGTCAGACTAAGGGGCCCAGACAGACAGAGAGGTCTGTCCAGGGCCCCTAGTCTGTCTGGGACCCTTATAGCTGTACTGCCTATACCCTCTGATGGTGGCCTCCTCATGAGCATTACAGGTTTTGACAAGCTCCTCACTTGCTCCGCCCTGTCTGTATTATAGTTTGGGTTTTGGTGGGGTATATCTGGCATAAACCTGAGTACAATCTGATTTGGGGAGTGTGTTGGTAACAGTTTTGGTGTATAAATCAGGTACACCTTTAGTTGAAAAATAATACTAAATACCACTTTGCATAAGGCATCAATTCCTAAAATTAAGCAGATTCAATATACTTTAAATACATAGGTTCTAAAGCATTGAAGTTTGGTAAGTGCGCCTTTAGGGAGAATGCTCCGAGATGTAATATGCTGTACCTTTTCCCTCTGTCTAATAAATCCATATGGTTTGTCCACCTACAGTACATTGCTAATGGTACTAAAGACAAGTACTTACATTAATTGTGTTTTTTGCTCGTCAGTGTCGTTAAAAAACACCAGTTGAGATTGCAATTCTGTGCATGTCCACACCTAGATAGGTAATGGCGCTACTGATGAGTACACTAAACAATAGTGTTTTGAGGAGGTACGTGAAAAAAAAGAAAAAAGGCAAAATATTAACCAGATGGGCAATGCTGTAGTGACTAGAACTGGCTTTACTTTTTTTATACTGGCCACTAGAATGGCCTCTGCTTTGTATACTGGTCAACTTAATAGCTCTGCTCTATATACTTTCCACCAGGGCTTTATTTTTTATAGCAGCCATCAGAATGCTGGTCATTTGCAGAGTATAAAAAAGCTGGGTATGACTTGCTGAACAAGTGTGTAAGAAAATACAGCAGTACCTCTGTGCATGAAAATGTGTCCTCTAATTAAAGTATGTTGCTGATATATATTTGTATACTGTATACTGAATGGTTATTTGTGTAAGAAAGGATAAAGACAACAACTATTATCTAAAGCCACACCCACATTTTAATTTTGCATGCATGTTATATTCCTCAGTTTATCTTCAATAAGTCGTCATTATCAAATAAAGTTACCACTCCAACGTTACAACAATTATAGTTTAAATTTAGGATCTAAAGTTGTAGATACATTTAGGATATTTCAATTTAAAGTGATTTATTTTACTAATAAAGGTAAAAAAGAAGGGACCTGGATGTGATTTTCGATGAAAGTTGTTCCAAGTTTGAATTAGATTGTATAAATTTATATTGGCCTCTGTGTTTCCAGCAGGTAGTTAGCAGTAAAAGTTAAAGTTTTGGCAGCGACTTTAACATTTGAATGTAAGATAATAAATAATAAAAATGGGGAAGAGTTATGAACCAGGTATATATCAGTGCAATCAAAGTCTCCCTTTGTGAATGTGGAGAGAATGACAAGTGAGGCTTTTAGGACAAACGCACTTAAAGGGCGACAGGGTTTGTAACAAGCTGAGTAATTACCTGGTGTAGTTTATCATGGGGTGGGTTCCAGCCAATGGTTGCTCACCTGGGAGGGACCTTGATAGAATATAGCAGGCTGCACTTCCTGCTTGTGTTCACTTGCAGCACGAGATTCCTGTAGGAGACCCAGCAGCAAGAGAAACGGATAAGTACCACTTGTGGATTTATTCATTGTCTATTAAACTTTATTCTCATCTGCCCTCGTCTTTCACTTTATATTTTGCTCCCCTCTATTTATTGCTCTACTCTCTCCTTGTTTCCCCCTTTTTTGTTCTGCCTTTTTTCTTTTCACCAACTCTTTTTTTTTCTCCTCTTATTCCTCCCCCTCTCTCCCCGCTTTCCCATCTCACCCCGCTGTCCTCCTCTGTTCTGCCAACATGCCCCGTCCCAGGAGAAATGCCCCACGCCCGGCGCGCCTCAGGTCCCCCTCCCCCCCTCGCTCCCGCCGCCATCTTGCCCCCTCTTCCTCCTCTCTTCCATCATCCTCCTTCCCTCCAGCCATTACCTCTAGCGGTGTCCCGCCTCTGGTCCCCACTGCAGGTCATCCGCCCGTTGTTACAGCCGCACGGCGCGGCCGCGGCACCCCCTCTCTTCTCCCGGCCGGTTCGCGCATGCGCAGAACGCGCGCCCCATCGCGCCCGGCCGGGTCCCGCCACGCAGACTCCCCGGCATGGTTGGCTACAGGGTCAGTCAGCGGCACAGTCAGGGACAGCAGCGGTCAGCCCCAGCAGTGGCAGGCAGGCACCCCCCCTCCCCCGGCAGGCGGATATGCCCCAAGTCCTGTCAGGAGCATGGGCCAGGCCCTAGGCACGCTATGCCCCATCACCCCCCCTGAACCAGCAATGAGGGCTAGGTATCAGGAGCACAACCCTCCTGCCCCCCATCAATTGTCCTTCCCTCCCAGCCCATTTCTCCCCCATAGTAGTGGGGCATCTGCATGGGGGTCTAATCCAGGTAGGGATCATCAGGGTTTGAGCATGTCCCAGGCCCGTACCCCACCTCACGGGGACCACCGTCACCAACTAGGGGGGGTCACACTTCCCGCCAGACACACAAGAGATTTTGGAGACAACACCCAGGCGCCGGTGCGGCCCTATTTTCAACGCCAGCGTATGTTTCCTCCGGCGTCCCGCCTATACACGTCTCATTGGGCCTCTTCCCCGGGGTACGGGGCGGGGGGGCCTTATTACGGGGGTCAGGGGGGTAGGTCCGACAATTTCGTAGTCGATTATCACCATTCCAGCGGCGGTAATTTCGGTTCAGGGCCCCCTCCCCTCCTTGGGGATAGCCGCTTACAGCGGAGGCGGGAGTCATTTTCAGCGTCCCCCAGTACGGCCCGCGTGTCAGCCCCTAACCTCTCTACCGAAGACAGGGATAGTAACACGGCGCGGCGGCGCTTGGACTATTTACCCAGACATCAGATGACTGTCCCCCTTTCCGTTTCAGAGCCTACTGTTATGCATCTGGAGACGAGGGTCGGCAGTCGCGACCGTCCGTGTGCTGAGGCTCAGGATCAGACGACGGCAGAACGGAGGGTGGAAGCGATCCAGGACACGTCAGGAGGACAGGCCACAGCTGTGTCGCTAGGGCAGACGTCTGTCGGTGATGGGAATCCTGCTCCTGCTGGTGAGTCCAGTTCCGCTACTATACATAAGTCACACTTGTTGGATTCACCCGTCCTCTCCACAGATAGTGAGTCCTCTGGCTCGGGTGATAGACCCAGGAAACTAATTAAGTTGTTGGAGACTGAATTGCTAGGTAAGCGGAGTAAGCACGCATCCCAGTCAGGAGACACAGATCTACCAGCGGTCCGTAGCGAGTTGGGGCAGGTAGAATCCCTTGAGATCACTCACGGTATTAGGCCCAGTGTGCGGGATAGAATCAGAAGGGGCAAGTACGTGGATATGTACTCGTTAACCGGTGAGGATAAGAAGGCGCTGGCAGCAGCCTGTGAAAAATCGGGCATGGGGGAGGAGAAGTACAGATCCTTCTCTAGATGGGCGAATGCATTTTCCATTTTCGCCACAATATAGCTAGAGTCCAGGCCCAGCGAGCAAGCGGAGGTGTGGAGATATATGCACTTGATCAGCGGGATGTTCATAAAGGACGGCCCGGTAATCTGGAGAGCATATGACGAGCTTTTCAGGAAGCGGATGAGCGGGCGAGAGAAGCTTCCTCTCGGATATAAGGACATTGACACATGGTTGGAGCTAATGAGGCCTAGCAATCAGACTGCAGAGGGTAGCGCAGGTAGACGGTTTCAAGGGCCGGGGAGGGCGCAAAACGCCCTCCCCCCGAAAGGAAGGTGTTATGATTTTAATGCAGGGGCCTGTCAAAGAGGTTCACTCTGCAGATTCAGGCACACTTGTACAGCCTGCGGCGGCCATCATCCGGCCACCGAGTGTGCCAAGGCTCGGGGAAGTGGAGGAAGGGGAAGAGGCGCTGGTTCGACTCTGCCGAGTCAAGGGGCCATCGCCAATTGATCTGACCGAGCTGGACAAGTGGCTGGCGTGGTTTGATGATAGGGAGACCGCGGCCCTACTCCACGACGGCTTCCATTTTGGCTTCAAACTTCCGGTTCAGGGTAGCATTTCCAAAGCAGCTCCGGTGAATCTAAAATCTGCGCTCGCTTTCCCGGAGGTGCTAGACGAAAAGATAGGCAAGGAGGTTGGTTTGGGTCGCATGATCGGCCCGTTCCGACTCCCTCCTATTCCCAACCTCATTTTGTCCCCGGTAGGCGTAGTTCCCAAGAAAACAGAGGGAAAGTTTAGACTGATCCAGCACCTGTCTTATCCCGCTGGTCAGTCGGTTAACGATGCAATTGACGTTAATCTCAGTTCAGTCAGTTACCAGTCATTTGAATCGGCTCTAGCCCTGGTGCAGGAATGCGGCAGGGGCTCATTGCTGGCCAAAGTGGATATCGAATCGGCCTTTAGATTGTTACCCCTTCACCCCGAGTCGTATCAATTCATGGGTTTTCGGCATCGTGGTGGATACTATATCGATCGCTGTCTTCCCATGGGTTGTTCGATTTCATGTGCACTATTCGAGAAATTCAGCAGTTTCTTGCACTGGTGCATTCAGGCGGGGACGGGGTGTCGGTGGATTGCGCACTATTTGGATGACTTCTTGGTGATCGGGCCTCCTGACTCCACGAGTTGTCGTGAGACCCTTTTTTCCACGGAGGCGTTGTTTAGGGTGTTAGGCGTTCCCATCGCAGCAGACAAGACAGAGGGCCCTACTACGTGCCTATCATTCCTCGGAATCGAGATCGACACGAAGGCAGGGTTCTGTAGGCTCCCAGAGGATAAGGTTACTAAGATGTACGAGGCCATTGCGGAAGTGTTAGAGGCAAACGCTAGTCCCCTGAGGCAGATACAGTCCTTGTTGGGGCGGTTCAACTTTGCTTGCCGGGTGATCCCCATGGGGAGGGTTTTCTGTAGGAAGCTGCAAAGAGCCACAGCAGGTAGGAGTAGGCCACACGCAATCATAAGCCTATCCAAAGTGGTTAGGGAGGATCTGCAGATATGGCTCATTTTCCTTAGGGGTTTCAATGGCAAGCGTATCTGGCCGTCACCTCCGGTAACAAACTCTGAAATCAATTTGTTCACGGACGCTGCAGGGGCTTCCGGTTTTGGGGCTTATCTCGACGGACACTGGTGTGCGGAGGAATGGCCCGAGGAGTGGCATAGGGACGGTATCACTAAGAACTTGTTGGTTCTCGAACTGTTCCCGATTGTGGTAGCAATCGAACTGTGGGCTCCCGCTTTGCGGGGTAAGCACATAGTCTTTTGGTGCGACAATATGGGGGTGGTCCAGTCCATCAATAAGCAGAGCGCTTCGGCCCAACATGCAATTTCGCTGCTGCGTCACCTAGTTCTGCGCTGTCTACAGTATGACATCTCGTTCAGGGCTGAACATGTCCCGGGGGTGCAGAATTGCCTAGCCGACGCGTTATCTCGTTTCCATTGGAGCAGGTTTCGCAACCTGGCTCCTCAAGCGGACGATGTTGGTACCCCGTGTCCTCCTTGTGTTTGGCAGATCATCAAGCCGGCATTAGAGGGCTCGCGGAACAAGCAATAGCTCCCTCCACCCTGAAAACATATCAGTCGGCGTGGAGACGGTGGTTGCTTTTCAGCAGACAAAAGGACCAATCAGAGGCAGGTCAGCAAGATGCCATGCTAGCCTTTATGTGGGATAGGTACTCGGAGGGAGATTCAAGGACTACTATGGCATCCACCCTGGCCGGGATATCATTTATGGCTAAGCTGCACGGTTACCCTGACGTCACAAAAGGATTTTTGATTATTAAGGCTCTGAGGGGATGGGGGAGAGTCCGTCCCTCTCATGCCGATACCCGTTTACCGATTACCTCTAACATTCTGGAAGATCTGATAGGGAATGTGGGGTTGGTTACCTTGGATAGTTACGAGAAACTTTTATTTAGTTTGGCCTTTTCCATGGCTTATTTTGGAGCCTTTCGCATTTCAGAGTTGGTAGCCAGGTCCAGGGGACATCAGGAGTCAGGTTTGAGAGTGGAGCATGTCAGTCTGGGCGAAGGGATCTTAGCCTGCAAAATAGTTAAATCAAAGACTGACCAAAGTGGCAGGGGATCATGGGTTCAGTTAACCTCTCAGCAGCCACGTCTTATTTGCCCGGTCAGGTTAGCATCATTGTTTATGAGTAAAAGACCTCATGCTAATTTGTTTCTGTGTCACGCTAATGGTATACCGTTGACAAAATATCAATTCGCGACCATTTTAAAACGTACCTTGCAGTCTATTAATCTAAACAGTACATTATACGGGACACACTCATTTAGGATCGGTGCAGCTACATCCGCTGCCTTGGCAGGTTCTTCTAGCGAAGCTATAAAAGCACTGGGACGATGGAAATCTGCGGCTTTTAAGTCATATGTTAGAATTGACAAGGTTGTTGACTGATTGTTGTAATGTTTAATCAATTTTGTTTTTTTACAGTTTTTTTTCTTTTCTACCTTTACTTCTCTCCTGAGTCTTCAACCGTCCCATCCCATTTCCCCTACCCATCCCATCTTCTCCCTCCATTTGGTGGGCTACCCTGGGCTTTTCCGCTTGCCGCTTTAACGTGGGGGCGCGAAGGGATTTTCACCCGGGTTTCCCTGGGCGTAAGTCCTGATTAGTGGTGTGCTGCCGGGGTTTTTCCGGGTGTTGTTTACCTTCGCCTGGGTGGTCTGCCCCCCATATGTGTGTCCTCCCCTCCCCCCCCCCCCCCCTTGTGATCGAATTTTCCGCGTACTATTCTTCTCATACCTTCCTATACCAAACCTGGCTGTCTTCCCAACTTAAAGGTATGGTTGTTAACACGGTTTTTCTGATTTCAGGTGATGGTGTTCCAGCTAAGGTGGTGTGGATCATCGGTCATTCATTCATATTTTGGGCCGCTGGCCACCCCGGGTCTAAGGTTATTCCGAATCATGGCGGTACGGTTATAAGATGGTGGGGGAAAAGAGGTTTAGGCTGGCCGGATATTATTCCGTGGTTGACAAGGCTCATTAGACAACAAGGCCCACCAGACGTACTGGTAGTACATGCAGGAGGTAATGATTTGGGAAAAGGAAAGTCCTTAGATCTCATCATAGTAATTCGGGAGGACCTGCGACGAATACACGAGGCGTGGCCTGATATCATTATTGGTTGGTCGGCTTTAATTCCCCGATTAGCATGGAGAACGACCATTCCCTTAAAGAAAATGACGGTTATGGTTAGGAAGTTAAATAGCGCCATCCGGAAGGTAGTTCGGTCCTTGGGAGGTATAGTCATCGACCATCCGGGGTTGGGGGTGGAGTCACCACACCTTTTTAGACGGGACGGCGTTCACCTTAACGAAGAGGGTATGAAGCTCTTCATAGATAGGATCTGCGGGGGAGTGGCGGCGTGTTTCGGTTAGTTGGTGGCGGGCTGCGGCGTCTGTAGGGCGCAGCGGGGTAGGAAGGCACTGCGTTCAGCGGCTGATTAATGGGCGCACGGGTAGTTGGTCGTAGGTCACTGCCCCCTTTGAAGCATCAGTAACTCCTTTTGGTCCTTCGGTGAGGAGGGTCCCTGTTCGGCTCGGTGAGGGAGGGCAGTGTGAGTTGTAAGGGGCAGTCACTCTGACGTCAACTCAGCGCTAAGTATGTAGGGATTTGTTCCCCGTGATTTGAGGACTCACGGCGGTTTGCGCCAGTCCACTAAGTGATCTTGTGTTATCAGCTCGTGAGCTGTTACGCAGTGCTCTTTCTCCGCCACCATAGGTTTTAGTTAATATAGAATCCTTACAATAAAATTCCTGCCATTTTTTAATAACTTATCCAGGTCTACGCGTCTTTATTTGCATGCAATGTTTAAAGTTTAAGGTTGATGTGAAGTTTGTGGGAACATACACAGTGAGCCCTTTATGACAAGTGAGGCTTTTAGGACAAACGCACTTAAAGGGCGACAGGGTTTGTAACAAGCTGAGTAATTACCTGGTGTAGTTTATCATGGGGTGGGTTCCAGCCAATGGTTGCTCACCTGGGAGGGACCTTGATAGAATATAGCAGGCTGCACTTCCTGCTTGTGTTCACTTGCAGCACGAGATCCCACCCTCCCATCCCTCAATTTTAGTGGGGTTTTTTAAAGTGGGGTAGGAAGGCACTGCGTTCAGCGGCTGATTAATGGGCGCACGGGTAGTTGGTCGTAGGTCACTGCCCCCTTTGAAGCATCAGTAACTCCTTTTGGTCCTTCGGTGAGGAGGGTCCCTGTTCGGCTCGGTGAGGGAGGGCAGTGTGAGTTGTAAGGGGCAGTCACTCTGACGTCAACTCAGCGCTAAGTATGTAGGGATTTGTTCCCCGTGATTTGAGGACTCACGGCGGTTTGCGCCAGTCCACTAAGTGATCTTGTGTTATCAGCTCGTGAGCTGTTACGCAGTGCTCTTTCTCCGCCACCATAGGTTTTAGTTAATATAGAATCCTTACAATAAAATTCCTGCCATTTTTTAATAACTTATCCAGGTCTACGCGTCTTTATTTGCATGCAATGTTTAAAGTTTAAGGTTGATGTGAAGTTTGTGGGAACATACACAGTGAGCCCTTTATAAGACTGCAAAGCATCATTGTGCGAGGGGTAAATTTGTGGGACAATGACTGATAGAATTTATTGCATTTTCACCCACCATAACTAGCCCACATGTTTCATGTGCTAACAGAGATCAATAATCCCTATGTTAAGTGCACCTAAATTAGAGATGGTCACTGACCCCCGTGTTTTGTTTTTGTTTTTGGTTTTGGATCTGGATTACCTTCGTGTTTTGGTTTTGGTTTTGGTTTTCAAAACCGCCCTTGCGTGTTTGGTTTTGGTTTTGTTTGGTTTTGTTTTGCTATTTTTGAAAAAAATAAAAAATTTTGGGTCTAAAATAACCTAATTTAGTGCTCCACCAGTTTCTTAGATAAGTGAGGTAAGTCTAAAACTAATAAATTAGGAAAAAAACAGTTTAATCCCTGGTAGGCCGTCCTTAATGCGAACACTTGTCTGCAAATTATACAGTCAAACCTGGTTGTCTACCTCCTCCATCTTTGATTATTGGCAATGTAGCCATCATCTTTGGGTGTATATTACACCCTACACTTGTAGTTGAATATTAAAAAAGCAGCCTGCACAGACTGTGGAGCTAGAAAGTAAAATTAAATGGACCCTGGTACTTTGGTGGCTATCTATGCCCCCCCCGCCCTCCACTTGTAGTTGAATATAAAAAAAGCAGCCTGCATAGACTGTAGAACTAGAAATTTGAATATACAAAGAAATGGACAAAGGCAGTTTGGTATCTGTCTGCATCAGATCCCCTCTCCACTAGGAGTAAAATAGAAAACTATTCAGCCGTTATATAATCGAGAATATAAATAGAAATTGAGAAAGGCAATTTGGTATCTGTCTGCATCATAATCATCAACATCCTCATTAGCGCCCTCATCACCTCCATAAATCTCCCCCTCATCCTCTTCTATTTCCAAAGTGGCATCCTCAATTTGTGTATCACCGGCTACACTCGGGCTGTTCAGGTACACATCAGCAGAACTGCTGAAAGGGCCCTTCTTTATGGGTACACTAACAGAATGCTCACGATTAGACATACCACTGTTGAATGCTCACGATTAGACATACCACTGTTGAATGGACTCTCCACAGGGATTGGTGTCATTTGTGAATCAGAGCAAACATTATCCTCTAATGCCTTACTGTTATCTTGCAGCTCGGCTTTGACGCGTAACAGTAGCTGTGCACCAATTGTAGGCTCGGTAACTTTTTGGGATCTGCCACTAATAGAGAAAGGTGAAGGCCTCATTCTCTCTTTGCCACTGCGTGTGTAGAATGGCATGTTGGCAAAAAATTTTTATCGGCACTTAACTTTTCCTCAGTTAGACTTTGTTTTCGCTTTAACACAGTAAAATTTTTTGGGGATTTTGTTTTTGGGACTGATTTCGAAACACTCTGTAGTTTGACATCGCCTTGCCCAGATGATGTACTGGGAACACTAACATCAGGACTGGTGACAGAACCTAGTTGCTCATTCTGATCATATGTGGACTGCTTTGAATCCATTCTGAGCGCCAAGCACTTGTAGTGGTAAAAATTATTTGGTAAGATACTGCTGACAGATATGACTTTTGACAGCCATAAATATTTATGCACAATTATGGGGGACACCCCAAAAGCACTGAGGAGTGCTAAAAATTATTTGGTAGCTACTGCTGACAGATATGACTTTTGACAGCCAGAAATATTTATGCACAATTATGGGGGACACCCCAAAAGCACTGAGGAGTGCTAAAAATTATTTGGTATGACAGATATGACTTTTGACAGCCAGAAATATTTATGCACAATTATGAGGGACACCCCAAAAGCACTGAGGAGTGCTAAAAATTATTTGGTAGATACTGCTGACAGATATGACTTTTGACAGCCAGAAATATTTATGCACAATTATGGGGCACACCCCAAAAGCACTGGGGAGTGCCAAATATTACAAAAATAAAATAAACCTCTATCCTCCTCTCTTCTCTATCGATTTTTGTTACAGCAATTGGAATAAGAATATTGTATTCTCTGTCCCTGCTCTAATCAGCCTGTGACTACACCCTGCTCTCTCCCTCTGTCAAATGGCAATGGATTGCAGTGGAGGCAGGTATTTATAATCTTGAAGTATCGCGAGAACCCAGCCACGAGATCCGACGACGTCACAATGACGTTCAGCCTCCATTTGGATTCGGAGCGGGCGGGAGAGTACCAAGCTACTCAGCTCGGTACTCGGATACCCAAAGTTCGGGTGGGTTCGGTTCTCGGAGATCCTAAGAAGCTCATATGATATATAGGCTTCAACCTATGTAGGCAGAGAAGCCCCTATGCCTCTGGCTGTGTATTGATTGTAGAGTAATAACTTGGTATTAATGAATATACTTTCTCTATCTTGGATAATAATATTCTAATATCAAAAGCTTTAACTATGCCATTTTATACTGCATGCACTTTTTTTTTTTACATTTTATATATTTTTTAATCTATTCCCTCTATTGATTCCAGTACTTGGCTACATCTAGTTCACTAAATATGCATCTCATCCTACTATCACATCTATCTCACAGCTCGTGTCAGAACTGAGCTGCTGTGGAAGTCAATGTATTCATGTGCCAAAGATGTGACCGCACCTGAAGTCATTACTCCAGGATTTGCATGTTTTGAGCATATTTTGCATGCAATTCACTCACAGTGGGTTTGTGTGTATAAGCATTTCCTTATTGAAATTCTTTTATTGGTACATGTAAAAAAGAAGATCATTTTAATGTATGAAAAGTTCAGTACTACCTTGAAGAGATAGACAACATATTTACACAATTGTGACTGTGAAAATTATATTTTCTTTATTGATAAGTGAATTATAAAATGTTCCTATAGCTTTAAATAATAAAGACAAGATATATTTCTGCTTGCGTACTGGAATCTGAAGCCCACGCCTAGATCAGTCATCTGCTAATCAAGATAAGGAAACTCACCTTCATTGCCATACAATCTGAAGACTGCAAGAAGCCAACGCCTAGAGCAGTCATCTGCTAAGTTAGATAAGGAAAACTCACCTTTATCACCATTTATGGACTTTAGCATCTGCTAAACTATGCTTTACATTTATTGGACAGCAGCCTAATTCTATGAGTATATATATATATATATATATATATATATATATATATATATATACAGGGGCGCACGGAGGATTGTCAGCTCCGTTTCGCCAGCGCTGTCCTATACAGCAGCCGCGGCGAGGGTCTAAGAAGCAGCTGCGGCGGTGCTGTATACAATACAGCACCGCCGCTGACGCTTCTTTGACAGCACCGCGGCTGCTGTATAGGACAGTGGCCACTTAGTTAGCGCAGGGGGGGGGGTTTCTAGAGACTCAGAAACCCCCCCTGCGTGCGCCACTAATATATAAATAAGCAGGGCTGGAAAGCAGCCAGAGCTGAAACTTAACCATGTGTCTGAGTTTAATTTCATACTCTCCAGTAGACAGCTAGATTGCTGTTACTGGGAAATCAGGTTATCAGAGGATTATCAGAGGGGCACCAAACCTCAGTACCCCGACATTTACTGGGGGCTCTGTCCGGGATCCCCAAAATACCAGTACTGGACTTATCAGATACCTCCTCAATCTTCAGGAACAGCAGACAAATCCGTACAGTGAGTAGTTGAAGTTTTGTGTATTTGCACCTCTCTACTCTATCTGCTCTTCCTGTAAGATATAAGGTGGGGTTCAAGTGGGGATGGTCTCAATTTATCACTGACAACCTGTTTCCTAAAAATTATTAATTTTCTTGTGAGTTAAGTAGGTGTGAAAAACTGAGTGTATGTGTTTATGTCAATACAGGATATATATAAAAGGATATACAAAAATGACTTATTAGTTGACCTCGATAATCAAAGGCAATCTTCTGCATCCGCAACTAAGGCTTGACCTTGTCCTTTGTAAGACGATTATCCCTGAGTTTGAGAGGTCACTATAAGAGATCCTTGACTCCTGTAAAGACTGAAAGAAAATAAGATCAACACGGTAAAAGTGTTTGATTATGGTGGTAAAAAACAGTGCCTGCGAAAGTAAAAACTAAAGTCTGTTGTCCAATATCACTGAATAATGAAAATATAGAAATTTTAGGATTTATTACAAGATTAATTGTTGTAATAACAGTTATAATTTATTGTTTTTTGTTTTGTTTTTGAAATTCAGTGAGGACATAGAGGGCACCAGGAGACTTCTTTGGAGAGTATAAATGACATAAAATAGTCTTAAATGTCCAGACCATAAATGTGTTCTAATTATCCAGACTTTGCCATTTTAAATTAACATTAATGCACAGTGCACTGACGTCAAAGTGAAGTGTAGGACAGCTGCCTCATCAGAATGACTGACTGTCTGCCTCTGCTGCCATCGGAAAGCTGGATCTTCAGTTTTGAGGTAAGTCTGTTTAGATTGCCTTCGTTTTTTCATACAATAAAAATTTTCGTCGAAGTGTGAAGCGTGCCGGGGTTCTCATCCCCGTTAACACGTACCCAACCCCTTATGGGAGACATAAAGAAGGTATTTATAATCCAACCATATATACAGCAGTGGTTGGAAGTCATATTTGGCCAGATTATCTGAAGACTCAGGCACGACTGGGTTGGTGGCAGGTTTATCATTTCTTGCATGAAAATATAAAATGGAATAAGGTAACTTACATGTCCTATGATAAATCAGTTATCAGGAAAGCAGATACCCAAGTTTGTAAAAGAGTCAATACAAAAAAGGATTTAATTCTAAAAGGCATATAGGTTATATAGTCACTTCTCAGGCATACTAGGGTCCGGTATTCCCATTACTGCAGAATTGGGGGCCCAGGGCAGTAAAGGTATGATAGTACAGACCTAATATACTCCCATGGATCTAGTAAAGGAAAGATAATGTATTATGGCTATCAAGGGAATCGGCTATGTCTTTAGAAAAGCAGGGGTACCAGAAATAGGGTCCCTAGCTACCAGTACATGGGAAAACTTTCAGAAAGAACATATTTTATGGATCACTAAGGAACATCAAGTGTCAGAATGGGTAAGGACATGTAAACAAATAGAAGAGGAACACACAGCAAGGAAAGAAATGCTAGAAGATATTAAAGGACGTACAAATGGGGAGTCATTTGTAGGCCCACTGTCTCCCACCGCACCCCCACCAGTCCCTCATGACAGTCCCTTAGGCAAAGCCTCAGAACAATTGTCCCCTAACAATCCATTCCTGACACAAGTCAGATATCCAAGTCTCAGAACAAGGTTCACAAGAGGGCAGTCAGTTATGTCTGGAATTTACACACAAGGGGAAGCTGTACTGCTCGACTAGGTTTCCACAGGGGAGAGCCACCGCACCCACTGCATTTTCAGAAGCAATAAGTCTTATACTACAAGGGTAGAGGCCAAAATACCCAGCTACACAGTTACTTCAGTTTGTAGATGATCTACTATTTTGTTGTCATACTCTTGAACAAAGTCAGGAAGAAACAATATCCCTGATTAATTTTCTAGGACAACAACACTGTAAAGTTTCTCCCACAAAGATACATGCAGCTCAGAGTAAGGTGATATTTTTGGGGCACTGCATTTCACAGGCAACCAGACATCTTACACAAGACAGGGTACAATCAATTCAATGGGTAAAACCACCACAGAACATAGGTTTGGTGAGTTATTGCAGAGAATCGATTGTCGGGGCATCTCTGCCAATGCAGCTACTCTATGATGCCTTAGGCAACGCAAAGGGATCCAAGATATGTCTAAGTGGACAGCCAGCTTGCTGTTATTGGGAAATCAGGTCATCAGAGGATTATCAGAGGCGCACCAAGCTTCAGTACCCTGACACAATCACATCCTATTTACCTTTATATGTGAAATGCATATTACAGGTAGATGCACAGTTATGAGCTCTATTTTATGTTGGGAATGTGGGGCCGAATTTTGGGAGAGGAAGGGATATTTTTTGAAGCTATTGCTATAATTTAATGTTGGGGCTGGCTGTGGGCTAACTCTATTAAATGAGAATGTTGTTAATTTAATTTTGGGATAGTTGAGGGTAGATACACTTAATTATGAAATGACCAACTGTTGTGTGAAACCCCTGCTTGTCTTGTTTGCCGTCAGTTACTATAGAACCATGATATGATGTTGCCCTCCTCTTCTTCTCCGGCTATGGCATGGGTGTGGCATCCAGAACTAGAGAGTTCTTTGAATACTTAGGTGTTAAAATACAAGTAACATGAAGTGGACAGTAGTCTGCAGTGCAAATGTCAAAGAAGTGTTGTGCGCCAGACCATCTCATAGAAAAATTTGCAATGGATAGAAAACCAACGCCAAAGTCTTCCAGGACAGATCATAATGGTACAGGTTCCTCCAAACTCCTCCAGCAAAGAAACGTCAGCTTGTTAAGCTTTCTAATACTCCTTCCCTCTACCTGTACATTTCTTGCTGAATCCATTATGTATAATTACACAGCTGCATACACAATGTTGCTGTGTGAAGTAATTCCACACATGGCTTATCTGAGACCGCCCTCCTCCTTTCCGAATCCCGGATAACTAATACGGTTGCCAACCATAATTCGCAGAAAAACCAGAGTGTTTATAGACTCTGGTCCCACACGTGAGAGGCCTAGCTCTGTCCCTTTGCTAAGACATTGCTCCTCACCTGATCGCGTTCAAATCCTGCAAGGCCCACGCCTCGCTTCCTTCAGTAGTCCCCCTGGTGACCTTGCCTGCCATCACCGGAGGCCGGGTCACATTAGGGTAATGCTATATGTGTTACAGTTGCATTGATAACCTTTACAATAAATAAATAAATTGTAGCATGCAGAAACTTTTCCACAAGTCCTTATAAAGGAACATGGCTATTTAACTGAATGAGTCTACATAGGGCTTATGGATCTGGAAGAAAGTCTTGGCCTATGACCAAAGTCTAGCATCAAAGAACATACTAAAACTATAAAATCAAGTTATGATGATGTCAAGTTCCATAGGGAATTTTGAATCTGAACCATTCATTTATACTCAGTCTTGATTTCATAGAATTTGGCACTAATTGCCAGAGCATCAATCAGGTAGAGATGAGTAAAGATGAAATAGAATTTTGTGGTCGAACTTGCAGTTTCGCAGAGGTGCAAAATACGGTGATACAACCTTTGAGTTCCCATTTTGCTTCACCATTCCGTAGCAAAGAGCATTCGGCTCCGTATTTGGAAATTCAGCATTTTCTAGAATTTATAGCCTACAAACAGAGCTGGGACAATGACTGTGTTAATTCACTGTCCTCTGTAGTGTGGTTTTAATTACGGGCAGAAAACAAATGATAAAGGGAATTCAGCAAAGAACACTTAAGGCCAGATTCCACCCCAAATCTAGAATTAGGTGAATATTCCTCGGAACAGTCTGCATAAGCCTGGCAATGGGAAGTGTCCCATTTCTATTCCCTTTGCATATAATATATCTTGTTTTTGCTTTACAGATAACCTAGGAGCATTATATGGATAATGAGTGCTTTACAATCATACAGAGAACATATGTTTGTAAATAAACTCCCAATACTCTAGCAATAGTTTTATCCTTAAGCATGTTCAATGCTTTCACACAGACCATTATTCATACATTATACTTTCTGTTTAGTAGATAAGCTTCTGCAGTTCTAAAATCTAGGTGTGGTAGATATTGCTGAAATTTATGATTGCAGAAAGAGCTTGAACAGAAGACAATAGAAATTATATTATTGTGCTTAGCACAGTACAGATTTTTCCAGTATATATATATTTTTTTCATAACAAACAACCTTAAATAAAAAACAGATGCATTAACAGATGATCAACTGGAACTGGAGAAGTTTAATGAAAAATGTGCAATATAGCAGCACCTTTTCCAAAATTGTTGAACTGATGGATAACCTGAAGGTAGCATTTGCATTAACTTATACAACTGGCAGCTGGTCACTCTCCTTTTTACAAGCATTGGCAGTAATACACAGTTCATATATTTAGGAAAATGAAATGTTCCTGACCACTTTGGGTTATGGACAAGGCCCAAATAGCCTATTTTAGTACATCAGTCATACATGAATTTCTTTATGTTGGATATGAAAGAATTAAAATGAATGGAAGAGAAGTATTGCACTTTACTAAAAAATGATTAACTTGTGCTGTAAACCAGCACCATATGCACTGATGTAATATTAGCAACAGCGTAATATTCCACTCCTGTTGGCAAGACTGGCAAACGTTTGCTCTGTACACAATTGGATTATACGTGTGTGTGTATATATATATATATATATATATATATAAAGGAATAAAGGAAACACGGCGCCACATAGTGTAATACACTATGTGGTGCCGTGATTCCTTTATTCCTTTCTAGATTTTCCAGACTTACCATCTGTTTTGGAACTGGCTGCCTCCTGTACATTGGACTCTGTGTAATTACCTCTGTTTAGTGACTTTATATACAGAATTGGGTTATGCACCCCCTTGTTTGTGGTATCTGTTGTTTATATATATATATATATATATATATATATATATATATATATATATATATATATATAAATATATGTTTTTATATATATATATATATATATATATTGTGGCAAGAGCCCGCTACTGCTGAAGCACACGCGGACAACTTCTTCCTTTTTATGTAGCTTTATTGTCAGGATGGTAAATGTTTTGACACTGTATACTTTCACAGCAATTATGGAGACCCTAAACACTAGCTATACATAGACCAGCTCTCTCTCAAGACCAGCCAGCTTCCCCAGCGTTGGTCTCCGTGAACAAATGACACAAACAAGCTTTTATACATGATACTCCTCCCCCTTAGCTTGATGGACAGGTGACACACCCACCTTCTCTTTAAGAGAAAACGCCCATCACTGGCTCTGTTTGAACTAACAGACACACCCTGTCTGTTTGCTGAGAGGAAGCAGCTTTCAAATCATGTAAGTTAACCAACTTTAAACTACACATAAGTCTTTACTTGGTTTAACCTGAATCTAGGTGCATAACTGCGCCAATGTCTTACTCTGCTTGTATGTTTTCTTTGCATCTTATCAGATAAATGCCTCCCTTTGTTACAATATATATATATATATATATATATATATATATATATATATATATATATATACTTTGTGGGACCAGCCACTAGAATGGGCTCCTGGGCATTTCCCACACAAGAGTCTCAGAGCAGAATGGTGTGCAGAACAATACACATCCAGTGAGTGGCAGTTCTGTGGGTGACAATGCCTTGTTAATGACAGAAATCAGAGGAGAATGTCCAGACTGGCTCTAGCTAACAGGAAGGTGACACTAACTCAAATAACCATGCAGCCAAAAGTGGCATACAGACGGGCATCTCTGAATACACAGCATGTTGAACCTTTTAGTGGGTGGCTCCAGAAGCAGAAGACTAAGAACACTCATCTGAGGTTGAGAGAAATGAAGATTGGAAAAATGTTATATTGTCTGACATGCATATAGTGTCACAATCTGTTCCATTTACAGCAGCATCTCCCGTGTGGATGCTGCTTTGTCTTCTGCAGTTCTGCATCTTCTCCCTAGATGCTGCTGTACTTTCCCCTGAATTAGCCTACAAAGGGTTAAGCTGTCATTATTGGATCCGGATCATGATTACTGTGGCTTACCTTTAAGAGACTGCCTTTCCCTGCAATCTGGGCCAGTTCATCAATTGTCTTTGCTGCTGCTGGTTCCTTAGTTTAACTCTTGTGTTCTGATCCTGACTGAGTTCCTGGTATTGACCCCTGCTTTTCTCTTTGTTTTGCACCTCATCTTACAACCCAGACCTTCGTTTTGATTTCCTCCTGCATTCTCCCTGGTACTGTTGTGGACCTTCTGGCTTTTGACCCCTGGCTTGTCAGACCCTCCTTTAATCTGATTCTCCCATGAATCTCTATGTGTCTTCAGATCATCTTAGCTGCCTGGTATCCAACTCACAAGCGTCTCAGCTTAACCTGGACATCTGGACTCACTCTGTCTACAGATCATCTCACTTGCTTGGTATCCAGCTCTCTAGCTCCCTAGCTTAGCCCGGTAAACCAGTCTTTCTGTGTCTGCACATCATCTCACTTATTTGGTATCCAGCTCCAAGCTTCTCAACTTACCTGGACCTTCATGCTACCTGTGCCTTCAGACCATTGCTATGACCTGGTATCCAGCTGCAAGCTTCCCAGCTTACCTGGACCTCTGTACTACCTGTACCTGCAGACTATTGCTTCTACCTGGTAAGCCATCTCTTTGTGCCTGCACCTCACCTGTAATATCAGCAATCCACAGTATAACTTGGAAAACCAGAGTCTCCAGCTTCTCTGTTTTATCTGGCAAACCAGGCATCTAGTATCTACAGTCTACAATATAATTTGGAATACCAGCTTCCCTGCCTAACCTGCTTACTCTGTTCAACCCTTACCTGTGGTTAAACAGTTGGGCCAGATATCCAGTAGTAGTCCTATTCCTTAGCTACCTAGGTATCCTGGGATGCTGTTTTCACTGTTTCTATGAACTTGGGTTATTTGCCTTATCATTTACTGCATTTCAGTTTTATTTATATGACCTGTGTTGAAAATAAACCACTTTGTTCTATTTCACATTACTCTCCATGGCAATTCATACTAGGAATCCTGACATATAGTAGGGTCTGAATTTGGTGGAAACAAAATTAATCCATTGATTCCTCCTGACTTATGTCATCGGTTCAAGCTGATGGTGTAATGGGATGAGAAATCTTTTCTTGATACAAATAAAAACCTTTTAGTACCAATTGGGCATTCTTCAAATACCACAGCCCACCTGAGTATTGTTGCTGACCATGTAACACACGTCCTTTATGGCCACAGTCTACCCATCTTCTAATGGCTACTTCCAGCAGGATAACAAGCCATGTCACAAAGCACACATCTTCTTAAGCTGTTTCACAAGCATGATATCAGTGTGCTCCAATGGCCTCCACAATCACTGGATCTCAATCCAATAGAGCACCTTTGGGATGTGGTGGAAAGCGAGATCCACAGAATGAATGTTTAGCTTAGACATTTGTCGCAACTGTGTGATACTATCATGTGATAGTATTTTAAGAGATCATGAAGACAGCTGCCGGTCCAAAGGAGCATCATTTTTGTCCAACATTGAAAAGAAAAGTTTTAATTAATATGCAACATTTCCTTCATTTTAATCCACTTTAAATTTAGCCATGAACCTTAAAAACTTTCACTGTCCCCTTAATAACTGTAATCTTGTTTCAAAGTATTCCAACATTTTGTTCCTTCCAAATTCACCAATGCCAATTTTTTTTAGCCCTGATGAATTGCTAAATAAAATATGATGGAACACAGAATGGAATCTTTGATAAATAGCCTACTTTATCATTAACATCCAAGACAATGTTTCATTGAATGTAGAGGGTTGTTGATAGGAATGATAAATCAATATGTTCCTTTGCCTTGCCCTGTTTTTTCCAGTATGTTGTCCTAAATCTACTTATGATACAAGAACACTGTTTGGGAGCTATATTCAACTGCAGAGTAGGATGTAATTGGAGTATTGTGTAATACAGTATTTACAAAGTTTTAATGTTTGAGACAATAGCTAGTAGTTTCAGGGTCATTTGTATAACCATCACAATAGAAGAATGTTTTGAATGTTTTCTATAAAAACAAGTAATAAATAAACCTAAGTATCTTATTCTATTCCCCCCCCCCCCCAACTATCCTCTAAGCCAGGGGGCTTAAATAATTTGGAAACAAAATGGGCTTCTCCTCTGTAGATGGTCTTTCTTCTCTAGTGACAGCACACTAAAGTAAGTTCTGTTGGTATTTGGCCATGTGCCTGCCAATCTGCATTGGAGCTTCACTGCATCATATACAGTATAGGAAAGGTTATGCATAGGGGATCAAAGGCAATAGGGTTCCCCGGCGCGGATCGGGAGAAGGGAAAGGGGATGGAAACGGATAGGGTGGGATAGGGATAATAATACAAAAGGTGTTTGAAATAGTGTATTGGAAAGATGCAAACAAGTAAAATACACAAGAGTTATTATTATTACTCTATTGAAACTAGTACAGTATGATGAATGAAAACAGTACAATATCATATAAGAAATGAGCCAGCCGCGCTTTGTTAATATAGTCAACTTGACAAAAGCCACTAAGTCTCGATTAATAAGCAATAGTAGTTCACTCAGCAATGTGTGAGCAATTTGTCAGACTGGTTGAAAAATGGTTCATATAAATTGCTTGCCGATATAGTACAAGTTCATAGGCAAAGTGTTTACTAACCGCTGTATCTCAGTTTATAAGTAACAGTGGCTCTCTAAATAGCACACGAGCAAATGGTGTGGGCTGGTTAGCAGGTAGTCTATGAATGTAGCTTGCTATATAATACGAGTCCATAGGCACAGACTGTTTATCCCTTAGCTGAAATGCAGGTGATAAGGTCCATAAAAAAGCAGTGCGTGTAGTCACAAGAGGGGGATTGGGTAGTTCACTTACCCCTCTCTAAGGTATATTGTCCGGGTGTTCCGGTCCAGTGATGATGCCTCTAGTTGATGCTGCACTTTGCCTCACCTCTCCAGATGTGGTGTGTAGTTGCCGGCAACAAGAAGGAGTCTTTTTGCGCATGCGCGATCTCCGTAGCAGGTTCAGACCATGGAAACCTCTAGCTAGATAGTCAATGCAATAGATATCATATCCAATAGTGTAAGAACTTGGATACCTATGCGTTTCGCTTAGGAATCCAAGTTCTTACACTATTGGATATCAAAAAAGGCTTAGAGGTGAGCTATCGTGCATCTATCTCTAACTAGCATCTTTTTATAGTTACATTTGAAATTTATCTCTCACCCCATGTGCAGCGAGTGTAGCTCTCCCATGTGTCTACAAAAATTTGACATGCGTCCCACACATTTATAGCGATGACCCTGATTGTCATTACAATATTGTGGTAGTAAAATATTGTGTACACTTCCAGTAATTAAGGCAGGCTCATGCGGGTTTGAAAAAGTGGAAATGTTGCCTATAGCAACCAATCAGATTCTAGCTGTCATTTTGTAATATGTACCAAATAAATATTTAGAATTTGATTGGCTGCTATAGGAAACCTCTCCACTTTTTCAAAACTGCAGTTTAGTACATATACCCCCCAATTGTCTAAACAGCGGCACAAATTAGTGATTTAATTGTCCTGTAAAAAAAAATAGTGCGTGATTTTGGTGTCAAATGCATCTCTAAGTGAAACAAATAAACAAAGAAACCCAGAAGTGGAAAACTTGACATTAATGGAGCTTTGACTTTGTCCATCCGTTTTCAAAGCTGTATTTTGTCTATGTGCAGCATTGAATTCCACTTGCTTCACAGAGGTGCAAACATAGAGCATTTTAGTATATACAGAAAAGCTGTAAAGTAGAATCCGTTCCTAAATCCTAATTCACTGTGCTCTCAGGATTTTCCAAACGCAGAATGTTCTTGGACAGGCTGTCCCTTTCATAAGTAAATCTGCAAGAATAATGAATGTTCCTAAAACATTTGCTGTAGAGAAAATTGTGACCATCTTGGATGCTCTTCAGCCAAATAAAACAGACTTCTACTAAGTCATGGACAAACCTCACTTTTTGGTTTTCATTGCAAGACTACATCATTACTACTGTTTATTAATTACTATTATATTGAATTTTCCATTGTGTAATTAAATATTTCAAACCTGTTACAGTTATTTTCCTTTTCAAATCTTAAAACTCATATGCCAAGATCTTAGTTTTGATGTGATAAAAGGAACGCCGAACATTAGGTATGTATATCTTGATAAATGATCTTTGACATCATTTCTGTCTGTTAGAAAAAAAATAGAAATATTTTATTTGTAATCTACTTATATATTCAACATAATTTAATCAGTGCTCTAATATCCTGTGAAGATCTCATAAATGAGTTCAGATGTTGGACAATGTTCTTTTTAGTCAAAATTGAACGGCAGCAAGGATGAATGGTAATTTTGACTCGGAGCTGGTTTATTTAGTTCTGTTTAAATCTGGGGTTCTGAAAAGTCACAGTTACCTAATAAAAAATACTTTCAGACATATACATAGACAGATATATAGCTTAGAGACGTTGCCCACTTTGGACAACCCCTCCTTGAATGAACATGCCCCCCATTCATTTAAGGAAACCTCCCAGTTACCAGAAGCCAGGAGATGGCTGGTACTGGGTGATAAACACTCACCCTAGTTCTTCAATAGAACTCTATGAAAAACCAGTGGATTGTCCTCCAGAGCTGAGAACGAGCTCTCCAATTCAAATAACACAGTGAGACTTCATATTTGCTGTATGTGGAGGCATGTTTGATTAAAAAATGGTTTTCTAAAGTGGACAAAGCCTTTAAAAAAATTAAAGAGGACCTATCACCAGGTTATCTGATGGTAATATTATTGTTTTTTAATTTCAATAGTATTTTTTATTTTCTTCAAAATTTAAAGGATACAGAAAAAAAAATTCAGGGGAGGGGGGAGGGAAGACCAGAAAAAAGAGAAGGGAAGGGGGGGGTACAAAGTAGGGTAAACACATTACATTGCATCGAAATTTACGGTGCTCAATACAATAGAAACGATCAGTTCAGCAGGTCAGTAATACAGCAAAGGAAACCAACAATAACAAGAAGGGCAAACTCCCAATGGTAAATTCCCATCAGAAAATTCTGTGGATTCTGGCAAGGATTCATTCAAAGTGAACTGTGAAAGGGGTAGCACCGAATCAGAGCAAGCTCTGGTTGTCCCCCTCCCTCTGTAGTGTACACGTGCCAAGAAAACCACTTTATTAGGGGTGATGAGGGGGATGAAGAAAATGGCATCCCCTACGTCTCCATCTCAAAGCTAAACTGTACTTTAGCAATCATTTTGTTTAACGAGGGCAGGTCGGGAGTTTTCCAGTTTTGAGCCAATGCTGCTCTAGCATCTATTAAAATGTGACAAAACACATATCTAGCATGAAGAGGGAATTGTGATGGAAAGTGCTGGAGTAAAGCCACTTCCGGGGTGGGATCTACTTTTTGAGAGGTGATCTTATTGGCAAACTCAAACACCTGCTCCCAAAATGGACGAAAGGAGGGGGCAGCACCAAAATATGTGCATAATATCCCCTATTGAGCCGCATTGTCTCCAACAAAATTTGGACTGAGCGGGCCACATTTTGTGTAGACGAGACGGTGTAATGTAAAGTCTATTAATTAACTTCACCATCATTTCTGAATGATTCACACATTTGGACATTTGAAAAGAGTTAACAAATATTTTCTTCCATTTACCAGTGGTAAGCGTAATATCAAGGTCTACTTCCCATTGTAGTTGGGATCTGGACTTAGTATCCAATGTGGGAGGTAAGAGAGATTTATACCAAAAGGTGATACCTGCCCTATTAGAACCCTTCGTCAATCTCGTATATATTAGGGCAGGGGCACGAGACATTCCCAATCCCTGTCCCGGAAGGGTAGAGAACCAATGTCTAATCTGCAAATATTTATAGAATTCCTGGGCGGGGAGATGAAATTTATCTCTTATTTGCATAAATGACAAAAGCTTCTGCTCCTCAAGTAAATCAGACCAAAATTTAGCCCCATTCTCAATCCACTGATTTAGGTTTAACTCTGGAATAAGTTTTGTTACAGTTATCAGTGAGATATTCATAGTAGGGACCGTGGCTATTAGCAGTAAACCTATCCCACACCGCTAGGGAGTCTTTAATCATCTTGAGGAGGAGAGCAGTTGCTGGACGCCAGGATTTAGGGACCCAAATTAAGTCCTCTAGTGGAAACCTCAAACACAATGCCCTTTCTAAATCAACCCACGGTTTCTGATTTGGAGGCAGGGACCAATCTCTTATTTGAGATAATAGACAAGCGTGATGATATTTATGTAAATCTGGTAACGCTAACCCATGGTAACGCTAATCCATGTTGCTTGGGCAGACACATTCGAGAACCAGCTATACGAGAAGGGTTTACCTTTCCATACATAGGTTATCATGATTGACTGCAATTTATCAAACAATGGTTTCGGGATGCTAGCAGGTATGGTCCAAAATAAATACATAATTTTCGGTAACACCGACATCTTGAAGATTGCCAACCTCCCCAGCCAAGAGATCTCGCAGCAGGCCCTTGATTTGGTTAATGTGAGTAGCTGCTGTATCAAAGCTGTATAATTTAAATTGATTGTGCTATCTAGGGATGGGGTAATCTTTATGCCTCAATACGGGAGGGCTACCGTTTTCCAGGAGTATTGAAAAGTTTTCTTGAGATGTTCTATCCTCAAAGGGGGGATATTTACTGGGAGGGCCTCAGATTTAGTTGAGTTAAGTTTGTAATATGATGCTCGGGTATAGGCATGGAGTATATTGTGAAGAGCCGATAGTGAGGTCTCCGGGCTGGTCACAAATAATAATACATCGTCGGCAAACAAACATAGTTTGTGAATCGTATTCTTGATGTCGATACCTGGAAACAGTGAAGAGGATCTAATAGCTATCACCAGGGGTTCCATTGCCAAAACAAAAATCAGCGGCGCCAGCGGGCAGCCCTGTCTAGTACCATTTGAGATCATGAAGCCGTCTGACATGAAACCATTACAAAACACCCTAGCTGAAGGGTCAGAGTATAATGCAGAGATAGCCGACAGGAATTTACCATGGAATCCGAACCGGAGAAGGACCTTCTCCATATATCCCCAATGTAATCTATCGAAAGCCTTCTCAGCATCAAGAGAAAGAGCCACCACTTCTGTCTGAGAACTCGTCACCCATTCCAGAATATCGAGTACCCTTCTGGTATTGTCTGATGCTTAATGCCCCAGCACAAATCCCACCTGGTCGAGGTAAACGAGTCCCATTTAGTCTATTCGCTATAAGTTTGGCATAAATTTTAATATCTGAGTTCAAGAGGGCTATTGGTCTGTAGTTGAGACACGAGGTAGGGTCCTTCCCCGGCTTAGGAATGGTAACCAACTGTGACTCCAACATCTCAGGTGGGAATGATCCTTGAGATGTGCCTTCATTGAACAATTGTTCAAGTACTGGAAGGAGGTCTTCCTGGAATGTCACATAGAAGCCATTTATATACCCATCTGGCCCCGGAGCTTTATCTGAAGGGAGATTCTTAATAACCTCCTGGATTTCAGTTTGCGACCATGGAGCTGCCAGGACTGTTCCCGTCTCTGAGTCTATTGTTGGTATATTTAGGCTATGCAAGAACCCCTCTATGTCTGACGGGCTAGGTTGGTGAATAAAGCCATCGTCCTTCAAGTTATAGAGCTTCGAATAGTATTGTGCAAACATGTTGGCTATATCCCTAGGATTAGAGACTTTCTTACCCGACTCATCTATCAGATATTTAATTCTATTCTGCGCCCGTTGGCCCCTCAATTTCCTCGCTAAGAGCTTCCCTGCTCTGTTCCCCGCCACATAGTATTTTTGTCGAAGTCTAGTTAACGCTAATTGGGTCTTGGACAGTAGCATTTTCTGAAGTTGGGCTCTAACTAGAGTAATTTCTTCAGTTTCTTAGAGGGGTGTGTTTTATTCTGAGTGTCTAGTTTAACTAACTTTTTTTTTAACCGAGATCCCGTCTGGATCGCAACCCCTCTCACAACTGCTTTTAACGCACACCAAAAATTAAAGATGTTTGGGTCAGAAGGGGCGTTGGTTTGGCAGTATTGTTCAATCGCTTTTTTGATATCCAGTCTAGCTTCTTTCTAGTTGGGACAAAAGGTATGATGGCATACGTGACGGCCTGGGGGGAGCAAAAGTGATAGTAGCCTTCCACATCCACAGCACTGGAGCATGGTCTCACCAAGTTATCGGAAGGGTCTTGACTAGCTTGGTAGCCTGTAGTGACCATTTATCTGCAATAATCAAATCTATATGCCAATAAGAATTATGCACAGGAGAGAAATATGTAAAGTCTCTGCCATTGGGATCTGCAGTTCTCCAAACATCATATAAGTCAAATTCCCCCAACAACTTGGTAAAGGCTAGTGAGGGGCCCGATAGACTCATACCCACAGCGGGAGACGAAGATTGAGATGATTTATCCAGTTTTGGATCTGCTACTATAGTAAAATCTCCCATAACTATCAGTCCTCCTTCTTTATGTTTCTCTATTTCCTGAAAGACCCCATCAGAAACACCAACACCATAGTTTAGTATATAAAGAATGCAGTGTCTATATAAAGAGTACACAGTCTTGACCTGCCCCTTAGATTGGGCGAACAGTCACCAAAAATTGAGATTGTCCCACTAGAATCAGAACATTTGACAGACTGTCCTACCTGTTCTTGTCACTTTCACCACCTGTGGCTGCTGGTTTCTTTAGTTGTGGCTCGTCTGGATCCTGGAATGTTGGGGGCCCTATTTGGGAAAAAAAATGGGTACATTTAGAAAATTACAACCAGGCCCGGCATTAAATCAATAGGACCCACGATTAATACCTGTGCCCTCCTCCCCTCTTCTTCATCACTCTGTGCCTCCCCCCTCTTCTTCATCACTCTGTCCCCTTCTGACCCCCTCTTCTTCATCACTCTGTGCCTTTGTACAGGGGGGTAAAGAAGAGGGGGCTTCTTTATCACTCTGTGTCTTCTCCCCCCCTCTTTTTCATCACTCTGTGCCTCCCCCCTCTCTTTTTCATCACTCTGTGTCCTCCCCCCTCTTCTTTATCACTCTGTGCCCCCCATCTTCTTCTTCATCACTCTGTGCCCCCTCTTCTCCATCACTCTGTGCCTCCTCCCTCTTCTTCATAACTCTGTGCCCCCCCTTCTTCATCACTCTATGCCCGCCCTCTTCTTCATCACTCTGTGCCTCCCCCCTCTTCTTCATTACTCTGTGCCACCCTCTTCTTCATCACTCTGTGCCTCCCCCTCTCTTTTTCATCACTCTGTGCCTCCCGCCTCTTATTTCTTTCATCACCTTTCTGTTTCCCTCCCCTTGTCTCCATTCTTATACTAACCTTCCTATTGGCTTTTTTCATCTCTTTTCTTCTCTTCTTGTCTTCTGTCTTATTTCTTCTTTCTTCCGTGCTGGGTCCTCTCTGCGCCACTCCTCACTTAATGTCGGGCGATGACGTCACGTCCGACATTCTATGCAAACCGAGCAGAGAGGAGGGTGGAGAGGTACTGGCGCTGCAACGTGATAAATATATATATATATATATATATATATATATATATATTATGTTTAAAAGAAATCTGCTCCCCCCCACCACATAGTTAACAGGGGTCAGGGCCTACACGGGGATAGCCCGACTTCCCGTCAGGCCAGTCCGACCCTGGTGACAATTATATACTGACAAAAACAGAGACTCCTTAACATCTCACAGTTCAAATAAGGGTAAATAACTAAATGTATGACTGTGTGTTAAAAAAAACCCCAAAAACTTTGTTACCACTGTGATCTATGATTCATACTCATGTGTACAGCAAAGAGATGATACCATTGTTACAGGAATTTATGTAAGGAGTCATTGACACTCAGCTGTTTTTTTTTCTCTCCAGACGAATTCCTGTTAGGATCCAGCATATATTTTGTTGTCCAATGCTCCAGCAGGTTTCTATTATGGAAAATGATGAATATAAAAAAATATTTGTACAAGAATCTATATAGAAACACTGCTAAAAGTGGTTTATGGGTACTTCTTCAGAAGCAGCAGTAGCTAGGTTGATTTTCCAACTGCTTTCCATGTCACATTAAGGCTCTGTATTAATTTGCATATATACTTTAAAACACCAAGGGCCTAATTCATTAAGGGACATAAATGGCAAATTTGTTAGTACAATTTACAAAATCACTCGTGCTTGCCGGACCATACGCTACAGAACACAGCCACGTCGAATTCACCTTTGGGAGCATAAGACACTTACTGCAGCCTACGGTTTCAGGGAGGGAACAGGACTGGGAAGGGACATCTGCCCGTAGTCAGTGTACAGTATGGACATGCCAATCTCGAGCGCATTGCAACGGCATCCGATTCAAGCTCTGGGCATCTCTCAGGTACTTGTTTTTCAGCTGTATCTCTTGCTCCAGCTACAGATCTAGTTTAAGTGCCGATTACCAGTGATGACAGCTGAGTATGCATGCTATTACGTGTTCTTGCAATCAAAAGCAACTGTAAAAAATAATTTCATATACGGTAGATATTCATAAAGTACCAATAGATTTATATCATGAAAAAAATTAAATGTATTTTTTTATTTTTTGATGTTTCATTAAATGTGACATTAGTTGAAATTTTTTTTTCTTACATACTTTGTTTTGTGATTATATATTCCATATATGTATCTTGCAATACCTTGTCTAGTAGAGCAGAGCAGAGCAGATTGTATTCATCACCACATGCATGGGCACATCCGTTCCTTGTTGAATGTGGGCATACGTATACCCGATTTACGTGCATTTTAAAACCAATGCACGTTGCGCTCAGTATACGTGTCTTGAAGAATCAAGCCACAAATATCTTTATATTATCTTCAACATGTAATATGTGTGCCTAAATTAAAGGGAATGAAAAACCTAAGCGGTATAGCAACTTTTGCCTTGATAAGCCTGGAGAGCCGTGATCATTAAATTGATGATAAAGACTGCCATCTCTACCTCATGATGTTACGCTTAAAGTATATCATCTACTATATAAATGCCTAGTGGCGTGTGAGAAAAAAAAACCCAAGCTGCAGCTCCACCTGCTGGGCAGAGTTATACACTGACCTATATATTTTTTGAAGGAGAAGTGACAGTTGGTAGTGGTTGGTGGTTGCCGGGGGTGACAGTGGGGAGTTTTTAATATCTTAAGTAGCTTGATGAAGGATGTGGCGATGAAGATGAAGGATTAGGTGATGGAGAAAAATGATGAGGTGGTGACATGTGGACAAAACCACGTTAAAAAAGGGGGCTTGCGTCGGGAAGTAACGCTCTTCCCCTGAGGAGGCCTGGGCTAGGCCCAAATGCATGACAAGAACCTTTTTAAGACCTTAAGTAGCTTGATTGGACTAGAATGCATGAGTATCATGCACGGGTTAACGTGTATGCTTAATATGTATGCTATGCTTTCAACGCATGTCCTTGCAGTATACGCAATTAACTTAACACACTGAGTCACAGACACCTTTAGATAGGTTCAGCTCGTATACACAAGTTAATGTATTTTTTTTTTTACCCCAATTGACGTCTGAGTTTTTTTCTGTAAATTGCATCCAACGCTACATCAGGTCCCACATGTTTAGATCACACTTCTAAGATACAGCAGAGGTAAACATGTAATATATTGCAGCATATACAAAAACCTCTGTTCAGGATGTGTGTGTGTTTTGTAAGGAAACATAACATGCCACACGTGGGTTTAAAGCAGACCCAGGGTTAGTGATCATAAATACGGATCTGGAGATCTGGAAGCCTTTTGTCCCAGTCTTGGCAAGAGGTAAAAAGGTAGGATTAGGGAATTGGAAGACACACTGTTGCCTATTAGTTGTATAGAACTGTTGTAATAACAAGTGGACAGTTAGTAGTTGGAGTTTTGTGTTCCCAGAGGAGACCACTAATTAGTTGCAGTCATTGTCTGTGAATGCAAGTTCTTGGGCAGCTGTTGCTTAAATACATAATGACCTTGCTTTATATCCAAACCTGGCATCACAGTAGTTAGCATTACAATGAGACTGGTCCTTGTATAGCTAAAACAACTTCCAACCTTTGTTATTATTTGATGCACCTTGTACCTTACCACCTGGTGATTTACAGATAGAACTAGTGGTAGACACTCTTTTTTGTAGGTGGGAGAGAGCATCACCAACCTCAACACAGAGAGAGGTGAAATTCAAACCAACTAATAAACACGTTTAAGGGCATGTCTGCATTAGGTGTATTAGAAAAAAGGAGATGAAATGTAGGGATGGTGCATTTTGTGGAGAATTTTCCTTACACATTTGCTCTGTTCATATGTGCCTTTTATTCACTCCCTTAACTTTTATTTCCATTGGTCTTAAATGAATGTTGCTTTCGCATTCCTTATATCTCTCCTCTCCCCCACTTACTGCTCTGTACTTCTTCACTGTTATTATTTGTGTCACTCTCCTTACGTTGTACTGTGCAGTACAAGTCAGTGCACTTTAAAAGCTTGAGCCGAAATATGGTTCAAGATGGATTCTGTTGGGTCGCCCCTGTGGAAACGGTAGAAGTTGATTGTGATCTTAGGCCACAGGTACGAGAACCACTGACCAGTTCTTGTGCTTTGCTCAAAGCAGTATACATATAAGTAATAATAGAAATCACCCAATCAACAATATATTAACATTTTTCCTTTCTTGTCCCTACTATATACATTTTCCAGACCTGATATAATCGAAGTTCGCTTTTGTAGCTTATGCTATACATCGTCAATGTTCTCCATATCCTTTATCACCTCCCGCTCTGATGAACATTATTGTACATTTCTTTTACATGTAGGGGGTTCATGCATCTATGAATTCTCCTTTCAGTGGTATGTTCTTTATTTCCATTGTCTTTAGGCTTGCAAATATCAAATCCATCTCTACCACTATTTTATGTTTTCGCCCTACTTAGTGATAACATGTTGCCCCTGCTCCGTCACTGAACCAATGTATAGTATTGCATGTACAGTAGCTTTAACTGTAGCAATCTTAATTTCGTTCATTTTGGCCAGCCACACACACACTAGTATCTGCAGCTTCTGCTAGCCATGGCACAATAAATAAATACATATGTGCTTATTTATTTAAATTGGTAGTTACTGCTCTTTAAATAACACAACCCTTGAAAGTCTCATCCCCCATACTTTCTCATGTCAGGCATGGAAGATGTCTATACTCCTTCTTCCCAGATGTAGCTTAGCCGTAGGAGTTATCACAGGGAGCAGGGGATTTGCAATGACATGATTTCTGTGAGGAAGGATCGTGATGATTAAGGATGACTCAAAGACTTCAGCAAAAATACAAACACCAACTTTTAGCTAACAAATTGAAACTAAGTGCATGATGTTCCCTCTGAATGGAATAAATCCAAAAAAAAGTTAAATGTGAAGATTAAACAGACAATCGAGGAATAAAAACACTATAAAGTAGATGAGGACAAGTATTAATAATGCATACTTGCCAACTCTGGGAATTCCTGGAGGGGGTATGGATGGAGGGGCGGGGATTGACTTATCATGTCATTCCCTGAGAATCGTATCTTTGCGGCTCTAATTCTGCTCACTGCACTAGGAAGTGAGCAGATACAGGAGGATGCCTTTCTCTCCCGGGAGTCTGGGAGACGTACTCGAAATTCGGGAGTCTGCAAGACAGTCCAGGAGAGTTGGCAAGTATGTAATAATGGCGCTCTTAAAAAAGATCACAGACAGAATAAGAACTGGCAATTCCAAAATTGTTGTACCATAGTTATAAATTTGTTTAGCCCCTCCTGTGTTTAAATCATATTTAACTACAACTATCATAACTTGTGCAGTTTTTTGTACTGTAAATACATTATATTGTGCAAGTCTTAAAATTCCAACTATTTACTCTGCCCACTGTTTACTCCACAATTTAAAATGTACTTGTTACCAGCTCACAATGGAGGCAGATATTTTGTGGGCTGAACCAATATTCATGGCAGTGCATCCTATTAATTTACAATGAACTGGTAACAATACTTAGACATGAGTGGCTACATGCCATATGCATTAGCTGAATAGTGAATTAGCCTGTAAAAAAAGGCTGCTTCCACTTTTGCATAAGTGGTATGTATAATTGCAGAAAATTATGTAATTTCACTTATAAGCCTTTTTATGAATGTTTGCATCTAATGTGTTAGACATGTTTTAGGTATTGTTCATATTCAATACCTTATACAGATGTGACCTCATAAACTGTCTCTTCTCTAAATAGGGAAATCATGATGAAACTCAATTCAGCATTGAAATAGAATAAATAGACAACAGTTAAAACAGTAAAATAGTAATAGTAAAATGATACATATAATATATTTTCAATTTTTAATGTTCAAGTTTTAATATTCAAATTGATATCTATAATAAACCACTTGGGCTATCTAAGAGAAGTTGGGAGCCACAAAAATACTTGAATCTATAGCCAACAAGCATAAAAGATGTTCCTATAATGTCATAGTTGACATTTAACTTATGTTACATAAAACAAAACAATGCAGTAGATGAAAGTAATACATTTTACTGACTTAATAAATAGGGTCAGGTGCAAGTTTTGAGGTTTTCTTGTTAGGCATGACAGAGACCTGAACGCTTTCAAACAAAACATTTTTACTTAACTAATAACTAATAATGTCCATCACATGCAACTGATCCCTGAGCAATATTATTAATGTAGACCCAGCCTAACTTCAATTTTTATCCTGCTTCTACTAATGGGTAAGATGGTACAACACTGCAACAGTTAGGTTTACATAAATGCTTCTTTTTTTTTTTTTTTTGCTAATAACATCTGTTAAGTGCGCTTCAATTGTTTATGTTTTATTTATTTTTATTTATTTTAAACTAGCACTGCTTTGGTACTTATTATGATTTGGAGCCTCTGATGTTGTTTTTTGGATGCTGTGAGTTAAATATTCCTAAATGTCTGCTGTGTAGCATCAGCTGGTCCATTTCATCATCATTAGTAGATACACAAACACAGAAAACAAAAGTATTGTCAGAACAAAGAAAAAACGGTGTCACAGCAAGGTCAAAACAAAACTACCGACCAGCATTCCTATAAACAAAACATCTCAAGTAAACAACAGAGTCCTGTCCTGGACATTGTTGTTGAGTGTTGAGAATCTCATTGCATCACTTTCCATCAATATAATGACTCAGATGTCTGTATTTATGCTGGGGTATACATATGTCAATATGTCAAATTATAAATAAGTCATTATTATGTTGACATAAAAACACATTATGGTGGCATGTTACATAAAACTGTTGAAGTTTCAATCAGGCAAAATATGGTTTATTCACAGAAATATGCAGCTTGCTGCATTGCAATATAAAACTTTAATGCAACATATGCAACATTCCTGATTTAATAACTGGTACAATTAGGCCACATCTCCCCACCATGTCCAGCACACACCATGGTCTACCCAGCAATACCCCCAAATCATACCCCATGGGGTATATTTACTAAACTGCGAGTTTGAAAAAGTGGAGATGTTGCCCACAGCAACCAATCAGATTCTAGTTATCATTTATTTAGTACATTCTACAAAATGACAGCTAGAATCTGACTGGTTGCTATAGGCAACATGTCCACTTTTTCAAACCCACAGTTTAGTAAATATACTACAATGTCTTTTTATCATGATAAATAGGTATTATCCAGAGAAAAAAGGAATAGGGGTATAATGTACATTAGGTAAATACCTTCCAAACATGCCATTTTGGTTACAAATAGCCTGTAAATTTTATAACTAGAAATAAGCCAAAATCCAGATTTTCCATTAGTGATACTGGAGCATTTGTTCTGTTTTTGACAAATCAAGTCATAAATATTTTATTACTGCCTCAGGTAAAAAAAAAATATAAAAAAAAATATTTTTCAGGTAAGAAATAATAACACACATTTCTTGAAAAAGTTTTAATTGAATCTGCTGTGAGAAAATAAGTTTAAAATTACAGTTTTGTTTAATTGCAACATGTTAAAAGACAATTTTGTTTCGAGTTGTGATATTTATCAGGAGTGCGACATTCAGCGGACATATTTGTCGGCTGCGGTACTCTGAAATTATTAGAGAATCAATATTTTCAGATTCATTTTGCTCATCTTTATTTCTTATATCATTATTTATGTATATTATCGAATGTTTCAATGTTTTCTGATTTTATTTGATGTGTTTAATAAGTCTTGCCTTTTTTTTATACATTTGAATAAGAAGACTTGCCATATGTGTTATGAAGGATAAAAAGTAGTAAGCAATGTAACCTATATACATGATATTGTAAATACAGTGAAAAGTAATATTTATAAGTAGATGCAATCAAATCATATCCACCTTGCTCACGTTCACCTCTGCACAGGGAGCCTCTTTAATAAATGAACACTACAGCTATACTCATGTTATGACTGGTCTGGTTAAGGAGTCTAGACTAGACTTAGACTCTTTCTATATGAATAAACATTCTATATTTTGCTCTGATGTGTAGGTTCCAGTTTTAACCCCTTTCTCTAAATTTTATACAGCTACCTAGTTATTGATTTTTATTTTTTTTAAGCAAAAGTGTGTAATATTTAAAGATGTTCACTGACCCCCGTGTTTTGGTTTTGGTTTTGGATCTGGATTAAATCTGTGTTTTGGTTTTGGTTTTGGCAAAACCACCCTCACGTGTTTTGGTTTTGGATCCTGATTTTTTTTCTAAAATCCCTTTTTTATTTTGCTAAAATCACATAATTTGGCTCTTTTTTATCCCTACATTATTATTAACCTCAATAACATTAATTTCCAATCATTTCCAGTTAATTTTCGTCAAGTGACAAGAACACTGCTATCCCAGGCCCACCTCAATTCCAGTAGAAAAGGAACTATGTGCCGAAAAGGGAGTGACCACATTATATTGCAGGTGTGGCCAACATGGGGCATTGATACATACATTATAAGAAAACATTACATTTATCACGTTATCCCTCCAGGCACATTATGATATCCCCAGCCCACTGTACTTATCTAGGCTTCTGGTGCTACTGACATCCATAAGGGTGGGAACTTTCTGTAGAGTGAGCAGGGAAGCTCTTTGTCTCACGAGATTACCAAATCTTGTGATACTTAGAGCTCCTCGGCTTGCTCTGCAGTCTTTGTCCTGTCCTGGAACTGGGAGCAGCTATCAGTTTCCCTCCCCCTAACCAGAGCTGGATTAAGGCTCAGGGTTTTAAAGACAGCAGAGCCCCTATTATGTTATCATTTTAGACAAATACACAGGCACTACTGTTAGAAGCACACAGCTCTGCCTTCACAAGCAGTACGTTGTGAAGCAGGACATACCTCCCAGCTGCCCTTGCAGTCAGACCAAATCCTGACTAAGTGAGACAGTCACCCAAATTCAGGACTGCCCCACCAGATTCAGGACAGTTGGCAGACTGTCCTGCTCTCTCCTACTTGTCTTGGTCACTTCCATCACTTGTAGCAACTGGTTTCTTTAGCTCAGTTCATTCTTGTCTTGATCCTGGAATGTTGGATGCCCTATTTTGAAAAAAAAATGGGTACATGAGATTTAGAAGACTCCAACTAGCCCCGGTGTTAAAACAATAGCACTCACGTTTTATAACTAGGCCTCCCTCCAGTCCCCACAATAATAAAATTCACATTTAATTATTAGACCTATTTCTCTCCAACCAGCCCCAACATTAAAATAACAGTATACCCATTTACTCAAAACATATTTCCCTTCCTCCAAACAGTCCCAGCAATAAATTAAATAGCATTAAAGTTTAATAAATATAGCCATTTTCCACAACCATCCCCGACAATAATTCATATTCACATTTAATAGCCCTCCTCCCCAAAATCAGCCCCATATTCAATTGATAGCCCTAAACCACCCCAGCATTATATTACAGGTTCCTTCACCTCACCGTAAATAATTAGCCCCCACCTATACTCCACCATTAAATAGCCTACCTACCACACTATATTAAGATCCTCCCTACACTCACATATTATATTAAAATACTGCGCGCACACACACACACACGCACACTTTATGTACATGGGGCCACACACGCACACAATAGCAACATGGGGCCATACACGCACACTATAGCAACATGGGGCCACACACGCACATTATAGCTACATGGGGCCACACATGCACACTATATGAACATGGGGCCAAACACGTACACTAAAGCAACATGGGGCCACACACGCACAATATCGCAACATGGGGCCACACACGCACACTTTAGCAACATGGGGCCACACACGCACACTATAGCAACATGGGGCCACACACGCACACTATACATATATATATACATATATATATATATATATATGCACATATATCTATATATATATATATATATATATATATATATACTTGTAATCTGTCGCAGATTTAATATATAGACATACGACCTATGCTTGTATTTTTCTTCTAAAACCTCGGAATCTGTATAATCGGGTACAAGTGCAATTTTCTTCGATTTCTTTTTTTCTTGTTTGCATCTGAATACTGTTAAATAAAAAGTAAAACCAAAAATTCACCCTTGTAGCGATCATCATTGAAATATTTTTTTTTTTTTGCACACTTATCGTCTTCCTCCTCTAAATGGCTGTTGTAATGTAATATATATATATATATATATATATATATATATATACATTTATATATATATATATATATATATATATATATATATTATTACAATATATATTATATTTCTCAATCCCGATTAGTGTGAGAAAATGGAGAAACTTGGACCCAGATGCCATACACTGTGTAGTGTGTATAATATTATGTAATACAAATGTGTACTGTGTTTACATTTTAAATCACTTTGCCCTTCAAAATGACCTTCATCCCTAGAGCTCTATTAAGGTAAATTAAGGAACAGTCTAATTTCCAAACTAGGTGTGCATTGACCAGTACGGCATATCCTATTGCAATTTGTCCACAACTTCATCAAATTTGAAGGGATAACTTCCTGCAACATGTCAGTACTCAGTTTAAAAATTGCATATACCCAGAAAATCCCTATTATAGGCAAATGGCAAACCTCACTATTTATCTTATTACAGGTTAATGACAGAATATGCGTGTTATTTGTCCATAGTGGTAGAATAACTCCAGATGTCTGCCTGTATGAATTACTTTATTGATATATGCTATTTCTAAAATATGTGCACTAGAGCTTATTCCTGAGTGTATACTTCCTACTTTGTCTTATATGCAGGATGTCTGGAGAGGAAATTCTGTAATTACTAGAATAACGGTGGTAGGTAATGTCTAGGTTAGTTTAATATCCACCGAGAAGACTTTCTTTAAAAGCATCTCATACCTGAAATTCTTTTATGATCGTTGCTTCTGTGAATAATAAATTCACATTATATAACATTGAAACTTTTTACATTGGCTTAAAATGTAGAATCCACTTTTATATTTACTTTGTGGTTATTTTTCGACAGTCGCAGTGAGAGTAGTAAAGGCTAAAACTAAATATGAAGATTCCGCATGCAGGCATGGGATATTTTTTCTGGACACCTGTTTTATAGGATTGCAGAAAAACCATAAAGAAATAAATGCAAATAATTGCTGCTCTTTGATATGTCCTACACACTGACATAATTACCAAATGCCTTCTCCTACAGTGACTGGGAGGAGCCTTGCTAAACCACGTAGAAGCAAAAGTGGTCATTTTTAAATGTAATTTATTATGTTATAGGTATATCGCTCCAAATTACAGCAAAACCTTTAACCCAGAAGACCCTAAATGATGCCTATACACTGCATTCATATATAGCCAGAACTTGCTGCCTCTGAAAAATGGTCTGTTCTGATGAAAATTCAATTCACAGATTCATCTTCATGGTTTTACCCTATATTGGTTTTCTTATATATCTTAGCAACTGAGCTTATGACACCGGGTAATCAAAGCTGCAAGAACAGGTAGAAGAGTGTAGCACAGCAGTGTTGGAGAATGGCATTGTACTTGTATAAGGCTAGGCATGTCCCATCTAGTAGTCCGTTCCTGCGCGTGTGTCGGTGGGGGGGGGGTGCTCTGTCTTGTCCAGGTCATTACAATTTCTATAACATCTCTGCCCCCCACCCTACCAAAAAGGGAACATCCCCTGTATACATCTTCTCCACCAATCATATTTAAATAATTTGGTTTTGTTTGTGCATACGCTCATGCACTAGCTCACAATCAGCAAAGAGTTCCCCAATCTAACCAGCTCTTCCTATCAGAAGATGCAACATTTTGTACCCTAGGAGAGACTGCCACCTTGACCTGCAATTTGTGCACTTCCCTGTTAAAACGTTTGGATCTGCACTAAAATAGGCATGTGATATAACTAAATGGCAGTCTGTTCTGCATGTTTGCATGCTCCTGAATAAACCTTATTGGGTTACTAACATATTTAGAAATGTGTGAGACTCACCTACCACAGCCTTACAAAAGGTACTTCATCCCTTGGAAGGCCCAGAGCATTCCTAAGTCCAAGTTTCCCAAGCTTTTCAATATAGTTTTAACTTACAAAAGATGCAAATAAGGAAAGGAGCAGAGAGCAGAAGATTACAAAGGAGCAAAAAACAAGTTCATGTTCATCATGCACTTAGATTTTAGAGAGCAAAAAGAGTAAATTCAAAACATTTAAGTAAAAATAAATGTAGAATTCTTAATTGCATCATTTACAAACTATATGCAAGATATCCGCCTCTGACAAGGTTCCTTTGTTAATCGGAAGAAATGAAGAAAAAAATCCTAGGTGTCATTGCCTTGATGTCAGAAACTCTGAAAACAAATGTATGACCTAGAAATATACTTCTCAACTTTTGAAAAATTATGTAAAGCACACTTTTCTGACGCCCAAAGTGCAGCGTGCTCCGCAGAAGAGTTATGTCCAGCTCTACCTAAGGGTGTCTTTTATAATGTTAATATCCCCCTTTTTTATCAGAGATGCCCCGTTTGTACAGATAAAATTCTTCTGAACACCCTCTCCACCCCATACAGAGTCATTCCTACACTTGCACCCAGCTCCCCCATCCTTCATAGAGACTACCCTCTGGCACAGAGATTTTCTTTTACAGAGATATCCCTCCCTCATTTTGCACAGAGATCATTCCTTTCTCACTTACACTGTCATCCTCGCTTGTCATCAAGCACATGCGCAGTCAGAGAGCTTTCCCAATGTATGATTCTTGAAGACCAGATCCGAGATGACTGGATTCTTCTGAAACTCTGCTGCAGTTTCATGTTGTGTCATCCAGTGAAGATGTATATGCACAGCCAGCATTCGGGGTCCTACGCACAAGTCTGGGAGATTTTCCAAAATTCCAGGTGACTCCCAGACATTCCAGGAGACTAGGTAAGTATGGGAAGAAAAGAAATACCTGGCTAATAAGGAACCCACTGGGTAATGTCCAGGGGAGGGCCGCCAAATTTTAGCCCCGGGGGGGCAAGATGTGACTCAGCAGTCTATTAGGAATATTTTAAAGGAAAATATGCTGGTGGCCCAGTGATGAAGCCCAAGGTAGCCTACTATGGTACTCCCCAGCTCAACCTGCCCCTGGTAATGTCACTCATTCGGTGTCTTTATTTTCACAGTAGCATAACGAGCACTGCACACTGACATGGAAGGGTAGAAGCTTGCTACCTGTAAAGCTGCCAGCTGCTGTTTCTCCATGTTGATAATGGGCTGTGAGTGCTGCACTTGCCTATGATGTCATCTCTAACCCACACTTCCAAGAAGAGAGGATGCTGCCTATCAGGGGGAGGGGTCACTTAGGGCACACACTGACCCTGGATGTGTGTGTTATACTGAGAAAATATTATTGTGCTGTATATGCTGATAGCAAAAATATTTTAAAATTGCCTCATTTTTAAAAATGTGAGATGTAACATGTAAAGTGGGGTAAAGGATTTAATTTGCATTTGTTACTACTAACAACATATTTTATTGATGTAAATATACTATATACTGCTAAAGTCTATGTCAGACCCTCCAAGTCTCACGTTGATCTCCACCTGTCAGTAAATAGACCAGGTGATATACAAGGCTATATGGAGCTACATTGGTTATATTTTGGAATGTGCGGCTACAGCAAAATGGCTATACTGTATGCTGACAGAGTGGAGTTAGGTGAGGTTATATGAAGGTATATAATAGAACAGTTATGTCTGATGTACATGGCATTTCCTTTGACATACTGTGCAAATTAAACATCAGCCTTTTCACACTTTCTTACACTAAAATAAGTATATCATTTTTGCCATAGATGCTATAACAGCATCTTTTTTCATCAAACTATATTTGCATATGTCAAGTGTATATTATTCTGCAATAAAGTGTGCAGTGCAGCTTTATTTTTGCTGTAAAAAAATGTCAAATATTGACTGCGTACTTCATATACTTCATATGCCATAAAGAATTGCTAGACTATATTTGTGTTATTTGATGCACTACATATATCACCTGTACTCTAATAGCATGTCATTTAAGTGTTTGGCACTAATTTTATACATTCATTTGCTGGCGGACTTTGCATGCCAGACTAGGTTAACCCCTTACTGCATCACCACGTACCAGGCATTCTTAACAATCTCACTGTTCCAACTGTTGGCAGTTCAATGTACAACACTGGTAAGTGTAATATAAAAAATGTTAATGTTAAAAGTTTGTGATTAAAGCAACATATTTATGGTAAAAGGGACGAGATTCATTTAGTACACTGTTATATCACATTTACAAAGAAAAATCACACAATTGCAATTATGCGTTTTTAAAACACACAAATAACTCCAGTCAGTGCCAGATATTTTATACAGCCACAGCGGGTGGAAAAAAAATCAGTGAGGCTCATCTCAGAATAAAGATGTGTGCATAGCATTCTGCCGACTATAGCGTTCTCAGATGCTGGAAACAAAGACATTTTTCCAAGGAAAGAAATTTCAGTATTGCATGATCAATCCAGAATCTACAGCAATACTTCAATGCTAAAATCAATATACTTTATTGAATTCTTAAAAGTTATTAGTACAAATCCCAGTACATGACAAAATGACAGACTCCGGATGTAAAGAATGGAGAAAATGCACAAAATAAAATGAAAACTGATATGTGCTTTTAACGTGTGTTTTTCTGTGATTTAGTTCACTTTTAATACACTTCTATATGCAATTTATATTGAACCCTCCCCCTCGGTTCTGAGCTGTTCTTATTATTATAATTATAACTATTACTATTATATTATTATTATTATTATTATTATTATTATTATTATTATGATTATTATTATTATTATTATTATTAATGTGCTTGTCATGTATTTCCTTTATACCCAATAGTTGAAGTAAAAATTTAGAAGTGGTGGTATAGCACCTCCACATACCAGCCCAGTTCAACCACTATTTATACCCCAATGTTAAGTAACATTTGCAAATGCAAGAAAAATTGAACATGCTACTTTCTAAAATCTTTTATGCTGTCCTAAAAAGAAAATTTATTAGATGGAATTAACTAAGATAAAATAATTTACCACATGTTACTTACCCTTCCATGTGGTGTCACCCCAATCCAGTGAGTCCCCAAGAAGGCTCCAACAGGCCCACATTGCAATACTCTTTTCTACTCAGGTGGATTTTTTGCATTTTGACAGCTGTGCATACTGTAGACATTTCTTCCCAATGAACTTTCCCATTCACATAAAGAAATAGACAATGCTGCTGCTGCCTTCCCTGTCACATAAATAAGAGAACTGGCTCTTCCCACAGCTCTTGGTGCTGGAGGTCTCAGTCTGTCCTTAGCTCTTCAGTAAAGCTCTATGGAATATTATCCATAAAACAAGACTTCTCCCGTGCTGCTCCCCACTTATGGATTTCCCTACCACGCTTTATCAGACTTTCTCACATCCTTTAAATCTTTAGACGCTCGTTGAAAGCCAGTCTTTCTTTTAGTGGTGACCTTATCCCCGATAACACTATTCACACTAATGCACCTTCACAACTGTCCCAATCTCTACTCTGAACCACATGTACTCCTCTTGCTTCAGCTGTGCCCTCTTCCACTTAGAATGTAAGCTCTCTAATGAGCAGGGTCCTTCACACCCTTTGTTTTCATGTCTGCGGTTATTTTGTCTACCTTGTATGTCCCTGTTTTATGTATGTACTGTTTTCCCTACTGTATGGTGCTGCGGAGCACTGTGGCGCCTTACAAATCTATGATAATAATAATAATAATAATAATAAAACACTATTGGTAAGATCGCATTTTGCTGTTTAAAATTAGGCGGCATATTTGATTATCAAGAGTTTATCCACTTTTTCAACCAATTATTTTCTTTTCAGCAGAGCACTCTCTTTACTTGTTATGTTAGTAATTTAGGATTTCATATTTAATTTTTGCATTTAATTCCATTTTAGCAGTAGGCTAATATAGATGTTGGGCAACATAACCAATCAAAAATATATTGAAAGCTGATTTTTTTGTGTGAAAAAAGCTTAGTAATAATTATATACAATATATAACATTATCTTTACTATTATTGCCTCCCTCTAAAAGATGGAAAGTATCCAGGTGTCAGAAACTTGTCACACTCTGAAAACATATGTATGACATAGAATTGAAACAGATGGATAATCAGGATCTTATTAAGCAGTGATGGTGTTGCTAAAAGCAATGCTCTTTAGCAATTCAAATCATTGCTCTAGAACTTTACAGACACTGGACATTTCCAAAATACTATACTGTGATACCTTTAGGCCAGGGCGGTCGCGAGAGGCAAGGGTGCCCCACACGTTAGGCACTGCCCCTCTACTGCTTCTTACATTGTGTGGAGCAGGGACGGGCAGCATCTTTTGCTTTTCTATCAGAATAGGAGTGTGACATCATACCCCAGCCCTAGACTCCCAGTCCATCACCAACATGAAGGAGCAGAAGCTGGCAGCCCCACAGGTACCACAGGGAAAATAAAGATATTGAATGGGTGAAGTTATGTAACTCATCTGGTGTTTTAGGTGCCATCTAAACCATGGTGCATCCCAGGTGACTGCTTAAGTTCTCCTAGTGGTAATGCTGACCCTGCTAGTGGTGTATTGTTGTTGTCCACTGTTAGACAACCCCCTCTTGAAAATAGACCTGACACTTAAACACAGTGGCAACATTTTGTGGGCTGAAATAATATTTAATGTAGCTAGTAAGCAGAACCTCATGAATAGAAGTTAGGCCACATGAATGTTAGTATCATCATCATCACCATTTATTTATATAGTGCCACAAGTTCCGCAGCACTGTACAGAGAATTCGATCAGTCCCTGCCCCATTGGACCTTACAGTCTAAATTCCCTAACATACACACACAGACAGACAGAGAGAAAGAGACTAGGGTCAATTTGATAGCAGCCAATTAACCTGCTAGTATGTTTTTGGAGTGTGGGAGGAAACCGGAGCACCCGGAGGAAACCCACTCAAACACGGGGAGAACATGCAAACTCCACACAGATAAGGCCATGGTGGGGAATTGAACTCATGACCCCAGCGCTGTGAGACAGAAGTGCTAACTACTGTGCCCTCTTCCACTTATAATGTAAGCTCTCTAATGAGCAGGGTCCTTCATACCCTTTGTTTTCATGTCTGCATTTATTTTGTCTACCTTGTATGTCCCTGTTTTATGTATGTACTGTTTTCCCTACTGTACGGCGCTGCGGAGGACTGTGGCGCCTTACAAATCTATGATAATAATAATAATAAAAAAACACTATTGGTAAGATTACATTTTGCTGTTTAAAATTAGGGGGCATATTTGATTACCAAGAGGTTATCCACTTTTCCAACCCAGACAGACAGAGAGAAACAGACTAGGGTCAATTTGATAGCAGCCAATTAACCTGCTAGTATGTTTTTGGAGTGTGGGAGGAAACCGGAGCACCCGGAGGAAACCCACGCAAACACAGGGAGAACATAAAAACTCCACACAGATAAGACCATGGTGGGGAATTGAACTCATGACCCCAGTGCTGTGAGACAGAAGTGCTAGCTACTATGCCACTGTGCTACCCCATAGACACTGTTTCAGTAATGTCACTGGACCTTAATGAATTGATAGGCTGTATAATGGATCAACCTACAAAATGGATGCCTCCACTCTGTGTTGTCAACACGTTCCCTTTAAGTTCTGCCCTCAATGTTGTAAACAGGGATCCCCTTTCATTAACTAAAACCAAGAGCCAGAGCATGTTGGGTATGTTAGACAGGTGAACAGAAGAGCTCTATTCGGCACTATTGATCAGGACTAGATGGGTTGTATCAGATGATGGCAGTCGTTTTCAAAAGACCTGAGTAGAGCACTTATATTCAGCCCTATTGAATACGCTGCATTGACATACACAGGATAGACTGTTTTCAAGTAATGGGGATGTGGGGAACCCTCTATCTCCACATGGTTGATGAAAAGTGTACAGCCGCTTTAATTCAAAAGTGCCTATTATTAAAAAAATAGGATGATGTCAGATACAAACATTAATATGGTTTATTTGCAGCTCGGTTATTAGCCTTAATTAAAATGTCAAAAAAATACATTCCACATCATTTTTTCGAGAATATACTGCTAGTTTCTATATTTAGCTACCTAGTGTGCCGCAAAGTTTACTTTGGTTAAATAAGAATGGATTATGAGGTGTGATCGTGAACAGGAGCCTTAAAACCACAAGAAAAACTAACAATTGCCCGGTACTTTCATCATATACTTTCCACTCAACAAAACATACACTTTGGTTTCCCTTAAATAACTTGATGCTAATCCATCTATTTGCTCAGTGAAAGTTACTACTCCGCTAACACTTTGACTTGTTGACTTTATAGAGCGCGGTTTAAGCACTGAAAACAAAACACAGAAGACTAGTCTCATTATGTGGGGAATAGTGTACGACTTGTCCTGTACGTCCTGTTCACCACCGTTCCTCAGTCCTCAGTCTTTTTGGCATGGATGTCAAATTGCCTTTCTTGAGAAATATGGAATGAAATCAGGTTAAACTTGATTTATGACTGTACAATCACTTGTAAATATGCTTTAACCAAATACAAAGTTTTCAGTATAAAATTAACTTTTGTATGCAGCGTAGATGAAATATTGTACTATATACTAGTTAACAAAAAAAGCTGCATTTGTAGCATGTAAAAATGTGAACTAAACATTCATCAATAGGTAATATAAATATTTCTTGCTGGCAGCTTCACAGATACCGCAGGGAAAATAAAAACATTGAATTAGTGAAACTACATCACTCACTCAGTGTTTTAGGTGCCATCTAAACCTTGGCACCCAAGGTGACAATCTAAGTTCGCTTACTGGTAATGCTGGCCCTGCTAGAGGTACATTGTTGTTAAGCATTGGTAGACAGCCCCATAATCAAAATAGAACAGTCACCTAAACACAGCCACCACATTTTGTGAGCTGAATTAATACTTATGAAAATAATGCCAGTAACCTGAACATCATGACTGTAAGTCAAGCCTCATGAATATTAGCACAGACTAATGAGTATTAGTATAGACACTGTTTCAGTGATGTCACTCATAGCCAGTAACCAGAGCCTCATGAATATAAGTCAGGCCTCATGAATATTAGCACAGACTAATGAGTATTAGTATAGACACTGTTTCAGTGATGTCACTCATAGCCAGTAACCAGAGCCTCATGAATATAAGTCAGGCCTAATGAATATTAGCACAGACTAATAAGTATCAGTATAGACACTGATTCAGTGATGTCACTCATCCCTACTCAATTGATATGTTGTAAACTGGATCAATCCACAAAATAGATACACATAGTTGTACATTAGGTGCTTTGCACATACATGTCAATGCATACTTAGCACTCAGTAAGAATCATTTACAAACTGGACAAAATACGGATGAAGCCCTTATGGAGAAACATATATCCTCTCAATTTTTATCTTTATAACCTCTTAATGTCACCATGTAATCATATGTGCCTCCATATTGCCTCTTATTGTCATCATCATCATAATTTCCAGTCATTTGCAGTCAATTTTGACCACCTCACAGGTCACAATATTATTTTCATAGACTTTCGGACAAATACTGTAGCAACCTGACTGGATGCTAAGCGACAGAGCAATGACTCAAACACATGGCAGTTCCTACATTGGTGGCACACAGCAGTGGCAGAAAAGAAAAGTGGTGCAAGATGGAATTGTCCTTGGATCATGAAACAAGTTATGGTTCATTTGTTCGCTCCACCCCGTTTCTTGAATAACTGTGGTAATTCTACAGCTAATACATGGCAACAAGCGCTGACCCCCCCACTCCTGGGATGCGTTCTTCTATCAGACCCAGACCAATCCAGGGTGCCAGACAATGCACTAAAAAGAGCCATTGTAATTCCTAGCAAAAGGCAAGTCATTCACTGAGCTTTGAATCAGCCCCAATTCCTACAAAAATATAATATAGTTACGTACCTTTGATGTAAAGTACAGATTACGAATACTTGATGAAACAGCAGCAAGGTAGTACATATACACGTCTATTTAGACATCCATGCTTACATTACTTCTGCAAGCAGCATTGTTCTTTGTGAATAAAACTGTTGTCTTTATACCATTCAAAAAAATTTAAAATAATCCTCCACCATTCTTTGGATGTTGATAGTTGATAGTAGGATCAGGTGGAGTTACAGCAGAGGTGTCACTAATTCTGGTCAATTCTTTTACAGTAGACAAGACCAGATGTCAAAATGTTGTGCTTAGTCATCCGCATCATCAATGGGTATCTAAGATTATTGCTAAGCACACAACAGTATATGTACATGTAGGTAACATTGGCACACAGCGATAGCTAAAAGGAAATCTGGTGCAAGATGGAGTTGTCCTTGGGCCCTCCCACCCACCCTTATGTTGGATCTTAAATGGACATGCACACTTTAACAAACCAAGCACTTCAGCCACAAAAGTGCCCCTCATTGTGGCTGAAGTGCTTGGTTTGTATGGACCCCCAAAAAACAAGGTAACAATGGGCTTAAGGCACCTAGGGTAACAGTGCTGTTAATGAACTCTACTGTGGCAAGATGTTGTTGTCATCATCCTAAGCCTCATCCTCACCCTCATCAGTTTGTACATCATCCTCACACATTATTAATTCATCACCGCTGGAATCCACCATTACAGAAGTCTCAGTATTTTGATGTCATTAGCGGGAAAGGCGTTCCTCTTGGAACTTGAAGTTTATTTTTATGAACATCATCTTTTCCACAATTTAAGGAAGTAGCCTCCTACGCCGATCGCTAACAAGGTTCCCGGCCAGGGCCTGATCAATCACTAGGCTGACCAGGCTGCAGCCTGGGGCGCTGGGTCCCGGGGGGCGCTGCACTGTGGGTATTTTTTTTTTTTTTCATTCATTTTTTTTTCGGGGTGGGGGAGGGGGGGGAGGGGGGGTCGCCACTGGGGATCGCCGCGGGGGGGTGGAGGGCTCGACGATCAAAAGCATTGGTGGTCAGTGGTTAGCAACACACAGCCAATCGCCAGGCTGCCTGTTGCTGTGCAGCAGACAGGAAGCAGGACGTCTTCACTTCCTATCTGCTGATCTGAGGAGAGGAGCGACGCTGGCACAACTACAGGTAAGTGAAGGGGGGAACTGCCCTGCATATCTATAGGGAGGGGGGGGAACTGCCCTGCATATCTATAGGGAGGGGGGGAACTGCCCTGCATATCTATAGGGAGGGGGGGAACTGCCCTGCATATCTATAGGGAGGGGGGGAACTGCCCTGCATATCTATAGGGAGGGAGGGGGAACTGCCCTGCATATCTATAGGGAGGGGGGGGGGGAACTGCCCTGCATATCTATAGGGAGGGGGGGGAACTGCCCTGCATATCTATAGGGAGGGGGGGAACTGTCCTGCATATCTATAGGGAGGGGGGGAACTGCCCTGCATATCTATAAGGAGGGGGGGAACTGCCCTGCATATCTATAGGGAGGGGGAGAACTGCCCTGCATATCTATAGGAAGGGGGGGGGGAACTACCCTGCATATCTATAGGGAGGGGGGGAACTACCCTGCATATCTATAGGGAGGGGGGGGGACTACCCTGCATATCTATAGGGAGGGAGAGGGGGGAACTGTCATACAAATCTATAGGGTGGGAGGGGGGGCTGCCATGAAAATCTATAGGGAGGTAGAAAGGTTGATATGTATGAGGGAGGGCAGAGGAGGGGGGCTGATATATGTGACTGGGGGAGTTTTGATGTGACGGGGGGGATAGCTAGCTAGCAGAGTGGAGGTAAGGAAAATAGCTGCAAGGGGGATGGATGCAGGGTGGGAGGTAAAGAAAATGGCTGCAGCAGGGTAAGGAAAATGGCTGCAGGGGGTATTTAAAAAATAGAGCAGCTTTGGGGGGCAGAATCTCATGATTGTGTGGTGGTCACATGGGTGGTCTCAGCAATCACTAGAATACTAAATATTAGTGAGATGGGGCTGGTAGAGGTTTGTATTTGATTGACAACAAATATTCAGATATTGCTTATATATGCCTGTCCAATGGGGTACTTTTAGCTGGCCATAATGGAGTGTTTTGTTTTAACTAAAGGGCCTAATCATTCAGGGTTTGCATTATAATACATTTTTGCATTTTCAAAAAAGGACGCCAACTTTCCAGAAGCCAGCGAGAGGATAACAAAGTTGCAAGAGAGAAGAGCAAGGACAGGTAAGAGACAATGGCACAATCTGTATAAATTTGAATGCTGGAGAATACACCTGAACATTCATATTCAGGAGTGTTCCTATACACCTATATATTCGGAGGAGGGGGGGGGGGCGCTGCGGCCGTATTAGCCTAGGGCGGCCAGAACCCTTAATCAGGCCCTGTTCCCGGCTGTGCTGAAAACTCTTTTCGAGTACACACTGGAGGGTGGGCTGCTTAGGTAGTGCAAAGTGAGTTGGTGCATGGGTGTCCAAATTCCCTTTTTTTCCTCCCAGTATGTAAAGGTGTGTCTATTTCTATGCTGTCGTGAAAATAATCCTCCACCATCCTTTGGATGTTGATTAAGTGGAGTTACGGCAGAGGTGTCACGTTTTTTGGTCAATTTTTTTAGACCAGACCAGATGTCAAAATTTTGTGCCGAGTCATCTGCATCATTCCTGGGTCTCTTGGGAAAGCTAAGTTTTTTCCTAGCAGCAGTTGAGTGAGAAACTGAAGGAGGAGACGCCGTCCAGTCACATAACACTTGAACTGTCATCTTGTTCACCAGGAGCTCCTTGCATCTCTGCAGATCTGGGTCAGTTGGAAACAAAAAGAAGACATAGCTCTTAAACTGAGGATCAAGCACAGTCACCAAAATGTAGTGATCCGATTTCAAGATTTTGATAACTCTTGGATCCTGGCGGAGTGAAAAAAGTACTTGATCTATAAGTTCGACATAGTTAGCGTAATTGCTTTGTTTAATCTCCTCCTTCAGTTTCTCAAGCTGCTTTTCCAAAAGTCTAATTAAGGGAATCACTTGACTCAAGCTAGCAGTGTCTGAACTTACTTCACAGATGACTACTTTGAATGGTTTCAGAACCTTGCACAAAATCAAAAGTATTTTCCACTGTGCTTGAATAAAATACATCCCCCCTCCTTTCCCAATGTCATGGCTTGTGGAGTAAGCGTGGATGGCTTTTCGCTGTTCCTCCATCCGCAGAAGCATATACAGGGTGGAATTCCATCTTGTCACCACCTCTTGCTTCAGATGGTGGCAGGGCAATTAAATTGCTCTTGTAGCTGCTACAATCTCCTACACGCTGTTGCCGAATGCCGGAAATGTCCAGATATTTTATGGGCCACAGACAGCATCTCTTGCACCTCCCTGTCATTTTTTAAAAAGCTCTGCACCACCAAGTTTATTGTGTGAGCAAAGCAGGGAATGTGAGGGAATTCACCCAGCTGTAATGCTCTCACAATATTGGTTGTGTTATTAGAAATGACATATCCTGAGAACAGTCCAAGCGGGATAAGCCATATTTGCAATGACATGCCTTAGTTTTTGTAACAGATTGTCAGCTGTATGCCACTTAGTGAAGCCGATGATACAAAGAGTGGCCTGCCTCTGACAAACATGACGTATTTGGGTACATGCTGCTGCTGTTCCTGCTGGTGAAGGCGAATCACCAACCCTGTGGGCTGTCACAATCATATAATCTTTAGTTTACCAGTTAAATGGCAATTTGTAGGCCAATAATTACATTTTTGCGAACCTTCTGGTAGCGGTGAAGAATAGCTTTTCTAGTGAAATGGTGCCATGATGGAATTTGGCAACGGGGACACAAGAGCTCAATTGTCTAAAACCAGCTGCAATAACAGTGGATTTTGGACGCAGATCTAATACTAGCATTGTTGCTATGGCGTCTGTGATCCGCTTTGCAACTAGGTGACAGCTTTCATACTTGCTTCCTCTTGCAAAGGATAGTTTAACAGTCAATTGTTGTGTACTACTAATACTCTTCTTCTTGGTCTGCTTCTGGGATGAGAAATCACCCCCAGCAGCAGCAGCAGTAGCACTGACACTCAAGAATTCTTCTGAGGAATCCAGGATAGTGGAGGAGTCATCTAGTCTTACCAACTTGGATGCAGGACTAACTCCGATTGCTACTGAGGATATTGATGAGGATGGTATTGTGGAGGTAGATTGCAGGTGTCGGGATGTAGGTGAGAGAAGGTTCCTAGCTGATGAAGGACTGCTTGTTATTTTTTTAGCATAAGTTTCTAATTTTCCTAAAAGGTTGCCATGACCTCGCTTCAAATGGCGTAACATGGATGAGGTTCCTAGATGAGGTTCCTAGATGGTTAAGGTCCCTACCTCTACTGACTGTGGCTTTACAAACGCTACAAATGGCTAAATAACTGTGGTCAGGATTTGGGTAAAAATAATTCCACACATAAGAGGTGGATTTTTTGGTCTTATGCCCAGGCATGACAATGGCCTTCTTCTTATCATGTGCATGAACTGCTTCCACCGGTGCAGGACTTACACAAACAACATGATCCTCATCAACATCCTCATTAGCGCTCTCGTCGCCTACACAAATCTCCACCTCATCCTCTTCTAATTCCAAAGTGGCATCCTCAATTGGTGTATCACAGGCTACACTGGAGCTGTTCAGTAGCGTCCCCGTCGGCTACACAATATCCCCCTCATCTTGTTGCAACTCCAAAATGGCATCCTCAATTTGTGCATCACTGGCTACAATTGGGCTGTTCAGGCGCACATCTGCAGATATGCAGAAAGGGGCAGTCTTTATGGGTACACTATCAGAATGGTCAGGATTACACATAGCACTTGTGGATAGACTCTCCTCGGGGATTTGTGTCATTTCTGAATCTGAACATACATTTTCCTCTAATGCCTTACTGTTTTCTTTCAGTTCGGCTTTTACACATAAAAGTATTTGGACACCACTTTTGGAGTCCGAATGACAAGGTCTTGCTTGGTCACGACTGACTTTACAAGAAGATGCCTCAGTGACAGTTGCAGAACTAGCACTCATAAAGACTGGCGAAGACCTCATTCTTTCCTTGCCACTGCCTGTGTAGAATGGCATGTTGGCAACATAGCTAGTATTGATTCAATAATAAGTATAAAGCACACAACTAATGCTAATATACGCATAAACTCCTGCATAAGAAATCTATATGGGCCATGAGTTCTAATGGGTTCATGGTTCATTATAAAACCATATGTATATGTAAGAGATAACACATGCATATTTGTACATTATTTCAGATATAAGAAGTCACTTCAGTTTGCGTAACATCTATAAAAGCACTTTCCCTCTGGCCTCATATCTTTGTTGTCACATGACAATACTCTTTCGGAGACTTCTATTACTCAGTATGAGTAACCATGATTCCATATTGATTCTGATGACATATATTCATTCTTAACCTTATATAATTTCTAATATTAGGGTAGGTACATTGTATTGATCACAGCCCCATTTAAAGAATAATAATACACTTAAAATATTTTTTGACTTAGGTGTACAGTTTGTGGGTTGCTCTCATATGGCATCTTAATGCTCCTTAAAGGGACCATCATTATTTTGGGAGAGGAGGGTTATTCACAAGTTCTGGGATATGCACTATGGGGATGTTATAGCGTTAGGCATGAAAAATGCCAATAACATACCCACAAATGTGTGTTTGCACATGCAATCTTAAATATAGCAGATACCTTGCATATCCCTTGTGTAGGCACACAATTCACGTGTCATATGTAACTTTTTCAAACTTCATGTGGAAACCAAACTAACGCAGCGAGCTAGAAGACCATAGCTAAAATGCGCTTCCATGCCCTACTATACTCTACTTACACTTAAACATGACTGGTCTGCCTCCCAAGCGCAGGCTGTTGTAAGTATCAGACAATTGCAGCTAAAATACTAGAATATGTGCAGTGTGACAAATTTTGCATGAGACAAATAATTACGTCTAAAAATGAGTCTAATTTGGCAACAATTTTATTTTCCCTTACATCACCCTCACATCATGTAGTTAATATACTTCACTTTCTCAATCAACTTTCTAAAGTTTACAGATGCATTTTAGGTTTTCATTTCACACAAAATTATTTAATGCAGGCATGTTTTCTTGTTCATGTCTTTCTCGTGATTTTTCAGTATTGTATATATTTGTATACATTTTACATCAAATCATGCAACAAAAACATGTCTATGTTAATTATTGTTTATATCTCATACAACTGTTTCTACATCTTTGCTCATCTTCTCTCCCACTACGGCGAATATACATATTTAATTATTTATGCTTTTAACTCATTATTTTTCTACTATTTATTATGTATTTGTCATCACGTAGTCTTATATATTATATTCTGATATTCTATTGTTGTTTGGAATTGTTTACATCTCACTGAACTCTAGTGACTGTGTGCGCGTGACTGCCTCCATGTTATTACGCCCACCCCCTCAACCTCCATGCCCACACTGTGACAGCCTGCCTTCAGTCCACTGTCAACATATAGCCCAATGTACTACTATTAGCTCTATTCATAGACCTGTCGCTTCATAGAATTGACAAATACAGTGTGGAATGGCATTGCGCATAATGGCGAACTAGAAGACTGTATTGCCAGAACTTCACACCTCTACAAAATGTTTTGCTGTGTCTTGAAACACAATTTGGGCAAAATTATTTTGAAGCAATTTTGTTCATCTTTAGTAATTACAAATGTTCTGATTACTGTAGCAACTCTAATTTCCGCATCCCTACAGTGGGTTTATGACATGCAAAGGAGTTTATTGATCCACCAATTCTAGGCATTTAATTGCAGACTAATTCCCACTAGACTAGTTATATTGGTTTAAATAGAGGCAAACTTTTATTGTTTCTGCAAAGTGTAAATGAAAAGGTTAACAGTTTTCTTTGCATCTCCTTTTGGTGTCCAGCAAGGTGATAAAGGAGTGTGGGAGTATGCAAGTCAAAGGATAAAGGGGGAGGGCAGCATTCCCCAGTAGTGAGAATGCCTGGTCCACTTCACTCAGACACACTCTGCAGCTGCCCCTGTCACTCACTGTCTCTGCAGGGAGCTGTTTGCCCTCTATATCTTCATGACAGGTTGCTCCCATGTAACTAGCAAAAACAACACTGGCTTCCTCTTAACACAACCATTTGTTAGTGAGGTGCAGGACTTGTCCCACAAAGGAGCATTAAAATCAACATCCAGAATGTTTTCACTGTTTCACTTTTTCTCATCCTTTCTATTGTCAAAGTGTATTAACCCCTAATGCTAATTTGTGGCCCACATGCTTACTGCTTTACCAGCAACATTTGCTTATGAAAACCCAAAACAGAGACAGTGATCATTTTCAAATACATGGACTACACAGGTCACTCCTCTAAAAATCAAAATGGTTTATATACAAGCCCATGGGCTGGATGCAGTTCATGTTTTGCTACAGATCTATTCTTTAATATTATTTTAATATGATGTTGTCTTACAATAACTGCATCATAACATGAACATTTTGGATACACTGATCCAGAAGGTGATAACCGTCAGTGCCATCTCTAACTTTTGTATCTGTTTTTACCTATATGTATTTCTGTATTATCACACGTAATCCATTGATGTACAGAGTTGTAAGCTAAAAGTTGTATGAAAATGAACCAACTGCCTCTAATTTCCAGGGACAATCCCAAGTTTTAAAAATATTTCCATGGAAATTTCTGTCCCTGGAAAGGTTCCTATTAATTTATTTTCTTTCTATCTCTTTTATGCATCTATTCTTGTTTCCTTAGATTTATAAGTTTATCTTTACTGAAGAACAGCATTTGAAATGCAAAATGTGTGAATTATTATATTCAAATTGAGAAAACATGGCATGATGGAGATTGTAGTGCTCCAAAGTCGGGTGAGACAGGATCACACGTGATGAGCTTAAATGCACCAGCTCTACAGCACAGTGTGCCTAAAAACCATGTTAAAATGTTGGCAACTATGAGTTAATGATTGCTGACATAGCTATGTCACTATATGGAATTTGCCTAAACAATAGTCATCTCAACATCAATGGAAGGAACAACAATGGTGTAGCCAGCAATCCAGAAGGCAGAACGATATTAATTGATGGTGTGTGGAGAGGATAGGACAGAGACTCTACATAATTGCTACATCCAGTTAGTTTATTGATTACCAAACTCAGTTAAAGTCCCAACAGTTAATTTTCTTTATTTCTTCAAATGAAAAAAATCTTTAACATACATGCTGCCCAAATAGAGGCATCTTAGCCTCTATTTCCATGAAATACAGTACTAGCGTGCTTAGTGCTTAATTCTAATGCTGATTCATCAATTGATAATCAGTATAGCTAGTTAGAAAGGGATGGCGGAGCTGGGCAGGGAAGTGTGAGTAGTGAATACTGTTGACTGAAGAGCTGGTGCTGGTTTGGTACTTGTTTTATAAAGGGTAGATATTTGGTATTAACATAACTTTGTAAAAAGAACACTTTTGGAAGCTAGTTGTAAATAAAATGGAACCTTGTATAACAAAAACAACTTGCAGATTAAATTATCTTAGTTACACTGTACCCACAAGGGGTGACCAAGTATTCAAACAGTGCTACCCTTACATGAACCTAGCTGGTTGTCAAAGCCGAAAAACACTGAATATGTGACTAATTCATCCAGTGATTTAATGCCCCCCTATCACCCCCACACGGAGTGCCATTTGCTGACATAAGTGGAAGTAGCCAGCAGCAACTTACATGTGAAGCTGCTGTCTGCTGCTCCTCCCATGGCAGTGCTACACTGGGAGTGTGGTGCTGGGCTATGATGTCACAGCCGAACACCACACTCCCAGTTTGAAGAGCCCAGGATGCTGCTCCCACTTCCTCCCTGCTAAACTAAGAAGCCATTTTTCAGTGGCATGGGGGAGCCAATACCAAGTGAGCAGACAGGTGCTCCAGGACAAGCACCGGCCCAGAGTATGGGTTTGACCAAAGTGAACAACCTGTTAAAAAGTCGACAAAATACCACCAACCAGAGACACAAACACCACTCACTTAAACACAGACATAGAATACATACACATATGTAAATCTTATCTTGTCCACAGTCTTCTCTCACATGAAACAGACCTTTTCTAGTCTTCTCAAATGTTTGCCTTCTTGTTTTCCCACCATTTCAACTTTTGTCTTGTTTGTGCTCACTATTGTTTCATATCTGCCCCCTGGCTGGCTGGCAACAGTTAGCTCTAGGGGATATCCAAGCGAGTGGCCTAGTGTGTGCCAGAGGATGAATGACCAAGCTACTTATCACTACACTGCTCTCCAACTCCTTTCCTCATTTGTGCACCAGAAGAAATGCTCTGCATCCACCCACAAACCAGGCAATACCCCCCATAAATACACTCTTTCCTCCTGTTAAATATAATTTTACCAGACATTGTTAATAAAGTTTAATCTTACCTGGGTATCCCTGCTCATCAGGTAGAATGACAGTGACACTTTCTCTAAGGTGTTCTTAAATTGCACCATGTGGCACTAGTATGTATGTTTATATTTGATTATATACTTTGTTAAGAGAGCTGTAGTCACCCTGGCACTTTTATGCGGCACCCCAGAATTCCAAGGCCTAGCAATTACCGACTGCTGCCACTCTAGGACAGCGGACTTTTTGTACTATAGTCGTCAGTTACATTTGACCAGATGTTCCGGTCAGGTTGAAGATCTGAAAAGGTGGACAATACACTAAAGGTTTAATGCTAGGAGGAGACCACCATATAATCTTATCCACCAAGTTTAGGCTCCTTCTTGGGGAAATATTGACGGCTACTGTGCAGTACTTGTATCTTAAGACTTTGGGCAGCCATTTACAGCAGTGGATCCTGGAGTATGGGAGGGACAAGTTTGACACCACACCACTCCACAGTTGATAACAACCTATGTGAAAGAGGTAGTCCAGGTGAGGTGACTAGCTAGATTGCTGTTCTTAGCAGAGTGCTGATTACAGGAACTGTGAAGTTATTTTAGCTGTCATTGTGAACTGTATTTTGACAACTATCATCTGGTGCTATTGTTGTGAATCCTCACATACTAGCTGTGTGATGAAGTGGAGAGGAAATACTCTTATATCACTATTCAAGGTAAGCAAGCAACTTTCTATAATAACCACTATGCTGTTTCCTGCTTGCCCATCATTAGTGGAGCTATATGGCATGAGACAAAACTTCTGACTGCACCTGCAATCAGTATAAAGTCATGACAGCTCAAAAAAGTCTCCCAAAATCAAGATTGTATCACCAGAATTGAAAAAGTTATCAGACAATGCTGTCTTCTCCTATTGTTCTTACAGCTTTCACTAACTGTTGTTTTTTGTGACATAACTTCAGCTGGCCCAGAGATTAAATATCATTCATATTAAATAAAAACACCCCCATCAGTCCCAACATTAGGTCAAAAGCATTCACGTTTAATGGGCCTATTTTCCACCTTTGCCAGGACACTCAGCTGGTCCCACTCCAAGCAGCAGCTCGGATCACCCATGCCTGGGTCAAGTATTACTAAGGCTGGCCAAAGCAATCCACCGTAAGACCCATATGTCACTAACTCAATGGCCCAGCCTGGCCTTGCTATCACCTCTTCAATTTGTAACATTTGTAACATGTCTGCTCTTCCTAACCTACCTTGCTGCTTTTTATTGTTCACAAAGTCTCTCCTGCCAGCTGCCAACTTACAGCTCCCTCTTCTGCTTACTTCATGCTTTTTTGTCTCACACTTATATTTTCTGTCTTCTGTCCTGTCAGCAAATATTTAATACTTTTGTCTACTTATATCTCATATAACCAGTACCCCTTGCCTTAATTCTGCCACCACTTTGTTTCTTTATTTTCCCTCATGTGGGGTCCTCTCTGGCTGGAGCAGATTTGGTATCCTAAGGTTGCTCCTCTCTCTCACTATGTCCCTCTCTATCTCTAGGGTCATTCTCTCCATATGGCTTCCACTCTTCCCAAGCATATAGTCTCTATCTATCTCCTCCCCTCTCTCAATTTGCGCCTGTGCACTCTACCACTTGGGCTACAACAATTTTGTGTAGCATTGGAGCGGAACCATTTTGTTACAGCCCCCAAGGAGGGCATTCTTCCACTGGTGGACTGGCACTTCTCCTTCAGTCTTCAATACCTATATACAAGCTAAAAATCAAGGTGAAATTAGTACATGCTGCCTACTTCTACACACACTGTCATTCACTCTCCAAGGGTAACAGGATATTACAGAGCCAAACTAGGGCCATGAACATACTATGCTATAGTGTATATTCCTGGGCACCTTGATGCTGATGCATCATGGGTGACCTATCTTCCCTACCAGGTTGTGTGAAATTTCAGATCTCTGATTCATCCTTTCTATGCAGCTCTTCTCCCATATCATTGGCAGCTCCTTCTCAATCCCTTGACTCTTCCACCCAAGATGAAGAAATCCCTCCATCCTGAAGCCTTCTATATCATTCCAGAGGGGTACTGTTTGCTATCACATACCCATTCATCGTCTGACTCCAAGATCAACCTCTCCAACTGCGACACCTCTCTCCTGGGCTTGTTTGACCACTGATTGCTGTCCGAACGAGGCACCAGATGACTACCATTCCATGACTACAACTACCATTCCTCTTTCTCTTCTCTTATCACTCTGTCTTTTCTAATAGACTGGTGATGCTGCCTTTGATAGGTTTTTATGGTCCCCTGGGTCCCTTCAGGTTTTATATGATCCTCGGGGTCTCTCCAAGTTTAACTTGGCATGATGGCACTTCTTGCATACAACTGCATGTGAATCATCTATTTGCCGATTTGTATTTGCCAGTAATACCCAGACGCTGAAGTAGGACTCTTGGTACAGAACATGTTCTCTGAATAACAGATTATCTCTCACTTTGTTGCATTGTACCACTCTTCTTGGTCCATTCTCAGCAAGCCTGGATGTCTCCTTAAGTTCTCTCCTTAACAGGGCCACATATTTCAAGTAGGGTATATCACTATCTGTCGAAACCACAAAGCATATGTCAATTGGCAGACAGACCACCAGCACATTGCTCATGTTGCCATTATCGTGTTCAATGGAGAGGAAGTCAATACACACTAGCTCCAGTGCTCCACTGTTGGAAATATTCACCAGAGGTACCACTGTTTCAGGAAGATTCTTTCCCACACATCTTGCAATACTTCTCTACATCACTATGCCTTTTGGGCCAGTAGAGGCGGTCCGATACCAAATTCAAAGTCTTTTCTATTTTCATGTGCTTATGATCATCATGCAATGCCTTCAGAACTATCCTACAAGGCCTTTCCTGCAGCATCAGCTGCACCTGGACCCTACCATCTCTACTAGTAGTTCACTGGTACAACAGGTGCCTTCTTAACATCAATTACTCTTGCTGTCTTGCCAACAGCACAGCACCCTAAGTTTTTAGTGCATTCCTGACTGGTCTTTGTCTGTGCTTTATGAGCCATCTCACTATCAAAGCAGGTAAATTGACAGTACTCAGTTGGCAATACCTCTCCAGTTGCACACAGTGAATATAAGCATTCTTTCACAGAGGGAACCACAACCCAGCCCTCAGGTAGATCACTTAAACTTCTGAAATAGGGACTTTCACCTCCTTCGTGCAAGTTTTCAGCTGGACCTATATTTCAGGCTGAAGTCATACACAGGCAGAGTGGCTAATGAGCGATGATCTGTGGCATCCAACTTTGCTGTATTCTGCAGATAAGTGGGTTATTATTGATTTGGACCTACCTGAGGTAGTCAAAATTGATAGTGCTGTAACTTATGTATTATGGTCTACTTGAGGGGCCAGGAATTTCAACCAATGGACTGGGTAAATACTTTCAATGGGCATCAACCTTTGGCTGATTTAAAATACTGGTTCCAGTCTCTTATGATGCTCTTGGTACAGCACTCCACAAAGTCATTTAATTCACATGCAAGACAAAGGGTTTAGTGGGAAATACATAGGTTAGTACTGGGGCTTTTATCAAGTGACTCTTGAGTTCCTCAAAGGCTTCCCGACAGGCTGCCGTCAAATATTCTCATAATGCCTCACTAACTTTTCTGTCCTCTTATTGCGGGTGCGCTCCCCTGGGTACACCATTGCATGGTCTTTAGCTCACATTCCATCTTTACTACTTCCTTTGGGACCTTCAGACCAATCTTGATGTACCCCAAATTAGGGTAGCTGTGATCACTCAATCCCCACAGAACTAATTCAGATAGAGGACGGATTATCACATTTGGTAGATACCTTCTGTATCACTTCTCAAATGCAATGAACACCTGGGAGCCACTATCTAATAATACAGTTCAGGGTTGCCCATTAATATAGATGGGCATATGTGAACCAGTACCCAACAAGCGTTTTAAAATGTAATTATCCCCTCCTGGCCAGGAGCTCCCCAAGGAAAAGGCTTCTATATTCTGGAAGGGATCAAAGTGGGTTTGGATGGCCCTCCTTTCCTGATTCCAGATGGATGTGTTCTTCTAGAGGACAAGGATGGCACCCTCCATTTCACATTCTACCTACCAGTTAGTTCTGGCACTCCTAGATTTTCAGATGGACTTTGTCCCCTAGTTCTCACATGATTAGTTTGCTCTTCCGCTCTCAATGCCAACAACTTCTCAATCTGTTCACTTTGCTTGCCATTAATTGTCAGGACCTCCTTTTACTTCAAAAGGATCTCAGACTTTGAAACAACAACTCTGACTTTCTTCTCAGGATTCAATGGTGATCTCCTCTGCTTGATCTCCTGAAGAAGCTGGTAAAGGGTGGTGGTGGGTGATTAGAGCCCATGCAACATGCAATAGGATCCTGCATCAGTGCTCCCTGTAGCAGGAGTTTCATACAGGTCACATCCAATTCACCAATTGCCATGCCTCCCATCCTTACTAACTGGTATATTAGCTTATCTAGCATGTACAGATAGGTGGTCAGTTTCTCCACTGGCTCTTGGAAGGTATTCCTCAGTTTGTAAAGAAGCTCAGTCACATCTTCCGAAACTCCAAACTCTGTCTCCAATATTTCCAGGTAGTCTCAAGCACTAGCTCACTCAAGTATTAGCTCACTCCTCCTAGTAGCTTTTACGACCCCCAAAACAGTGCCTCTCAGACTTTCCATTATTCTCTGACATTCTGACACTGTCTGTGGACATTTTCACTCCTCAATGTACAGGGACTCAAAGTCTTCCTAAGCTTCATAAGCCTCCTCAACCACTGGGAAGTCCTTCATTTTCTATATCCTGTTTCTTGTTGATCCTTTTCCAACGTCTCCAAAATGTTCAGAGTGGGCAGTGAAGCTTACTCTGATGATCATCTCTAGGGCTGGTGGGTGGGGCCAAATTAGGTTCTGATGCAATTCAGATAGGCTCTGACATGGTCCCTGTCTCTTATCAGTTCCTGAATGTAATTAAGCAGTGCCTCCAATGTATCACCCATTTACTCCGACCCTAAATAGGGTCGGAGTGTTTACGCTACTCACTTTCTTTCTTGATGGCACAGTGTCTCCACCCAAGTCTTTTCTGCTGCACCCTGAGGAGATATGGGTAGCTTGTCCAACCAGGGGATGATCCCTTGAATCCACACAGATCTCTCAGGAAAAATACATCACAGAATGTAAATAAAAATCACCATGTGCATTTATTAAATATGAAAGGTTTGAAATGTACAAAATGAAATAAACAATAAATGAAAAATGTTAATGATATAGGAAGATCTGAGTGAGACTCCCAGCACCGCCTGTATGATTCCTGCTTTTTCATGTGAAGTCGCTCCTTCCCCCACCGCTCCAAGCCAATCCTGTAGTACTGTTGGGGTGGTGTTGGGCACTCTGAGTGTAGTAAATGGTGTTTGCCCTGTGGGGTATAAGCGATTTCTCCTCCACCACCGACTCTTCCATCTCCTCCGGGTGGGTTCTTTCCCACTCCTTTCATCGGGCTACCAGCACTTCTCGGATTTAAGTGTCCTCATAGGTGATCTCGTACCTCCTGCAAAATACATGTAGGCATTGCTTTTTCAATCTCTGATAAGTTTTATCCATCTCAGCAAGCCTGCTCATGTCTGCATCAGTGGCCATCTCTTCGGTATCCACCAGTGTCAATTGGAGTCATGGCAAGGTTCGCCACCCACCTTAGCAATCCATAAGATCTGCAGACAAAAGAGTCTGTCAACAGAAGGTCCAAGGAGTCTTGGTATCTTGCTGTTCCTGGCCAAATCTCCATCAGCGTGGTGAGGCTCTGGTTATCAGTCTCTCCGCTCCTGTGGGTGCACCAATTTACCAAGTACCTGGCGAGTATCTCCCGATTTAATGAGGTGATGACAGGTCCCAAATGGAGCAAAAGCCTTCTTCCCTCAGGTACACACACAAGCACTGGGTATGCTAGTAGAGAATAGAAACTCAACAACTGTCAACCCCACACCTTATAGAGATCAATCTTCAGAATGAATACCCCTCCCCCCGGAGTGGCTCCTTATATCCATGGTCAAATTCCCACAGTGTTTTCCCCTCCCCAGGAAAATCCCTGGGTTTCTCCTTTTTAAATATTGATGGATGCTGGTCCAGGAGGATGGAGTGGGAGTGGAGATGAGCTGGCCTTCCACAGTTACTCCCCTGCTGTGTCCCAGCCACATTGTTTGGGCCAGTACTGTGGAAGACAATGAGTGATACATATCTTTCTACACCCCCAGATCTTGATTCACCTGAAATTAACCTTGTCCATGTTTTTTTTTATGTGTCAGGACTTCCAGCTGTCCCTGACTTCCTGTCCCTTCCTTCTTACTACTCCATGTGTCCGGAATAAGTTCTCTGCCTGCCGGGTGCAATTTAAGAACTGGTCCTGGGGTGACAGTCCATTTAATCCCTGCGGATTGACGGGCCGGTGGGAGATGTTAACTTGGCAGGGGAGGCCTGCAAACTTTAGCCCGTGGGGCAAGACTCGACTCAGCAGCCTATTTTAAATGAACAGAAATGCAAATGGCCCAGAAACACAGCCCAAGTCCAAGGTAGCCCACTATGGGACTGGCATTGGGGGCAGATACTCCTCCTGGCCCCAAGCCCAGCCTGCCCCTGAGTGTTAACGGTCCCATCACAATCCAAAAAGAGACATTTAGCAGGTATATTTGTCAATGTCTCTTTATTTAAAATATTATGCACTGGAGTACCTAGAATAGTCTTAAATCTAATCTAGAGAAGAAATAATGCCTTAACCATATCAAATACATTACAGTCTGAATAAAACACATGGGATGTTCCATTAGCTGCTCTGGTCTAACTCATATTGCTTGCAGTAGCTTTCCTTTAACATTTTTCATTAATAGTAACTATATAATTTATTGGTTATGTGCAGTTTGTTTCTGGTGAAGTCAGATTTGCACCTCAGAGAGTTCTCTACAAAAGGCCTTCAAATCTATGTGTGTGACACATAACTTTTTAACAGCTATTTAGTTTTATGTAACTTTTAGCTTCACTTGTACTTTTAGTCCCCAGTTACATATCATCCTCTCTCACTTCACATCTCTACAGGTGTTTTCCTAATTGCCAGTGCTATAAAAGACTGTGGATCCTACAGTAAAGGAACCCATGCGTTAAATGATCACATACTACACTTAAAAATTTTGTAAAAATGCAGTGGCTTTCCTGTGGTTAAAGACTGTGCTTTGATATTATTTTCACTGCTGTTAATTTGTTTCCAACCGATGATGGTAAATGTATTTACGTGGCATGTGGGCTTTGTGTTGAGTTTCCATTTATAAACAGCTGCTCAATATGGAGGCTGTGTATTGCAATGACAGCTTCAGGTCTCCATGAAGTGGCCAGGAACTGTGACTTGTGGCAGCTGATTACACAATTTTTGTACATAACATTCAAAGAGTAGGTGATATACTGCTAAATTTGGGAAACCTAGGTTTCAAATATCAAAAACAGAGAGGACATTATATAATTTAGCAAAGATGCTATCCTTCCACTTGTCTTTTTCTCTGAAACGCACTTTACAAGTCCAGCTTAATGAAAACAGATGCTTATTTTATGTGCTTGAACAGTTCAGAAATTAGAAAAAGTCGGTAATGGTTCTTGATAGTTATTTTGTTCCAACCTTTATAGCCAATTCCTGCTTCTTCCTTACTGATGAAAAAAGAGACCTGTTGTAGGTAAAGAAGGTTAAATTAATGTTTATCCTATTTTCTTTAGTATATTCCTTCATAACCTGTATATTTAAAATAGAAACGGTATATGCGCAACCTCTAGGAGAAATTGCACCACGCAGAAAATTAATTTTACAATCATATGGTTGATGGACCAGAAGTTTTTCAGGTGACATTTTACAAATAAAATAAAAAAAATCTGAGCGCCCAGCAGAGCATCCAAAAAGGCCTCCACTGTTTATAGAGGGCATCATGCAGAGTTGGATGCAATTTCCATCTAAAATGCAGATGTAAATTGCATCCTAAAAAGTCACATTTTGCCTAGTATGCTGAGTCAGACATATCCCAGCTGATTGTCATCATTATCGGTTCGTAACTTACACTAGGAGTAGAGCACCCGCAACAGATCTGTTTCCTGACAGGTATATCTACATCTTTGCCCATGACTGCATTGGTCGAATTTGCTTGAACATGCCCTTATTGTACTTTGTCTACAATTGCACGTCCCTTGCATTCCTTGATCCATATAAGCCACCACTGTAAAGAGTCATATATGCAAGATGCGAAAGTTTCTGAATACAGACTCAAGTGGAAATCTCTTTTGTGCTTGTGCACAATTTGTAAAATTCGTATTTGACACTACACAAATGGACTTGAGTCCAACTCAACAAAAGGCCAAAATCTATACACAAACCATACTTTAGGCAATCGAAGAAGCAGTATTTAATCCAGTGCAGTACATTGCTTGATACCCTGTCCACTTGAGGGTTATGAACATGTAACTATGGTAGACCCACAATTTTGGAAGAAGATTGAGCAAATATGAGTTACAAGGAGATGTTCTCCTGATACAAGCAGCTGCTAGAAAGATGTGAGCTGTTGGTAATTAAAGTGATTAGACCCTGGGACAAGTACCTGTCACAGACTGGCAAGAGTTTAAGTGGAGATGACAAAGACACTACAGGCATTTCTTTGACATTTGTTAAAGAAATGTCCATCAAATTGCCTGCAGCACCAGAATCCAACAATGGCAAAAAAAAATGATTAATGCTAAACAAGTACTAGTATTAGTTTAGTACCACTCCCTTCAGAAGACACCAGGGGGTAAATTTATCAAGCTGTGGGTTTGAAAAAGTGGAGATGTTGCCTATTGCAACCAATCAGATTCTCGTTTTCATTCATTTAGTACATTCTACAGAATGACAGCTAGAATCTGATTTGTTACTATAGGCAAGATCTCCACTTTTCCAAACCTGCAGCTTGACAAATTAACCCCTGGGCTGTATTTTTTTTTACATGTAACATTTCATTTGAACTGAAGTATTTGTGATCAAAGAAATGCATTTTCAGCATCCTATGTGGGGATGGCTAGAACAAACTGTAACCAATTAGAGCATTAGAATGTTATCAGCAGCACAGAGTAGTTCCGCTCTGTCAAACGCTGTGTGTCCAATTATAGACAAGTTAGACAATCTGTCACAAGGCTCTCAGTGACAGATTATCATAGGTGCAACTGCCCCTGGCTCATTGGATTCTAATTAATTGAGTACTATCAGCTAATTGTGACTAATTTTCTTAAAATAATTTACTAGAAACTGCAACTCAGAAGTTTAATAAATATACATCTAAGTGTAATCCCAAATGTACTTGATACTTAGTGACCCTAAAACATTGTAACAATGAGACAGTCAAAAGCAGTCAACACCACTAACCATAGCGCCAATCAACAAGCACATTCCAAAACAATCTCTTTATAGGGACACACTGGAATCAATCCCAATTCCATTAAATGAAAATTGCTGCGGTCAAAGGCTCTATCAATGAGGAATTGTATTATCTTTGGATCTAAGTATAATTATTCAATAGTACGTTTGAAAATCAAGCAAAGCCTAGATGGCATAATAAGCAAATACAAATTCTCACCTACTTGTAAACACTGATTTCAGCTTAAATATTACCATGTGTCTGGTTGTTTGGAAAATATAACAACTGATAATCCAAATGTGATATGTTATGACACATCTACGATTGCTTCCACATCTACCATTGCTTTTGAATAATGTTCTAACCTTGAGGTTCTCCTCATATATGATATGGTTTTCTTCTGAGCAGATGACAAATTGACAGGATAACTGGATGATAGATGGAGATGACTTACAGACTTGTTGGCTGTAGGATGGATCCGCTTGTGGGATCTTGATTCCGAGCCATGTATACAACATAACATCAAAGTTGGACATCTGTGTAGAATCACATTGACTTCCCATTGTGCAAGAATAATACAGCTACCCAAATTAAAGATGTGGTTACTGGCAGATATCTACTAGATATGTCCTTGCCAAACCTCATTATCATACACTAAAAGTATTTATTAACAAAGTGTCTCATCTAACAAATTTTGGGCAATCTCACTGAATCCAAAGGGGATATATTTCTTAATTTCATTAACATATGTCTGTTGTAGCTCAGTACCTGCCAAGTCTTATTCTACTACTGTATAAATATCTCCTATGTTATTAAAATAATTTGTTATCTTGGTAATTACATTCCGATGTACAGTAAAGGAGGTGATATATTGCTATATTACACATATTCATGTGATCTATAAAATAAATGTCCACATTGAGTTTTTAAGAAAATCATTTAAAGTTAAGAGATAATATTGTAAACTTTATTCAATATTTAAAATAGGAAATATTTTATTTGAAATAGGAAAATGTAATCTAATTGAGTTGGGACATATGATTATTCCATTTTTGCCTTGTATTTATTTTTGCTATTTTAAAACTTTTTTCCAATGCTCTTCATAAATGAGGTCCATTTATAAGTACCCAAAAAAGAACATTAAAAGGGAAAAAGAAAAATATCAACATAAAATGATTTTTTGATGAGTAATATGGTTTTTATACTTAAAATTAAATAAAATATATACAATAGCATATAAAAACTCAAACACTCATAAAACATAACCAAAAAATGCATGACAACATGATCATCAGAGTAAGCTTCACCTGCCCATTGCAAAGTTCCTAAAAAAGTCATAAATAAATATATCTTATAAACATCTCTCCTTCCTGAATACTCAACTAATTATTTACAAATTCCCACCAATACTGTTCATAATCAGCAACATTAACCATGCAACTGACTCCACATGGGCTATAAGGCAAAATACTCCCGTACAAAACACATGAACCCCTTATAATAATAGAAAAAAAATCAAAATATAGAGGTGGAAAGAGATGATTAAAAAGCCACAACTGGTACCAATACTAGGGGGTATGTTTACTAAACTGTGGGTTAGAAAAATTAGAGATGTTGCCAATAGCAACCAATCAGATTCTAGATGTAATTTTGACGAATGTACTAAATAAATGATAACTAGAATCTGATTGGTTGCTATAGGTAACATCTCCACTTTTTCAAACCCACAGTTTAGTAAATATACCCCTAGGAGTCTATGCAGAATCAAACCTGAAATCTCTTCACAGGATAACCCAGGTCTCTCACAATATTAGCTAATACACAAGAGCCCATGGCATATTCAAATGACATTGTGACATCCAAACACAATACCTAGCTACAATACTATCTAGAAAAATGTGCTCAAATTAGAGACCATAAGTCTCTGAATGACCCATAAACCCACTCCTAGTAATTCAAACCATAATGGCAAGGGATACCTAAAGATCTGGAAACTTATTTGTTTCATGAAGTTATCTTGAGTCCTGTTCTCAATACCCTGTTTGGGCAATATCTCCAGACCAGAGAAACTGTAAACCCAAAATTCTCCTGTGCAACATTTTCTTGGCACAGATTTGTGTCCAATCACTGTCACTTGCTACTGCCTTCAGGCACAGGGCAACATAATTAGGGAGACAGTTCCAGTAATTAATTATTTTTTTCAAAATAAACCACATTCACCCAGTCCTTCAGAAAAGGAGATACAATGGCCTGGAAACCTTCTATACATTATGGAGACTTGTCTTGAAAGAGGCTGCTTAAATTAAACTTAATAAAAGTACAGGATTGATCATGACAAATTCCTCTTACTTCCTTTGAAAGTAGGTAACATTCCTCTTGGTGGGATTTGGGTTGTTCCTCCAATGACATTGAAAGAAAAAACTATAAACCATTAAACAGTTAATCAGTTCCGTTCTCTGTCCATTATTACAAAACTAAGTCAATAGATGTATCCTGGAGGCCAATATACCAATAGATAACTCTGATGTACTGATGATTCACCCTTTTAAATGCCTTTGATTGGTCTAAGGTTAAATTGAACTTCTCAGATACTCACCATTCCAGGGCTGCATGAATGAGTAGATTAGCAAGGAAGGTACTATTTACCTTAACTGTGCAGTGCTAAGAGGGGGGTAGCAAGTGACATGAACAAAATATCAGACAATTAAAAAAAAAGTTGTCAGTATCTTTCTATCAGAATTTAAAAATGAGAAGAGTCATGGGGTGACAATTCTAAATCCTAGTGTAAACTTTTCCTTTGGATAGCAGAATAAGAGCAAACTCATAGAGGGGGGGAGCTATCTGTCATCTGGGAAACTTTTAAAATCTCAATGTGGCAAGAGGTCAGGGTATAATTAAAATCTTTACAAAATTCAGCTGTTAAAGCATCTGGCGCTGGTGATTTTTTTCTCTTAGACTAATATTCTACCATCCAAAAAGATGTCACTGTTTACCAGAACTGGACTATTACCAAGGAAGCCGGCTATTTTGGCTAAGTCTAGTTCAAAATCTTTTAAGAGACCATCATCATCATCATCACCATTTATTTATATAGCGCCACTAATTCTGCAGCGCTGTACAGAGAACTTACTCACATCAGTCCCTGCCCCATTGGAGCTTACAATTTAAATTCCCTAACATACACACACACACACAGACAGACACACAGACAGACACACAGACTAGGGTCAATTTGTTAGCAGCCAATTAACCTACCAGTAAATTTTTGGAGTGTGGGAGGAAACCGGTGCACCCAGAGGAAACCCGTGCAAACACGGGGAGAACATACAAACTCCACACAGATAAAGCCATGGTCGGGAATCAAACTCATGACCCCAATGCTGTGAGGCAAAAGTGCTACCACTAGGCCAACGTGATGCCAGCATAAAAACTCTTCACAATATTGTTATTATTATTATTATTATTATTATTATTATTATTATTATTATTGATTTATTAGGCACCTCCTTGCTCGGACAGTGGAGATATCAGGACATAAATAAAAAGGGAAAAATAAGGTAGGCAAAATAAAAGCAGACATGAAAACAACGGGAAAAGGAGGGCCCTGTTCATGAGGAAGCTTACAGGCTAATGGAATAGGGCAGAGCTGAAACAAAAGGAATGAATATGACTGTGTGGAAATTGGGACAGTTGTGAGGGTGCATTAGCGTGGGTAATATAGGTGGAGGAAGGGCAAGCTCTACTAAAGAGATGGGTTTTCAGAGAGTGCTTAATAATTTAAAGGCTTTGGAAGAGTCTGTTTGGACATGGTAGGGGATTTCATAAGTAGGTTGCGACAAATGAGAAGTCTTGTAGGCGGGAGTGAGAAATGGCTACCAGAGGCAAGGCTAGGTTCAGAGATAGATCCAAGAGGGTCAGAGGAAGAGTGTTTTACGATAAGATTTGATGTATAAAGAAGTGGAGTTTTTGAGGACTTTCTCGGTGAGGGTAAATAATTTCAATTGTAAGCCAGTGAAATGATTTGCAAAGTGGTGCAGCAGATGTTGAGCACCGTAAAAATTAAGATCAGTCTTGCCGCAGCATTTGAGATGGATTGAAGTGGGGATAGATGGGTGAGGAGAATGGTGGCAGTATTTCTAAGGTGCAGGTGGCTGGGAGATTGACTGGATGTGATGAATAAAGCCAATGGTGGAGTATAGTGTGACATCAAGGCAGCGGGTTTGAGAGACTGAGGAAATTGGGGAGTTATTCAGGGCCTGATTAACGGTCTGGGCTGCCCTAGGTTAATACGCCTAGGGCAGCCTGGACGCCTGTAGCACTCCCTCGCCTTTCACGCCAGGCTGATACACACAGGGCCTGATTATACAATAGCCTCACTAGGGTTTTTGGGGGACACAAAATTTTGACCTGTGTTATGCTTGCTGAACTACAAGTGCCAAGTCCCTGGCATCAAGGGCCCACTAGGCCCTGTAGTGCCACATAAGAACCTATAGAAAACAAACACATACACCATATAAAAGTCAATTATTTTAAATACTCCTTCAGTCTCCACTTTATTAAGCTCCACATTCCAAAGGATACAAGAACAAAGCTAAACATCTCCCGGCGCAGTCACGACACAGGTGACAGGTGGGGCCTGTCCTCAAATAACCAATCCTGAGCTGCTGATTGGTTAGAACAAGAAAAAGCCGCTCTGATTGCCTACTTGCACCTAGACCCTATGTGAAGTCCCAATGTACTTCATTGTATCAATGTGGTAATGTCTGCACCTGTCACCATTCTTGTCTCTCCTACTCACTTATCTTCAGGCCCCCACCCAAGGATGACTCATTGTCTTCAGCCTTTGCTATGGGAATATGTGAAGATTAAAACCTTACTACATTCTCTTTCATGATTTCTTTTTACTTTGGAGAACAACTATTCTCTTATATTTAAAAATGAATTTAAGTTTAAACCTATCCCTGTCACAATTTTGCGCTCTCAAAAAGCCATGAGTAGCCTATTGGATAATGATGTCCTAGAATTATTTATGATGAGGTAGACTTAACAACGTCAAAGATATGCAGATTTATTTTCCCAGTCTTATCTTGTAGGCTACTGACTTCTTACAATTCCAGAAGAGATGTGTGGAGTGGTAGCTGTCATAATATTTTTCCAGAACCAAATAAGTTTACCTATCATAGTGATATTCTCTCAAAAGGTTCTGCACCCTGGAGATTTCTCCCTTAAATGATACAATCTATTTGCAGCCTAGTCCGCTCATAGTCTGGAGGCTATGTTTGTATTCCGATCCCACAAACAGATCCTCGGCACCATGGTGACTATTCTAGATGAATGTTAGTGTGTAAATGACAATGCTTGATTAAGGTAAGTGTACCATACCCCGGGTGGCGTATGTGTGTCCTGAGTGGCTAAGTGAGTCATGTTCAGAGTTTAGAGATCAGAGCACCGATGTCTAAGGGTGCCGAGATGGATGACACATGTTAGGTTTTTGAGTTAGAGACCCAGGGCCTGAGTCATTAAGGAAAGTAAGGCAAAAAGAGGAGTATATGTTCTCCAGGACAAACCATGTTACAATGCAAAGGGTGCAAATTACTATATTATTTTGCACATAAGTTAAATATTGTCTTTTTTGTCATGTAGCACGCAAATACTTGATGGCTTTATTTTTACACTGAAATGTAAAGTTGATCTAAGACAGGGGTCAGGGAACTTTTTTACCTTTTACCCCAAAATATATTTAGATACGCCGACGTTACCCCCTTGATTTGAAAGGAAGGAAATCATATGTTATTAATTATTGGAATTCAATTTTTTTTTTAATCTATTCAAAATTTATTTGAAAGCTTCAACTTCAAAACTTCAGGTTTTTGAGAAATGATTTTGCTTCATTTTTGATACGAGAGCATCAATATTGGGGCATTTTGATGTCAGAGCAATTTGAATACAGTCTTCAGCGTCCAATCAATTTCTCTGCTTTGTTTTTATGTTCGTTAGAGTGGAAAATCCTTGTTCGCAAAGGTAGGTTGTTGCAAAAGGCAGCAACTTTTTGACTGCCTCCTCATGTGCAATTTTGAATGCCGTTGCAGCTGTTGATATCCAAAAATATGACAGATCTGCTTTGTTTTCAAATGCAATACGTGTTTCATTATTGCATCGAAGCTCAAGAAGTGCCTCTGCCAACCCTTGAGGCTCTTCTGGTACAACAGCAATTTCACATATAAAGGGGTCTACAATCCAACTGACAGCATGTGAATTAGCAGCATTACCTCCAGGAATTTCATTTTTATCCCATTTGGGGTGATTTATCCCTGTTTCCTGACCACTGATCTAGGACATACCCTGCCCCAACTATAAATCTTTCCCAACATTTTAAATTTATCTCCACATCGAATGTAACATAGCTTTGCCAAGGTGCAAAGTTACTCCTTTTTTATGCTTTGCTCTCCTTAATGACTCAGGCCCCCCAAAGAGTAAGACATATTTTGAAGGCAGAGCAGGTGCCTACTACTAGATAAGCCTACCACTGAGAGCAGCTAATCTGAATGAAAGTTGGACTCCTGGAGCATCAGTACAAGCTAATGTGAACCTTATGTGAGATTTAGAGTGCTAAAACACCAGTACCTCAACTTTCAGGATACCTTAATAGAGCAAGAAACATTTGTGAAAGTCAGAGCTTTATATGTTAGCAAGTAAGGATACCAAGCTACCTTAATCAGCAGAATCAAGAGACTGAAAGCAGAGTTGACAGGGAAAATATGAGTGTTCGGTCTGGAGGCAAGGGAAATTATTATTTAAAAATTAATGGGTGCAAAAATACCAGTTGTTTGTTTTGCAAAGTGCTGATATGAATAAGTGAATTATTCTGCAAAAATAACATTGTGAACAAGTGACTTACATTGCAACGTGTTTATAGATGTAAAGACAAGAGATTGTATATAGCGACTGAATAAATAAATCAATGTAGTTTATTTATTCCAAGGTTACCAGAGGCCCATTCTTTCCATCAGTTATGTTTGTACACCATTCCAACTGCTTCCCAGTCCATGCTGTAAACAACATACACAATAATAAGCCTCCCCACACTCACACACACACACACACACACACACACACACACACACTTATTTAGCCCTAACACACTGCCAAGTTCACAACCATATTAAACAACAATTACTTTTATCTGTAACTGTATGCACTATTTCCACTTATAACACAGCAATTTCCCTCCCCGTGTAAGCATCCAACTCCTAGTGGGCACCTACCAACTCTAAGTTTCCATCAGTTAAGAGAGAAGGTTTGCTTCTTATTTACAATGTGTAGAAGAGGAGTAGACGCAGAATATTTAATGCACACCCAAAATAACATCCCATAAATGCACTGAAATGCCCATGAAATCTACTTCTCAAAGCTTATCCTCAGTCCCTAAAGTTCCCTTTTTGAGTTTCCTGCAATGCTTTTGGCTAGAAGCCTTGGCAGAGGCACAACTATTCTTATCATTATTATTGTTTATTTTTATAAAAACCAAAGAATCTTGAATCATTCACAGCTTAGGGTCTAAATCCCCTAGCACACACACACACACACACACTAGGGTCCATTTTTGTCAGAAGCCAATAATCTGCCAATTAGAAGAAATCAGAACACCCAAAAGAATTCTACATTCAAACTCCACACATATGCGCTGGCCAGACTTGAACCCATGGCCCTAGTGCTTTAAGACAACAATGCTAACCATAGTCCTACTGTGTTGCATATTAGTAGTAAGGGTGATATTTCTGAATTAGACTAGCATTTCCAGTACAATTTCCGCAAAACCCTATAGTAAGCAGTACCCAATATTGCCTAGGGTAGTGGTTCCCAAACTGTGCGTTGTGGCTCCCTGGGGTGCCGCAGCAACCTCACAGGGGTGCCATGGCAATCACAGAGGGGTAATTATTTTGGCTCAGGGGTGCCTTGAAAAAAACTTATGGAGAACCTAAGGGTGCTTTGAACAGAGAAAGTTTGGGATCCACTGGCCTAGGGGTTAATCTTGTATTGATTAATGTGAAACCAATGTGATCTTTATACTTAGACAATACTGCTAAACGTGAAGCAGTCACCGCTACTGTTTTCAGCTTGAAGCAAGGATGGATCCCCCCCCACCACCACCACAAAATAGTGATAAATCTATTTAAATGTAAGAAAATAACAGCAGTTACCTCTGCAGAGCATCATTTCCGAGACAGTTCTAAAACAGGAGCATTTATAGGATTACTTTCCAGCTGCCCCAGACATGTCATAGGCTAAGATGTCAAAAACTGGTAGTTTATCTTTGGAGAATGATGGGGATTCAGTCTTCAAAGAGAAGTGAGCTGGTCACTGGAATCTCGAGCATGCGGGACCACTGTCTGCAAGCTCTGAATTTCCTGGTAAATGTCCCTTCTCCAGTTAAAGAAAAATAAGACATTTCTTAAAAAAATACATTGATCTGAATTTCAGGACAGTTTTTTTTTTTTTACTAAATTTGTGCCTCATATGCAAATTCAATAAGGAGAATATATTTATATAATAGTGACATAATCTAAAAGTCCTTCCACAATAATTAATACATTCATATATCTTTGCTTTAGCCTATATTAACGTCTGGACAGTTCTACACTAAACATAAACATGAATTCAATCTGAATTTCATCATGATCATTGCTATCATCATCATCATCAACATTTATATCAAATTCCATAGCGCTTTACAATTGGGGACAATCACAGTAACAAGCAATACTGGGTAAAACAGACAAAGAGGTATGAGGGCCCTGCTCGCAAGCTTACAATTGCTATTCTTTTTAACCAGGTAGAGCAGTGATAGGCAACCTGATACACATCAGGAGCCACATAGTGTCTGATTCAAGTGCGAACGCAACTAGCGCGCAAGTTGCGTTTGAAAAAAAAAGAACAGAACTTGAGTGTAGTTCCGACCATATTCAAATCCAAGAGTATCTCAAGATACATTTCCATGTGAATCTGGGTGTAAGTACACACTGCCTACACAGTTCTTGCCGTTTGTAGACACACTGAAGAGACTGCAGTATGCTAACAAGCATATGTACAATAAAAGGTCACATCAGAATGCATAAAAAAATGTGATCATGAAAAAATAACTAGTCATCAGCATAATCACTTATATAAATTTTAAATTTCAATTAATTTTAAAATTTTAAGTTTTTTTTACATTATTTAAAGATGCTAACAATGTGTATCATACAATTTATTTTATAGTCTGTCTTACTTATATAATGTATATAGATGTTCTGGCTAGTTAGTGGCGCGCATACGTGTAGTTTTTATTGTAATGGGTGCAAAAAATTCGTCTGAGAACAAGCGCACTTACGAGAAACGCAGGACTTTAATCAGACGCATCTGCATTGGAGCGCTCTTACAGCACATTACATAATATATTTAATCAAAGAGAGAGACACCTGTCTGTAATAACATATCAGCAGGCATTTTATTGTAAGAAAAGCAAGTGTTACAAGCTCTCACAAACAAATCTGACATCAAAGCATGAAGGAGCTGGTGAATACCCAAAGGGCCACCCTAAGTCCACCTTTTTGCCATCATTGGGGTAGAGTCTTGTCTGCACACAACATGTAAAATCAAGGACTCCCCACCAATAGCAATGTTATTACAAATGTAAGGAATCACCTGGCACAAATTGGACAAAAGTTAGATAAGGGGAAGGCTGCAATAAAGGTTTGATCATAAAACCCATTTTTGCCCAAGAAAAACTATACAGTATTGTGCTGTACCGCAAGCATTTAATAAATATGTTCAATACACTGGGCCTGATTCATTAAGGAATGTAAATGCTGTATTTTGCTCTAAATCACACTGCGCATGACCAGAAACAGACTATACGCCGGTTATCGCAGGAACATCCAATTCAGCTTTGAGCACACAGGATATTTACTTCAGCCTACGACTTAATAGGAGGACGGGGCTTATGCACATAGTCAATGAACAGTAGCGGCGTGCCGAGCTGGAGTGCAGGTGTAAATGCCAAGTGATAGTGATGAGGGATGTGTGTGTACGCTAGAGCATGTGCATACAATCAGGGCCAACCGTAATAAAAATGCATTTTATGTACAATAGACATTAATATCATCATGATAAATATGTCATGAAAAAATTGGAAAAAACATTTTTTAAAAAAACATTTTTCAGTAATGATTATATTAGTAACAGTTGACAATAATGGATTATATTTTTTCTGAGTCGTTCTGCTGGGACTTTATATTCCACATATGTTTTGAGTTTTGAACGAATCCTGCAGTGTATTGTGTCTGTCAGAGCAGAGCGTCCCTAGACCTGTATTCAACAAGAGATGTTTCTTCAGATCCGCTTGCAGTTGAATACGGACGTGCATATATCTGAATTATATGTTCGTTTTGCGTGCCTTAATGAATCAGGCTCGCAATGTATATAATTAAGGACAGTCAGCATCTATAACTCCTTTACTAAACTGCGGTTTGAAAAAGTGGAGATGTTGCCTATAGCAACCAATCAGATTCTAGGTATCATTTTGTAGAATGTGCTAAATAAATGATAACTATAATCTGATTGGTTGCTATGGGCAACAGATTATAGGGCAACCCCCTGGTCTAAGAAGCTCTTATTTGATACTTGCTATAGTCCCATACAGTTGGCTCACTCTTCCTTCTCTTGTGCAATACCATACCCATCTTATATCATGCAGTATTTCTGGCACTGTCTTGGTGTAAACTTGTTGTTGGGAATAAGCAGCTGAGAAAAGAACCAGGAGGAAGGAAGGCAGTTAGCTCCTGCTGGTCTGATTGCTGAAGGAGAGGATGCGCCCTCTGAGGTGTTGACAGACTAGTATGATAGGAGTTGTACCCGTGGGAGGAAGCAACAAATTAAGTACCAGCACACTGGATGTTGTTATTTATAAATCAAATATGTTGAAGCATACAAAATTGTATTAAAATATAGTTGGCCATCCTAAATAATGGTATTGCGTATCAGTTAATGCTATATCTGTTCTTTTTCTTTGTTGCTATCATAATATAGAACGGTGTTGTTGTTGTTGTGTCCAGAGTTGCCTAATGAGCAGAAAGTACAGTATATAGTATAAAAAAGGAATTCAAAATAACCCAACAATCCACAGTTGTTTATACTGTATTTGTTGACAATGGAAAAATGTGATGGGGGTTGGGTGGATTTGGGGTATGGCCTGATTTATCCCAATGTTGGCAGGTATGCTCTAAAATCTATGCTCTAAGCAGAGATATATGGATATCATAAGGATGTGCAGCGATCAATTCACGTGCAAAGTGTTATTTTGCTAAGAGTTACCAAAGTGTTGCAAAAATGCTGCACATAGCGATGCAATAAACATGATGTGCAAATCAAAAATAAGCACTGAAGACAAAGCAAAATCACAAATTTAAAGTATGCATTATTCGTAAATGGGATGTTCAGTGATGTAAGTGCTGAGGATATTACACAAACTTATGTCGCTTATGTTTCTGAATTGTACTAACTGTTAAAATAAATGAAAATACATACACTTAGCCTTTACATTGTCTTATAAATAAGTTGGATAGAGTATTACACCAACCGAACATCACCATTTTCCAGCAGGTAGGAAAAAGACATAGATTGAGGACTATGTTCAACAGAACGTTGCAGTTGGCTAATATACATAGTTTCCATGCACAAATCTTTATCAGACCGGTACACCTAAAGATTGTTATATATCTGTTATGTTGTGTACCTGCTATGCTATTTCTCTCACTGGGAAATATCATAACAGGTACTTGATGGCTGAATCAGTGTAATTATTTTATAATCTTCTCAATTTTTAATGGAACTGAGTCTATAAAATGGACTTTGTCCCTTTGGGATGAAAGTTTTATACTATATTTTCAAACATTTTACAAATGTGTATCAAATGTTACTTTTAAAATTATTTTCAAAATGTTATTTTATTCATTATTTTTAAGTATTTAGGTTACCATAGACCGCGAGAGCCTCATTCATCATGGCGCGTATCTGCCGATATTGTACGTATAGCACGTAAAATCACTCTGCGCATGCCCAGAACCAGGCCATACGCAACTAAACGTAGCAACGTTCATTGCATCTATGTACGCAAAGGACACTTACTACAGCCTATGATTTCTGTGAGTGAACGGGACGGGGAAGGGGCGTTCGCCCCTACTCCTCATCATCATCATCATCACCATTTATTTATATAGCGCCACTGATTCCGCAGCGCTGTACAGAGAACTCATTCACATCAGTCCCTGCCCCATTGCAGCTTAGAATCTAAATTCTCTAACATACACACACACACACAGAGAAATATACTAAGGTCAATTTTGATAGCAGCCAATTAACCTACTAGTATGTTTTTGGAGTGTGGGAGGAAACCAGTGCACCCAGAGGAAACCCACGCAAACACGGGGAGAGCATACAAACTCCACACAGATAAGGCCATGGTCGGGAATTGAACTCAAGACCCCAGCGCTGTGAGGCAGAAGTGTTAACCATTGAGCCGAAGAATATTTATAAATAAATGATGATGATGATGATGTGAAAGCCACCTCTATTTGAAATGAACTTCATACATCCAGCTTATTCCTATGCACATCAAATTTTTCATAATCAACCTCATCAAAACGCTGTTCATGTACAACCTACCAAAGGGCTGTCCACTGATCATCTCTATGGTAAACATATCCTCTGTACTCACTCGCAAATATTATGTGCAGTGTGTACTATATTTACATACATTTTCACAATACAGGTAAAAAGTAACTGTTAAACCCAGTGTGTATCAGCCCAAAGTGTGTCAGTGCACTGATATTAAACGCACTACAATACCAAAGAGAAATACATATTAATAAACAGAGTGTACTTTTATTAAGAAAGAAAACCAAAACAATATGCAGAAGTGTTGCAAGGAAAGAGGGACAGGAGGTCATACATTGCTGCTGAATAGTGGGAGGCTGAGCAGAAAGGATGAGTATTCTTTCACGGAAAGGGCGGTGAAGTTATGAAAATGTCTCCCCATGAGATCTGAAGAAGACTATTACAGTAAGGAGAATTGAAACAATTCCTGGGAAATACATAGGACTAACCTACATCCAGAGGGTCAAGGTTCAAACTTACATTTTTAGCTGAAAAGTAATGTGGTTCCTGCTGTCAAAATCCATGTTTAAGTTTCCAATTCAAGTGATGATAGCAAACGGGTATGCTTTGCATTTTCCTTGGTATGAATGCTTGTCATTGTTTAGTTATGTGTAAGAAATACAGTTAGTTTTATTATTTATTCTAGACATACTTGCCAACATTTGTTTTCTGGCTTCCGGGAGATGCCGGCTGGGACGTGGGCGTATAGGCGGCAGGGCGCCGAGATCGCGTCATTTTGGCCGCGATTCTGGGTGAATCGCGGCGTTTAAACCGAATTTTGCCGATCAGGGAGATTCCACACTCGCCTGGGAGTCCGGGAGACTCTCGCAAAATGTGGGAGTGTTCCGGACATTTTCGGGAGAGTTGGCAAGTATGATTCTAGATTTTATACTAGTTATATATTTGTTATTCCATTCACCTATACACAGTGGAGGCAGCCATTAAACCAATATTCACAACAATGGAGCCTACCACATCTATACCTGTCATATCCCTTTCGGGTACAGAAAATTTGCACTGTGGACAGGTATATTTTGGTAGCATAGTGAAATATCAAATTACTTTTTCCGCTTATTATATTATAGCTAGTTTAAACAAATTACAGCCACCCCTCTAATCTTTCCAAGTATAGGGATAACAAACCATACTTGCCAACTTTTGAAAATTCATTTCAGGGAGAAAGTAAAAACCATTGTGGGCGTGGCCGACGCCGCCCACTGGGCGTGACCGTCTCCGCCCACTGGGTGTGACCGGCTCCACCCACTGGGCGTGACCAGTTCAACCTGTAGTAGTTTGATCAGCATGTACTCATAATGTGTTTGTATATAGGTGACAAAGTAATGACTTGCTAATTTCCAAAGAGAAAGATTTTTAATATATACCATATAGTTGTACATAATGTTCATATTATTCCACAGTAATGCCCCCAGTTCCTATACAACACAAAACGTGCAGCAGTTCAGTGTTGTGTAGATGTGCTGCATTGATAGCCGCTCGATGTGCCACAATGCAGGCGCTGCAAGCCGAGAGTTGCCAACCCCTGGATTTAAGTGTCTTCCACCATTGGAACAGCTTACAAAGTAAATTGTGTATGTGCAAAATAAAAATGTTAACTCTTACCTTCTCCTGGTTGGCTGGTAAGGCCCATATGTACTGATATCTGACGCAGAATGCTGTCCAAGAGCAAATGCAGAATCTCTAAAGGAGAGGAACAAATATTAGATTTCAGAACAGAGCAAAAAATTAAACATCACTCACTTGTTACACAGTGACATGGGGTGCAGCGGCAATCTCACAGGGGTGCCACAGCCAGGGAAAGTGGTATGCAAGGCGGGGGACTACTTAGTAATTATTTAGGCTATGGGATGTTTTGAAAAATCATCATCATCATTTATTTATATCGCGCCACTAATTCCGCAGCGCTGTACAGAGAACTCACTCACATCAGTCCCTGCCCCATTGGAGATTACAATATAAATTCCCTAACATACACACAGACTAGGGTTAATTTTGTTAGCAGCCAATTAACCTACTAGTATGCTTTTGGAGTGTGGGAGGAAACCCACGCAAACACGGGGAGAACATACAAACTCTTCACAGATAAGGCCATGGTTGGGAATTGAACTCATGATAGATATGACTGGGGAAGGGGGTTATACGTCCAAAATGGCTGTGTCCCCATATCACCCACGGCTCTACATATATATAAATATATTTATTTCATTATCCCTAGTGAGGTTTGATTAAATGAAAAAAAATCATATAAATATATATATATATATATATATATATATATATATATATATATATATTCTACATATATTCTACATATGTCTTCACTACAAAAGCATCAAAATGACTATGCTCTTATTTAACTAATTTCATTAAAAGCAGTTTTTGGGTTAACTTTTATTATACTTACAACTACCACAAAAAAACACAATTACAGCACTCTAAGGGGCATAATCAATTGTTACCGTTATTACGGTAATCCTGCGCGGAAAAAACATTAATACGGCAATTTAGTCGCTGGATTTCAGCTCGCAGCTCAGGGAGCTGCGAGCTGAAATCCAGCGAGAGATTACCGTATTAACGGTATTAGTTTTTCCGTGCTCGAACCCGCAGACAATTGAATACCCCCCTAATGGTCTATATATAATGGAAATAAAGAGGGCAGAATCATTACAGACCACAAAGAACCCTGTCAAACACATTTAATAAATCAGAAAATAATGAAATACTATAGTTTAACATTAACTCCATTAGAATTACATATACTGGGGCCCTCCACTTGCTAAACACTAGAGCTCTAAGATAAAAATAATAAAGTTCTGGCATAACCATTTAATAAATATTGTAATAAAAAATAAACTATAGAAATTAATAACAAATTAGAAGTTTAAATAATACACCGATCCTAGACCTAGGTCAGCAAAACTCTAAATGTTATATTAATATGGTCAGCAATATTTTTTTAATTATTTAATGTGGTCATCAAAATGTAATAATTATTTCAAGGTGCTTCCTTATAACTAATACTTACTAAATGCTCCCTGCTTTGGCTCAGTCTGGTCCCAGGTCCTAGGTCCCTGCTCCCTGCTCCCTGCTCCGTTGTCAGCGTGCTCCGTGCTCAGTGCTCAGTCTGCTGCTGGGCGTGGGAGCTCCGTGCTCCGCAATGGATGACGTCACCGGCGCGTGCGCAGTTTTGAATTGGCGAAATCCGCCGCAAAATTCGGGATTTTCAAGTACTCTCCCAGTATTCCGGGAGTCCCCCGGACGTTCCGGGAGAGTTGGCAACCATGTAACAAACACTTGCACTTTATGTAAGGTATGAAGGAGGTATATTATTTATTTATTTATTGTTTAATCATATTGCTACTATTGGAGATTTAGTATAAACTGGCTATACAGTAACAGGAGCTGACACGTCCAGGTTACACGGGACTTATCAGTTAAATGTTAATATCTCCTGTAACTTCTTTCAAAGTATAAGGACTTTTACATATGGGGTCTGACTCATTAAGGAAAGTAAGGGGAAAAAAATGAGTAACTTTTCTCCTGGACAGAACCATGCTATAGGTGCAAATTAGTTTATTATTTTGCACATAAGTTAAATACTGGCCTTTTTCCCCATGTAGCACACAAATACTTGTTAGCTTTATTTTTGCACTGAAATTTTAAATTTATCTTTTTTTTGCTTTATTTTCCTTATTGAATTAGGCCCATGGTATTTTTGACATATACACTTTTACATATAGAATTACATATAGAGGTCTAAATTATATGTAATGCTTTTTTGCATTGGATTAACTTGTACTTTTAAAACTCACCCTGTTATTTATGTCAACCACACAAACACAAACTACATATTTCGGGTTTGGGTCAGGTCTTTTGTTTAATTTATTGTTATCCAGGATCTCCCCTATTACCACTGTTTAATGTAACCTAGATATAACAAGAGCACAATTTTAGGACAAAGGGGCCTATTTATCTATCTATAAACCCCCCTTAATGGCAGTTTTCATGGGAGTAACGCATTGAAATAGTAACAAGGCTATTTATTCATAGAGGGCCGCAGCAGATATCTCCGTTATCTGCCGCAGTGCCAGTCTCTTCAATCGCAAATCCAGTCCCCATTGGTGTCTATGGGGACTGTGATTTTGCCCTATTTATGAAGTTCTGAAATTCAGAGTTTGACCCCGATAGCTAGCTCCATCTTCAGATGACGTTAGCCATTGTAGTATATGGGGAGATTTTTGGATCACACCAATGATTTTAAGGATTTTAAGGATGTGTAAGTCTGTCAACACTTTTAATCATGCTCTTCAGATGTTACTAGCACACTATAATTGCATTATACATTTCACAATTACTCTTTCTATAACTTTTTTTTAGCAAAGTATTAAAAAGTTTTTTTTGACCAAGATTTCATGTTGTGTTACATATATAAACAGACGTATAACTTAACAGCCAAATATGATCATAGTTAGCAAAAAGGTCAGAATGAAAAAGGAGCTACAGTATATCCAGGACATAATGTGAGATGCCGTCACACTATTAGGGTCAAAAAATTGAGCTAAAAGCTAGTAGTACAGGCAATATTGGTGGTGGGAGGGAGGGCCCAGAACAATTCCATCTTGTACCTCTTTTTTTGGCATTATGTGCTCAAGCTACCTCGGTGCAATCTTTTGGCCTAAAAACAATATTGTGAGGTGTTCAGAATAGACTGGAAATTAGTGGAAATTATTGTTATTGAATGTTATTGAGGTTAATAATAGCGTAGGAGTGAAAAAAAAAACACAAAACTAGTTTTTAGCACTTTTTATGTTTTTTTCAAAATAAATCCGAATCCAAAACCTTAAATCCGAACCAAAACCTTTCGTCAGGTGTTTTGCGAAACAAATCCGAACCCAAAACCTCAAGCAAATCCGAATCCAAAACACAAAACACGAGACACCAAAAGTGGCCAGTGCACATCCAGTGGACGGCCCAAAACAGACTCGCTGGGTCAATGTTCTGCCCAGCGTACACCAACGGTAGGTCCGATCAGTATCTGAAACCCCCTTAAAACCTGCCCAGGAACTGGAACTAGACCACCTCACGTTGGTTTCATCCCAATCAGTGCAGGGGTATCTGAATGTCTAACTGGACAGACAAACAAACCATATTTATATAGTGGAAGGCCCAGAACAGGCTTCCCATGTCAAAGTTCTGGCCAGTGTACACCAATGGGGGGGGGCAGCCAGAACCTTAACCCCCTAATATGTCTTCTGGGATCCAATGTTACCAGTATGTAAAGTTTTTTGTCCAAATCCCTCCAGTGGAAGACTCAGAACAGGCTCCCCAGGTCAAAGTTCTGCCGAGCATACACGAACGGGATGTCCGACCGGTACCCTAACTCTCTTAAAACCTGGCCAGTATCCAACTAGACCACCTTGCGTTGGTTTTGTCCCAATCTGTGCAAACCAAACCAAATCCATCCAGTGGAGGGCCCAAAACAGGCTTCCTGGGTCAAAGTTCTGGCCAGCGTCCACCAATGGGAGGTTCTACTGACACCTACTATTTTGTCTTCTGGGAACCAATGTTAAAAGTCTTTCAAAATTTTCATCCAATTCCATCCAGTGGAAGATTCTGAACAGACTCCGGGTGTCAAAGTTCTGGCCAGTGTACTCCAACGGGAGGTCCGACCAAGTCCCTAAACCTCTTAAAATCTTGTTTGGGATCCCACTGGATCACCTCGCGTTACTTTCATTCAAATCGGTGCAGGGGTATCGTAGATATTCGCCTACAAACATATATTATTAATGATGATTATTTTGTACACTTTACTTTTAATTGATTTAGGATTTACTATGAATTAATATCATACATTTATTTATTATTGGCATACTAAATTATTGGTGCTATTGTTATGTAACCTTTTTAATGGTTCCTTTTTTAAACAATATTATAAACAAAAGCGTTGGTTTCAATTTATACATCTATAATGTTAGAGTTGATTAGAAATGAATACCTTTGGTTTCTTTCATTGACACATCATGGCTTGATATGATATTTATTGCTATTAACTGCTGGTTACAAGGAAATCTTGAAATCGGGTTTTGCACACAGATCGCCCTGTTCCATTATTCATCCCTCCAATTCTCTCCTCTTCTCTCCCCTCTGTGTACGCAGCCTTCCTCTGCTCTCCCCTCTTCTTCCTTATTGACAGCAAGTCACATGGTGTACGCACCTGTTGACATATGAGCACTGCTCCATGTGTGCAGGCAGCAAGGGAAGGTAGTACCAACAGACACCAAGAGTGGGGTGGGGGAACTCTTAATCTAATTAGGGGGGGGGGTGTAGGCTGCTAAATTAATGGTGTGGTGAGGGTTACTTTATTGGGGGGTGATGGTGGGGGCTATTAATTTAATGTTGAGGTGGTTTGGGGGCTATTCATTGAATGTCAGGGTAGTTGGTAGCTACCTATTAAATGTGAATGCTATTAATGTAGTTTTGGGGGATGGTCGGCCGAAGTAGGCCTGTTTGTTAAATGGGAGAACTACTAATTCAAAATAAAATAATATAAAAGGAAAAAACTAAAGCAAAACAAAGGAGGAACTTTAATTTTTTAGCTAAAAAATCTACCAGCAGGAAACAAAAATGACACTTCTCTAAATGTAATCAAACTTTTAGCTAAACTTTTAACTAAAAACATAAAAAAAAACTTTTAAACACCCTCCCTAGCTCTACTTTGTTGTATTCCATTCTCTGCTTCTTCTACAGCGGTTGTAAGATTTGTTTTGTTCCAGTGAATGAGAATGAATTGGTGCTATTTGTCAATTGACTTATTTTGCCATGATTCACAAAGTTTGAGCCTGACTGTGGTGAAGCGAATTGAGAGTGATTTATACATCTTTAATACAGCATGACAATAAATAATATACATGGCTATAAATGAATATTAAATGCACATAATTGATTACAGAATGAACTTCATAATTATATAAGGAACAGAAAAAAACAATTAGCAAGCCTCATTTATATACTATCAAAATAAAATAGTTTTGCTAACAAGAGCTGCCTAGTGGCACCCTAATTATTAATGATGAACAGATATATTTATTAGGTGACAAAGATCACAAACTGGGTGAATAAGAGCAGGTGAAATATTGAGCTCACGCTCTATTTAAATTAATATTATTATTATTATTATTATTTATTTATTTTAATCTAGTATATTTATTGATTTTCATATATTATAAATATATAAAAAAAAAACACAGTTCTGCAGAATAAAACAAACTGGGCTTGAGATATTGATGGTAAAATCATAACCACATTGACCCAAGTATATTTCCATCTAGAAGGATTTTACGAAAACATTCTGAATCAATGCTAGCTGCTTTTAGTTATATGCTGCTCTAGGCAAACGCTTACTTTACTTACGGCTACAGCCAGTCGTGCCTCTAGGCAATAAATAAATGAGACACATGAACTGTGAAACCAAAACGGCAAGCCAAGCGGGTAGAATATTTGTTTCTGTCTCCAAATGACTGGCAGCATGAAAATCTTATAACATCACAAGTTACAGTCTCACCTTCAACTTTACATTAGAGAATTGTGAACAGAACATTTTTTTCTAACAGAATAGGAAAAATGCAATAAAGTTTGAAATTCCTTTTTTGCTTGTTATGTTTCAATAATAAACTACTTTACTCGCTATATTTTTACTGATCGGCTCCATTTTTAAAAAGACTGAAGTTTTGCCTGCTGCTGATGTCATCCAGCAAACCAATTAATTTTCTGTAAATAGAAATTGCACAGCAATGAGAAAAAGGGAATTCATTCACAATTTGCTACTCGGGGAGAACGCAGGCTCGTCACATGAGTTATATGCTTGTTTTGAAAGAGTTATTGTTTCATATGGCAGAGTTTCAATTAAAAGGAAAATATTGGAAAATGAAATAGGGCGAGTTTATGCGTGAGCCGACATAACAAAACTTCCATGGCCCGTGAGACATTTGGGAGACTGTTCAGCAATTTCTCATTTGCTGGACAGAGCATGTGTTTCAGTTCAGACAGCTTTGTTGCTGTTGGGTAGTGGTGCTAATTGCTTTTTGATAAACTTATTTAGTAGTGTTCTAAGCTGGAATGTCTACTGTTCTTTATTGGTGTTAGTGTTTGGGAGACACTCAAGGCTGCTTTGTAAACAATTTTTTCTGACGATTTTATACAAGTTGACAAATGGACATTATTTCTTACTGACACATTTCATGTTATACCAACATTTCTCCACAAAAGTAAATGAAGTAATTGTATCTAGAAATGGAGGGTCTGAGTTAATAAGGAGCGAATCTCGTGAATGTGTGCGTATTGCATACTTGCCTATTCTCCCGGAATTTCCAGGGAGGCCTCCAGGACTCCCATAAGAGTAGGCACAACTGCTGGATCCTAAAAAAATGCAGAAATTAACGGAATTGAATATCGGGGCGGGGCTTAATCACATCATTAAGCCCCGTCCCCACTATTCAATACCGTAAATGCCAGCATTTTATAGTGGGGGCAGGGCAAAAATGACGCGTTTCTGAATGACAATTATAAAAAGGAATGAACAATTAATTCACTAACCTGTGCAATATATGTGCTATGCAAAAAAATGTGTATCATGATAGGTGTAACATTACATCGATTTGGTATAAAGATACTGTATATTCAGCAAAGAATAGAAAGAGGTTTCCTTAAGATATAAAAATGCAAATAATTTTTTGTTGTTGTAATTGTTTAATTTTTCTGCTGGAATCAACATGAAATAGATAAATACTTATGGAGTCCAGTGTTTCCAGGAGCAGATCAACAATGCGGATCAACTCACAGAGCCATAAAGGGGAATAGGTGAGGTGGAGCATACGCTGGCCCATGGCAAATGACATAATAGGTGAGGAGGAGGATGGGCTGGCCCATGGCAAGTAACATAATAGGTGAGGAGGAGGATGTGCTGGCCCTTGGCAAGTGACACAATAGATGAGGCATGGGATCAGCTGGCCCATGGCAAGTGACATAATAGGTAAGGCAGGGGATGGGCTGGCCCATGGCAAGTGACATAATAGGTGAGGTGGAGGATGCGCTCACCCATGGCAAGTAACATAATAGGTGAGCAGGAGGATGGGCTTGGCCATGACAAGCAACATATTTCGATTCTATAATCTAACAACCATCCATGGAATTGGGGGTCACATTGTGGGCCACACACACTAACAATCTAATTTAGATTTATTTAACTTCACATATATCCTGAGAAACTAGATCTGCCTCAGATGAGTTGAGAGTAGAGCCGAGAGCATTGTATTATCTTTTCTTATTTTGAATGTCAGCTCTACTTAATCAAAACTTAATTCTGACATTATTTTTTTTTCCAAATTTTAACCTTCTGACTTGAATCTATTAATTAACTACTCATATTAGCAGTATTTTGTACAGTAATGTATATATGGTTTAGGTACGATATGGCCTGAACATGTCTACAGTTTTACTGTTGACACCAAAACAGTGCAAATATCAATATACTCTGTTGACATGTTTACAATGGTGACATTGTGACTGTCAACACTAGTAATGTCGACAGTCACAATGTCGACATTTAAAGTATAACTGCTGACATTTTCACCATTCCCAGAATGACTACATCCTGTATATGTGTGTGTGTGTGTGTGTGTATATATATATATATATATATATATATATATTTATTTAGATGGATAGATTTTAGATGTTGGGGTATGGAAATTTAGATGTGGCGTTATGGAAAATGTAAGCAAATGGAATTGTATAGTTTTACAATGACCAATATACACTATATGGACAAAAGTATTTGGCCACACCTGTTAATTATTGAATTTAGGTGTTTCAATCAGACCCTCTGCCAGAGGTTTATTAAGTCCAGTACTTAACCATGCAGTCTCCATTTGCAAACATTTGTGATACAAAATGGGTCATTCTGAAGAGCTCAGCAACTTCAAGCGTGGTACTGTGATAGGATGCCACATTTGCCATAAGATGGTTCGTGAAATTCCATCTCTGCTGGATATTCCACGGTCAACTGTAAGTGATATGATTAGAAAGTGGAAGCAATTAGGAACAGCAGCAACTCAGCCATGAATCGGAAGGCCACGTAAAATCACAGAGCGCTGTCAATGACTGCTAAAGCGATGATGCGTAAAAGTCGCCAACGCTTTGCTGATTCTATAGTTGAAGAGTTCCGAACTTACACTGGTATTAATGTAAACACAAAAACTGTGCGACAGGAGCATAATGGAATGGGTTTCCATGTCCGAGCAGCTGCATGCAAGCCTCACATCACCAAGACCGATGCCAAACGTTGGATGGGGTGGTGTAAAGCACACAACACTGGACTGTGGAGCAGTGGAAACGTGTTCTGTGGAGTGACGAATCACACTTCTCTGTTTGGCAGTCAGATGGGTGTGACTGGGATTGGCAGATGCCGGGAGAACGTTATCTGCTTGACTGCACCAACTGTGAAGTTTGGTGGTGGAGAGATAATGGTATGGGGCTGTTTTTCAGAGTTTGGGCTAGGCCCCTTATCTCCAGTGAAGGGCAATCTTAATTCTTCAGCATCCCAAGTCATTTTGGACAATGCTATGTTTACAACTTTGTGGCAACAGTTTGGGGAAGTCCCTTTTCTATTCCAACATGACAATGCTCCAGTGCATAAATCAAGGACTACAAAGACATGGTTTGATAAGTTTGGTGTGGAAGAACTTGACTGGCCCGCACAGAGCCCTGTCCTCAACCCCATCGAACACCTTTGGGATGAATTGGAACGGAGATTGCGAGCCAGGCTTTCTCATCCAACATCAATGCCTGAACTCATGAATGCCCTACAGAATGAATGGGCACAAACTCCCCAGAAACACTCCAACATCTTGTGGAAAGCCTTCCAAGAAGAATGGAAGCACTGCAAAAGGGGGACTAACTCTATATTACAGCATATGTATTCTGATATAATGTCATTACAGTCCCTGTTGGTGTGACGGTCAAGCGCCCAAATACTTTTGTCCATATAGTATATATATATATATATATATATATATATATATATATATACCTGTACTGTAGAATTGGTATCTTGCCAAACATAGTAGTGAGTGATATCAAGTTTTTTGTATTTCTTTGTCTGTAAATACAGCACAGTAAAGCTTACTTTGAGAGAGACCAGCATAGCAGCCCCCTTTCATCACATTTGGACTATAGGACTGATATAAGTAAGTATAAAATAATTTACCACTATAGATATATTAATAGTTTATCTCATATATGGGGGACATTTATGAAAACTGCTCTACAGGAAAGTGTGTAGAACAGAAAGTGATTAGTTTCTAGCTCTCATTTTCTAGTATAGTTTAGAAAATTAAAGTTGCTATGGGAACCACTTGCTGTTCTACAGTTAACTTTGTAACACTTTACATAAAGTTATTTTAAGATGAATGTTTTTATTATCTTTTTCCAATCCCTATTAAAGGCACTTAAAGCAAACAGTTGCAAACAAACTTCCATCCAAATTTTGCTATGCTGCCCAGACTTTTCTAGTTATCTTCCTGCCTGAGATTCCCAATTTTACTGAAGAGAGAATGAATTGTAAAGTCCATACATTTTCTGCTCCATGAAAGGACCAGAAGGCTATGTTTTATGTAATAGGGGTGTGGCTAATGGATGGGGTGTGGCTTAGGGTGCCAAAGTTTGTATACCTACTGGCTCCTATGAGGTAGTCCAGCTCAGAACAGATTAAAAAAGGGCCCTCCAGGAATATCTGCAATGGCATTTTACTAAATACCAAGGGACCCCAGTTCACTGTAGTGCTTTGGGTGTTATTGGATGGATGTGGTTTTCTATGTATGTGATTAAAAAATGTAAGTTTGTTAAAATATATCACATCACTTCTTTTCTAAGACATCGGCCTTTTACTTCACTATCATGTATTATGTTTAAGAGAGTTGTAGCTCTTTAACATTTAATTCTCTGTGTGCTGTATCATATATCCACCGTTTTGGAAGCATGCCATGTATATTTCAGTGCCTGCTGAGAATACTTAAAATGTATTGGTTAAATTATATCTATTATTAATAGCAGTAAATATGGCAACATTTATTACTTATGCTTGTTAAACATTTCTGGCTGAAGATTCATGAATCCTCTGATTGTAAAATAAAGAAATGCTTGGCGTGTTCATCCCATGTCCTGTTACGTGAGAGACGTTTTCAGGAAGCCACCTCTCCCAATATCCCTTGTTCAATGGCCTTCTACTCAGTGTGCTACTCAGATACTTCAATCTAATAAGAATTTATTTCCAAGCTTAGGCTAAATGCATGCTGTGGAAATAAACAAATTCTGTAGTAATTAGAATATAAAGGAGATGCTCATTTTGTAGCTCATCTTAAAGGGATTGTCCAGTGTGGGCAATCTTTTCTATATCAAACATTCCTCCCACCTATTACCTAAAGCTAAGATCTGGCATGACCCACTCTATCAAAGAAACCTGGACAGTATGTAATATGCTCGTATTCAGCAGAGATAATTAGCGTGCTTTGGTGCCAGCCAGATCTTTATTTCAGGTAGTGGAGGGGACCCCTAGGGGTAATCACTATTATTTTCTATACACAGGGGATTTGTCCAAAAGTAAAAACCTTAAACGGCATTAATAATGGCTTTCCTCAGTTGAACTTTGTTAGTCTTGCTATTGAGGGACAGCCACCATATAGCTAAAAAATATAGGTAAAAATTAGAGATGCTCAGGCTCGGTTCCTTGGATCCGAGTACCGAGCCGAGTCGGCTTGGTAAGCGCTCTTTCGGATTCCAAAACAAGGCAAAACACCATTGCGACGTCGCTGGATCTCGCGAGTTTTGGAATCGATAAATACCGCCCTCCACGGCGATCTAGCGCCATTTAAGAGAGGGATACAGAAAGGGTAGCATAGAGTGTAGAGCAATTGGGCAAAGAGGACGGTGGTAGCAGTGTTAAAGAAAGTAATCAGTGACATTCAGAAGAGCTCCATAGCTCCAGTGTTAAATCTCATTGCAGGAAAATACAAATACTATTGCTGCAGGCAGTGTTGGTGTCATTCTGCAGTCCAATTCTACTGTGTTGTATAGGTAACACACAGATCGGAGAGCTCCTGTGTTAAATTTCATTGCAGAAAAATTCAAGTAAAAGTGCTTACAGGGTTGATGTAATACTGAAGTCCAATTCTACTGTGTTATATAGGTAACACACAAAAAGTAGAGCTGCGCTGGTAATTCTCATTGCATAAAAATAAAAAAAAATAGTGCTGTCAGGGTTGTTGTAATTCTGCAGTAAAATTATACAGTGTTATATAGGTAACACAAAAAGGAGAGCTGCATTGCTAATTGTCATTGCTGAAATACAAATACTAGTCCTTGCAGGCTTTTCTTCTGAATTTGTACCAAAAAGTGTGGGGAGTTATATACACCCAAAGACAAGGGCTCCATTGCTACATTGCTAATTGTCATTGCTGAAATACAAATACTAATCCTTGCAGGCTTTTCTTCTAAATTTGCACAAAAAAAAGTGTACGATGTTATCAAAATGGATTCACAGCAGTACACAGAAGAGCAGGAGCACCAAGCAGCTGCTGCCAACCGTCATGATGATAGTAATCCCTGTACGTCATTTGGTAAAGCCTATGTAAAAGTATGTCGTGTATTTAAGTCAGGCAAACAAAAAAGTAAAAAAACACCTTTTACCTTGGTCAAGAAAAAAAGAGCTGTAAGCCAGGCAAATTTATCTGCAAAGAAAAACTAAAATTGCCAACATGCTATTCTACAGATGCAGTGGCAAAGAAAGAATGAGGCCTTCGCCTTTTTCAATCAAGTGTTTGTAGTCTGCACTTTACATGAAAGATACCTACCTAGATTATAATTTTATGGGAATTGGGGCTGATTCAAAGCTCACTGATGAACTGGCTTTTTGCTGAGAATTACAATGGCTCTTTTTAGTGCATTGTCTGGCACCCTGGATTGGTGTGTGTCTGATAAAAGCACGCATCCCGGGGGGGATCAGCGCTCGTTGCCATGTATTAGCTGTAGAATTACCTCACTTATCCAAGAAACAGGTGAAGCCATCAAATGAAACATAACTGGTTTCATGATCCAAGGACAATTCCATCTTGCCCCACTTTTCTTTTCTGCCACTGCTGTGTGCCAATGTGTCCTAGATGTGCTAGGAACTGCCGTATGTTTGAGTCATTGCTCTGTCACTTACCATCCAGCCAGATCAGTGCAGTATTTGTCCAAAAGTGTATGAAAATAATACTGTGACCTGTGAGGTGGTCAAAATTGACTGAAAATGACTTGAAATTAGTGTTATTGTGGCTAATAATAATAAAGAATCAAAAAGAGAGCAAAATTATGTGATTTTAGCATATTTTAGCAATTTTTCTAAAAAAAATACAGATCCAAAACCCAAACCAAAACACACAAGGGTGGTTTTGCCAAAACATGGAGCTAATCCAGCTCCAAAATCAAAACCAAAACCACTTCACGGGGGCCAGTGAGCATCTCTAGTAAAAAGGGGCAAAAGTATTTCAAGTTTTCAAGCTATGTGCACTACGTACTGAAAGAGGACCTTCCTTTCTCTCAGTTTTGTCCTTAACATGTATGCCCCCTGCTCCCCCTCCTATGACCTAACAGTGCCACCTGGGCAGCATGCATAAACTCTATTTAGGACCAACTTGCAGCAGAATGAAAATAGTCCTGTTACTGAAAAAAGTTCTTTGCAGGAATATGAAAGATCTAGAGTACAGCCTATGCTGGGAGGTCTGGCTGATAATAATGAAAGGCAGGCGGCTGATTAGAGGTCCCCTGCAGTAGTTAAATCATAATGGGCTGTGCACCTTTCAGTACAACTCTTGTAAAAGTCTAACTGGAAAACATCCAAAGGAAACTATTGATGTAATCATATAACTGTGGCTACTAAGGGTAATTTCTGCTCTGGTGGTACCAGTGGTTTGCATATATATATATATATAGGAATAGAAAAAAATAACATATTACAATATTATGTCCAAAAGTGTTTTTTTTTAAAAACGCTCAAAAGTAAAAGTAATTATTAATCTATATAAATCAGACTGAAGTGTGTGGTTTCACTAGAATAAAAAACATATAAAAGCAAAAGTATGCAGTGTTATTCTCTTATTGCACAGTAATAAGTAAGCCAAAATGGGGAGTATCATAGCCACAAATGTATAAATAAAATGCAATACCCAAAGGTCCCCTGTCTGGGGTTCAATTCACCTACCTCCATGTATTAGATATCTCTGGATAGAACCGTTATCTTGTATGCTATATATACATTTAATACAAGGGACTGATTCATGCTGTGAATGTTATGTAAGAATTTATAATAAATTATATACATTTTTGTGGGTATTTCACTGGGCAGCATGTAAGAAGAGCATTTGCTGTTCACCGCAAAATGTCTTGGTTTTGCATCAATGTGACTGGCTGATCTGCCCAGCACACATCAAACTATACACCTAGGGCCTGTTTCTAGGAGAAAAGCAAAACAGGGAGCAAATTTGCACCTTGGCAAAACTATGATGCATTAGAGGGGGAGAAGAAATTGTGTTAGTATACCGTGCTCACATCTCAATAAAACGCTAGTTAGGTGCAGCCGCACGTAAATTTCAAGGTGTCACTCCATGACATACTTGCCTACTTTCCCTGAATTCCCGGGAGGCTCCCGAATTTTGGGGAGTTCTCCCAGATTCCCATTAGAGTTGGCAAAACTCCCGAATTTGCTGAAGTTCATGGCAGGGTGAATGAAGTGAATGGCGGGGGTGGGGCGATGACGTTGAATAACCATAGCATGTATGCTCCTTGAGTTAATACAGTGCATCCGGAAAGTATTCACAGCGCTTCATTTTTTCCACATTTTGTAATGGTACAGCCTTATTCCAAAATGGAATACATTCCTTTTTTTCCTCAAAATTCTACACACAATACCCCGTAATGACAACGTGAAAAAAGTTTTGAGATTTTTGCAAATTTATTACAAATAAAAAAACAAATTTAATCACAGGAGTGGCTTCAGGACAACTCTGTGAATGTTCTTGAGTGGCCCAGCTAGAGCCCAGACTTGAATCCGATTAAACATCTCTGGAGTGATCTGAAAATGGCTGCGCACCGACGCTTCCCATCCATCCTTATGAAGCTTGAGAGGTGCTGCAAAGAGGAATGGGCGAAACTGCCCAAAGATAGGTGTGCAAAGCTTGTGGCATCATATTCAAAAAGACTTGAGGCTGTAATTGCTGCCAAAGGCGCATCAACAAAGTATTGAGCAAAGGCTGTGAATACTTATGCACATGTGATTTTTTATTTTTTTTTATTTTTAATAGATTTGCAAAACTCTCAAAAAAACTTTCTCACGTTGTCATTATGGGGCATTGTGTGTAGAATTTTAAGGGAAAAAAGGAATGTATTCCATTGTCGAATAAGGCTGTAACATAACAAAATGTGAAAAAAGTGAAGCGTTGTGAGTACATTCCGGATGCCCTGTATAAAAATATTTTTCTGTTAATTGGAGGGGGGGGTAAATTTAAAATGTGGGGACAGATTTATAGTTGGGATAGGGCATACTTGTCAACTTTGGCAAGTTTGCCTCCAGGAGATGTGGGGGCAGGTGAGAGTGTGGGGTCGGGGCTCGGCGAATCTTGACATTGGGCCCTGCCCCCTAAACACACATAATCAGTTCTAGCCTATTATGGTAGGAGGCGTGATTCTCGTCATAAGCCCCACCCACGCCATTTAATCAATTAAGTGTGTCCAGGACCCAGGAGGTTGCCCTGCTCTCCCGGGACTCCCAGGAGAGCAGGGCAACCTGCTCAACCTGCTGTTTCCAGAAATTCAGGAGTCTCCCGGACATTCCTAAGCAGTCGACTACTATGGGATGATTAACTTTAAGCTTCAGTGTAAAAATAAAGCTATCAAGTATTTGTGTGCTACATGAAAAAGCAGCCAGTATTTTCCTTATGTGCAAAATAATAAATTAGTTTGCACTCCTTACATTGTAACATGGTTTGTCCAGGAGCAAACTTTTTTTTTTGCTTTGATCCGAACTCAGCTGAAGGCCACTACTCAATGCATCTTGGGAAATCTCTCCACAAACTAAATGTGTGGTGAGGTGTGCAGAGAAAAATCTTATGAGATGCATTGCAAAAGTATAAACGTCCTGCATCAAAAGTCCAACATCCTACCACCTTAGTACCATCCCTTTCTTTAAATAACATTTTCTGTTTTTCTCCTAAAATATTGCTTAGGTTAGGCTCAATTTGGCTTAAATGAATTAGCGATGGGATATAAGGACTATTTTATCTTTGTGTCTGATGCCTTTTGTTACATTTCTCAGTGTGTCTAGGATCTACGCTGAAGTGCAACAAGGAGAAGCAAAAAACATATTAATGGTATAGGACAAGACATAGGGGTATATTTACTAAACTGCAGGTTTGAAAAAGTGTGATGTTGCCTATAGCAACCAGTCAGATTCTAGCTGTCATTTTGCAGAATGTACTAAATAAATGATAACTAGAATGTGATTGGTTGGAATAGGCAATATCTCCACTGTTTCAGACACGCAGTTTAGTAAATATATCCCATAAAGTCCAAAATCCAAGTGCTTTTGTGTAGTGCAAATGACATCAGCCCCTCTACTCTGCAAGGAACAACCCTAAAATAGTACAGTCTCCACTCATTTATAAAAGAGTAAATCTTATTTTTGCTCATTTTGAGCTTTGTACATAACCGCCGCCTCTTTTTTTATTATTTTCTCATTTGTCCAATCATTTATGTATATAAAAAGGTGACTGCTCTTTTCTGTTGGAGCATGCAAGTCCGATTGGATGTAGTGTATGATTTATTGTATGTAAAGAAAGACATAAGAACATACTTGCCAACTTTGGCAAGTTGGCCTCTGGGTGTTCCAGGGGGATGTGGGTGTGTGTGTGTGGGGGGGGGGGGGCTCGACAAATTGTGTCATATGGCTCCACCCCTAAACTGTCAACAAAATGTGTAGCCTATTACAGCTGGGCGTGGGGCCACAATGACAAGTGAATTACATACTAAGCCCCACCAGTTAACTAATGAAGTGGCCAGGAACGGGGAGGTTGCCCTGCTCTCCTGGCAGTGAGGGAGGACTCCCAGAAATCCGGGACTCTCCCAGACATTCAAGGAGAGTAAGCAACTATGCATAAGAAGCAGGGGGACAATATATGGTATGGATAATTAACACTTAGAAGGGTCTTCATGGGACTGAAAACACCATCAAATTGACAATGGATCTCTAATTCTTCAACTTGTACTCCTTGGGCCTGAGTCATTAAGGAAAGCAAGGCAAAAAAAGAAGTAAATTTGATTGTGGACAAACAATGCAAGTGGTGCAAATTAGTATATTATTTTGCATGTAAGGAAAATACTGGCTGCTTTTTCATGTAGCAAACAGATACTTGATACTTTATGTTTACATTGAAGCTTAAAGTTGATCTAGATCTTTTTTTGGGCATATTTAAGACACACCGCAAAAAATTAAAAGTAGTTTTCAATCCTTATCGCATTTCAGTCCCTGTGCACATGTGTCGATTGATAACTCGGGTATGCGCACATGCAGCTAAACTGCACTGGCAGAAGGACCTGGGTCATGTGACAGGGCTGCACATGTGCTGTAAAGCTCTGCTCTTCAAAGCTGAACAGGGCAGAAAACTATCAAAAACTGTAATACATTACTGTATGTGTAAATACATTTTCGAAAGTTGTTGAATTGCAGTACTTAGCAGTCCCCATAGACATCTATGGGTACTGCTATGTATTTTGTAAAAAAAAAAAATTGCAAAGCAGCAGATATCTATGGTATCTGCTGCAATGCCCCAATAATAAATTTGCAGGGTACTTAGATTTGCGGCTATTCCCCGAAAGGAAAAAAATGATTAAGAAATAATCCCCAATGACTCCGGCCCCTTGTGTTCCTTAAAATGCCATCTAACTGTCAAAGAACATAAGAATGTTACATTCGGAAACCTGTCTTAAGTTCAGTTCCCTGGAGAAAACACCCAGATCCTTAACAAGGAGCTTGCTCTTGCTACATGTAAAAGGATTTCCGCTCTCCTCTGATTCATTGCAGAGAACAATACTGCAAAATCTGCTTCTGCTATACTGTGGTCCATCTGTTGCTAGATCTGCTCATCTACAGCCAGATAACTAAACATCTTTGCCCTTCAAAATACTGTATTTTAAAGACAAATTAAAATAAAAAAACATCATTTGCATTTTGATAATGCAAATATTGAAATGCAAGAAAAAAAATTGTACAAAAAAAATAAGAGATATATAGGGGATACAGGTAAACGTTTTACAGGGATTTAGTGTCTGCCACCAATTTACATTCCAAACTCAAATAACAAGCACAGTAAATGTCGTTTTTGAACCACAAAGTGCTAAACTGCACTAGGTACAATTGCGCACTTTTGTGCAATTGTACCTAGTTTTTACAGGGAAGCGCAGGAATGTGCAGACCATAATGCCGGCACTTGTGGGAGTGCGAAGTATTGTATTTGTAGATAGGAAGCGGTGGAATGATCTTACTAGGCACAGATTAAGATTTGCACTAAAGTGAGAAAAATAGATTTAATTTTCTGATATTTCTTAAATATAAAAGATAAATGGGTGAAGAGGACACATGGGCGTTTCCTGCTGGTAGAGGGTGTACAGCCTTTGAACCTTGACTTAATTTATCTGCCACTTCTGAGTTACCGGAGATATGGGGGTATATTTACTAAACTGCGGTTTGAAAAAGTGGAGATATTGCCTATAGCAACCAATCAGATTCTACCTGTCATTTTGTAGAATGTACTAAATAAATGGTAACTAAAATCTGATTGGCTGCTATAAGCAACATCTCCACTTTTTCAAACCTGCAGTTTAGTAAATATACCCCCTGGCCTCATCCTTATACTTATACTGGTGTTAACTTTGCATCATCTAGTTGCACCTTCCCAGGAAAGCACGTTTATTGGTATTATTTGGTAAAATGAAATGGAAGTAGGGGTGCGAACAGCTTTTACACAAAGTTTCTACAGAAAGCATGTATATGCATACTTATCAACTTTAGAAAGTTGGTTTCTGGGAGCCTGCCGGGGCAGGTGGGCGTGATGGGGGGGGGGGCGGGGCTCCAAAATGCGCGTCATTTTGGACCCGCCCCTGTGACGTAATGACGCAAACGTGCCATTTGACAGCGGGTCAAAAACGGGTCAAATTCCCGGTGAATCGCGGCATTTGGGACCTAATTCTGCCCACTTCACTGGGAAGTGGGCACTTCCTAGTGAAGTGGGCAGATTCGGTAGATATGTCACTGATCTGACACTGTCCCGGAAGTCTGTGAGACTCTCGCAAAATGCGGGAGTCTCCCGGACATTCCGGGAGAGTTGGCAAGTATCCCTTTATATTGCTTCTTAATATTACATAACTTCACAAAAAATCACAAACCACTGGAACCTGGTCTGATCCCCAGTATATTGTACAGCACCAATAATCAGAATATAAATTTAGTACCATTATTCAATATATAGCACAGTTCCAATCATCCAATAAAAAAATAGAGCACAGTTTTTTGCAAGTGCAAAAAATGAGAAATAGCACAAAACCAGGCAGCCACAATTGTTCTGCATATGACACAGTGACTGATATCTAATCAATGATATAACCGTTGTCTAATATTTCTGACACTGCTACTGACACTTATTCTGTGCATGCTAGAAATAAGGTCCAGTTGTAACTTCAAGCAAATAATACTCTCATTGGCTACAATGCTATAGATGGGACAAATGGGCTTGGTTGCAAATGCAACCTCTGGGACCCCAATGCACACACCTGACAGCAAAAAACTGGTTTGTTAACGTTTAGCCCCTTAGCTGTTGAGGCTTTTCTCACCCCTGTGCTGAGTGTATTTTGGAACTTTTTGGGCTGGTCATATTCCAATTAGAGATGCTGAGGCTCGGTTCCCCGATAACTGAACCCACCCAAACTTAGCAGATCCAAACACCAAGCCGAGCCAGCTCGGTACTTTCGAGCGCCCTCGGAATTGAACACGAGGTAAAACATCATTGTTACATCGTCGGATCTTGCGAGTTTTGGATTCTATAAGTACCGCCCTCTACGGCGATCCAGCGCCATTTCACAGAGAGACACAGAAGGGGTAGCAGTCTCTAGTGAAGTTGGCCAGCGTCATAGCTAGAAAAGAAAGAGGAGGGGTAGAAGTGTTCTTCAAAGTCTCCAGTGACATTATACCGAGTTATAGCTCACACAGAAACAGGAGAGCTCCATTGCTAATTGTCAATGCTGAAATAGAAATAATGGGGCTGGCGGGCTTGGTCTACTAAATCTGCAGTCACATTCTACTATATTATATAGGTAACACACAAACAGGATAGCTCCATTGGTCATTGTACAACCTCCTGAAACATAGATTGTAAGCTTGTCTGTTTTACCAAGTTTGTTTATTAGTTTACTATGTTTGTTCCAATTGTAAAGCGCTACGGAATATGTTGGCGCTATATAAGTAAATAATGATGATGATGAACATTACTAATTCATCTCCACTGGAATCCACCATCATAGAAGTCTGTGTACTTTGATGTAGTTGCCGGTAATGGCCTTCCTCATGGAATTTGTAGTTAATTTTACAGAAGAGCTGTCACGATTTTTGGGCGATTTTTTTTTACACCAGACCAAATGTCAAAATGTTGTGATAACTCATCTGCATCACCACTGGGTGTCTTGGGAAAGCTAAGTTTTTTCCTAGCTGCAGTTTCCAGAGAAACTGAAAGAGGAGACGTCATTGTGTCATGTACCACTTTAGCTGTCAGCTTGCTGACTGTAGCTCATTGCATCTCTTGAGATCTGTGTCAGTTGGAAAGAAATAGAATACATAGCTCTTAAACCTAGGATCAAGCACAGTTGCCAAAATGAAATGATCCGATTTCAAGATGTTGATAACTCTTGGATCCTGGCGAAGTGAAATAAGTACTTAATCTACAAGTCCAATATAGCTGAATTGCTTTGCTTCATTTTCTCCTTCAATTTCTCTAACTGCTTTTCAAAAAGTTTAATTAGGGGAATCACTTGACTCAAGCTAACAGTGTCTGCACTCTCTTCACAGGTGACTACGAGTGGTTTCAGAAACCTTGCACAACACAGAACGTATTCTCCACTGCGCTGGATTAAAGTACATTCCCCCTAAATTCTATTCTTCTTGCAACTGCTGCATTTTCCTACATGCTGTTGCAGAATGCCGAAATGACCCTAAATATTTCGGGACATAGACAGCATCTCCTGCATGTCACTGTCATTTTTTAAAAAGTTCTGTACCACCAAGTTGATTGTGTGAGCAAAACAGGGAATGTGATGGAATTCCCCCCGCTGTAATGCTCTAACAATATTGGTGGCGTTATCAGAAATCACATATCTTCAGGAGATTCCAAGCAGGATAAGCCATGTTGCAATTACATCACTTTGTTTTTCAAATAGGTTGTCAACGGTATGCCTGTTAGTGAAACAGATGATACACAGAGTAACCTGCCTCTGAAAGATCTGGCATTGTTTGATAGATGCTGCTGCTGTTCCTGCTGCTGAAGGCGATTTACCAACCCAGTGGACTGTCACAGTCATATAGTCTTTAGTTTTCTCAGTTCCGCTTGTCCCCATATCTGTGGGTAAGTGTACAGTGGGTAGAATGTCATTTTGTAGCCCAATATCTTTCTTTTTTGTAACCTCATGGTACAGGTGAAGAATTGCTTGTCTAGTAAATTGATGTTGAGATGGAATTTGGTAAGTAGGACAAATGACCTCAGTTAACTGTCTTATTCTTGCTGTATTAATGGTGGATATTGAATGCAGATCTAGTAAGTCGCCATGGCACTTGTGATCAGCAGTGGGCCTAACATTTAAGGATTCTCTGAGGAGTCCTGGATAGGGGAGGAGTCATCTCGCCTTAGCAACTTGGATGCAGGACTAACTCCGATCACTTGTGAGGATATAGATGATGAAGGTGTTGGGAGTGTAGATTGCAGGTACTGGGATTTAGCTGAGAGAAGGGAGGTAGCTGATGCTGGACTGCTTGTTCTTATATTTTAGCATACGTTTCTGATTTTCACAAAAAATTTCCATGAACTTGGTTCAAATGGTGTAACATGGGTGAGGTACCTAGATGGTTAAGGTCCCTACCTCTACTGACTGTGGCTTTACAATGCTACAAATGGCTAGACAACTGTTGTCAGGAGTTGTGTAAAAATAATTTCACACATAAGAGGTGGATTTTTTGGTCTTAAGCCCTGGCAGGACAATGGCCTTCTTCTTACTGAAATGAACTGCTTACACTGGTGCATGATTTGCCACAGTTCATTAACATAACTGTTTGCTTAGGTGCCTTAAGCCAATTGTTAGCTTGTTTTGTGGGGGCCCTAACATACCAAGCACTTCAGTCACAAAAGTTGCACTCCTTCTCGCTGGAGCACTTGCTTTGTTAAACTGTATATGTCCTTTTCAATATCTTACATAAAGGAGGGTGGGAGGGCCCAAGGACAATTCCATCTTGCACCACTTTTCTTTTCTGCCACTGCTGTGTGACAATGTTTCCTAGATGTGCTATGAACTGCCGTGTGTTTGTGTTTTTGCTCTTTCGCTTAGCATCCAGCTAGCTTGCTGCAGTCTTTGTCTGAGAGTGGATGAAAATAATATTGTGACCAGTGAGGTGGTCAAAATTGATTGGAAATCACTTGAAATTAGTGTTATTGAGGTTAATAATAATGTAGGAACAAATAAGAGCAAAATGATGTGATTTTAGCACACTTTAGCTATTTTTTTGTAAAAAAATACAGATCCAAAACCAAAACCCAAACACGCAAGGGTGCTTTTGTCAAAACCAAAACACAAAGTTAATCCAGATCCAAAACAAAAACCAAAACCAAAACACGGGGGGTCAGTGAACATCTCTAGTTCCAATATCAATAATGTCACTCATAATCACTAATTTGTTTATACAGTAACCACACAAATTATACCTTATTATTTTCAGAAAATACCATTTGCTTATACCTAAAGACACAGCAAAGAAAGTCTGCCCAAAATGGCCCATTTTGGCTTTGCAAGAGAAGTGAACTTAAAGCAAATGTTTTTTTTTTTTTATAACACCAAGAGAAATACTTTTTGGTTCTTTTATTGGCATCAATCCACCATTCCAAAACAGGAAAAAATAGAATTCTACACATAGATTTTATTAAAAAATCTGAATATTAAATGATAATGCGTTTTTGCTAGTTTGCACTGTCTTGAATTAATTGCATAAATATGTAGGGATACTATAGGCAGCCCAACAAGGCATGCTTCTTTGAAAACTACCGCATTAAAGAAAAATACCCCTGAGGTTATTTGAACTAGGATGGGTAGATCTGGATATTATAACCTACCCAATTCCTTGAAAGCTTAATGCTTTCTGTAGTGTAAAGTGTAATTGTCTGGTGATCACCCATGAAATAACTTGCCTTTACGATTAAGATTGTATTCTGTTATTGTTAGACACATATGGGTATCTAAAATGCAGCATAACTGAATACGCATTTAGGAAAGAGCAAATAACAACAATTATAGCTGGTGATTCTGCTTGCTCGCATCACTAATCCCAGATGATGGTTTACACATCAATGTGGAATGCAGTCTAAGTGAATGAAGTCATAAATGTGAGTGGGACTAGTTTATTATACCCCTGAAATATCAATTGCTGAACCCCATGCCAAACGATTCATGTCTTCGTAATTTAAGAGTAGCTTTGTGATTTATTGGTATGTTTTATGCATATCTTGCCATGTTCTGGTTGGATTGTGGGCATAGCTGAAAATGCCCTGAATTCCCAGTCGGAAATGCTGGGAGGCGGGGGGAGGGGAGGGGGCACATGCCCCCCTGACCGTTCCCATCGTGGGCTACCTTGGACTGGGTCACCTACATTTTTTTTCCCTTAAAATTTTCCTAATAGGTTGCTGAGTCAAGCCTCTCCCCCCGAGCTAAATTTTGACAGCCCACCCCTGCTGGTGGAAGGTATGGTTTATTAAACTGTACAGATAAAACCTGCTATTTTAATTACTTTTGCCTCAGACAAGACATAACTTATTTTTATAGAAAACTAAAGTATCTCTTTAAAGTGGTTAGGACAGCAGTTAATTCTTTTTTAATAACTGAACCATAAAGTGTAGCACATTAGTGTAGACTGTTCACTGGGTCCAACACTGTTACCTGATTGTAAACTACTGGACTGTACCATTTTTCAGCAGATGAAAAAGAAGATTCCAGCAATGAAGGACTGTCTGGAGCCATCCTGGGGATTCAGATTTAAATGGGCATCAATGTCTCATTCAATACATACCTCCTAATCACATATTTGAATTACCCTCCCTGACTAGTCCAGCTCTAGAACCTATTGTATCACTTCTTTTCAATGACATGGTCTAGGAGTGGCAATCACGTTATGTTGATTGTCCTAAAGGAGGAACCTAGAAATACAGAATACACATACAGGCCTGGCCAACCTGTGGATCTCCAGGAGTTGTCAGACCTGTTTTAATAGGATTCTCTAAAGCAGAGATGGGAAACCTGACAGACTCCATGTGTGGTGCTTCTACCTTTAAATAAACTGCAGATCACCCTTAATTTAAATAATTAAACACAGCTCCAAAAAATATTTGGCGACCTCACATCATTTATGTCAAAATGACCTTACATGTCTCCAAAATTCCACCACATACCACTCAGCCCCCCACTTGCCACCATAAGCACTAAGAGTCCCATTTGCCATTAATTGCCACCACATGCCAACAGATCTGAAATGTACTCCAAAACTCCCACACATCCCAGTCAGGACTTCCCACAAGCCCCATCATGTTACTCAGATCTCCCCAAATGTCAGTGAGATCTACCCACATTTAGACCACCATATACTACTCTGACCTCCCCACATGCCACACAGTCCTCTGAACATGCCACTCAGACCTCCACACATGCCACGCACACAGGACCACCATCAGGTGTGTACAGTGGGTACCCTTGTACCGGGCCCGGGCTCACCAGGGGGCCCGGCGGCACACATTTAACAGGGGGCCCGCTATCACAGTGACAGCCAGGCTAAAGACAGCAGCGAAGACGCAGTGACTGAAGGACAGCGGGCAGAGCCGTGACTGTACCTTCAGCCTTAACTTCCACAGTGGAACGCATGTGCGTTCCACCAACAGGAAGTTCGGCTTTTGGAACGCATTTGCGTTCCACTGTGGAAGCTAAGACCTGAAGGTACAGTCCAGAAGACCTGAAGTCTCTCTCTCCCTCCCTCTACACCAATACTAATATATATATTTTTATATATATATATATATATATATATATATATATATATATATATATCATCATCTCTGATAGCCATGAGTGGGTGGAAAAAGACGCAGGATTTAACATCTGTGCATTTCAAAGTTTAAGGTAACAGATGAACAACTACAAATCAACTGACCTCATATAGTCAGGCAGAGGAGGCAGCGGAAGCTACCTGCAGTAGCAATGGGGATAGCAGCAGTACCAGCTTCTACTGGGCCCCAGGAGCCCAGCTGTGTCTTCTATATGCTGCATGACTCAGGGCTGCTTGTATCTTTCCATTTCCTCATCATTGTGGAAACACCAGCACAGCCTGTTAGCAGTTATTGGAGACTTTCTAATTTTGGAGACCCCAGAAATCAGACAAGATGTTATTAGGAGTAGGGGGATGAGTGGGGTCAGGCTTAAATTCTGCACCTGGGACAAGGACCAGTGCCACTGGATTCTTTTTTCAATTGAAATGTGTCTACATTATTAACATATCTGTGTTATTTATTTGTAAAACTGTCAAGTCACAAATAAAAGCAAAAAATAAATAAAACAGAGCATTTTAATAAGAAAACTGGACTTACGAGATGTGGTCATTTTGTAATTTCCAATGCAGTTGAGCAGGTAAAACTCCATGTTCCATCTATGTGTGAACATTTAATAATTTAAAATGTGAGGTTTGTGTGTAACATGTGTAACATATGCTAAAGTTGCACAAACACAAAGAAAAAGTCAGGGGGCTGAGGCAAATTAATTAATGTAACTACTATCAAATAGTAGCAAAGGGGGTGGGGGGTTGAGTGGGAGGGCCAAGCACATGTTGCAATCTCTTGCAGCTTTAGATAGGTCCTTCTGCTCCCACCACCCCACACTCCCAATTTTCTCCCAGGGCTGTAAAAGGAACGGACCAGCTAGGAGCAGGGAAATCCCCCGCATAACCCTCTACTACTAGGTGGTAGTGCAGCTTTATACTGTATATAACAGGGGCAGACTTGGGCTGGGGGGCATCTGCCCCCCCCCCCCCCCCTTCCAGTATTATAGTGGGCTACCTTGAGCTGGGTCACAGGGCCACCTGCATTTTTCTCCTTTAAAATTTTCCTAATAGGTTGCTGAGACGAGTTTGCCTCCCGGGTAAAATTTGCTGGCCCTCCCCTGCCTGTATGTGATACAGATGAAATATAAATCAGAACATCACTGTTACAAACGGCAAAATATAAATATTAGCTAACAGAATAAAGTAAAATCAGTCTATTGTATTGCTTATTTACTTCTATGTTGGTCTATTGGTTTACATTATAGGTACGCCGGCAGAGTAGGGGTTAATATTTACCTAGAACACTGCACTGTTCTCAGGATTTGACCTCCAAGATCCTAAACCAAGCCCCACAACACCCCCCCCCCCACACACACACACACACTTAAATTCAAAGAATTTTGTTAACAGTGCAATAAAAATTGCTGTGCAGTATTACAAGGGGAGATAAAAGAGACCCTCTTTTGTGTGTGCAGTTTTGTCCATTTCATAGTACAGACAATGTTTCTTTAAAAAAAAGTCTGCATCTGCAAATCCCATTAGATGCGGATATAAGGTTACTGATGATTAATAGTAGCCCTGGTTTGCTTTGGTTGGAGGGATGCAATGTGTGTCGTTAACCCCTCCCTCCCCTCTCTCACATTTCACTTCACAAACTTGTCACTCTCTCTCCCTGCATAGTATTTAAACAGTGGATCCCCTTTGGATATACAGTACAGCACTCTTTTTCAGGCACAGCTTGCTGAATACTATAAAGCCTGTCAGTCTGGCCGGCACACGTGTAAAGTGAAGATGCTAGTGTCTTGAATGAAGGACTGGGCTTTGCATATTTTTGCTTTGGAGGCGAAAGACATTTAAAAAGTGACTGTAGGAGAAACTTTTGAAGTTTTTGGAGGTGCAGGCTAAGCACATTTTATTGGTGGCTTGGCACAAGCAACTGGTGTGACACTTTTACCTATGGATCCTTCGGCAAGTAGCTGTATGAGAAACAGCCACTCAGGTGCTCCACTCTGGGGCTGCATGAGGAATCCCCAAGGAGAACTAAGTTCCGCTTCTCCGCTGCACCCTTATCAACAAGTATCTTTCTTTCACCAGAAGCCGGACTATGCGGCATATTCAGATTTCTCTGCGTCGTGCCTAGCGACTGCACCCCACAGCTTCCCCCGTGAGGAGAGGTTGTATGCAGAACAGCACCACACTTTTCATCACTCAGACTGGCACTTTCCAGCCACTGAAGCCCGGAGACGACTGAACCCCGAGCTGGGCTTGAGCTCTGGAGAGATAGAAAGCAGCAGTCCCAATTTGGTTGACGGTTCTGGCTGCATCAACGAAGATTATGGGGTGTCAGGTGGCGCATCTCAGGAGAATGAAAAAAAGACTTTAAAGAGAAAAAAAGATATCGCAGGTAAGCCGAAATGAAACAGGACTTTTAAAGAAAACCTAATTCAGCTCTGGCTTCATTTTAACATACGGTCATTTTGCTGCTATTTGTTCATCTTTTTTTGTCAAATAGACTTAAATATGCTATATATTCCATCAGAGATATCCTAGGTGGCTGCTGAACCGTGTCACTGCAAGAGGGAACACCAGGTTTGGTTAGTAAGTAGGATTGCACAGGTGTTTCCTTACAGATCTAAGGCAAAGTACGTAGATTTACACCATATCTGTTAATGATTCAGTAAAGAAGACAGTGCATTGAAAGTAGCTTTTCTTTATGGTAGTCCATGAAAGTTTGTTATAAAATAATCTGGAGGCTTTGAGGATAGGCTACTTCATGTCAGTATTTAGGACTCCTGTATAACATTTAATATGCTACATGTATTGCTCTCTTCATTATTTTGCAGGAAACATATGGGAAGGTATAAAAGAAAGATGATATGTATGTAAGATATATGTAACGTACCATAACTTATCCATGTGTGTGACAATCAGCTGTGTGTGAAATCTGCAAATTAGAACACAGATGAGTTTGTGACTCCCACATGATATACACATGATACTATGATACATGTGGCATACAGTACATCTACACATACTGTCATGATATGATTAACCTTACCAGATGGCATATCACATGTAAGTCAGCACCTTATAATGTAAAATATCATAACACATCAAAACGCATGGTAAGGCTACATGCCTATTGGCGTCTGAGATGCGTTTTTAAAGCAAGTGCAAACGCATATTAAACACATACGCGTTTGATCTGCCTTTTTACTTGTGCTTTAACACGCGTTTTAGAGATGATTGTAAAGTTTTCCACAGCGTTGAAGTGCGACAGATGCACAGAAAAAACGGACAAACAGTGTTACGAAATCTGCGCTGCATTCACTTACAACAATGGATTCTAGAGTCATATCAATTTACATACATTTAATTTGCGTTGAAAAAACGTTATGTTAAACTGCACAGTTTAAACGCACGGGTTATGTAGCATAAGATACTGGCTTTTAGCGATCACCTGTTTATCACTTAACCATTATCAGTTCATCTATATTGCTAGTACTTCATTTGATGTCATAAAAGCTGACAGCAATTTAATATTGATTATGTATTACTGTCTGCTAAATGTATCTTTTATAACCCGACTGAGAACATCGTTACAATTCTATAGACCCAACTTATCTGATAACATTTATCCTCTCTGCTGTATGACATCAATTTTTAATAGGATCTAGCCATAAAGTTTTTATACAGAAAATATATGCAGCCGTCTACGTTAAAAGACGTGGCTGCATTTTTAAAATATTTCTTTTGACTCAATATCCTGAGTTAGGGCTTAAAGTTTACATGTGAGGGGCTGACTTTTATTTAATGCAAATGAAAAATAAAATATTTTAATAGAGAGAATATAACAATGCCTTGTTTGCTAAATAAATGACACTAAACGGTTATAACAGCAATACTGTCAGTTCACTTGGACTAGTGCATTTTCTGGTCCAGCGGGGCGAGGAGGTTCTAAAGCTGAGGGCAACTGCACTATCTGCGCTGCTTAGGATGCAGTTACACTTGGAAGACATTGATTGAGTGATATTTGAATAGTATGTTTGGTAATAATATTCACACTCTTGATCTACAGCATTGCATTCCATTACTTTTACACATGCAAAACAAAAATTCCTTGTGTATCTCTGTGTACAATACAGCCATAAATTATTATAAGGGTGTCATGTGTGCAGTGGTTAATAGGAAATAAACTGACACGTGAAAAAACATTTTGCCTCCACAGACCATTAAACTCTTGTTGGTAAAAGCTGTTGGCCAAATCTGTGAATCTATTAAATCACTAACCTGGACAGATCAAAGCTGGCAATATGTCCGCTGATAGCTATGCAACAGGAAGTCAACTGTTTCCATAAATGGGGCATTCTGGGTAATGTGTTAGTTTAATTGTGATATACTCCTATTACTTTTCATTTGAGATGAATGAATTTAAACGTCCAATATAGTAGTAAAAAATCAGTGTGATCATGATTATTTAATTCCTAATGAGAACTAATATTGAGAGAAAAACATCTAGTAAATCATTGTTACTCTATTTTCATGTGGCTAGCTATCTTCTATAAAGTATATTTGTGGATTGTGTTTCATATAAAATTCAAAGGCATGTAATTAGGGGGTGGTCGAAAAATAGGCAGATTGGGTTGACTGTTTTAGATAGCAGGATTAGGAAATCAATGATAAAAGTTAATTTCTTACTAGCATTACAAGCTACTTCTCCCTTGGTAACAGAGCTAAGCATTAATAAAGTGATATGTAGCGTAGCTTGCAATGCAACAGCTTAATTTGTTTTGTAAAAGAAATGGAGCGGGTGCCATTTTAGTTGCCACCTCAGTTAACAAAATGGTTTAGTCAACCTGCATTATGCAATCCAATCTACATTTCAGACAAGCTGAGGCCACACAAAATTCACTGAGGGCCACGTTCAGTTAAATTTACATTTTTGCAATCAATCATTAAACAAGGCTAATCTTATACAATAACAAGAGGTATTTTTGTCTGTTACCCACTTTTGTACGTATTCCTGTAAGAAGACATGATGCCAAATGTTGACAGATTTTAAAATTAGCTCTACTGTCCACAATTTAATTTAGCGACAGAAATTACCAAGTGCTACTCCAACCCTGTGAAAGACAGCCATATTACTCAATTTTACCTCAGAGTAATTGTGGCAACAGAGGACTCATGCATTTTTACATCTTTCCTGGTAGTTACTTGATCATTTGTCTTTTCTAAATAAGCTAGTGGTTTCCCAAGCATATTTGTCCCTTGTCAAAACCGTCCATATATAGCCCCAAAATCTCTGAGATACAGTAGCCCCCTTATTTTTTTTTATTTGATCCCTTTAACCATGTTCACCAGGTATAATATGGTGGAATCACACCAGCACATCACTTCCTTACGTGCTTCTGACCAACAAATAGTCATAACTGTGGTGGCCATTTGCCTGCGCCGATTTTACAGAAAATGATTTAATTATACTGAGTGTATACTACTGAGTGTATACCGAATTCACCAAGGCCAAGCATAAGCATTATAGTTAAATTTAATGTCTAAGAAATATTTATTCATTTTGAACCCTGATCAGCGGTATTATTTCCTGCTCACATTTTTTTTATTAAAAACACAATAGCCCTTAGTTTCATTTTATATTTATGAACAGTAAGAATATTAATGAAAGGTGCCATATTGACTATTCATATAAATGTAATGATGGCCATTGAAAGGTAGCACCCGATCTCCATGAAGAAGTTACTAAAAAGTACAATAACAGTAACCTACAGCAGCCAATCAGCAATTAGGTTTGAGTGGTCTACTGTATGTTTTAGAATTAATGCAAATGTCTGGTTGCTATGGGTTACTTCACTTATCCACTCTATTAACAAACAACCTTGATTGCTTTCTAAATGTATATTGTGCAATGATACCAATGGTTTGATTACTGGTTGGGAATAGACACATTTTAGCTGTGCCCTACAACAACACATCTTTATACGCTTGTCTGTCTTTAGTTACATTAATGGGTATATCTTAATACCATTGCTAATTTCGTGTTTCCAGGTTTACACTCAAGCTGTTTCTGATGCTCAAAAACATTGCACATGCCCTTTAGTGTATGTCTTACCAGATTTTTATTTTTGCAAAAACAAAAAACTAATAAGTTAAAAGTAAGGCGCTCACACCCCAAAAAAGCTAGTAAGTAATCATTCTTTCAAACGAAGAGTAAATGTCCTACCCCTAGGAAATGCAATTGAGCCAGTAGATTGAGTTATCCCTCTTTTTATTTCATATTTCAGTCTGCAAAGAAATATAACTAAGAGTCTATGTTTTGTCTTGAGGAATTAGTGAAATAGTGCAGCTCCATTTAAAAAGACCCACAATAAGTGGCAGATTCAGTTCAGCGTTTTTACTAAGATTTCCGCTCATTTTCTTTCACGTCCCATAAATACAGGAGGGAAAATGGGCGGATATTCCTGTACCGCGTTAGCCGGTAATGCGCGAAGCCAGACACCGAAGCGATGCCTTCCGGCACCTGGCAGCTGGTTGAATCTACCCCTTAATGTAGAGATAATTGCAAAGTTTAAGGTGATTGCAGATGATGCGATTGTAACTGAAGTTCAATGCCTATATGGATACTGTTTGTCTTACTATATACTTGTTCTTTTGGAAGGAATAATATAATTGTATTGGAGCAAAGATTGACAACTGGTGGCATTAAGTTATTAGTAAACCAGCTTCCAAGAGAGGTTTTCATGGTCTTTCACCATCTAGGTGGCGCTGTTGCTGTTAATAGTGATGTTTGAAAGCTTGAGTGCATAAACATACAGAGGAGGTATATCTTTTAAATGTAAGAAATTATAGTTATAGCAGGTCTCACTTTCCATTTTAAGGGAAAATAAAATGCAGAAAATATTACCATGTTGGCTATTGTTAGGTAATTAGAAAGGGAATCCGTATGATCGATTAGCTGGAAAGGTATTATACACAATAGATGACTGCTGGTACAAATGTAACACGTATTTTAGATTTTCCTGCTCCGCAGACAAACTTGATGCACGTCCTTTGGATAAATCTTATAGTAATGTTTAAAACTTGTATAGTACCAAAAGTGTGAGACGTAATTGGAAAGCTTAGGATGTAATGTTGCTGGTTTGCTCATTGTAACGTCATATAATGTAGATTGTGCTAAACTTAATTTTCTGGTTGTAGTGATATACTGGGAGATGAAAGGTTAAATGCAATACCATAGGGTTAAAGACAATAAAATAGATGTCATTTGTCTACTTTTAATATAACAAATATTTTTTTTAAAAGTGTAATAACTAGAAAGGATACATGTAAACCAATATATTGATATTGTACTAAATCTACACAAACGATCGTTTTCATGGAGACTTACCAAACTTTACTTGCCCCCAAATAATATTGCACGCTTAAACCTTGCACCCACTCTGTGCTGGGTCCAATAAACTGTTTGCAGTCAGGGAAAGTGACAGGACATTAGTGTAACTAAGAACAGACATTACTTTCCCCAGGATTTGCTTTATCACACTTTGTAAATCACAGATTATCATTAACAGGGCTGTGTTAGCTTCATTTCACACAAGTGTCCTAATGGAGCAAGTGACTTAAAACTTTTGTGGGACAACTAGTTTGCAATTTCCCAGGCAATGACCTCTGCATTAATATATAACATATAGAACGAATACTTAGTGTAGAACAGCAAAAAGTATTCTTTTATGCACAATGTGCCTGATCATTAGTTTTAGATTGTTTGTGTTCTGTATTGTTATAAAACCAGTATGTTATTAATGATTTGCATAGAAAAGTTTTGAGAATAAAATGTATTATATTTGCTACAAGTGCATGGATATATTTATTGCTTATACAGTAAGGAGCAATTAATTGGTTTTCAATTTATACCTTTGGGCAGACTAATTTGAAACTGAAATATGAAGGCCTAATGTTTTTTTCACTTGGTCAAATTCATTATAAGTAACCTGGCAGTGTCCCATAGGCGAGCGCAAAGTTCTTGGCTATAATCTAATACTAAAAAAACCAAAAAACACCCAGATAACACACACACATATATATATATATAGATAGATAGATAGATAGATAGATAGATAGAGATATTTATATAATATATATATATATATATATATATATATATTATATAAATATGTATATATATATATATATATATATATATATATATGTGTGTAAATATATATAAATATATATATATATATATATATATATATATATATATATATTTGTCTTTATATATGTATTATGCATATATATATATAATAAAGACAAGTATATATATATATATATATATATATATATATATATATATAAATCTCTCTCTCTCTCTCTCTCTCTCTCTCTCTATATATATATATATATAGATAGATAGATAGATAGATAGATAGGTAGATAGATAGATAGATAGATAGATAGAGATTTGGACCCTCGGCCCCCTATACTGGTGGATCCTAAAGCGGTAAGCGTGGGCTGCTAATTTATATTAATAAGCGCTTGAGTACATGTTTTCCCAATCATTAATACCTAATTACATTTATTGTTAAAATCTATATGCATATGAGTAAATGTTGTATCTGTAGTTATGCATTCATGGTTAATTAATGTCAATTGTGAACTAACCATGAATTGTCTACAGTGCAAAGCTGGCTCAAAACTAAAACTGAAATATTTGCCTCATTTTTAAAGTGCTGTACATTGCTAGTCCTAGTTTGATTTTTAATAAACAGTATTTTCCGTTTAATTATAATGTTACACCCCTTACTGCTTAAACCTGTTAGATGCAATGTATAACTACTTGTGTAATTATTAATATGATGTCACAGAATAATGTCTATTATTGACTGTGAAATTCCTAAACACATTGCTATATTTTGCTGAATTACTTGCTTGAGAGTTAGACTGCAAGTTCTTGCATCAAATTCACATATACTCAGGGCCGTCTCTTCCATAGGGCACGATGGGTAGGTGCCCGGGGGCCCTGCAGCCCAGGGGGCCCGTCAGAGGCAGCTAAAAAAAAAAAGTTCCTGAAAAAAAGAAGAAGAAAATACTTACCTTGCTCTCATCTGGCGATCCGGCTCCCTCCATGGTCTCCTCCTCCGTGCGGCGCTCGCAGTGCATGTCGGGAGTGACGTCATCACGCCCGCCCGACATCCATTGCGGAGCGCAGCACGGAGGAGGAGACCATGGAGGGAGCCGGATCGCCAGATGAGAGCAAGGTAAGTATTTTCATCTTTTTTTCAGGAACTTTTTTTTTTTAGCTGCCTCTGATGGGCCCCCTGGGCTGCAGGGCCCATATATATAATCATTTTTATTTTTATTTTTATATATATAGGGGCCCCGGTGCACTGCTTTGCCCGGGGGCCCCAAATGTTGTTAAGAGGGCCCTGCATATACTTATATTAGGATTTGGAACATTTTTCGATTTGCATTTACCAGCTATTTGATGATTTTTCCACCAATAAACAGTGGAAATTATATATTGTATGTATAAGTAACCTGTGCCAAAGTAAGATTTCCCCCCTTAAAGTACAGGCAGCAGTAAAGCTCAGCTAAAGAGGGGTTAACATGTGAAATACAGAACATAGAGAATCACAGCTTGTGATCTAGAGAAGCCAAAAGGCCTAATGTTTGTTTGGAAAGTGAGTAAAGAACCCTAGAGAGACTGAGAATGGGATTGATAGGTGGCAAGATAGGAGGAGGTGATAAACTGTTGTTTTCACAGCTTACAAGGTGCTAGGAAAACAGGAGGTTAGATAAAAGAAATGTGTAAGGGAACAGTATTCTCTGCATAGAGAAAATGGGTTTACTACAATTGGTAAAATATGTGTTTTGTATTAATTTTTGCACCAAACGATTGTGTTGCATTAATAGAAACATTGTTTTGGGTATTTTGCGCTAGTATTTCTGTCAAAAAGCTGGTAAAAATAGACATGTACAAAATATATATAAAACATTAAATATTATTTTTCAATAGTACTATGTGTATTAATTAAGTATAGAGGAACAATATGCAATGTGATATATATTATATACAGTACCTAAATGTAAAGTGGGAACGTGGACCAAACTATATACTTACTTTGAGATTCAGATTTAGGGACGACACTCACTCCCTCGAAGCCCTGTGTACCTCCTTCACCCCCGCATTAAATAGAATAGCATGATGCCATTACTTCTAAGGTGAACATTGATATAGCAAACTAGTCAGTAGGAGCCAATTCCAAATACAGCTACAATTTGAATATGTGCATCTCTGTTTGCAGTCTCGTATGCGTCATAACATATACAATGTACATGTAAACCAAGTGGATATACATGCCACGTATGAGGGGATTGTAACCACTTTCATGAGCCCTGTTTATAATCTAAGTGCAAAGCCATATCTGAGCTAATTGTTTGCCCATTCTCCATAATAGCGTGGAGCCATCAACTACTCACAGTGAAGGCAGCCCTTATATTAAAGTGTGTATTATATTCAGCCTAAATATTCAGTAGAAACTATTGACCTCACTGAGGCATGAGGCACAAACCAAGCCTTTCAGAACCCTCAATATGATTACTGCATGGTCTTTACCTCTACACATATACACCGATCAGCCACAACATTGAAACCACTAAAAGGTAAAGTGAATATCATTGATGATCTCATTAAAATGACACTTGTCAAGGGTTGGGATATATTAGGCAACAAGTGAACAGTCAGTTCATGAAGTTGATGTGTAGGAAGCAGCATGGGTGCCCAAATCTCATTGATGCACGTGGGGAGCGAAGGCTAGCCTGCCTGGTCCAATCCCATAGAAGAGCTACTGTAGCACAAATTCCTGAAACAGTTAATCCTGGATATGATAGAGAGATGTCAGAACACACAGTGAATCGAGTGCCCGTGCTTTTCATTTTCATGTGGACGGCCAGATGTTTGTGCGTCATTTACCTGGGCAAGAGATTGCACCAGGATGCACTATGGAAAGAAGGCAAGCGAGCAAAGGCAGTGTAATGCTTTGTGATATGTTCTGCTGGGAAACCTTGAATGTTACTTTGACACGTACCACCTACCTAAACATTGTTGCAGACCAAGTACACCCCTTCATGGCAACGGTACTCCCTGATAGCAATGGCCTCTTTCAGTGGGATAATGCACCTCGCCACACTTCACAATTTGTTCAGGAATGGTTTGAGGAACATGACAAAGAGTTCAAGGTGTTGACTTGGCCTCCAAATTCCCCAGATCTCAATCCAATCGAGCATCTGTGGGATGTGCTGGAAAAAGCAAGTCTGAGCCATTGAGGCCACAACTTAAAGGACTTAAAGTATCGGCTTCTTATGTCTTGTTGCCAGATACCACAGGACACCTTCAGATGTACTGTAGAGTCCATGCCACGATGGGTCAGAGCTGTTGTAGCAGCATGAGGGGGACCTTCACAATATTAGGCAGGTGGTTTTAATGTTGTGGCTCAATGTATACATCCTTTTCTTACTAAACTAAGGACTAGGACAAGGACTAGTTTTCCTAGTTTCCCAGTTTTCCTTGTTTTTACAGAAAAGCCCCTTTATTCCCCAATACTTCTTTTCCCATAACTGTCTGCACACAAGTTAACAGAATGAGTTTGTATATAAGTGTTTTATCTTATTTGGGACCTAATAAGAAGTACTGGGGGATTTATGTAACTAACCCTGAGCAAACTTAAGGTCATATGAGTCTCCCTGTTTGTAAATGACCTTCTATGTGTGCCCTAGATTAGATGACTGATGTTTTTCTATTGAAAACGATATTCCTATTTATCAGAAGTTAGGCAGTCTAGTATATCCTAGCAGTGAGAATAACCTCAAACATGGGCGGATTTTTTTTTTTGTGTTGAGTAATATTATGGATTTTTAATGGATTTTTCCAAAAGCAATTCAATGCAAAAAGTCATTTTATTTAGTGAAGAAAAATGACATACCAATCTTATGTTAAAATACCCTTATTTAAACGCATGGTTTACCCTGGCGAAGGATATAGAGCACATTTTAAAGTTGGCAGACACTTCTGACGCAGTTCCAATTGTTTGCACTATGCTCATTACCTATTTCCCCATCCATCCCAAATGCCTATTGGAGCCAAGTGCACTAAAACTGTGTGCAACCAAAATCTGTCTGAAAAATATTTTTTTGACAGACGGGACACATGTTAATTAAAGGAGAAAAATATCTAGAGGCCAAGTGTCTATGCCATAGTATTTCAGTCTTTTACAAATTTTATTGACTTGAATAGCAGAACTTGCCAGGTCTAGGCGGAGTGCTTCAGTTGTGTGTATTCTCTCATAATGTCATATGTGTAATTGCCTTTTATTTGACACAGTGGCATGTCTGGGGTGGTAGGGGGATTACCAGTGCCGGGAAACAGCTTTTAATTTCTTCACTCAGACACAACCATTCTGATTGGCCTATAGAGCTTGAAGCATGTGACTCTGTGCCGCTGCTGCCTGCTCTACAGGCCAATCAGAAGAATCAGTGATTGCCACTGGGAGAATTAATTCAAGCTTTACATGCCTAGCAGTGACCCACTGTTCCCTGTAGCAAATCACTGGCGCAGGCGTAACAGGTCAATTTTTATTTCAACTATTGATATTACCAGTGATATATGTTCTCAAAATTAGATATATTTTAAAGGGCTGTATGTGAGACAGTTACAGCTTCCATTTTTATATGTTTACAGTATATAATGTTTACTGTTTGTAATCATAATGCATTATTTATAAACGCTAGGCTTTCACATTTTATAGTTCTATGATACTTTGAATTTGTATCTGGAAATGTGCCTGAATTCTTTTCTGAGTACTATAAAAAATTAATTACATGAATTATTATGTTTATAATTCTGTACCTTAAAAAATGCTAATTGTTTGTATAGTATTGTATGGACCTTAAAGCTAAAAAAAAGTTACAAAATAATCACTAGATATATAACAGAAATGATTTAGCAACACAAATAACATAGTAATTGACATAAGTATACAGTATTTATGATGTAACATTACAAGAATGCATTATTTAAATCAGTACTAGCTGTAAACCTTAACTTCATAAAGCATCAGTGAGAAAACTAATATATCTGGGAATGATAATAAAACTGCAAATGGCTATGGTGACACTAGAAACAAAACTCATTTCCATGTATTTTACTAGTGTTAAAATGTTAGTAAAATGCATATGATAAAGAGTCAGTATACTCTCAAGCCCTTATACAACTCAAAGTATAACTGATTTAAAGGACCTCTAAACCTAACACAAGTTGATTTTTCTAAGAGCGCCACTAACACCATCCATAACTATATATATGTAAAAGCTTGAAAAGAATGAAAGATATTTAAAATAAAGTTGTGGAAAAGGTGAGAGATATTTTATCTATGCACATCAGACTACCTTTCCGGATAGTATGGAAAAACACTTGAGTTATCCTCTATGTCTGAAATGGTTGATAAGAGAAAGCAATAGCTTGCACTAAGAAAAGGTAAATATAGTTTTCATATATTTTGTTCTGCCCGTGAGAGTATATATATTGGTGCTATTAGTAGTTTTTTATATGTAGATATATAGATAGATAGATAGATAGATAGATAGATAGATAGATAGATAGATAGATAGATAAATAGACAGACAGACAGGTAGATAGATAGACAGACAGACAGATAGATAGATAGATAGATAGATAGATAGATAGGGATGGAGAGATACATACAGATATATATATATATATATATATATATATATATATATATATATATATATATAAATAATATAAATGCTTAGTGGCGTGTGTGATAGTCTGTCAGTGTGTGTGTGGAAAAAATAAAACCAAGCTGTAGAGCCACCTGCTGGGCGGAGTTATACACTGACCTACTAAATTCTTAGTGTGTGTGGAAAAAAGAATTCAGAAAGGGCTGAAATTTGGTATACTAAGATGTTTTTAATTTGTTAATTTAATTTGTTAATTGTTAAAAGTGTTTATAAAGATTTAAAAAATATATATATATATTTCTTGAAGGAGAAGTGACAGTGGGGAGTGGTTGGTGGTTGCCGGGGGTGACAGTGGGGAGTGGTTGGTGGTTGAGGCCTGGGCTATGGCCCAAATGCATGACAAGAACCTTTTTAACACCTTAAGTAGCTTGATTTGACTAGAATGCATGAGTATCATGCACGGGTTAACTTGTATGTATATATATATATATATATATATATATATATATATATATATATATCTATCTGTCGTTTTACGGATGAGTGGTACAAGCAATAATTTACATGCAAACATTAAATTAACATAAACAATATATATTTATGTGTGTATTTATAACAGTAGACTAGACATATCTATTAACAAACCTGATTAACACATTATGGGTTGCCCCAATGACTATTTTCATATGCTATAATTCATTTCATAAGGTACCATTGTGCTGATTTTTCTAGATCAATAACTATTGTTCCTTCCAGTGTGTACGCTGGGGCTTCAATGTGACCCAGTTTTCCCAGACGAATCCCTTTTTTTTTAACTGAATTGTTCAAATTCTTATTTTCCCACAAACTGACAGGATAAATAGGGAGAAGTTGCTGTTTTGCGCATTTGACACAGATGCACCATTTCTGAACCCTAATAGACACCCAATTACAGGCTTATTCTGAGCTGGAGAGATAATTTGGAAGTTGCCTTGTCCACTGCTGTACTAACAACTCCTCAGTACGAGAAATAAAACTGTACAGCTGCTGGACCTATTTGGCTGCACCACATATATTATAAAGCTAAACTAACTGGACTACAAAACCTAAAGACCAAATAATACATTGCTGATCTGCCACTATTGGTCATAGGTGTCCTGAGACCACCATAAGGATCCCTAGGCCAGGATGGGATGGCTCCATATGATAAACAAGAGGCACAAATCCATATCAGACTGCTACTACTTCATGGGAAATGTTTTTTTTTACTATACCTGAACAAATCCAATTAGGTAGGAGAGATTTTGTATAAAATGGTCACGTTGGATCCCACTCTGATACAAGAGTTAATCAATTTGGTTAAAAATGACCAAACTGATCAATCTGTAGCACAACGGGATTAGCAACAGCTTAAATTTTAGATGTGCTCTGACAGTAAACTTATATTAGAAGTAATACCATTCCATGTACCCTTATTTATACTTGGACACAACCTTTACTATCTGTTCTATACCAAGGTTCTCATAATTCTGAAATGAAAACCCAGGACATGTATGTGGCTGAAGTTTGCTGAGTCCATAAAATCCACCCTATACTTCAAGTCCCAGATAATACAGGTCTAGGAACCTAATCCTACTTATCATGTTATTATGGGTTCCTCAGAAGTCTGAATTATGAAGAAAATAAACTTCTTGTATGTTTAGTGAACAAAAAAGTCCAAGGATTAGATTTAGTCATAGCAACCAATCAGATTCTAGCTATCATTTATCTAGTACATTGTAGAAAAATGATAGCTAGAATCTGATTGGTTGCTATGGGCAATATCTCCACTTTTTCTTTTAGAAGCTTTAGTAAATCTGCCCCCAAGTGTCCATCTGTCAGGTAATGAGAACAAAGAATGATGTCCATCATTGGGTCCTGACCAGAATGACCTCAGCCCTGAGAGCTGTATATGGCTAATTCAGAAAAAAAGTGAAGTAAGGTTCGAGACAGATTTAAATCATAGACATGTTATTATTTTCTCCAGCTGTTTTGATCTATTAAGCATGCAGAATTTCATTTGTTTGAGCCATATCTTTTCACTGTGGTGTAATTTGCCTGAAAGATATATAATTCCTTAATAGAATATAATGCACTGCATCCTAAACCACTGCACCACACAATTCCAGCATAGCAGCTCCTCAACCACAATCAGAGCAGATGTTCTACATTACAGCTTTAAACCACAGCTAATAGTGATATCAGATGTACTTAAGTATAAGCAGGATGGGGTCTTCCGTTCCTCCAGTTTGTAATGCAATAGTCAAAGTGTAAATTATGACAAACTATGGATAGTAAATATTATCCCGGGTCATAAAATTTTCATCCACATAAAACACATGACACATGACTGCACATTTGTGACTTCTTGCTGTTGTCCCAAATAGAATTTATGCATTTTACACAACACTAGTATATCAACTTATTAATTGTAGAAAGAGTATACAAAAAATGGGGCAAGATTGTGCTAGTTATAATATTGGTGTGCTGCTCATTATTTTATTATTTTGTTATATATTAAACTATAATCTCTTAATGGAGCTGCAAAACGGTGAAACTGTATAAGAAGGATATTGTACTATGGCCCTCCTGAAAATGTATGAAAAATATTATTACTGCTAGTAGCGATGATAAAAATAATAATAATAATATTATTTATTCATATTGAACGAACATTTTTTTTTTAAAATTAAGTATGAATTACCTGCCCCAATTGTTTGCTCAGAAAATGCAGTGTATGTTCTTAACCAATAAACAAATAGAATGCCATAATACAACATATGAACTAAAACAGGGGTGTCCAACCTTTTAGCTTCCCTGGGCCACATTGGAAGACGACGAGTTGGTTTGGGCCGCACATAAAATACACTAACACTAACGATAGCTGATCATCGAAAAAACCATAGAAAACATAGTTAACATATTAAACTTAGTTGGAAATGAAGTTAGTAAAAGTTAGGAAACCTGTTGCAGAATCATGATTAAAGCAGTAGTCCCATTACCAGCTACAATTTAACTTACCTGCATCTGCCCCTTAGTGGGGTTCGAGGAAATCTACAGAGATTTAAAGATAGGGTGGCGGGAAAAATGGCTCATGGAGCAGCCTCCGATGAGGGTAACAGTGGGTGATATTTTCACCCTACTCAGCACTGCACATTTAAAATGGTTTACAATATTAAAAATACAATTATCTCTTAATATTTATATTAGATACATACAGAGAACACAGCTAGTTCATAATTGCATGGTGCAGAAAGTCCAAATTCAGAGTAACAACAATAAGATACTCTATAATCTTTCACTGCTGCTGATAGTTCGTGCAGGTGACTCCTCTGTGCTGCGCTACACAATGGATGTCGGGTGTGATGACGTCACCCCCGACATTCACTGTGAGCGCCACACGGAGGAGGAGACCAGGGAGGGAGCCAGAGCGCCAGCTGACGTGACCGCAAGGTAAGTATTTTTTTTTAATTTTTGTTTGCAGGATTTTTTTTTTCAGCGCTGCCCCCTTGTCACAACCAAAACTCCTGCTGGGCCACATTTACAGGCATGCTGGGCCGCATGCGGCCCGCATGCCGCGGGTTGGACAACCATGAACTAAAACAAAAGACACTGTAAAAGTATAGAGGCTAATCTCTAGATTAATCAATATCCTAAACTTGAGTGTTTTCCTATGTGGCATAATTCTTTTCTTACTATTTACAGTAGGGAGCAGCACAGATATTTCTAACGAAGACTGAATTTATGGGATCAGAATTGTGATCCACTGTTACTGATGTGATGACATCATTCTGATCAATTATATAAACTTTAGCTACAGAAGAGTTTTATATATATATATATATAAATATATATATATATATATATATATATGTATATATATATCTATATATATATATATATATGTATATATATATATATATATATATATATATATATATATATATATATACATATATATATATACATATATATAGTATTTTTATAGCAAAATTATCAATATTATTTATAAATCCCCAAGTGCCTCCTACTATTTATACATCAATAGCTATATCTATATCTATCTATATCTATACTTGTATATATATATATATATATATATATATATATATATATATATATATATATATATATATATATATATATATAATATAGAGAGAGAGAGAGATAGAGAAGGAGAGAGGGAGAAAATATATTCCCATGTGTTCAGTCTTCTTTCCAAGTTTCTGTCCCGTTTGCTACTTTTTTCTTCATTATAATATTGACTCTGGCGTCAGAATGAATTTTTTAAGGGAGAGTGCCCATTTCTGCCTATTTTATGAATGTAGTGATATCTATATATATATATATATATATGTATATATATATATATATATATACATACACACACACACACTTTTGTGCTACACGTGCGTATAATATATTATATAACAGCATTAATTAGTTGTTATTATATGAGACTTTTATGTATTTTGAATGACACCTTGATGGGACTACTTCTAAAAATACATATTTTGTGAATAGCTTCTTTACAGAGCTGTTTCCTCTGTTCCACTGATTTATATCCTACACATATTTACTTTTAAGTCTGAGGAAATCCCTCTACAAATCTATGCACCCTGAAGTTAACAGCAAACTGACTCAGATGAAGCTTTCATTCTAGACAGATGATGTCACAGTCCTCCATTTACAGCTGGAGAGGTGGATGAGGTAATAAACAGTATCACGTGACAAGCAGCTGTATGTCAGACATGTGGGCTAATATACTCCTTAATGTAAATGATAAGGATATTAGAAGCATACCTCCCAAGAATTAAAAATCCAAAAAGGGGGTGTGACTGCATGACATTAAAGGTGTGGCCCATCAGCGCCACTAATGGACCTCCCCCAACCCCCAGCAAAACAAGCGAAAGTCCCTTCAAATCAGCCCCCTCAAATCAGACAGTCCCACTGAGGATCTATGACCATAGAAAAGCATGAGGCTATAGGCAAATGCTTTTATACAGGTCACAGAAATCCAAGGTGACTTCTAATATCCATAATACTTTACATTAGTGGGTGCATTATTCCTTGTAATACATACGTTTTCCAGTGAACACTGAAGTGACACCATCAGAACTTAGCAATTTTAAATTATGACATCAGAACTCACTGTTTATAAAGATATTATTTACTATATAGTACAGTTTCTACATATACTAACATCACTTGTGTATTATAACTTTAATATTCTATTAAGTTATTATTTATCATTAGTAGTATGTTTAAAGTAATTTTCTAAATAATTTTATTAGGTTTATAGCGCTAAAAATGATTTATTAATATGTTAATAACACGATCATGACAGCAGTGTATCTATTACAGAACACTGATGCCGAGAAAGCACAGATGTGCTGTAATAGATAGCAAACAAGCAGACATTTATTTATTACCGGTTATTTATAAAGCACCATCATATTACAGAATGTTGCACCGAGAATATTTGATCACTCAAATGAGTTCCTGCCCCATGGGAGCTCACAATCTAAAATCTCTTTCACACAAACACATTGACACTAGGGTCTATTTTTCCAGTATCCAATTAACCTACTGGTATGTTTTTTTTATTTATTTTGGAAACCCATGAAAACATTGGTTGTAATCAAAGCCATGGCCGCAGAACTGTAAGGCAACAATCTTATACGTATTATACATTATGTTTAGCAGAAGCACAATGCTTGATTGCCAAAGATGAATCAAATTGTTATAGACCACAGAAAGGGGGTATATTTACTAAACTGCGGGTTTGAAAAAGTGGAGATGTTGCCTCTAGCAACCAGTCAGATTCTAGCTGTCATTGTGTAGAATGTACTAAATAAATGATAACTAAAATATGATTGGTTGCTATAGGCAACATCTCCACTTTTTCAAACCCCCAGTTAAGAAAATATACCCCTAAGTAGTGGCGCACGCAGGGGGGGTTTCTGAGTCTCCAGAATTCCCCCCTGCGCTAACTAAGTGGCCGCCATAGCGGCACTTTACTGTATTGTATACAGCACCGCCACGGACGCTTCTTTGACAGCACCGTGGCTGCTGTATAGGACAGCGCTACCGATACAGAGCTGCTGCGTGTTTTGTTGTTTTTTTGGGGGGGGGGTCACAATCCTCCGTGCGCCCCTGCTAAGACTTGTATCATTCCATGTTATAACTTGCACCAATGTACTAAAACCCATAGCTAGCTATCAGGTTTGCTTTCATTTTCTAAATAACACTATGAAGTTTACAGAATCAGATTGTTTGCAATGAGCATCATTGAATGTGTTGTGTAATCTAGTGTAACTGCATATGCACATCATTATCCTAAATTAAATAAAACATAAATACCTCCCACATAAAAAAAAGTCAACATATTAATAAAGAAGACCAAAATCTAGCGAGACCATGATCCACACAGACCCCTTTATCATCATGTACTTTCCTTTTCCGTGGGGGAAACAACCCTTTTGACCACTAGAAGTCAGAACTGTCATGCGAAAAACTGGATTGGGGGTTTGAACAGATACATACAGATGCACACACAAATAATAAAATAAAGTCATGTCTCAACTTTTAGTAAACCCTCTCAATTGCTATTAACTCTTTCACTGCCTCTGAAGCATTTACATCAATGCCTGTCACACACGTGGAGGATGCCATCAACATAACGCCTATGCAAATACGACTTTGCTCTCTTAATGATTTACGCTTTATTTAAAACAGTGTAAAAAATGAAGAGGTAAAGAAGAAATATGGATAAAATAGACACACACAAAACATCCAACAAATTAAATATATTTGGTGTCCTTGTGAGCAATAGATGTCTCAGAGTAAAATATGGAGTGTATTTCATAGGTTGAATTAATTTAGTAAAAGTAGATAACAAAGAAATTATATATATATATATATATATATATACACACATATATATATACATATATATATATATATATATATATATATATATATATATATATATTCAGTGGTTGGGTCGAAGTGGGAGAGTGGTAGGCCATTCATTGTAAAACTATATAATTCCACTCACTTAAATTCCCATTACATTTTCCATACCATCACCCCTATATGTTTATTCCGACTACTGTGTATATATATATATATATATATATATATATATATATATATATAAATGAGAGAATAAAAGAATATAATTACATGGTCATGGCGCAGCAAATGCGTTATGTGTACAGGAAAAAAAATAATATTTAAAAAAACTTATATTAACACATCATGAAAATGCAAAAAGTGGTGGGGCCTTCTGAGATGCAATTTTGGAAGGAATCCCTGGCAGCAGAAGAGTTAACAAAACACAGCTTTATTTGACACTATTATACTATTGGGAAAGAATTATGGAATTTCAAATAAATCTTGTAAAAATAATAAATATATCAGGAATCAGATTATCTGGGTTGTATTTTGCTTTCCATTTCTTTCCCCACAAATATTTTGAGACTTACATATTTTTTTTTAACAAGTGTTGTCCTCCCAGTCAAAAGTATTTTATTAACATTGAATTGACATCATGCATTTAAGTCTAGTGGAAAGATCCCTTAGCCACAATGGATTTGAAAGTTATTCCCTTGTTCAATGCGGACCATTTAATTCCTGCCCCACATCTAATGCTGTGTTTAGAGGAATTTATACAGCAGTTATTAAAATGAAAGATTGAATTTTACGGATCTGATTGTTTTCCAAAACTTGGATTTTTCCACTGAAAGCTCCAGAGGAATTTTAGGAAATGTGTTCAACATATAAAGAAACTTTTAGCTTCCATTTAGATGTACTCTGAGGGATGTCAATTAAGCCTAGGAAATGGAAATTGTGTGCGGATAATACCAGGATTTATCATTCCTCATCCTCCATTTTGTACAACATCGTCTGCTGTCTTCTTACATCTGTTTGCTGCCAAATGTCCACTCATTTAATGTATTACTAAATCCAACCATAACTTCACTTGATCTTTATTAATAAAATGGAAAGATCAGAGAAGGTATCTATGTCAGTGTCACTGAAACTCCACCCCAGGGATTGCAGGCCAACAGCAGGGAAGCCGAGGTCAGGAATCACCCAGGACACCTGCATTCTGGCTTTCCATTCCTATTGGCTGTCTGCCAGTCTGTGTCAATTTACAACATATTCCCTCTCCCCCCTTCTAAACCTATGGAGAATAAACCAAAGTGAATGTGATATGTATTAAAAGAAGAGAAAGACCCCAGAGAAGTCTCATTGTATATCTGTAAGTTCTACATGGAATACTGTATAATGTGCCAAATGTTTTTTCTGCAATTCAAATTTTTAAAAAAAAAATTAACCATCCCTCATTTATATACTACCCTTCAACAAAATGTATTATATTAATATAAAAATAATTAAATGTATTATTAAAAAAAAGATTTATCCACCTACAGTTAAACCGCCATTTTAAACTGTCACGTAAAGTACACAATCTTTTTCCCTAATATGTTTCAGTTGGGTTCATTAATCTAAATATACACCACAAACAATATCCAGTTTTGTATACTGTCATATTGGTGTAGATTGTTTTTTTTTGTGTATTAGTGTAAATGCTTAACACAGAACAGTAATTCATGTCACAAAAGTGATAAAATATTGTATATGCTGTAAATACTAATGGATATGTTTGTTCACAAGTTTAATTTCTTTTTCGTAAGCTGCCATTTTATTTTACTGTACAGATGTGGTTTTTTTAATGGAAAGTCCAACAAGTGTAGAGATTTTACATTCTGTAAGTTAAAAATACAATGCTGTCAATTGCAATTTTCCATGTGTTTAGATTTTCTTAATATATTTGACATTCTGATATTTTTAAGCTTTAACTCATCTTCCTTTACCAGATTTTACACAAATTTCTGGTCCTTTGGCGTAAAATTGAAATGATTTTGTTAAATAAATGCTTTCTGAATTGATCTTCTTAAATAAGACAGCATTGGGAACATATCGTGCAGGCGGTTCCTTGGTCCTTGATATGGATATACGGAACTGCATCTGCCAACAGCAAAACTATACCTGTTTTACTAAGTCAAACAATTGACAGAAAAAAGCATTAGAGGGGAAGGCATGGCTGCACATTTCCATCCATTCATCTAAGTAAAATATACAAAATATCTCTTTATTAGTTTTGGGAAAAAGTTGTTCTTTCTGAGCTTGTTCATTTTGATCCTTAATTTCCAGGAATAGCTTTCTTCAAATATTACAAAAAGTATGTCCCTATATTTCAGTACTGACTAACTGCACAGTACCCCTTCCCTTCTCTGTATACAAATTTCAATTCCCAGTATCAATTCTAGCCCACTATTCTGTATAATATTTATTGAATAGGAGTATTTAGAGTATATTATAACTACCAGGCCAGTTTTCGCCCGCACAGACCTGGGTCTAGGGAGGCAAATGTTCAGGGGTGACACAATGTAGATATATAATAATCATCATTAACATTAGTTTATATAGCGCCAACATATTCCGTAGTGCTTTACAATTGGGAACAATACACAATAAAAAATTACTGGGTAATACAGACAGACAAAGAAGTAAGAGAGCCCAGTTCACAAGCTGTTCACAATGGGAGTTTGATACATGATATTATATAATATATATATATATATATAATATATTTTGTACAAGTGGCAGGCAATTCAAGTTTTCAAAAATACCGTACAGGAGAAAAATTGTAAATCTGGACCTGACAATAATATTACATGTTCAGTGACCATATAATCCTGAGGTCTGTAATAACGATTCGTCCATCTAGATTGCTCGATGATGTAATTAAATGTACTTGCCCATCAACAAAGTGTCAGTGAAAACTTTATTCAGATTTTGCTGTTTTATATAGCAAATATATTAATAGAACCTAGTTTTGGTATAAAACCACTCAGCTCACATGCCAGTCTGACAGGGCTGAGAAATGATCTCTTGTCAATACCTTGGTTTCTTTAATATTTCTCCCTGCTCTTTTAACCCTCCTTTCTTGGTAATAGGGCTGGGTCATTTGGAGATCAAGTCTGTCCCACAGGCTTTTATTGCTGCAGCAAGCCATGTGTCATTTCTCTGCGCGCAGACTATGTGCAAATCTTGCCACCAAAACATGTAAGATCGAGCTGCATGCTGGCTCAAACCTCTGACCCCTGCCACCAGCTTTTATAAGGTGTTCACTTGCCATATGGGTCATAAAGAAGCAATTAAAGGAACAATTCTTTCTCCATGTTTATTTTTTTTTTCTGATTCAAGAAAATGATTGTCTGGGTAAGTGAAAATGACTAAAGAATTTTTGTTAAAATGTTGTTAAAAAATGAAATCTAAATTAATTTATTTACATTAAGAAAGGGTAGATATAAAACCTCACTGGGCTATTACTTGTAATATGTAGCACCATGTTATTAAAGGTGTTTGATCACTCCCTGCTTTTAAAAAAATAATAGCATTGTTTACCACGATGGATCGGGAGACTGCAGAAACGTTTAAAGGAGCAAAATTGTCTGGGTGAAGGAGGGCAGCACACGATTGAACATTAGTTCAAATGTTTCACACACCTCTTAAATTGTAAGCTCATTTGAGCAGGGTCATCTTTACCTCCTGCTTTATGTCATTGTAAGTAAATTGTCTCCATCATGACCCCCTCAATGTAGAGTGCTGCGAAATATGCCAGCACTTTATAAATAAAATATAATAACTATAATAATATTGGCTCATATCTAATCCCATGCCACCATATTCAGACTGTAGTGCGTCTCAGTTGAACACGTGATCGCCATTGAGAGATACTAAACTGCCTAAGAATAATTTTTTCCATCTTAATAATGGGATAACAGAAGAAGGGTTGTAGCGGTATACAGTGGCATGGGGAAGCTGTCATCTCCAAAACCCGATAGGGAACCTATCCCTGGTGGTTAGCCCTTGTTGTATATGGGGCGAAGCTCTATCTCTGATGAAAACACCAGTATTCACCAAAGATACGGCTAGAAAAAAGATCTGGAATTCCATTTATGAAAGACTGATACACAAGCTATTAGTTCATCTGCAATTTTTTATTGTTAGCCTATTGCACATTTTCCAAACATACATTGGATACTCTTGCTTTTGGTTGTCTATGGGGGAATTCGATCAGCAGCGAAGTGTCTCTGGAATGTTCGTGAGACACTTCGCAGTGGAGATTTCTACTGTAATTGCCAGCAACATCACCGGCAATTGAATTCCCGCCTATGAATCTAACATACTGTATCTATTCTGTTGAAACCAGTAGTTGAGCTTTGGGAGTTTACTGGTATTTTAGACAGTTAACAGTGGTAATATATAAACATACAGGGTCGGACTGGCCCGCCGGGGGACCGGTCTATCCCCCGGTAGGCCCCGACCCTGATCGCTCCCCTCTTCGTTGGTGGGGGAGCGAGTAACTGAAGACAAAAAAAACAAAAAAAACCTTGCGTGTCTGCGGCGCTGGCTCCGTGCGCACTGAATGCCGGGCGTGACGTCATCACGCCCGACATTCAGTGAGGAGCGCCGCAGACAGAAGACAGAAGACAGAAGAGAATAAAGAATCAGATAGAAAAGGTAAGTGAGGGAATGGAAGAAAGAAGAGAGCATGAAGGCAGAGCATGAAGGCAGAGCGTGAAGGGGGAGCATGAAGGGGGAGCATGATGGCAGAGCATGAAGGGGGAGCATGAAGGCAGAGTGGAGGGGGAGCATGATGGCAGAGTATGAAGGCAGAATGAAGGGGGAGCATGAAGGCAGAGCATGAAGACAGAGTGGAGGGGTAGCATGAAGGGGGAGCATGAAGGGGGAGCATGAAGGCAGAGTATGATGGCAGAGTGGAGGGGGAGCATGAAGGCAGAGCATGAAGGCAGAGTGGAGGGGGAGCATGATGGCAGAGCATGAAGGGGGAGCATGATGGGAGAGCATGATGGCAGAGTGAAGGGGGAGCATGATGGCAGAGTGGAGGGGGAGCATGATGGCAGAGCATGAAGGGGGAGCATGATGGGAGAGCATGAAGGCAGAGTGAAGGGGGAGCATGATGGCAGAGTGGAGGGGGAGCGTGAAGGGGGAGCATGAAGGGGGAGCATGATGGCAGAGTGAAGGGGGAGCATGATGGCAGAGTGGAGGGGGAGCATGATGGCAGAGCATGAAGGGGGAGCATGATGGGAGAGCATGAAGGCAGAGTGAAGGGGGAGCATGATGGCAGAGTGGAGGGGGAGCGTGAAGGGGGAGCATGAAGGGGGAGCATGATGGCAGAGTGAAGGGGGAGCATGATGGCAGAGTGGAGGGGGAGCATGATGGCAGAGTGGAGGGGGAGCATGATGGCAGAGTGGAGGGGGAGCATGATGGCAGAGTGGAGGGGGAGCATGAAGGCAGAGTGGAGGGGGAGCATGAAGGCAGAGTGAAGGGGGAGCATGATGGCAGAGTGGAGGGGGAGCGTGAAGGGGGAGCATGAAGGGGGAGCATGATGGCAGAGTGAAGGGGGAGCATGATGGCAGAGTGGAGGGGGAGCATGATGGCAGAGTGGAGGGGGAGCATGATGGCAGAGTGGAGGGGGAGCATGATGGCAGAGTGGAGGGGGAGCATGAAGGCAGAGTGGAGGGGGAGCATGAAGGCAGAGTGAAGGGGGAGCATGATGGCAGAGTTAAGGGGGGCCAGGAGAAGGGGGAAACAAAAGCAGCATGACACAGGGTGATGAAGGGGGGGCAAAAACAGCATGGAGGGCGCAGTCTGATCATAAGGAGGCCCAGCATGGTGATTAAGGGGCACAGTAATGTGTGTGTGATGGCACAGCGGGCTTGTGGCAATGTAAAGTGTGTGTGGTAGGTGGTAGCTAAATAATGGGTGCTATTTTCTTTGTAGGGTGAAGGTGGGGCAATTTAATTTAAGATGGGGTGGTTTGGGGGCTTTTAATTAAATGTGAATATGAATTATTTAATGGCAGTGACGGTTGCGGGAAATAGGTATATTTATTATACGTATTATACATAAATGCGATTTATTGCAGGGGCTGTCTGGGGGGAGGGAAATAGGTTTATTAAATGGGAATACTATAACTTTAATGTTGGGGCTGGAGGAAGGCCTAAGTATTAATTGTTGGTCCTATTGATTTAATGCCAGGGCTGGTTGGAATCTTCTAAATGTACCCATTATTTTTTCCAAATAGGGCCCTCAACATTCCAAGATCCAGACAAGCAGCAACTAAAGAAACCAGCAGCTGCAGGTGGTAAAAGTGACAACAACAGGTAGGACAGTCTGTCAAAAATTCTGAGTCTAGTGCAGGCTTGGCTAACCTGTGGCACTCCAGGTGTTGTGAAACTACAAGTCTCAGCACACCCTTCCAGCAATAAGCTGCTATATATTGGCAAAGCATGCTGGGGCTTGTAGTTTCACAACACCTGGAGTGCCACAGGTTAGCCAAGCCTGGTCTAGTGGGACAATCCCGATTTATGGTGACTGTTCTGTCCAATCTAAGGGGCAGGTCAGACTGTGTACTCTTTATACACACACTGCATTCTTTATATACTACACTATGGTGCTAGCTGTCCTTCGTGGGCTGACCACTCCCCCTCTAGCGTCTAGTCTCGCCTCTATGATGACTGGCCACACCCCCTCTGGTGGGCCCCTAGCATTGCAGTTCCCCGGTGGGCCCTTCATGCCCCAGTCCGACACTGTAAACATATGAAGTAAATTTGTGTTGTTGAAACCAGACACAGGGTTATATACACCTGCCAGCTGTCCTGATTTCAGGGGACTGATCCCGCCGTCTGAGTGAAAGGATCGTGTCCTGATTGGGGGATAAGTCTCACTAGGTGATGATCTGTCAATTCCACGCGTACCAGCTAAAGGTGTGCACTGCAGTGAACATGTGCTTTTAGGGGTGGGGAAGGGAGCTAAGGGCAGTCCAACACTATACTCTGGGGAGGTGGCACGCATCCAATGTAATGTAGCTATGCTCCTATGTATTGTGACTATACCCTTTCTTGTGTGGTGGAGTGCGCACTCCGTCCCAAATTTTAAATCACAAATGTTGCCATCTATGATATACGAAGCTTAAGTACAAAGCTATGAGGTTGTTGTTTTTGTCTAAGAATTATTGTATGTTATCACCTTCTTACCTTTTATGTACCTTGTGCTCCATTTGCACACAAAATAGTAATGCATTGTGGGACAAGAGCTGTTCTAGTGTTATAGATTTATGGCCATTCTTCTGTGCTAATTATATAGTGATGTAACTTGTGTTACACTTAGTAAGTAACCCTGAATATGTTTATTATATATACATATTTATTGAATCCACAGTTGCAGAGGTTATGATATTTGACCTACAGTAATATACCGTATATTAATACACTAAAAGACTATCAGGCTGCTTTAAACCAACACATCTGTATCATCATTTTAGCTACCAGCACTCCACGCTACAAGAGTTAGGCAAACAAATTGAATGTAATTTATTGAGGATGAATTGTCCACATTTCATGGCATTGATCCCAAATGATTCAGTGCCAATTTCATCTTTTAAAATGTCAACAAAACATAAATAACTGGAACTCACTTACTTAGAAAACATCTTCCATTTACACATGCTTTTATTTTTTTACATAGTAGTTTTGGCAGGAAAGACCCATATTGCAAGTAACGCTTCATTTATCTGTTTCCATCAGCCCTGCTCTGGATCTGCAGAGAGCCAAGGCCACAAAATAATTTGGAATAACTTGTTGATTTTTATAAAGAACTGTTTCAGATCTAAGCATGGCAGTACAATGATTGGCTCAATACAAAAAAAGACAGTAGTTAAGTAAACCTTGCCACTTTTAATATTATATGTTAATCTCATTATATTTTTTAAAATGTATTACTGCCAATATTTTAGGAGACTGTTTAGACGACATGGATGGCAGACAATGCTGGGAGCTGTGGTTCAACAAGCTGGAGAGGATCTATGTAGACATTGTTAAGGTGTATACTATGTTTGCCTATACTTGGGCTAGACTTTATATCCTGTGTGATATAAGAAACAAAAGAATACTATTCATCTCACACTCATTGGAGGTTTACGCACTATCGATTCTGGCTGTGTTTACCATATACGCAAAATAAGTAGGGTTGTATGAAGTCCCAGAATTTGGCCTTTTACAGCAAATTACACTCTGATCTTCTAATACATTAATTAAAAGGCCTATTCTAGGATAGGATCCACGTGTTTGCAGGCGCACTCGCCACTTGTAATAAAACTTCACGTTAGAAAATAAAAAGCGGGCAGCATGTCTCCCAGATCCTCTTCCAACCAAAGCTCTAGAAAACCTGAGCTGGTTGATACTATAACAGGAAGACAAGTGTGGGTCTCTTTACTACATCGAAAACTAGACCAAGGCTGGTTGATCCAGAGCCGGTGCCTTTATGGAGGGGTGGGTGGTGCGATTGTTGTCTCCCTGTTATATTGATAACCAGCCCTGACTGCCTAGTGCTGGGGCTGCTTGAGGATTGTCGGGTGGGGCACGGGGCAGGGGAGCTTGCTGTCCACTTTTTAATTATTTATTTTTTACACAGCGCACTATTTATTGGAAACCTTATTTCAAAAGTATCTGTGTACTGTAGTTTAAACAGTGCAGGTCATATGAAGCCAGGATTGAAACTGAGATCTCAGGGCGTGTAGCCTGTTATTTCTATGGGATCAGTAGCCATAGAAAATAGCGGTAGAGCAGTGGTGTTATTGCCAGTCACTATTGTTTTGTAAAAAGGGACAGGGTGTAAATTTCGGAATCAGCCGAATCAATTTGCTATATAATTATCTATAAAACTAAACATGTGCCTCTGGTAGCACTGCTCACTGTAAGCTTAGAAATAGTACCTCTCCCCTCCTAATTTTGCTGACTTTCCAGTACCTGCTTTTGTAACCTGATCATATTTCCCCAACAAATCACACCTTTATACTTGCTCCTACCTCATCTTCTATATTTCAGTTAGATTTCTTTTACCCCATCCTATCATCAATTCACCATCTGTACCTTTATTATTCAAAATTTGTAGTGTTCTCATTAGGCACAATTTAAAAAGACATTGAAGAACCTGTGGGCCACTCACATTCATGTTGTAGGAAAGTACAGTGTATCTGCACACTTGTTGGAACTTTCAGGCTTTAAACCCAAATACCTCGAGAACCCTGAACCCAGAATATAGGTCTGGATAAATTTCTGGGATCCTCAGGGGTTGGGCTTAGTTTTCAATGCGATTACTAAAACTTCTATATTCCTGCCTTTATTTCAGACTAATCATCTCCCCAGACGTTTCTTAAAAGGTACTTACCATCATTAAGTAGAATACAAGCTGCCCTCCCAGTTACATAAATGGAGAACCCTTCCTGGCACTTGATTTGTGCATACTTATAGGTAGACTGTAAAGTTCCAGTATTGTGATCTTTCCTGTCTTGTTAGAGTTATGATTGGTCCTGTTTGTCAACTGTTATTGAAAGTAGTATAAATGCACAATCACTGGAATAACACAGTAAGCAAGTAAGTGGCAAATGTATAGAAATATAACCTGTAAATGTCATTGCTTAATAAAGTACAATTATTTTGGCTAGTCTGTACTTCTCTTCCCTCCCTCATTGCTTAAAATCTGTTTATTGCTTGAGAGGGACAGTTTACCAGTTTTAACTGCACCTATTAACCTTGATCGGGATATTACAGATTCATTAATGCCTGCAATCAACTAATCATTATTGCAATAAGCCCAGATCACAGCTGTTGTATAACATTATACAGCCTCTGATACAGATCTGACTCTATCAACATACATGTTCCTGCAACTGGGACTAATATAAAACAATGATATATCCAGTCCCATTATAAAACAAGACCTAGGATCAAATAGGGTTTAAGCTTTTACAAATAGGCCCAAGAGGATCTCACCTAATTTAATTTTTTTCTTCTATATTATAAATGCTCTTTCTCTAAAGTATACAGCACACTGTGCTTTTAAATTGTTAATAGAAGTGTCTGTTCTTTCTTGTTCATAATAAACAAGGTCACAACGTTCATATTATTATTCAGGGAAATGATATAAGATTTCCTGCATTTGTTACGTAACCACGCGTAGGAAAATAGCTAAGGAAAGACAATCCAAACTTCAGCTATATACAGGAAATTCCACTACATTCTGAAGTGTGTTTCTCACCAGTCCACAACTTCAAAGGCAGCCTGTGATGTAATTGACTAAAACAAAAACCGGCAATATTTATGTGCATCGGGAAATAGGTGTTGTTTTTTTTTTATAAGACTGTTTCTGGTAACTCTACTGAGAATTAAAGTGAATCGATCAACTAAGCGTGATAGAGGCAGCAATTTTGTGGGCTGATCCAATACTCAATAAGACAATCAGTCTATAAGTTCACTTGTGACAATATTGTAGCGTGAGGCTGGATGTTTTCAGCTCCTGGAGTCTTCACGGAATGAATATTGGTGCAGCCCAAAACATGGCCACGTTCACTGCATGTACGTGACAGTTCCACTTCAATTTTGGTGCTGTGCGTGAATTAAAGAGGCTAGTACTGTACCAAACCTGACTTAACGCCCCTTGCCAGGGACATTCTCAGATAATCTTTATTGTACTGCAATCCTCAACATGACAATGTTAACTGAATTTGATTATAATGTAACAATTTTGGAATTTTGGACACTAACTACTCCTTTTCTAGATATCTATTGAAAATTAGGCAAATTTCGAAGGCAACAATTTCCAGGGACAAGTCTTTAAAACTTGAAAAGTAGGGACAATTAGCAATCTTGCTAAAATCATTAAAAAATATAATTTTAGCAACTAAGATTGTGATCAAGAAGAAAGATTTTTTTCCGTACACACAGCAGACTTCCTAAAAATACTTTATCATAGAGTACAACAATAAAAATAACATTGTACATGTCAAGATCAAGGTATGAGAGCAGGGCCGGATTAACCCTAGGGCTAACTGGGCTATAGCCCAGGGGCCTCGGGCATCTAGGTAGCCCTTCAAAGTCCTCAGCAGCATTATTGATCGGTCCGGGGGTTGGGGCGCCCCCATCCCGATCAATGCTGCTGAGCACTGTCAGTGCAGTCCTCCATCCCCAGCGCCGCTCAGTAATCTGCTTACTGAGGAGATCTCGCGAGAGTTCACAAACTCTCGCGAGATCTCCTCAGTAAGGAGCTTACAGCGCGCCGCAGAAGGAGGACTGCACTGCCAGGTAAGTGCTTGGGGGGGGGGCCTCACGGGGGGCGGCGGGCGGCTCACATTGGGTGCCTCACGGAGGAATGGAGGCCCCCTTAGCCCAGGGGCCTCCATTCCCTTAATCCGGCCCTGTATGAGAGCCTTTATATATTCTATACATATATTAGAAGATTTTTAACCATAAAAAGCAAATTGAGTTTCAGTTTTGATGATCTTTTAAATATCATCACAATCATCATTTTTGTATTTCTCAGATATTTCCCTGGTTACACTGCTGGAGAATGGCTATTGCTACCTGCTAGAATTTGACACTTTATGTGCATACCACCTGGTGTTCTCCTGCCAAGGTGCTAGCATGCCATGTACTGTGCCGGTATCACTGCTAATGATACTCACAACATCTTGAGCCACACAAACATGTGGTTAACATTAAAAGGCTGTGCTAAAAAGCCCTAATCATTGTGAGCCAAGGTACTAACTTAATACAGGTGCCAAATAGAAGCAAAATATGTTCACTTTTTATGCAGTGTGTGCCAATACCAAAGTATCAAGTATACCACTCATTGTTCTCTCTCTAAACTTAGCAATTTTGTTTTGCAAAGGGGGAAGAAAAGCGGAAAATCCATATTGCCAGGTTGTGATGGACAGTAGATGCCAAGTCCACGGAACTCAGTTTGGAATTATTATAAGCAGAATCTTTTAAACATCCGGATTAGTTCAGCTTATAGTCAATGGTGGTAAACATAAATTAAATGCCAATATAGCTGTACGCTGTATAATATTATATGTTAAGGCAGTAACTTCCATATATGGTTTCTGGCCAAATTTAAGCACAAGATAAAAAAATACTCAATATATATTTTAGTTTATTTAATTTACATTATGATGATTATTTTTTGAAATTCAAATAAAATTGGGCTGCGATATCTTATAAGCTGGCCACATTAAAATACATAAAAACAGCAGACCACAAAAAAAGACAGCATTGTGATACATATATGTTACATTAACGACTAGACAATATTAGAAAAATATTTCAGTGTCATTGGAAGAATATTTCAGACTGTTTTCCATTAACCAGGCTTCATCTTGTCAGACAAGCAGAGAACTGATGCCTCATTATAGTACAGCATGGCAGACACAAAGAACATAGACCTTTTTTCAGAGGCTTACAGTGTCCACAAGTTTGAACTGTACTTTGGCGCTGCTGCAACATTTTCTTGATCTTCTTTTTTTGCGCGCTTCAAAGTAATGTTTTTCTTCCCACCTCGACAGAAGGTGCAATTTTGTTAGTAGTGCATGACTATCACGGGGTTTACGAGCAGCAAGAAGGCGCTTGAGGTGTGAGCTCTGCTAAGCTGTGCTGTGCAGAATCCAGATGCTGCCTGGTTTGCGATCCAATGTGTGAGTCTTTTCATGTGAAGCATGAGGAAAACACAGTGGAAAGTGTCTCGCACTTAAAACAATGTCTTAGGGAGAGAAAAAAAAAATTACAGATGAGACAAAATATTCCATTAGGATGGCTGCAGTATGTCAAGGAGTTCCAAGGATAGTACTGCAGGAATGATATCATACGGCAAATGTCTGGATGGCTGTCTGAGTACAATTTTAACATCTGCTAATCCTCAATGTCATATTTTTATGTGGAGTTGCTATATATGTTTCATTCATCAAAGTAATGAAGCAGACGTACCTGCATATATATCTTTTTCATTTTGTAATAACATCTGAGTATGGCTGTATGGCTCAGCCAACTTTACTTTTCTGTGTGTATGGATTATTGAAGTTAGAAACTATGTCCATTTATAAACAGTAACCTTAGAAAGCAACATTGCTATGGTTCTGCTAGTTCTAAAAAACAAGACAGACAGGAGCTTCTCATTTAGAGGTATATTATTTAGTAAACTGCAGGTTTGAAAAGTGGAGATGTTGCCTATAGCAACCAATCAGATTCTAGCTGTCATTTTGTACAATGTACTAAATAAATGATAACTAGAATCTGATTGGTTGCTATAGGAAACATATCTACTTTTTCAAACCAGCAGTTTACTAAATATACTACTTGGAGAACAAAGGGTGATTTCTGGTTCCTGCTGACACAAGTCCAGTTACACAAAAGTCTGGATTACCATGGCAGCTCCAGGTCCACAAAATAGGCCAACTAAGTCAATTCCACCTTAGAAACGCACACTGTAGTTTTGTACCACCGTGTACCGCCCACTTCCACCACTGATTGTGAGTATATATTTTTTTTAATATAGCTAAACGTTTTCTCAGTCCAGCCAGCTGAAGACAGAAAGGGTCATTTACAAACTACAAATCCTATCACTGCAAAACTTCTTTACATAGACAAGTGCAGCTACTTGTCCTCCAAGCAAATTTCAAGATATATGCCCACTGCAGGGTTTATTTTTTTAAATACCCCATTAAGATCATTCTGTGCCTAATTTTCCAGGTCAGCAGATGCTCCAGAAAATGGGAATTCTGGAAACAGTAAAAACTTCCTGTTATAATCCAACCAACTTCCACTTTAGCACTAGTTTTATTAAATTACTAAAGCACTGCTCACTAAATTATTCATGAGAGTGAAGGGACATCAGACTGTCTTTAATACATGTGACTGTATGTTTGAAAGTTTTAGTACATTCCTTCAAGAGCACTTAGAAACTATAATTTCTTGCAGAAGTGCCACTGGAAGATGCACATTGCTTCCTAATTTAAGTATGGGGACGAGCTTGATCTCTGGAACATCGGAAACGCAGTGGAAATTCTTTTGTGGGAAGGAAAACTCAGTGGCCCTCCTGCAAAGCAGGGAACACTCTGAAACAGTGCACCCCTTTATCTGATTTAAATAATCCCATTTCCCAAAATGTAATTTAATATTTCCACTTCAACTCAAAAGTAGGTGCACTGAGCAAGGAATTCCTCACTCCGCCAAACTCCTCCCATTGGCAAACTTTTCTACACCACCATATTGTCTCTCCAGACCATGCACATCCATACTTGCCAACTTTGGCAAGAGGTACTCCAGAAGATCGAGGGGGGGGGGATGGGGGTGTTGGGCGTCATTTGGCCCCGCCCACCGCCACTTTAATATAAAAGAAGTTAGTAACCGGGAGGTTGCCCTGCTCTCTCAGAAACTCAGGAGTCTCCCCAGGAAATTCCAGGAGAGTAGGCAACTATGTGCACATCCTTGCACAATAGGATGAAATTGTGATGACAGTTTGAATGTTTTGGGGCTAACACCTAGTTGAGAGCAAGGCATATGAAAATACTGCATTTCGCAATATGTGAGGATTGTGGTATAGGATTTAGAACAAAGCAAATAGCTTTCAAATGATTTACTACAAATATTCTGTCTCTCAAGCCTTTAATATGTGCAGCAAACGCGCAGGTTAATCCCAAGTTCGGGGTTTATAAATCATCGCTGAGTGCACGCGAATGGATTAATGCACAAATGTAAAGCAGTATACACATTTTGGTTATATTGGATTGGCAGGTCTTGTGTTGAAGAATACATGTCCTCAGTGACGTTGCATTGTCGGATGTACATCCGTTATAAAGTGTAAATGCCCCCACCCCCTTTTATGACTAACCATTTACAATGCATTGTTTGTCATTATACATGTTTACACACATGTGAAAGGACACTGAGGTTATCTTATAATGACATACCTGCTTGCCATGGGCTTGTCAAAAGGATTGTGTCATAGGTCAGAGGTTATGGAGGTTTACTGGGAGGCTGGCAACCAAGGAAAAGTGTTGAAGAGCCACATTTAGCCTCCAGGTCATATATTCATCCTCCCACAGCAAGGAGAACAGAATAGTGATGAATCACAAATATTCTAACACATGTGTATAACAGACGTAATTCTGTAAGTGGCTCTAATACATGCATCACACAAGAAAAGGCCGAACATGTTATGGATTGATGCTAATATACTGTACATTTATAGGTTGTTCATTTCTATTTAAAGAAGTGGCAGAAATTAGTTAGAAAAATCCTACATCTACCAATTACATTCCCAAAAGCTATTGAAATATCTTAGGTCTATGTTAGCGTTCTTCATGGACGAATGAGATCCATTCATGGATGATTCCTTTTTACACATCAGTCATGATGCACTTGAGTTGCGTTCAGGACCGTCCCTGGCCTTAATGCCGCATGAAGCAGTCACTGTTGCCACACATCCCACCTTCTAAAATGTGGGGTGAGAGGTTGGGACGGGTGTAATTTCTGGATAGTAAAAAAAATAAAACATATAAAATGGGAAGCACTGGAAATTTATGCTGGAAAAATAAGCAGACCTCCTCTCCAGTATCTTCTGGTATTGTAGAATAATATTGAGGAACAAATTATTTTAGTCTAACTTCAGATTAGGTTAGATCTTCAATCTTCAGCCACTTTAAAGGGCGCACACTATCCACTGTTCAAGATGTGCTTAAAGTGTCTGATTAAACTATTGTGTCTTAAAAGTCATATCCGTCAATGATCAGCTATTATACGCAATGGCATCTAACGCACCTATTTTTTTCATGTTCACAGAAAATGGGGACTCCGGGACCAAGCCAGAGACAAACAGCAAGGCCAGGAAAGAAAGAACGGCCTTCACCAAAGAGCAGCTGCGAGAGCTGGAAGCTGAATTTGCTCATCATAATTACCTTACCCGGCTTCGGAGATATGAAATAGCTGTAAACCTTGACCTCACTGAAAGACAGGTATGTTCGATCTGGTGTCTTGTAAGATAGACTACATGGTAGAAAATTAGATAATATGCCAATTGTTGGTTTATGTCTCTTTAACATAGAGAAACATAGTCATAACAAAAAGAGCAAAGACACTTCCACTATCACATATAAAGCTTATATGTTAGACTGAAACATACCAGTCACGAGTATTGCACTGTAGCAGAAATAGCCTGGATAATGTAAGCATTTAAATGTTGGGATATTTTAGCTAAATCATCTGATGTTTTTCAAACTGTCTGCAATTTTGAAGAAGAACGAAAAATTGATATATGAGGTCTCCTCAACCATAAAACGGAAATGTTGTGGGCAGCACGGTGGCTCAGTGGTTAGCACTTGTGCCTCACAGCACTGGGGTCATGAGTTCGATTCCTAACCATGCCCTTATCTGTGGGGAGTTTGTATGTTCTCCCCTTGTTTGCATGGGTTTCATCTGGGTGCTCCAGTTTCCTCCCACACTCCAAAAACATACTGGTAGGTTAATTGGCTGCTATCAAAATTGACCCTAGTCTCTCTCTCTGTCTGTGTGTGTGTTAGGGAATCTAGACTGTAAGCTCCAATGGGGCAGGGACTGATGTGAGTAAGTTCTCTGTACAGCGCTGCGGAATTAGTGGCGCTATATAAATAAATGGCGATGATGATGAAATGTTCAGATGGCTGTGATATCACTGCCCTGTGACTTGTATATCCACCAATCCACACAATGCATTCCTGCAAAACAAGTCTACTGTCTTGGCAATCGCTCTCTGTGTGCTATGTTAGAGAAACACCTCCCACCTAACGTGGCAGACCTTTGCAGCATAACAAGCTCTTTTTTTCCCATATTTTATTCGTTGTAAATGAAACAAACCAATACCCTCAGACAAGATGAAAATTAAATATTCTTATTTAATTGCATAATAAAGCATTGCTATTAATATTGTGAGCAACAGCATTACCGGTGTGTATGTGTATATACTATACCTACTTACATCCATTCTGTGGGCTAGAACCAGTTTGCAGACCATCCATTTGCTAGGAGCCAGACATCACTGATGCACAGTCTAATATTCATAAAGCCTGACTTATATTCATGATATGCTGGTTACTAGAGAATTGATGAATAGATGCCTCTACCGTGTGTAGGTGATATAAAATCTTTAATGACAATGCAGGCTATCAATTTACTAAGTACCACTTATAGCACGAAGGCGCCCTTGACTGAAGTGTCTCAGTCATGTTACTTATAACTAGTGACTTCATAGAATACATACTCTCATTTATTGTTTCAACCTGCAAAATAGTTGCCTTCACTGTGACAGTAGACTTTAATACTACCTTGCTGATTAATACTAAGCAGATTTCATAGCCTATCAATGACAATTACTATCATTTTACTCACACAGGTTAAAGTTTGGTTTCAAAACCGAAGAATGAAGTGGAAACGCGTCAAAGGCGGGCAGCCAGTGTCTCCGAATGAACAAGATGCAGATGACTTGGACTCTACAGCATCGCCCAGCTCTGAGTAGCATGTTTTCTACATGTTCTGTGAACTTTCCTATTTGATACCCTGTCAAGATCACACTCCATGTTTGGTCTACCAGTCTACCAATCTTGATCATATTGGTTAACCAAGCTTTTTTAACCCTACAGTTCAATTTACCACACTTTCCACAGTTCATCCTAAAAATGGGTAGAAAATCGGAACTCTCAGTTTAAGAATCAGACCATTCCATGCTTCGACAATCAATTCTCTCCACATATAGTTGTAAAATACTTATTAAGCTACAATGGACATCTTCGTTTAAGGATATATTGTAATTGCTATGGCAATAATATTTTTTTTACCATTTCCCTAATTTTTCTTCCCTCAATCCAGGGTAAAGAACGATGAAAATGTAATCATACTATGACATTATGTCATGTGACAGCAATGTCAGAGACTGACATGTATATACAATAATATGAAGGGGCTCATTCCCCACCCATTGTGCCAAAATAAGCCTCAATCAGTATTTTGCATTGTGTTTTTTTTAAATGTATAAATCATTCATCTCATTTTATTGACTGTCCCATTGATGAGAACAGGAAACGCCAAAGCTCTTTTTTGCTGCATTTTACTCTCCCCTTTTACACTTCGATGCTCAGACAAATATTTTCATTTTCTATGGTCACCGTTTTTTAAACTTTGATTTTTTTTTTATTGTTTAAAATTGCGAAAATTGTGTAAAGCTTCCCTTTTATTACACATGGTTTTTTTTTATTAATAAAACATATTATTTGTAAAGTTGGTGTAAGAATTGTTTCATGTGTGCAATGTTAAGAGGATTTGCTGTTCTCATGTTATAATCAGAAGAGATAGAGAGACTCAAAGCAACATACACAGTACACAAGCCTGTTTCTAGGTCCTATGCGTTGTGTAAGTGAATATCCCCTAAACCAGTAATTGTGCAGTCTCCTTTAGCAAAGACTTTCTATCTCTATAGTTATGTTTGCATGGCATACCATTGTTAAACTTACATAATAAATAAAGCCAGAATACATTTTAATACATTTTTTCATGCTTGAAAACAAAATTGAATTAACAACTAAATGTTTTGATTCAAGTTGCTTGCAACTTAAATCACAAGTAAAATGTAAACATTTCTATGCTGCCCTTGAACAATTGCTTCCTTGGACAGCAGCCTAGTTTGCCTACATACTAAATACTGCCAGGATACTATCTATATAACACATGCACATGTAAGCACATAGGCAAACACACCCCACTAATATCTTCTTCATCAGGGGCATAACTAGACATTTGTGGGAATCCTGGCAACATTTTGTAAGGGCTCCTATGTACCCCCAAAGGATGAAAACAACACATATACACATGGGACTTTGACAGAGGAGACGGATCCCCTAGCAGTTGTCACCGTTGTAACCGCAGCCCCTGATACTATGGTAATTACGCCATTGTTCTTCACTAATATGTGTCTATTGTCTTCACCATCCACCCACAAGCCAGCCCCACAAAGCTCTCTACCTAGTGCACTTATCTGCTCTGTAATCAGTCATTTGGGCTATTTTCTTAGTTATACTGTATGTGCAATTTGGCATATCAAATGTAATTAGTTCCTGAAATGTCATCATATATATTTGTGAACAAAAAGCAAGTATATGAACCAGGCAAGTCACAGCAAGATATAATCAAGAAGGATAATATAAAAATTATAATTAGGTAGAAAATGTGTCTTCTGTGAAGATGCACCAACCACATAGTTGGCTCATATTGCGGTGGCAAAGCGATTATAAAGGTCTACATTTATATATATGTTTAAAAAAAACAAAAACTTTTGGATTTTGTGGCAAACCTCAAACCCAATCTGCAAGTACAGAAGGAATTTTATGACGTGTTGTTAGTCTGTCGCTATAGTCCATTGCAATGACCAAATACTTTTGCATCTGAAAATCATAACATTGTGTTATTGTGTTATACATACATACAAATATATATATATATATATATATATATATATATATATCTTTTGTTTAATTTTATATTTTTTACTTTTTAGCTTCTTTTTTGTGTTTTACATTTCTTTTACCATCAATATTCTGACATTCAGACCACAGTATTTATTTTTCATCCACTTGAAAAATAAATAATTGCTTAAATATTAATGTACAGCATACAGAGTTTTAGATGTTGGCTAAATGTCTTCTGTAAATCACTTACAACATATGCAGTCTACAAGAAGGCAGGGTTGGACTGGCCCAGAAATCCCAGGGAAATCCCTAATGGGTCCCACCGTCTCAGGGCCTCATCCACAATTCTTGCGCTTTATGTCGAAAGGAAAAAAGAATCACTTAGCTAAAGCGATGGGGGGTGGATCATTGGCTAATAATCATCAAATTAGTACAGCAAAGTGCAGTAAAGGTTCTTTATGCACCATACAAATGTGGATTCACATCATAAATGCAGTTTTAATTTTTTTCCTGATGTTAAATGCCCATTTTTTCAGGGGATCAACATTTTTCTTCTACTGATGGGAGGAGTCGGGTGGATTAGGGCGTTAGTTGCTGATTGAGCCAACACCGAACGTTGGCTCACAGCAGAAAGTGCTTAACTCATCACCCAAAGGCAAAAATAACAATCTGTGTCAAGCAAAAAGATAGAGTAGGAGGTGGATACAGCTCATTTAGGGGGGAGCATCAGTTTTAGCAGATGACCAGAAATAGTGTTTATCCTCTCGAGACTACTTGATTTCCATATGTTCTCTAAAAGTGGTTGTGATTGTGATTGAGTGTCATTGCTGCCTGCCAACTTTCTACATCAGAATAATAGGACTGTCATGAGGACATAGAAAGGCAACGGGTGATCATCAACTCCCTACTTCCTGGAATGCGCCAATATTTTTTTGAATTGGTGCAGTTAACTTAATATAGTGTACTGAGGTAACTAGCCAAAGTTCTGATAGTTGAGAGCCATAACACTCACTGTCAATGGATACATTAAATCCTAAAGAGGCCAATAAAATAAACCAACACACCATTACCTTGCATACATCCAAGAATACATAGGTTAAGTCGTTGCATATTTTTGTCATCCAAGATATCAATGACCTTCGAAGAGTAATGGGAAGATTGGGCAGTCTTAGGTTTAGTTCTAATGTGTCTTTTGAAACATAATCCACCTGCTGTATGATTGTGTTCTGATAATTCCTACTTCAAAGCTGAAAACATTTTTATTTTATTATCTAGTCAGTGGATTATCTGCTAAGGACAAAACCAGATGCTTGAAGATAGTAGTCCCCCTGGGTACAATTGTAGTCTGGTGTGATGTTACTGCAGTCGTTGATTAATGATTTTTATATTATAGAGGGAATTTCTCGTTTGCTGCAATAACACAATCACATCTGTACACACATGATAATATAATGTCTTCTAGCAATTAATAAACAAAATATGTTTGCAATATAATATCTAGCATAATCTCTGTGGTTAAATAGAGCTAAAAATTAAGTGCTTTCCCCGTATATTCTTTTACCCTTGAACATTAGTATTTGATCCACTTTTTAAATACATTTTAAGCTATATTCACAAAAGCAGTTTTATTTTTATGGTAGAATCTGCTGAAAATAAGTACCTTTGTTTGTGACGTATTCATGTAAAAGATTTTTCTTGCCATTTGGAAAGATCCTCAAGTCTTTTATTCATCTTCTCTTAGCAGGAAAAAACGAATGTTAAAATAATTACTGCTTAGCCATATATACAAGTAACACTTGGAGCAGCAAAAACATGTAAAGTATGTGAGTTAGACAGATAGGAAAAAAAGGATGATACCACTCGAAAGATCGCACTACATTCTTCAGTATGGCTTTTTATATTGATTTATTTTGTATAGCAAGAGAATACATTTTGTGAAAGGTTGGATATAGGCAATTCATTGTCCTGCTGCACATAGTACTTTTATTATTATTATTATTATTATTATTATTATTATTATTATTATTATTTTGCACATAAGTTAAATACTGATGTTTTTTTCATGTAGCACACAAATATCAACTTTAAATTTCAGTGTACAAATAAGCTATCAAATATTTGAGTGCTACATGAAAAAACAGTCAGTATTTAACTTATGTGCAAAACAGAAAACTAATTTTCACCCCTTGCATTGTAACATGGTTTTGTCCAGGAGACTGAAATAAGAAACTTCTTAATTTAAGTTCCTTAATGAATCAGGCCCAATATATAGGAGGTGAGATCAGGAGGGATTCAACAGGGAGGTGCCATAAAGCAGTAGACAGATTAAGAGGGCAGTGGCGGAGCACAGTGGTAAAGAAACACTGGAACAATAGCCGATCTCTATGAAATGATGTCCAGAAATGGATAACACTGAACAGCGGTGAAGAAACACTGGAACAGATAGTTGATCTCTATGAGATGGTGCACAGAGATAAGTGGCATTGAACAGCGATGTACAAACACTGGAACAGATAGTTGAACTCTATGAGCTGATATCCAGAGATGAGTTGCATAGCGATAAAGAAACCCTGGAACCAAATACCTGGAGCAAAGGTAGCCACATCTTGACACAGACAGGGTCGACAAACAAAGAACAGGCAACTGAGTATCAGCTCAGGTGCCTTAAATAGCAAGCTAATTGAAGGGGCTATATGAATGGAAGCAGAGAGGAGGTGCTAAATAGCAGGATGGGTCTGCGCATGCTCAGACCCAAAAACAAGATGGCCTCTGTCACCAACAGGGGCCCTCGTCTGGAGTAGGTAAGTGTATCGGACCCTTTGTGCTGGGCCAATATGTGATTGTACCCCCCCTTTTGAAGGTGGCCATGGGCACCTAGGAGAGTCCTGCCAATTAATTTTAGAATGGAATTTCCGCAGGAGAGCTGGGGCATGGATATCCGAAGTGTTGACCCATGAACGTTCCTCGGGGCCAAAGTCTTTCCAATCCACCCAGTACTTGATTTTGCTCCGGGATTTTTTAGCATCAAGTATCTGAGTGATCTCAAAGTCCTATTCTTGTAGAAGCTTGGGTGTAGGAGACGATGGTGAAGCAGAAGAGAATATATTGATGATTAGTGGTTTCAGTAGAGAGACATGAAACGAATTGGAGATACGGAGAGATGGAGGAAGTTTTAGTTTGAAACAGACAAGATTAATCACCCACAAGATTTTGTAAGGACCGATGAAACGTGGAGCAAATTTTATAGAAGGGACTTTAAGGCGGAAGAGCCATACCCTATCCTCCATTTTCAGTACAGGAACCGCCCGGCGTCTCTAATCAGCAAAACGTTTGTAACAATCAGAAGTTTTTCTGAGGGATGTTACAACTCGAGACCAGATGATAGAGAAGTCACGCCAGAGAGTGGCTACAGCAGGAACCTGGGTGGCCGGGCGGGACGAGAATTTTGCAAGGAGGGTGTAACCCATAGACTATGAAAAATGGAGTTGCAGATGTGGACTCATGAAACAGATTGTTGTGAGCAAATTCCGCCCAGGGTAGTAAGTCAAACCAGTTATCTTGGTTGGCGGAGAAAAAGATTATGAGAAAAGTCTCGAAGGTCCTGGTTCCTCTCTCTGTCTGACCATTTGATTGTGCATGATATGATGAGGAAAGATTTAATTGAATCTTGAGAGCCTTGCATAATGCTCGCCAGAATTTTATAGACCAATTGAACTCCTTGGTCCTATACAATTTCTAGGGGACAGCCATGAAGCCGGAAAATCTCTTTTATAAAAAATTGTGCCGGAGACGAAGGCAGTCCAACCAAAGGAACAAAGTGGACCATTTTAGACAGGCGGTCCATGATGACTCAGATAGTATTGAAATCTTGACTGGGTGCAAGGTCTGTCACGAAATCCATGCTATTGTGTGTCCAAGGTCTAGTTGGTACTGGCAGAGGCATGAGAGGCTCAAGATGGAGTTGATGGGCGGATTTATATTGGGCGCAGATAGTATAGACAGCCACAAATTTTTTCACATCAGAATGAAGAGTAGGCCACCAATAGTCTCGTGAGATGATTTTCAGGGATTTGAGAAAGCCTGTGTGACCGGAGAAGAGGGACTCATGGAACCAGTGAAGAAGCCTTTTCCAGAGGTGGAGAGGAACAAAGGTCTTGTCTGGAGGTGGAACAGGGAGAGAGGACAGAGCTGAGGAAAGAAGGCATCTGGGATCCAAAATGGAATGTTCAGGAGCTTGGTCAGAATCTTGGGTGGAAAAAGTCAGGGAGAGAGCATCCGCATTCTTATTCATACTACCAGGTTTGTAAGTCACACAGCAGTCAAAACAGGAAAAGAATAACGACAGGCAAGCTTGGCGTGGATTAAGGCATTGAGCCGTTTGTTAGTATAGGAGATTCTTGTGGTCCGCAAAGATAGTGACTGGATACTGGGCTCCTTCAAGAAGATATTGCCACTCACTCCAAGAGTGCCATCTTCATGGCCAGTAACTCTATCTCCAATAGTGTAGTTATGTTCTGCGGGAAGAAACTTGCAAGAGTAGAAAGCACAAGGCAGGAGTTTATTGGAGTTGGATTTTTGGGAATGTACCACTCCGACACTTACAGCAGAGGTGTCAACTTCTACAAAAAAAGTAGAGAGGCATCCGGTTGTCTGAGAATGGGGGCTGAAGAGAAAGCTTCTTTGGGAAAGGTAAATGCCTCCACAACCTGTGGGTAGCAAACTGTTATATTGGCTCCCTTACAAGTAAGGGCTGTAATCAGAGTGATGATGTTGGAATAACCTAGAATAAATTGCCTATAATAGGCGAAACCCAAAAATCAAAATGTCATGAAGGTATACTACTACACAGGAGTAGAGCAGGTCCTAGAAGATTTTGTTGACATAACTCTGAAAGACAGCGGGGGAATTACAGTCCGAAAGGCATGACTAGGTACTCATAATAACCGTCGTAGGTGTTGAAGGCGGTTTTCCACTCGTCGCCGGCTGAAATCCTGATGAGGTTGTAGGACCCACGCAGGTCTATCTTACTGAAGATATTGGCACCTTTAATCTGATCAAAAAACTCTGTGATCAATGGGATGGGGTAGAGATTCTTTATGGCAATAGTATTCAAACTGCAGAAGTCTACATAAGGCCTGCCCCAGCAAGGGAAACTGAAGGTCGAATAAAGCCACATTGTAGGTTCTCCAGAATGTAGTCAGCCATGGCTTGCGACTTTTGCAAAGAGAGATGGTAAACACGTCCCCTAGGGGGAGACAAGCCTGGAATAAGAATAATTGGGCAATCCCAAGGGCGCTAGGGCGGTAGAAGCTCTGAGCGCCCTTTGTCGAAAATGTCAGAAAACAAGTATTGAGGAGGTAGCCCCGAGATTAGAGGAACTGTGGACACCGTAGACACATGAAGAGGTTTGACCTGAGACAAGCAACGTGAGTGTCAAAAGGGACCCCAAACCAAAATCTGTGAAGAGTTCCAATGCAGATGCATAGAATGCAGTTGGAGCCAAGATAGTCCTAGGATCATCAGTGTGGTAGTTTGAGACAACACGAGAAATGAGATTTGTTCAGAGTGCAGCACGCCAATTTGAAGTGCGACGGGTTCCGTTTACAGATGAATGGTCCTATTGGGGAGCCGAAAAACTGTAAATGACGGTAATGATCATAGGAACCTTCAAACTGTAGGTAAAGAACACTGGAAGACCAAGGAATAGGAAATACAATTTCCAGCTACACCTGAGTCTAATAGGACCAAGGAGTTGAACTTAGTAGAGGCAAATTGTACCGAAACAGAAATGGAGCAAGTACCTGAAGTGGAGGTTTTTGATGTCCCCAACTTGACCTCCTGAGAACAGATTAGGGCTTGGCGTCCCCCAGCTTTTTTTGGCACGAGTTGAGATAATGTCCAGACTCCGCACAATAGTTACAGAGATTATTCCTCTGTCTTCTCTCCTGCTCTTCTGGAGCCAAACGAGTTTGCCCAAGTTGCATTGGTTCATCCGGAATGGTAGGAGGTTGAAAACGAGGAGCCAATCTAAACGTAGGGAGACGAGGATAATCCTTCTCAGACCTCTCCCGGAACCGTAGGTCTACCCAGTTACATAGGGAGATGAGGGCATCCAGAGTGTAAGGTAATTCTTGAAGGGTCAAAACATCTTTCACCCAATCAAAAAGACCCTGCCAAAAAGCACCCACCAGGGCCTCATTGTTCCACTGAAGCTCAGAGGAGAGTGTACAGAATTCAGTCACATATTGAGCCCTGGAATGGGTCCCCTGTCGGAGTCTCATATTGTTAGTGGCTGCAAAGGTGACACACGTTCGGGCTCATCAAAAATCTTCCAAAATGCGGATAAGAAGGCAGTGCAGTCACTGAGTAGTAGGTTGTTTATTTCCCACAGAGGCGAGGCCCAAGCAAAGCTTGTCCTGTCAACAATGAAATGATATAAGCGACTTTTGTTCTACCAGTGGGGGAGTTATGGGGTTGAGGTTCAAACTGGATTAGGCACTGATTCACGAATCCACAACAGGTTTTGGGATTACAATCAAATTTAGATGGTGTTGGAAGTCTAAGCGTAGAGGGAGTCACAGAAGAGGCCTGCTTGGGGCTTTACTCAAACGGAGGTGGAGTGGGAGCTGAAGAACGTGCAACCTGAAGGGTGTCCAGGTGAGCGGAAAGGGTTTAAAGGCACTGCAGTACCTGGAGTTGCGTATTTTCGTGTTGCTCCACCATACAGATCAAATGTTGGAACATATCCTTTTCCGAAGGTTCTCCAGCGACATCCGTCATTTTTGGGCCTGTTCTTACTGTCACAATTCACGGCAAGGAGTAGGATCCCTGGGGCTGTCTGACTTGACGCTACTCTGACCCGAAGGCGCGGAATCTAACGAGGTAGGTTGTCTTCACCAGGAGCCCCCGCAAGGAAATATGGACGTTGCAGCCCCTGCCCTGCAGCTCGTGGCCTTCCGGGAGACTGTCAGACGAGACCAGTATGTAGGAGATGAGATCAGGAGTTATTCAGCAGGGAGATGCCGTAAAGCAACAAACAGATTAAGAGGATAATAGTTGTGGAGCCGTGTCGGAGCACAGTGGTAAAAAAACACTGGAACAATAGCTGATCTCTATGAGATGATATCCAGAGATGGGTAGCACTGAACAGTGGTGAAGAAACACTGGAACAGATAGTTGATCTCTATGAAATGATGCACAGAGATAAGTAGCACTGAACACAGGAACAGATAGTTGAACTCTATGAGCTGATATCCAGAGATGAGTTGCACTAAGCAGCAATGAAGGAACACTGGAACAAAATAGCTGGAGCAAAGCGAGCCATGTCTTGACACAGTCAGGGTAGACAAAGAACAGACAACTGAATGAACTCAGGTGCCTTCAATAGCAAGCTAATTGAGGGAGCTGGATGAATGGGAGCAGAGAGGAGGAGTTAAATAGCAGGACGGATCTGCGCATGTGCAAACTCAAAAACAAGATGGCCGCTGCCACCGGAGGGACACAGCACTCAGTGCTGATGGGGTCCCTCGCCTGGAGTGGGTAAATGTATCGGACCCCTTGTGTGGGATGGATATTTGATAACAGGGTTAAGTGTGTACACTCTGAGTGCTGTGTAAGGACCAGGTATTAATTCTATTCTAAATCTATATATTTGTTATATGAAATATTGTTATTATTATTATTATTATTATTATTATTATTATTATTATTACCAAGAGGTGCACAAGAGTCCACAAACACATTATATGTAAAGTTCATACAATAGTAACAGCTTGGTATACATTGTATACGCACAGTAGACTGTAACACTTTTTAGTGTGTTGATCTGTGTGTGAGGCATAAATGGGAGATTAAATAATTATATCTGTTATATAGGGATGCGGTAAATGGTTCAACCTATAGATTTATTGAGGTGAAAGGGGTCTGGAATAAATTATATATACATATCTTTATGTATATATATATATATATATATATATATATATATATATATGTGTGTGTGTGTGTGTGTAATAAATGCAATTCATTGTAGTGGACCTCCACTAGACTAGATAAGTTCACTGCAAATGAACACTGAGTTTTCTGGATGGGGCAATGCATGTAATCAATGTAGTGTGACACCATGAAAAGTGTAGTGACACTGCAGCATCTGATTGCTGTTAAGAAGAGCTGAATTGCTCCCACTGTGACACTTTGGTGTGAGAGGGGATGCACCTGTTTGTCACATGAGAGACTCATGCTCTAGAGACATTGCAACCAGTGGTTCTCTGACTTTCATGGCACCTGTCAATTTGTGTTATAAGCAAAAGGTGGGAACCCTTAGATCAGTTCCAAAGTAGAGAATTTTACACCATGACTAAGAATGTCCAAAATGAGATCAGCACCCATTACTTTATATTAAGCTGATTCATCCTTGCTATAAGTAACTCATGCAAGCCACAAATAGCACAGTTTATGTTAGGAGCAGCAGTCGAAGTGGGTTGGTATGACATAAAGTCACTTCTTCTACTGCCTTCATTGAAAAACTGTCAAATTCCATTCACATACATTTTCCATACTGCCACTTCTACATATCTAAATATCTGCCACGTCTAAATTTCCACTTTGATCACTGGTTAAGAGTATATTAAGCAATGCATTACAAAGGAAATTACTAAACATTTATTACCATTTTGGGTCAATCAGACAGCAAAACATCAAAGTTGTTTGATAAAAGTTCTTTGCATTAAAATCCATGTATATGCTGGATATTGATGGTGTAAATTCAGTAAATTCCAATATAGATTGAACTTTTAATGGTTGAAACTTTAGTATATTCTAATATATTAGAATATATTATATCATTTTAATAATTATTAATAATTATTATACATATGGTCACACATATAAATCATAAGTAAATTAAATATGTTAAGAAAAACTTAAAAACATCACAATCCTGGAGGCTCAATCTTAACAAATAGTTTTGTATGTGTGTTAAATTATTGTTTCACAAATAAAGCGAATGTATATTAAAAAAAATTGTGACTTGCCTTTCTAAGCCACTATTCCTTTCCCTCAGTAATTGCAAAAAATGTTGTCATTGACCCATACACACAAATGTTATGGAAATACATACATATTTACATCCAAGGTTCTACTGATGTATGTGGACACTAGAGATGCTCACTGACACCCGTGTTTTGGTTTTGGTTTTGGATCTGGATTACCGTTGTGTTTTGGTTTTGGTTTTGCCAAACCGTCATTGCGTGTTTTGGTTTTGGTTTTGGTTTTGTTTGGTTTTGTTTTGCTATTTTGTTTAAAAATCAATGTTTTTGGGGCTAAAATAGCCAAATTTAGTGCTCCACCTGTTTCTTGGATAAGTAATGTAATTGTAAAGTTAATAAATTATCCAAAAAACAGTTTAATTCCTGGTAGGCCTTCATTAATTCGACACACAAATCAGATTGTCTTCCTCTCCATCTATGAATATTGGCAATGCAGCCATCGTCTTTGGATGTATATTACACCCTACACTTATACTTAAATATGTAAAGAAATGGACAAAGGCAGTTTGGTTTCTGTCTCTCTAGGCCCCCCTCCAGTTGTAGAAAATACAAAAAAATTCAGCCGTTATTGACTGTACAATATTAATTGAAATGGAGAAAGCCAGTGTGGTCTGCCACCTGCGTCATCTCTGCTTGTGTTTGGAAAGTGCAAATTGGTGCCAGAACCTCAAGTGCCAGAACTGCTGCCACTGGTGCCACCCTGCTGCCACTGGTGCAGGACTTACACAATCAACCGCATGCTCATCAGCGCCCTCGTCGGATACCCAAATCTCCCCCACATCCTCTTCTAAAGACAAAGTGTCATCACTTGGTGTATCAGCGGCTACACTCGGGATGTTCAGGCACACATCAGCAGAACTGCTGAAAGGGCCCCTCTTTATGGGTACACTAACAGAATGCTCACGATTAGACATCCCACTGTTGGATGACTCTCCACGGGGATTGGTGTCATTTGTGATTCAGAGCAAACATTATCCTCTAATGCCTTACTGTTATCTTGCAGCTTGGCTTTGACGCGTAACAGTAGTTGTGCACCACTTGTAGGCTCGGTAACATTTTTGGATCTGCCACTAATAGAGAAAGGCGAAGGCCTCATTCTCTCTTTGCCACTACGTGTGTAGAATGGCATGTTGTCAATTTTTTTTTTATCGGCACTTAACTTTTCCTCAGTTACACTTCTTTTTCGCTTTAACACAGTAAATGTTTTTTTGGTGTGTGTTTTTTGACTGATTTCAAAAGACTGTGATTTCATTGCCTTTCCCAGATGACGTACTGGGAACACTACCATCAGGACTGGTGACAGAACCTGGTTGCTGATTATGCTCATATGTGGACTGCTTTGAATCCATTATGAGCCCAAAGCACTTGTGGTGCTACAAATTGTTTTAGATACTGCTGACAAATATGACTTTTGACAGCCAGAAATATTAATGCAAAAGAATGGGGGACACCCCAAAAGCACTTGGGAGTGCTAAATATAATTTTTTAGACTGCTGACAAATAGGACTTTTGACAGCCAGAAATATTAATGCAAAAGAATGGGGGACACCCCAAAAGCACTTGTAGTGCCAAATATTGAAAAAAAAGACTCCTCTATCCTCCTCTCTTCTCTATCAATTGTTATCAGAATTAGATGAAGAATAAGGTATATTCTCTGTCCCTGCTCTAATCAGCCTGTGACTACAACCTGCTCTCTCCCTCTGTCAAATGGCGATGGATTGCTGTGGAGGCGGGTATTTATGGATTTCAAATATTGCGAGAACCAAGCCCCAAAATCCAACGATGTCACAATGACGTTCGTCCTTGATTTGGAATCCGAGCGGGCGGGAGAGTACCGAGCCGAGCAGGCTCGGTACTCGGATAGGCAATGTTCGGGTGGGTTCGGTTCTCTGGGAACCGAGCCCGCCCATCTCTAGTGGACACAGACTTCCATTTCTTGCATAATGTTTTATGATTCCTATGTTGTTATTATTATAATTATTTTCTAGTATTTACAAAGTGCAGGTGTTTTATGCAGTACTATTAGTAAAGGGTGAACACACATTACTTAAAAAATAACCAAAACAAATGGAAAAGATAGCTATGCTTGTAAGATCTTTTAATTTAAAAGTAGAGGTAAATGAATAAAAAGACATGAGTGCTCTTGGCAACTAGTGCTTCTAGAACTACAAGTGCAAAGATGCCCATTCTAGTACTTTCAGGGAATATATTTGCTAAATTACTGGTTTTGAAAAAGTGGAGATGTTGCCTATAGCAACCAATCAGATTCTAGCTGTCATTTTGTAGAATGTACTAAACAAATGATAACTAGAAACTGATTGGTTGCTGTAGGCAACATCTACACTTTTTCAAACCCTCAGTTTAGTAAATATACCCCTTAGTGTCACAATAAATAAATATTGCTCAATAATAAAGTAAGAATGATTCCTCCCTTGATAAAGTAAGCATAAATGCCATCTTAAGAATAAATTGTTTATTGCCCTCATAAGAAAAAATTATTTTTGCCCCCGTAACGAATAAATATGTTTTGGCCTATAATAAAATGTTGCCACTATAACAAATACTTACCTATATTCCTCTTTCTTTTTTCTACTGTCATAATCCAATGGGATGACTGTAATCTATAAGGAAAAAATAAAAAAACTAAAATCCTTTGTAACAAGCAGACTGTTCCTGAGGAACATGCAACGCAAACTGAATTAACTTCTAGTGAGCACGGCTTGTTGATAGTTGAGCATCCAGTCAGGAACAGTCTCACATACCTCTCAGCCAATCACAGCTATGTATCTGTTGCTTAATGAAATTCCTCTTAAATATCTAAAAGTTTCATCCAAACCAATACACAAAGATGGCAAAGGTCACTTAAAATGTATTTATGTTTGTCAAATGCAATCCCCTATTGAGGTCCAAACAAAGAAGCAGGAACAGTCTAATCACAGTCAAGGGACCATGGTTAGCAACAATCAAGCACCAAAGAAGAGAATCACAAATCAGAAGAATGATCAGGTCCAAAGCAGAGGTCAAGGCTAGTGACACTGAGAATCAGGGACAAAGCAGGACTCAGTACACAGTATAAATCAATTTGAAAATACACACCTAGCTCCCAGTTAGAAGTATATATGAAATGCAATAAGTTAAGAAGAAATAGTGAAGACCAATGTGTATAACATATTTCTGGAACATCATTTATAACACATTTTGGCTTAGTTTTATATTATATGTTAATAGAACTTAAGTATGGACAATCTAGTGAAAATTATATTATAAGAGTTAATAACTTTCATACTCAACAATATCTCTACTGGACAAACAATGTTGATCTTGTTCCACTCGGTTGGATGTTCGATGGATTTCTTTACTGGTGCAGAGAGAGATAGATGCCTTCTGCTTAACAGGAAATACAGCTCAAACTCTAGGGAATAATATCAACAAATTTACAGTGGAATGTGACTCATAGAAGAGGAAGCTTTAGATGAATCCTAAATCACATATTTCAAGCAAGAATGAGCAAGTGCTGGTCTTACTTGATTAATAAGTTGAAGATCCCATATGGATGAATCTTCTTAGCTTGTCCTCAAAACTCTATCTTTCAACAGAACACCAGATGCTGAATGTACATTTCTATTCTAATAGTCAACGAGCTGTGACCTTTCAACTAATGTTAAGGAGACTGTCAGACTATATTAGAGCAGAGAAGGAAAATATTAACCACATTTAAAACTAGCCTATACTTCCATATACATTATATAAGCATACCCATACTATGTCAAAAATGTAGATGTATGCTAGTTAACAAACCCTGCAGGCATTTCCAAAGTTATGCAATCTTTATTTATTTCTAAATACATAAGAAATAACTACCATTGCATCATTTTCCATATGGGGGCCCACAATGCCACTGGCGATTTGTGCTGGCTACCTGAGGTGCATAATCTAATGGGAAACCCAGGCTTCACCAGGAAGTCCTATAAGAATGGGATGGATTCACTGTGAGGAACCCATAGCTCACAGTCCCAGGAGAAGGTCAGGGGTTGGCAAATAGTCAGAATGCAAATCCAAGGTCTTCAGCAGGCATTATAGTTTCATAAGTAGAAAACAAATCCAAGGGTAGGATCACAAGCAAAAAAACAAAATAAGATACATTACTAAACTGTAATACAGTAGTATAACAGATAAGCTCAGACAACTATAATCAAAAGGGTAGAGAAGCTTAAATAGAGAGCTGATAAACATCATGGGAGTGCAGCTAAATGCACATGTGGCACACCTAATTGGTAGTGGCAATGTAGCAGAATCTTATTTTGGTACACACTGCCATAGCAGAGTGTTCACAACTGACACTGCACATGAAGCAAGGCCAGCTGGAGTGGTGTACCTGAGATGGCGCAGCCTATGGCTCAATGGAATTCAGACCAGGGGATATATTTACTAAACTATGGGTTATTATTATTATTATTATTATCGTTTATTTGTTAGGCGCCACAAGGTATCCGCAGCGCCGTACATGGTACAGGGTAGAAGAAGGATATTATGGAAACCATGAAGAAGGTTATTATGGAAACTATGAAGAAGGGTATTATGGAAACTATGAAGAAGGGTATTGATTTTCTATGTGACGCTTCCTTAGATAAGTTAACGCTGTCTGCATGAACTATAGCTTCAGCAGGGAGCGCTTTTGCTGTGATCTTGGGTGGCTGGTCCTTGTTCAAAGAATAGATGGCTTATTTTGACAATGGACTAAAGCACTACCAGGCTGGGGGGTGCATTTTAACTCAAAGATGGTACAGAATATATGGAGTCAAGGCTAAAAAGAGCTGCATATAAATATCCTAGATATGAGAGAAGTTTGGAAGGCAATTATGCATTTTCAACTTTTCTTATACCATGCGCATCTCAAGGTGTTCTCGGCCGACCAGTAGCATTCATAAACAAACAGGGAGGTACCAGAAGCACAATTATTATGAAAGAGCTAACATCAATCATGAATTGGGCAGAAGGCAGCATTAATTCTCTCTCAGCTCTTTATGTAGCTGGCAAAAACAATATAGTGGCAGATTATCTCAGCCGTGACCAGATTCATCTAGGAGAATGGTCTTTGAACAAGAAGTTGTTTCAGCTACTGATACAAAGGTTTGACCTACCACCAATAGATTTAATGGCAGCAGATCAGAATGCATAGCTAATTCGTTTATATGCCTGCCACTATAATCTCAGTACAGAGCAGATAGATGCCTTAACAATATCCTGAAAATTTCATCTTGGATACATTTTCCCTCCATTTCCTATCATCCCAAGAACTCTGAAAAGCAGCAGAAGTGGATTCAACCCATCTGGCATTGGCAACCGTGGTCTGTCATAGCCTGGGAAATGTTTCTAGAACCACCGAGGCCTCTACCATTATGTCCAGATCTCCTGTACCAGGAACCAGCATTGTGCCTGAACCAGAGTGCACTTTTCTTGATGGGGTGGAAATTGAGTGGACAAATAATTGAAAATCTGCTACAAGCTAGGAAATAAAATTCTTCACTAATTTATTATTGGGAAAAAAATGTATCTGCTGGTGCACACAAAGCTCAATTATTCCAATACCACCAAGTATTTCACAAGCATTGGATTTTTTACAGGATGGTCTATGCAAGGGATTGGCTCTTAAGATTCTGAAAGTTCAAGTTTCAGCATTAGAGATTATTTTAGATACAAGATTAGCATTAGAAGGGATATATGTTTCTTCTAAGCAGTTAACAGAACTCAGCTATACAATAGGCCATTTGTAACACCATGGGATGTTAATCTCATACTGGACTCATCTGTAATACATTACTTTGAAAACTAAAACAAGATAGAAGGGGGACCAGGATAGTGCATTATCTTTTTATTTCAACTATTATGACGGGATTAAAAAAATGTACATAAAGGGCTAGATTTACTAAGCTGCGGGTTTGAAAAAGTGGGGATGTTGCCTATAGCAACCAATCAGATTCTAGCTTTCATTTATTTAGTACCTTCTACAAAATGATAGCTAGAATCTGATTGGTTGCTATAGGCAACATCCCCACTTTTTCAAACCAGCAGCTTAGTAAATCTAGCCCAAAGAGTTCAATAGCCTGGACACAGTTCAGTGACCGGTCATCCTTTCAGTTACTCCCGGAAGTGTAATCTTGATAGCTGTGTTTAAGACTCCCTCTCAGTAATCGACCAGCCCAGTTTCCACACACCACTTCTGGCTCCAACATGCCATTGGGCCTCTACAAGAAACTTCTCTCAAAAGGCTCACTCTTAACGCATTATTTCTGTTGACAGATATTTCTGCTGGAGGAATAGAAGAAATACATGGTGCAAGGAAGGAACCATTTCTGAATATATTTTACAGATACATTGATATTAGGGACAAATCCACATTTTTTGACCTAAAGTAGTGTCTGGTTTTCATATAAATCAAGAAATCGCATTACAAGCATTTTGCTCTCAAGCATACAAAGAAAAGGAGAAGTGTCTACAATCAAAACATGTGGTTAGCGCAAGATCATTGTCTTACTGTCTGGAATACAACTTAGGCATGCCCCACCAAAAGATACCCTTGCAAGATGGAGCCATAAGGCCATCACACCGGCATATAAGGGAAAGGTTTAGGGTGCCCTAGGTTATAGAAGCACATTCAAAGAGAACAGTGGCAACTTCTTGTGCTCGAACTGTGAAAGAATTGTCAAGTGAAGTTTGTTAAGCGGCAAGTTGGTCTAGAATCCAAACCTTTACAAAACATTGTATGCTGGACATAAAACCAGTATCTCAGCTCAGGTTGGAAGTAGAATCTTTCCGACTCAATAAATAATTTATTTTTTGCATTCAATATGGTGATACAGATTAATATACTATTACTGCCTGAGTACACCCCATTGGTCAAGACTGTCAGGGAGTCCAAAGTGGAAATAAACCTATTACCTGCTAATTTCTTTTGCTCAATGGTCTACATGGCAGCCCTATTATTCCCAAACTTATTAGTTATTATATTTTTCAGAAGCAGCTTGGGTAGTTACTCAAAGACAGCGAAGAAGAGGAGTCACACTATATAGCCTCCAGTGTTTTTTTTATCCTGGCTATGCTCAGTTGAGTAGGAAGTTAACCTATTGGTGAGGGCTGCCATGAAGTAATTTGAAAAGAAATTAAAAGGTAAACTTAATGGGCCTGATTCATTAAGGAAAGTAAAGCAAAAAAAAGAGCAAGTTTGCACCTTGGCAAAACCATGTTGTATTGGAGGGGGAGGTAAATTTAAAATGTGGGGACAGATTTATAGTTGGGGTAGGGCATGTCATAGATCAACTTTAAATTTCAGTGTACAAATAAAGCTATCAAGTATTTATGTGATATATGAAAAAACAGCCATTATTTAACTTATGTGCAAAATAATAAACTAATCTGCACCGCTTGCATTGTAACTTGGTTTGTCCAGGAGAAAACTTACTCAATTTGTTTGCCTTACTTTCCTTAATGAATCAGACCCAATTTGTTTATTTCAATTTAAAGAGTAAAATTGATCATGAAAATGTCCTTGACTAAATTACAGAAAGTGATGAAATACATAGAGTGATACTCGGGACGGCACATGCTTAGTTGGTTATAACAGAATGAGACTTGGGGCTAGATTTACTAAGCTGCGGGTTTGAAAAAGTGGGGATGTTGCCTATAGCAACCAATCAGATTCTAGCTGTCATTTTGTAGAATGTACTAAATAAATAAAAGCTAGAATCTGATTGGTTGCTATAGGCAACATCCCCACTTTTTCAAACCCGCAGATTAGTAAATCTAGCCCTTGGACTGAACTAGGAACTATAGTAAGGCCAGGAAACACTGTAGAGAAGCTGATAATTACCCTATTGGAATCAAGCAATCGTTAACGGGTGATAAACTATGTGAAATGCTGCTATAAGGTTATATTTATCTACATTTTTTAACCTCATTTTAGTGTTTGTTTTCAATACAGATCTTACACTATCCTGTGTCCCTTTTCTTTTTTCTTTTGTATGTTAATTGAAAAATCCTGTAAGTATTTTACAAAAGGAAAAAAAGTGTGGAATTTCTAGAAAAATTTGATAGAATAAGGATTTTGGTGAACGTCAAAACAATTTGTACAAATGAATCTGTTTAACTGGAAGAGACGTTACGTTACTGAAACATATCTATACATAGGAAACACCTTTGTGTCATGGTTCCTATTAGGGAAATTAATCATTACCATCTGTAATTACGGTCACATTGGAAAAGCTGCTGGAAAAAGTTTTTTTTTGGTTTTTTTTAACTCAAATAGTAATAATTGTATACTGATTATACAATACTGTTCAGTAACAGTAACAACAATTCACTAAAAAAAAAATTTGTACAACCATTCCTCAGCTATTGTTATCTAGTTGGTGAAGCCCATAAACTAAAATTGAAAACTGAAAGTATAAAAGTAAATAAAGTTAACATAACGGCAGAATTAGACAGCCATACAGCTCAGTGTATGGGACTAGTTGGCTTGTATTCTTATACAGCTCTGCATACAGGCTTATTTGCTACCCACCTAGGAGAAAACTCAGCATTTCTAGAGGGGGGGGGGGTTCCAATTGCTTGATTGTGGAGATGACATTAATAGCACTTAACAAAATATAGTTTGCCTCACAAAAAGCGAGTGTATGCAATTTTATATATATATATATATATATATATATATATATATATATATATATATATTAGAGATGTTCACTGACCCCCGTGTTCTGGTTTTGGAGCCCAATTGTTTTCTAAAATTCCTATTTTTTTTAGCTAAAATAACATATTTTTGCTTTTTTTCCCCCCCTACATTATTATTAACCTCAATAACACTAATTTCAAGTCATTTGCAGTCAATTTTGACCACCTCTCAGGTCACAATATAATTTTCATACACTTTCAAACAAAGACTGCAGATTTAGAAGACCAAGTCTGCCAGACCTATTATTTATATTACAGCAATGACAATTAGCAATGGGGCAATGGAGCTCTCCTCTTTGTATGTTACCTATATAACACAGTACAACGTGACTGCAGATTTAGAAGACCAAGCCTGCCAGACCTATTATTTCTATTTCAGCAATGACAACTAGCAATGGAGGTCTCCTGAATGTCATAGAGGGCGGTACTTATAGAATCCAATTTCCCATGATTAAGCTTTGGCGAAACGTACGTCGGGTAACGTGACGCGTGACGTCACAAGACCCGGAAGTAGGGAACAGGTCAGCGGTATTTCACCGCGGTCGTGTCTCACAAATAAGGGCAATATCTAAGTAATTACTAGATAATTTAATCGTTTGATAGGAGTCTATCTCAGGGTCTTTATCTTAGGGACATACAATGTATCTGTGGGTTGCTCAGACGATCCCAGTGGGAAGTTTAGAGAGCTCCATTTGAGGGCAGATATCACGGCTGTGAGACTCTGCATAGAGGGATTTCTCACTTGCTGATACTGTTATGCAGACACACTGGCTTCCAACACAATATCTAGTAATAACACAGATGGATATATAAACCTCTATACATATATTTTTTCTGTGCAACAAGGTTTACAACTGGTTTAATCATATTTTGGTTTGGATATTAAAATATACATATTGATGGGTGCTACTATTACACATATGATATCTTTGTGATAGGACCCTTTATCCACTACCTTTCCACTATAAATCTGCAAATAGACTATAAGAAATTTTTTCACTGGAATAAAGGTTATGTGCAACAATATATGATTATATCACGCAGATACTTATGATCACATTTTCATATAGGGTATCAATAAGAGTTGGGATTGTATGTGGGAATTAACTATAGCGACTAATATTGTGCATAAATATAAACCCTTCTCATACTCCCTCTCTCTCTAGCCTAATATTTTCCCCACAGAGGATACAATAATAACACATGAGAACGCTTCATATTTATCTATGACAGTATCCTAACTGATGTGGGATGTATAATGACCCTGTGATGGCTATAATGATAGCTAAACATACTATAAATACATACCCTGATGAGACCGAATACACCAATTAATAGTGGTCCTAAAAACCACTACTCAATTTGAGACTAGACCAACCCCTATGTAATCAGCTATATCCAGCTAAATATATGAATAGATAATTAATAGGGGCAATTGACCTTCCCTACGGGTCAATTTTATATATTCTCTTTCACTGCATTTCAATCTTTCTCACATCTATATTTTTAATTCGCCGATTGTTATGACATTTGGTCATTTGTCTAAATCTTTTTAACAAATAACTAATAAAGTTGATTTTATGTTCACAAATCCTATGGATAGGAGTGCCTCGCACACTACTTTGTTCAGTTGATATCTAATATCAACTGTATTCCTTCTAAACTCTAGAATCCAAAGCTCGCAAGATCTGACTATGTAACGATGACGGTTTGCCTCATTTTCAATTCGAGGGGTGCGCAAAAGTAAGTGTGTGTTCGTTTTTAGGAGAGCCGAGCCTGAGTATCTCTAATATATATATATATATATATATATATATATATATATATATATATATATATATATAAAATATATGAGATGATATGTATGTGATATCATTATATGTCTCATACATATATAATGTTTGAGATATATAATAAACAGATTCAAGCAGGTACTACTTTGGTAATAAAAAAGAAAACATATTTGATGGATGTAAAACACTAAAATCAGCTTGAACAACAATAACAGTGATGATGAGCATAAGGAATCCCTTAGATTGTACGCTCCTCTGAGCAGGGCCATCTCTCCTCCTGTTTCCACCACTTCTAACTCTGCTCTCCAGCTACTCATCCCTCCTCCTCGAGGGTCCTCCACCCCGCGTCCACTCTCGCTCCCTCCTCCCCCCTGGGGGGTCTCCCTGTCTTCCGCGTCCTCCTTCTTGGGCCCCGCCGTTTGCGGATCCTCCCTCCCCCTTCCCCGCCCTCTTTAGCTGTGCATTGAGCTTACCGAGTTACTGTGCTTACTGTTTACTGTACTGTGCTGTCTCCCATTGTATTGTATTTTGTTTGTCCCTGTATGGCGCTGCGGACACCTTGTGGCGCCTTATAAATAAAAATTAATAATAATAATAATAATAATAATAATAAAAGGAAAGTGTTATTCTTGAACACATTTAGTTTTGATTAAAGCCAACAGTCATTCTAGTTGCTATAAGTGTCTGGCTGCCATTTCTACAAAGTTTTATTCTTTATAATGGCTGTGATGTCAAAGAGAAACTAAAACCCTTTATGTGGGAATTCAATTGGCCAAGTTACTGACGAAAGTAACACGGCCTGCGCTCTATTACAATTAATATGGTAATTTTAACCTGGATTTCTGCTTGCAGCTCCCCAAGCTGCGAGCAGAAATCAGCGTTAAACATTACTGTACTATCAGTAATAATGCACACTATTATCATAGTAATGATAATAGTGCGCAGGTTATGTTACTTTCGGCAGTAACGTGGCCAATTGAATTCCCCCCTATGTATTGGACATAAAACAAAACAAAAGAAAAAGCTTAACTCATCAAACCTTAATGTATCACACATCCCATTTCACTTAAAAATATTTATTAATTAATATCCAATCTTAAAACAATCCACCTAATAATTAAATACAGTAGTTTAAAGAAAAAGAGAAGGAAGAACCCAACACTAACACACAATAATGGATTAGATAATTCCAAATGGAATGAGTGGAATTCCCCACTCTCATGTGAAAATGAATATTCATGAAAATTCTATATAGGTATAGATATAGATAGGCACTTCAAAATTATCCCTTTATTGTGGAAGGCCCAGATCAGCGTCAATTCAGCTGTTGCTTTCAATTATAAGCAGGGTTCCAAGTCCAACACATACCGTGTCAGGTGGTTTCTCACCCCATTCTTCTAATTACTGTATTTATTTATTTATTTTATAAATATTTTTAAGTGAAATGGAATGTGAAGTTTTGGTGAGTTGAGCTTTGCTTCTTTTTTCTTTCTGTTTTTTTGGTATTTACTTTTGGCAAATTATCACACAATAATTTACAGCTGAAGCAGCAGCTTCTCTTCCAAAACATATTTATAGAGATGTATGGGTGCTGTTTCTTCTTGCTGTGTCTTCTTCCTGCTTCTTCTTGCTGTGTTTTCTTATCTCTGCTTATTCTTGCTGTGACTTCTTCCTCCTTATTCTTGCTGTGTCTTCCTGCTTGTTCTTGCTGTGTCTTCTTCCTGTTTCTTCTTCCTGTGTCTTCTTTCTGCTTCTTCTTGCTGTGTCTTCTTCCTGCTTCTTCTTGCTGTGTCCTCTTCTTCTTGCTTCCTCTTGCTGTATCTTATTAACACTGATTTTTCTTGCTGTATCTTCTTATCACTGCTTCTTCTTGCTATATCTTCTTTCTGCTTCTTCTTGCTGTGTCTTCTTCTTGCTGTGTCTTCATTCTGCTTCTTCTTGCTGTGTCTTCTTCCTGCTTCTTCTTGCTCTGTCTTCTTCCTGTTTCCACTTGCTCTGTCTTCTTATCTCTGCTTCTTGTTTCTGTGTCTTCTTCCTGCTTTTTCTTGCTGTGTCTTCTTCGTTCTTCTTCTTGCTGTGTCTTCTTCCTGCTTCTTCTTGCTCTGTCTTCTTCCTGTTTCCTCTTGCTCTGTCTTCTTATCTCTGCTTATTCTTGCTGTGTTTTCTTCCTGCTTATTCTTGCTGTGTCTTCTTCTGCTTCTTCTTGCTGAGTCTTCTTCCTGCTTCTTCTTGCTGTGTCGTCTTATCTCTGCTTATTCTTGCGGTGTCTTCTTCCTGCTTCTTCTTGCTGTGTCTTCTTCTTGCTGTCTTCTTCCTGCTTCGTCTTGCTGTGTCTTCTTTCTGTTTCTTCTTGCTGTGTCTTCTTCCTGCTTTTTCTTGCTGTGTCTTCTTCCTGCTTCTTCTTGCTGTGTCTTCTTCCTGCTTATTCTTGCTGTGTTTTCTTCCTGCTTATTCTTGCTGTGTCTTCATCCTGCCTTTTCTTGCTGTGTCTTCTTCCTGCTTCTTCTTGCTGTGTCTTCTTCCTGCTTTTTCTTGCTGTGTCTTCTTCCTGCTTATTCTTGCTGTGTCTTCTTCCTGCCTTTTCTTGTTGTGTCTTCTTCCTTCTTCTTCTTGCTGTGTCTTCTTATCTCTGCTTCTTCTTGCTTTGTTTTCTTCCTGCTTCTTCTTGCTGTGTTTTATTCCTGCTTCTTCTTGTTCCTTCCTGCTTGTGTGCTGACTCCTCTCAGCTCTTCTATACTGACAATGTCCTGTAATCCTAGTTGCATGTCAGTGATGCTGCAGTGATCACGGAGTCAGGCACCTTCCACACTCTTGGCTCCTTTCCACTGCAGGCACCACTTGCTTCTTTTTCTGGGGGACTGGTCGTTTTGCATTTAACTGATGGGTGTTGCTCCCCCTTGGCCTTGCATCCTCTTTACGGCCCAGTGCCTACGCACTAGTTACAAAGCATGTCTAAGCACTAGCTATCTGTGTTATTTTGTCCAATCCCTTCATCAAATCCACATGTCCTTTTTATTGGCATTTAACTACTCTAAAACCTAATTTTATTATTAATAACTCAGGGACAATTTGGATGCTTTCTATTTATTTGTGTGATACCCAGTAGTGGAAGTGAAAATTTAGAAGTGGTGGTATGGAAAAGTGAATGGAATATGTTTTAGAATGATGGCAGTAGTAGAAGTGGCAGCATGACATACCACTGTATACCAGACCACTTCGACCACTGGGTACACCTTGTTATTAATCTGTTGCTTACCTTAATTTCACATATGAACCAGACATACAGTAGGGCTCATTGACTAACACATCATGTGGGCACAAAATTTTCAATGAAACATAGCAACTAGCTTTTATCAATGTAATGCAAGGTAGACAGTGAAATCAAGTATCTTTTGCTTTACTATTGTTAAGTTCAAAATTTGTACCTAAATTAGAGATGGCCGAACTTTGCCTATCCGAGCACTGACCCGAGCAGGCTCGGTACTCTCCCGGCAGTTTGAAATCGAAATCAAGGCAAAACGTCATTGTGACGTCGTCGGATCTCGGGGCTCGGTTCTCGCAATATTTGAAATGCATAAATACCCGCCTCCACAGCAATCCATCGTCATTTGACAGAGGGAGACAGCAGGGTCACAGGCTGTATTAGAGCAGGGACAGAGCAATTATTGTATACTTTATTCTTTCAATTATTATTGCAATTCTGATACCAATTCTATTAGCAATTGTTAGAGGAGGATAGAGGAGGGGTTTTTTTTTCAATATTTTGCACTACAAGTGCTTTGGGGTGTCCCATATTCCCCAGTGTGATACAATAATTTTTCTGGCTGTCAAAAGTCATATTTTGCAGCAGTATCTAATACAATATTTTACACTACAAGTGCTTTGGGGTGTCCCATATTCCCCAGTGTTAAACACTATTTTTTCTGGCTATCAGAAGTCATATTTAACAGCAGTATCGAATACAATATTTTGCTCTACAAGTGCTTTGGGGTGTCCGATATTCCCCAGTGTGAAACACTAATTTTTCTGACTGCCAAAAGTCATATTTAGCAGCAGTATCTAATACAATATTTTGCACTACACGTGCTTTGGGCTCATTAAAATGGATTCAAAGCAGTCCACATATGAGCAGAATCAGCAAGCAGGTGCTGGCACCAGTCCTGGTGGTAGTGTTCCCAGTATGTCATCTGGTAAAGCCTATGTAAAAGTACATAGTCTTTCTAAATCAGGGAAAAAAACACACACACACAAAAAAATAAGTATCAGTATAAGTATAAGTATAAGTGTAGGGTGCAATCTACCCTCAAATAGGAAAGGGACTTGGGGCATTTCTATATAACGTACAGTCTTGAAAGGCTGCTGTTCTGGCAATTTCTCAATAAGGGTGTCATACACAGACTGACCCCAAACTGGCTTTGTCCATTTCAATTAATATTGTACAGTCTTGAAACCTGAATTTTTTACTATTTTCTACAAGTGGAGGGGGGCCTATAGAGACAGAAACCAAACTGCCTTTGTCCATTTCTTTATATATTTAACTATAAGTGTAGGGTGTAATATACACCCAAAGATGGAGAGGAAGACAATCTGGTTTGTGTGTAGATTAATGACGGCCTACCAGGAATTAAACTGTTTTTTTTCATAATTTATTAGCTTTACAATTACATTACTTATCCAAGAAACAGGTGGAGCACTAAATTCGGTTATTTTATGCCCAATAAAATAGATTTTTAAACAAAATTGTAAAGCAAAACCAAACAAAACCAAAACCAAAACAAGCAAGGGTGGTTTTGCCAAAACCAAAACCCGAAGGTATGCCAGATCCAAAACCAAAACACGGGGGTTGGTGAGCATCTCTAACCTAAATGCAAAGTTAGTAAATAAACACATTTTCCAATTGAAATTCTGACTTTACATTTTCTCCTCTGGAAAGCTATGAGACCTCTTGAGAATGAAGGGAACGTCTCAAGGATTGCCCACTAATATCTTCATTTAGGTCACTTGAATATCATTGCTGTACAATTGCAATTATAGTTTTGCTCTGTTGCACTGAACTAGGATGTGTCTGCATCTTGCTAATCATACCCACAGACCTCCCTGATACCCCAATAGACAGGGTAGCACAGTCGCACAGTGGTTAGTATGTGCTTCCCGTATTTGTGCAGGTTTCTTCCAAGTGTTCCAGTTTGCTCTTATGGTCCATAAATATTCTGGCAGGTTAGTTGGCTGTTGACAGAATGGATCCTACTGTGTGTGTGTTGTGTGGTAGGGAATGAAGACTGTAATGTTAGGCACTGATATGAATTGTTCAATATTCTTTGGAAAGTGTTTAGCTGCATGGTAGTGCTATACAAATGAACAATAATAATAAAGTACACAGACCACATCTGTGCACATCCGCAATGCCACCAACTGACCATAGATGCCATGTTGGTAATCAAGAACAATATTATAGCAAAACACGACCAGCTTTTTCACTGTACTCAACTGGCAAAAAGACCCATGCACACTTTACTGTATGTTACCAACTGGTCATTAACATTATTACTGATAGTAATAATGTATTTGTAAAATGGTATTGATAGGGCGAACTAAACTTGCAGTTGTTAGTTGTGTGTTAGCTAAACAATGCAGTCTCACACTCACAAATATGTTAGATTGTACCTCATTAGCTCCATGTACAAACTCTAATGTGCGCATAGCATAGCTGGAGGTATGGAGCGTGTCTTTTGACATGTGTCATATCCAGCCATCTATATAAAACAACTTTGTTCCATCTGTACAATGCACTATCTGAAACATTTTCACATTTAATGTAAAAATCTCAAAACATAATATAGTCTATTATATTCTCAGCGTTGTTCTGGCCAGACTAGCACAAAATTAAGTCAATACGAAACACTCTCTGGCTGGCCAGCAGAGAAATTGAATTGAAGCGTTAGCAGAATTTTTCAGGCTCCATGGGACTAAATATCCTGCAAATGCTTAAAAATATTTACAATTGTCTCCTTACATTAACAACACGAATACAGGGATTTTATAGGATTTTAACCAAATCCTTTTTTTAAGGTAGCATTTGGATTCCAGACTTCAGTGTAATTACCAAACTGTCTCTGCTGTCATATTTGGTAGTTAGCATGACTGATTACCTGTGAATCTGAGTTCTAATGATGCATTTCCTCCAACCCTTTTCTATATTCGCATTTCTAGTGTATAAATAAAAACCTTGGAACATGCCAGAGAATAAATTAAACAATTTAGCTGTAAGCAATAGCATTGTTAATTTCAAGATAAAAAAAAATAAAAAATGACACCATCACACATACACCGACATTAGACATCGTAAATTACAAGTATCCATAGAGGCCAAACTCATTCCTGAGCTATTTAGCAGTTTATTTGTTACACACCACAGTCGCAGACCCGCTGCTGAACGTTTTTCCCCCTAATTCCAAATTCTCTCTATCAAGATTACAGGCTGGTGAAAGGGCTTTAGAACGGATACCTGGTTGCAAAACTGTGCATTTCTTCAACCGTCGTAATAAGGGTGTCCAATAAAAATACTATACTTCCTTCTCTGAAAGGTATTACTTAAGTGGGTATGACTGTATTTCATCAGGGAGACAGCTTGGTGAAAAATTGAAAGCAACAGCTCAATTTCCCTTCAAACACTTTAAACCTATGACATATCCTTGTTAATGTTTTCTTTTTATTTTTTAAACCACCTGCTCATTTTTTTTTTTCTTCCACTGACAGTATCCTAAGCAACCCACAATGGCAAAACTGTTCTGGTTCCCTTTTGGAACTCGGGAAGAAGAAAAAAAATGCTGCGCTGTCTTGCACACATCCTCTCCAGAGGCCTATTTCTCGGAGAGCAAAAAAAAATAATAGTGTTCTAGAAAAAAAAACTAAATCTCAAGGTCTGTGTGTCTATAAGATGTGCACAGCCAAAAACAGTGTTCTTGTTTTTTTTTTAACTTTTAAACAGTGAATTTTGTGATCCTACAGGGACAGATAACACTACCATTTCCACCAGGTCCAATCACTCTGGACAAGCTACAATCACACAACACGACATTAAATTACCTGCCCTTCCTGCATTTTCTCTCCCTCCGAAGATTTGTTCTGTATAATTGATGCCAGGATTTTGTAGGGCAGACAATGACGCTTTATCTGCAGGGATCTGGGGTAGATGTTTTGGAAAAGGAAATTATTAGACAATGTTTTTGCAGTGAGTGCCAGAACCCCGCACAATGCTATGTCACTCTATATCACTGTACTAAATAAATTTGCGGTGTACGGTTAAAGAAAAAATAGTAGTGGTAATTTCGTACAGGGGAAGACATGCCATGTGGAAAAATTATGATTTACATTGTGCTTCCGTTCTAATGTTCCTGCACTTAAAATGTTTATTGGTTTGGGGGAAATCTGATATGTTCATTTCACAGCCCCCTCTGCTCCACAAAATCCTGTCTTTGGCTCAGTATACTTTACATGGTAGGTGTATTTTTGTGTTTGAACAAGAATCTAACATTGTACTGAGAAACATAAAGAAATTTTATAGTCTATGGAATATCTGGTTCGAAAGTAATCATATATCTGAACTGTATTGAAAAAGACAAGACTGACTCGTCTGCGCTATTGTAGAGTGGTATGACAATGAATTGCAATTTTTTAGTAGCATTTACAAGTATGACTTGAAGTGTAACGCTGATCAAACATTCTTCCCAGCATTCATCTATATATTCTTCCTCCAAGGTTACATACTCAAAAGTATAAATCAAAATTGGGTACATCCATGATCTTTTCTGGGGGTTTACAAGGGGCTATTGGTCCCACGAAGGGGCCACACATTACGTTTATGGTGGAGAAGGATCAGGTCACATTAAGAGATCAGAGCACCAGTGTTAAGTGTTCATGCAGTAGGTCAAGGTCACACTACGGTTGACCAGTCAAGACATCTCCATCCATTTCTAGACTGCTTTGCTACATAGATTGCATAAATATACTGTGCTCACACTACATCATCAGAATTGTTTGAGAATATAAACCGCGGTCATGAGACTAAATTGAGGCTTGGATATAGATGCCAGGCCACAACTGGTTTATACGGACACAAAAGTAATATGTTAAACAGAAACGTAACTAACAGGTCAGATGGAAAGAAACCACATAAAGCTTTTCTTTATGAGGTTTCTGAGTTTGGAGCCGGAGACTGCTCCAAGGTGCAAAGCAACTCTCCTTTAATAAGAACATTTCCATACATAGAACACTGTGGGTTATATGTCAGTATAAAATAGTGGTGTCATGTACTTCTATGGATTTTTTTTACATTATCCTTAATAGTTTCACCAGTATATTTCGCAGCACTACATGCCTAGTATATGGTCCAACCCTTATCTCTGTGCCCATTGTCATTATACAGTAAGAGACCCTGGTAGCATTCCATATCACCACCCCCCAAGAATATGCAGGGACTGCCCACTTAATACTTCTCTCAGATTGGTGACTATGCTCCCGCATCTTGCCTTCTTGTAGAGCTCTGGGCACGTGGTTTACATTTAAACTCATCCGCTACAAACCTGAAAGTAAATTCTGACTGATATTTTGAGCGCTTTGCAGAGAAGTTGGACCATGGAGTGGTTTCTGGACTACCAGTGGGAGAAAAAAAACCACTGGACAGCATATACTTTCTTCATACTTGGATGACTCCTTGAAGACACAGAGATGGTGCCCTAAGGTGCCAGAATATAATAACAACAACACTGGTTAATGGCAGCCATGTGTTAAGAGTCCTGAAATTCTTTAATTGATTTGGGAAATATTTATTAATTTTATTAATATTTTTTTATATTAAACTGTGGAAATACTATGTGGTCACAAACTGCTTTAACAGTAATTACTTGATAAGATACCATACAAAGTTTTATATTCATAAAAAAAAAAAAAATGTTCAGATTTTTAATTGGGTGGGTTTTGGGATGCGGGCTGCATCTAGTCCTGTGGGGTAACACTGACCCTAAAATGTAATGTTTTTATGTTTTCATTAAAATTGAAAAGTTGGTGACAAGATAATGTTAGCTTTTTTTGGATGTTCAGTTGTCTAGCAAAAGATTCTGGGCCTGAGTCATTAAGGAGAGCAAGGCAAAAAAGATCTAAATTTGATCCTGGACAAACAATGTTACAATGCAAGGGGTGCAAATTAGTTTATTATTTTGCACATAAATAAAATACTGGCTTTTTGTCATCTAAAACACAAATAGTTGATAGCTTTATTTTTACACTGAAATTCAAAGTTGATCTAGGACATGCCCTACCCCAACTATAAATATGTCCGTACATTTTAAATTTACCTCCCCCTCCAATGCAACATGGTTTTGACTAGATGCAAAGTTACTCCTTGCTTTTTGCTTTGCTCTCCTTAATGACTCAGACCCTTTTTTTTCATGACTACCATGTAAACACTTTCACCTGCAATACTCAGCTAAATTACAACTTTTTAATTTAAATCACATAATATATCCTATATTACAATATACCAAAATTTTAATGATTGACGGTGACCATGTATTAGTAGTGAAGATACTGAAACACAATGATTCAGATCTATCAGTGTAGAAATTATTTAACAGCATTACTGAATCATACTAACACAAAAGTACAATAAAAAACAGTCAGTGAAATGGTCTAATTTTAATATAGAAACAAGCCCAAAAAGTCAGAAGATTAAATAGAAATAACATAAAAAGTCCAATTTGAGAAACAAACCACATTATTGCCTTTGAACAAGTTATGGAACTGTATCTAAATGCGCTTTATGAGAATAATAGATGTTTGATTGCAGTATATAGTGGAGAACCAGATGATTTAATTATTAGATAATAAAACAGCAAATGTCCCAATCCATGGAAAAGGACAATGGTAAGATTTCCTTTTTCTACCTGCACCTAAAGCATTAAACCCTACTTTGCTCATTCAGCTTGAAAGACTTTGTCCCCTGATGAAGTGTTCTCAAGATGAAATGCATCGAGATCTAACAGGTATTCCTCTGTCTCTTTTAGACCAAGTCGTAGACCTTTGCTCTTGTCCCCAGAGAAGGAAGGAACCTTTAATCAGGCCCTGATCTTATTCAGGAAAACATGAATTATCCAGAAACTCTCTCTCTCTCATAAAAATCATTGGTCTGTTTGTTTGTCTGTCCGGTTATGCATTCGGACACCCCTGCAAGAATTGGGATGAAACCAACACATGGTGGTCCAGTTGGATCCTGGCCAGGTTTTATGTGGGTTCGGGTCCCGGTCAGACCTCCTGTTGGTGTACGCTGGGTAGAACTTTGACCCAGGGAGCCTGCATTCGGACACCACTGCATTTTTTTACTTGCATTTGTGTCATTTTTGGGGCATATAGGTGCCACTCTGTTAATCCTGTTCGTACATTGTAAAAACCCTCATCAGCTCAGGCCCTGCATTCTATCAGTTCTGAGCTCTGCTGAGCACAGTCCCACTAAACCAGTCATGCTATCATTTGTACATTAAAACCAATCTCTAGCACCATTAAACTCGATCCTATGAATGCTCTGAGCTCCGTCAGTTAAACCTCACTAAACCCCTGAGCAGATATGAGCTCCGCTGAGCTCAGCCCAGGTAAACCCGAGAGTAGGAGATCCTGCTGGCAATAACTAGATTCCACTGCAAGGCTGCCTCTGACAGTGTATATTCAGTGCAGGTAATGCACAACATAAGCTTGTGAGAATCACTAAGGTGACTGGATCTCCCGCTGCCTGGCTGTAATTATTTAGTCACTGCATTCATTTAAGCAGTGGGAGATTTGTTTACTGTTATCAGTTTAGTGATTCTGTCGATCTTATACTGTGCTCACCTAGCTAAAGCAGCTCACCTTCAAAACATAACTGTCACATGACCTAATGGGGCAGGGACTGATGTGAGTGAGTTCTATGTACAGCGGAATTAGTGGCGCTATATAAATAAATGTTGATAATGAAAACTTGCTGTGGGGCCCAGTAATCCTAAACTCTGCTCTTGGTGAATCATTAACTGTAATAAACTGTTGCAATAAACTGTTGACTTTAATTTCTCACTTTAAAATTAGAGTATTTTTTGTGAGTATTTTCTTTTCCTCTTGTGTACTCTACTCTGGGCTGAGTAATGGTTTCCCTTATCATATCACTCATTCATAATGGATCTTACCGTTATATGAACCAGTAATTGGCAAGGAAATAATAGTAACATGGAAGTACCTGTATGCAGGAATATCTCATAGATGTAAGGACTGGAAACATATGTATCCCATATGGAAACAATTTAGACATACGCAGCTGATGTATTGCAGGTTAGATCTTATAATAATATATTGCATACATGAGAATTTTAGAAGATGAGATACTGATAGGGACAACTGATCTGTGAGACTCAAGAGAAATATAAATTGGGTATATATTGCCCCTCTAGTATTTAAGAACTAAAAATATTTTATGGAGTATTTTCCCCTAAAATATGTTATTAGAAAACATATTTATTACATTTATTATTATATTTTATTGGACTATTGATTTTAAATCTTAGGGTTGAGGTTGATCCAGACTTTGGGCTAGATTTACTAAGCTGCGGGTTTGAAAAAGTGGAGATGTTGCCTATAGCAAATAATCAGATTCTAGCTTTCATTTTGTAGAATGCACTAAATAAATGACAGCTAGAATCTGATTGGTTGCTATAGGCAACATCTCCACTTTTTCAAAACCGCAGCTTAGTAAATCTAGCCCTTTGTGTTTTTCGAGACTGTAGCTCATTATATTGTAAATCTGGTTTGGTCAATTCTGGTTTTATTCTATTTGAAATACAAAGCATTGTTTTTCCTTACATGAAACAAGTATTTAATAGCTTAGGAGAAGATTTGGTTGAACATACATACACCTACAACTACAGGTTCATACCCGATACAGAAGTGGATTCAGGTGTTGGCCACCAGACAATGTAGGTTAATTTGTAAATACTGAAACTCACCAGATAGAATGAGGACTAGGGTATGTTACTATGAATACCATTCTTTAGTAACTCAAATTACTTATACAAGTTAGGGCAACCTGACTTGTAGTTGTAATTGGCAACATTAGTTAGTCAAAGGTGGAAATGTATCAAAGGTCGGTTTTGTGAGCGGCTTGGAAACCACCACACATCGGATGCAGTTTTCAGCCTCAAACCACATGATTCACTGTCCTTTGGTTGGCAGATTCAAACATCATGTGATAAGTGGGACCTTGAAAATCCCCAAACCGACAGAAAAAAAGCTGATTGTGTAAACAGGATAGATAGCTCAAACTGCTTGCTATCTTACCATTCTGAACATAATAGGAGACACAATAGACATATTAATTATGATTAAAGGGGCAATATAAAGTTATAATTATCTTATAGGGCCAATATTAATTTATAATTATCTTATAGGGGGAAATAATATATTACTATATTAAGGAGGTAATTTAAACTTATCATTATATTAAGGGTGCAAAAGTAATATATTATATTAAGAGGGCAATACTATTTTTAGTGTTAACAGGGGCAATAATAACTTATTGTTGATGGTGCATCACATATTATGTAATAATGGGCGCACCATTTATACTGCACGCTGCACACTTGTAGCACTGCAAGTAGCAGCATGCACATATAGTGACCATTCTTGGCATCATAACACAAGAATGGTGTGAATAAAATCAAACCAGTCACATAACCAGTGAAATTAGTTGCAGCATTTCCAGAGATTGTGAGCCTGATTCATGTTTGGATGCAACCTGCATATTGCAGTTTAAAAAAAGAGCACAGAACTTAAGAGTAATTCCGACTATATTCAAACCCAAGCCGATCTCAAGATGCGTTTCCATTTGAATGTGATTGGCAGTGAGTAGTGAGTAAAATAAATAAAAACTCTTAACATTAGAATCGTTAATAAAAATATTTTTTTAAATATATGGATATAGATATATATATATATATATATATATATATATATATATATATTTATATATATAAAAATTTAACAAAAAAATGCATAAGTCAAGATGCTTTTAGTGCCTACTGTATATGCAATGCATTTATACAGTCAATCTTCACAGTATAAATATTTTCTTTGCTGTCTTGTGTCACATAAAAATGTAGACTATGCTGTGACAGTCATCAATATCAGTCGGCACTTACACGTGGCCTGTAGCTGGTGCAAAGCATAAGGCTAAAGAGATGTACCTTAGAGAAACCCAGGACTTGCATTGGACACATCGGCGTTGGCATGTCTTTGCACGCCCTTACTGTACATTGCTTATGTTCATCCGCCTCTCCCCTCCCATGTTCCATCCTTCAAGCCATAGGCAGTGATAAATGGCATTCATTGGCTTAACGTCCGTTTCTGAGCATCGCAGAACTATTTCATACCTGTTTGGGACTTACATCCGACTGTGAATCAGGCCCTGCATGTATATGTTGCGTGCAGAAACAATGTTAAAAGTAGCTTTTTTCTTTATAAAACAAAAAGTGTCCCCATTCTATATTTTCCAAATATATATATATATATTTTAAATAATTCCTTCTTTGCTTAAGTTATTTCAAAAGATCCATCTTCACAATTCCCACTATACCGCAAACTTTAATGAAGACCATTTGACAAAATGTTTCCTCATTCCAAATCCTGTGCACCTTCTCCTTTACTCCCTAATTCAACCTCAGTTCATTCTCTCCAGTACTTGTAGAAAATGTCTCTGCACTCATCTCATCATCTCACCCTAGAACCTCCCCCCTCGACCCTATTCCTTCCCAACTTCTCTGCTCCCACTCCCCCACTGCATCCCCGCCACCTGACCTCTTCAACCTTCTCTCTCCACTGGCACATTTCCATCCTCCTTTAAACACGCACTCATCTTAATAATCCTAAAGAATCCATCTCTCGACCTATCATCGCTCTCCAATTAACACTCTATTTCTCTCCTCCCCTTTGCTTTCAAACTACTTGTGTACCACTCTTTCTGCATTAGAGATTCTTCCCCCAGAATTCCGCTTAGACTACACTCATAAAAGTTCTCAAAGATCTAATTACAGATAAGACTAAGGGTCACATCGCCATACTCATCTTCTTGAAACACTCTGCTGCTTTCAACACTGTTAATCATTCTATTCTCCTGCACACCCTTCAATCCATTTCCGTTCTTGTCACAGATTTTTCCTGGTTCACTATCTACCTATCAAATCGCTTCTTTCATGTCTCTACCTCTGGCACAACCTCCAACCACTCCACTCCTACTATCCGTTGGGGCCCCATAAGGCTCTGTTATCTGCTCCCTTTTCTTATTTTTCGCATGATCTCGCCCGCAGTCTTCAAATCTTTAAATGCTCTCTTAAAACCCATCTCTTTATTGGGGTTACCCTACTCCCACCTACACAACCCACACTAATGCACCCTCAAAACTGTCCCAATCTCCACTCTGAGCCACACTACTCCCCTTGTTTCAGCTGTGCCTTCTACCAATTGTATTTTAAGTTCTCTCATCCTATCCTTTAATATATTTGTCCTGTTTTCCCCCGCTGTCCGGCTCTGCAGTGCACTTACAAAGAGCAAACATGATATATGGTTGGTTTTTAAATACTATAAATTGAGAAAAAAAGTGATTTGTGATATTATGTTAATGTCGAAAGCCATAAAATGCTAATGTAATTTACTTTATGTATCTAAAGTTAAAAATGTGCTTTATCCACATTTTTTTCAAGCTTTCTTTTCAAATACATAGTCTTTCTAAGTCGTGTATGCTGAACAGTTTTTCTTAAAACTTTTTTTCTGTAACAAAAAGGTCTTTATGGCCCATGACACGCAAATTATATGGTAGGGTGAGGATCATTTATCAAAATAGAACGGCAATGTTCTTTACAAGGCTAGCACTTCATAAACATGTATTTTGCCACTATCTAGGCTGAAAATCTGGCAGCCAATTTGTATAAAAGTTTCCAAAGACGCTAAAAGGGAACAACATCATTAAATGTACCCAATTACTGGCTGGTAAATGGAAAGATGGAGGTATAAAGTTACTGTGCACAGATCACACACAGAGTTTCAAGGAGGTTTCTGAAGACAATTACTGAGCAATTTTGTTCTGAAATTTCTGCAGTTATGACTCTTATTTTTATTGGGCTCTTCCTCTTGTTTATTTTCCCATCTCACTCTCTATTGTAACTTCATAAAACATATTAGTTGCTCATGGAGATTCCTGCAACTTGACCTAAATCAAAACCACTAATACAGCCCTGATCAGCTGGCAAATACCGCAATTGCATGCAAACCCAATTTTCATAAAACCGTCACAGTTTTTGGTAACATAAGGGGTGTGGTAGATTGGAAAGAGGCAGGGGCGGGCTGAACCGGGGGGCAGTCCCCCGGGCCGCTCTGTCTAACGGCCGGATGCCCCCCCGTGGATGCAATACTGGCCGAATACTACCGTCGGCCGCATCACTTGTCACGAGATGCGGCCATGTCAGGTCACAGGTGGCCGCATCGCGTGTCATGTGATGCGGCCGCCTGTGCACCCCCCGGGCTGCAGCCTGTCAGCCCGCACCTGGAAAGAGGTGTGGTCTCACTGAAAGGGGGTGTGATTTAGGTGGATTGGAGTGTGGCCTAATATGTCTTAATTGGACATCTCTATGTTTAGAGAGGCGGAACAGGGGAGATTGTGAAGGAGTTAAGCAAAGTAAGGGAGTGTTTTCTCCCTCTCCACTTTTTGAAACACAAGTAACTGATTGAAGAGGATACAAACTTGGAGAATAAAACAGACAGATACCTGACGAACTATACGCTGTTCTACTACGTCTAACCTTTCATCTGTGAAATATTGTCCAAGGCGTATATATCACCAACACTCGGCGTGTCTATGACCCCGACTTCGGCTTGTCTCTTGTTTGGAACTTCTGCATGTGACCTTGAACTTCAGCTTGTTTATTACCCCATTTGCATTCTAATTTGGTACCTCCCTCCTGACATCTTAGTAACACAGGTGGCAGATAGAGGACCGTTCCCGTTTCTGGCAGCAAAGTCCATACCACTTTGTGACGGTTCCTGGTGAAGACAGCACACCTCGAATTTGTCAGTGCCAATCCTGACTGATGAACAGGTGTACTATTCCCTCAGTTTTAACTGTGACAGTTTCATAAATCCAACATACACGGTAAAGCTGGAATGTTACAGATTCCCAGTGTGAAAACCACGGACAATAGTTGTAGATGCAAACAGAGTGTCTTTATTTAGAACACTGGTCACACAGGTTATAACCAAATGCAGTCAATGGCAATACTGCTATCATTATCACAACAGATAATGCTGGTAAAATATATTTGCAGACAGAAACTAAAGTACTTAATAATGATGGTAAGATATATTGCAGACAGTAACAAATCACTTGGTAATGCTAGTAACATAATGTATATTTGTAGACAGGAACAAAAGTACTGGATAATGCTAATTACCAGGATAAGCAGATGAGCTGGAGACCAGGCACAATAGGTGAAGTGCAGGCACCAGGAGACTGGATTACCAGGTGAGCCAGGAGGCACAAAGCACTGAATGATTCATGGGAGAATGAGGCAAAAGGAGGGTGAGGCAAGCCAGATTTCAGAAGCCAGAAGATCCACAATATACCAGGGAGTAAGCAGAAGCAAAGTCAAATGAAGCTGGTTTGCAGGTAACAAAACGAGGTGCAAAACATAGGAACAAAGCAGGAGTTAATTGCCAGGGAGAAAATCAGGATCCAAACAGGTGTATCACAGAAACCAGCAGCAGCAACGACAAACTAACTGGCACTGGCCTGTTGGAAAAGGCAGTCTTAAAAAGGCCAGCCATAGGTGATCACGATCCCGATCAGATGAGGGCCTAACCCCTCACAGGGAAGGAGAAACTGTGCAGGTATAACTACAGCATCTTTGTTAGCACAGAGGTTCTGCAGGCCTAATTCAAAATAAGGACAGAATCCTAACATGCAATTGCCTGACAACCATGTTAAAAGGCGAAAAAATTGTTTCATGATTATAAAACCTGGATATCTGGTGCTTAAAAACATGTAAAATGGTCCAATTAGTCATCTTTTATGCTGTTCCCTACATCAGGCTGGTTTTACGTTTGGAGAACACCCAAGGCTTATAATTCTGAATGCCTGGTTCCAACTGTGTAACATGGAGGTGGATCTGTGATGGTTTGGGTAGCAATATCTTGGTATCCTGCTGGTCCTATAATTATAATTACTCTTAAGTGACAAATTACTGCCATATAAATGGATAAATGGATATATTAGGCAACCTGGTGCATCCCATGGCCATGGGGTTGATGCAATCTTTCAAGATGACAATACTCCCATACACACTGCAGAATCACAAACCACAATCATAAGATTGAAATATCAAAACACCATATCTCAAGCAACTTGAAGATGTTATTCATGAAGATTGGTATAACAATCCACTAAATGCTAATCAGAACTTATTAGTCTATTCCAAGAAGGATTTAAGCTGTAATACAGACAAATGGTGGCACAGATCCAAATGTGTGTCTTTCATAAGTGTTTACATTTTTTTGTCCACCCAATGCATATTGATTTTCAGTACTTTGATGTAAGAGTGGACATGACTATTATTAGTGCTGAAACTGTTATTCCCGCTGTGCACTGAGCCTCAGAGAGAGCCTTCTCCCAGAATCCTCTGAGAATTGTTGTTGAAAACTGACTGCTGCTTTTCCTTCTCTTTCTGATTTTAGAATATTTATGATTATATTTCTAATTTATATATATTATTACTGCTCAGACATATCAGTTTGCATTATCTGGGAGAGGTGGCAAGTATGATATATAGTGTAGCATATTGTTGAATGTACAGAGACTAGTGCCGGATGTAGCAGGTTACCAGCCATTGGGTCTGATGCCATATGTATATATTGATAAAATTCTGACACCTCATTGATAAACATGTAATTTAAGTCTCATCCAGGACCTCACTGACAGCTGTTTTCTTTTAGGATGCCTATGCCTACAACTTAGTGCCACAAGCTGTTCATCTGTCCTGTAGCAAGTGGGCATATATATATATATATATATATATATATATATATATATATATATATATATATATATATCACCTGCTCTCATTCATTCAATGACTACAATCTGGTAGATTAATAAAAATGGTTAACTGAACATAAATTGAAGGAGGTTCCACCAGCATGAAATAGACTCAACTTTTTAAAATGTATATCTTAATTATATACATGTATTATGGTGTTTTGGAAACACAAGCCTGTTTTGATTCATTGTGTGCCTAAGTTTTTTGAACAGCTAATAAATTTTAACATACTACTTGCATGAACCCAGGAGACCCTGCAAGCTTCATGTAAATGTGTTAGTAATATCATCATCTTCCTGGCTATTAAACCACTTCCCCGAGAAGCTACATAGTGTTATCTAGCTTCCCCTTCCACACATTTGATTTCTTCCTTGCTGCCAAGAGGCCAAAATATAAAAATAAACTGTTTTGTCTCTGATCGCAGAAAGCACAGCTCCGATACTGATGAAGACACACCTTTGCCCCCAGTCAAGTAACAATATGATCATGTAAACAGAAGCAAGGGCATGGACATACACATTTTCCAAAGCACTTGGACTGAGATGAAGCTTTGAACATTGTATTACAGAGTCACAAAGGAATGGTAAAATGTTCGAAGGGTAACTTGCACACTTCCTTCATTTATTTAGAAGGCGGAATGCTATAAATAATGGATGTGGCATCTGCCATCAAACATGTTTTTCTAAAGTAACTTGTGTCAAGGTCACTGGAGGTTACAGTAAACCAAGGAGGTCCTGTCCTATGCTGAGAAATGACTTTGATGGCGTAATGTTTGTTGTGAATATTCTGTATTAGTTAAATTTATTGTATTTGTAATTCAGACAATGTAATGATTTCTTAGCATGATCTTTACGTTTGTCCTCTATTTATATTGGATTATTGCCCTCAAAGTTGATGATCTGTTAAAGTTGTAATTTTTCTACTGTTCTGTTCTGTTTTGCTCTATTAAATTGTCTGTTACTTCTTTTCTTGTTCTAGGCATAATGTATTCTTTTTATGATATATGTTTATACTGCTCTTCATTTCTTTAAATTACAAATGCACTTTTACAAATGAATGCTGTCCACTTTTAATGCAAGTGCGTTGAATTAGAGTTAAAATGTACATACAACAAAGCCACATATGGGCTTTTCACAGATGGAGTAGAGTTACCCAAAAGTCACAGATGAACCAAAGACACAGACATATATAGTTCCAAAAAAATTAAAGTAGTCAGCACAGCTTGTGAAAATGTACTTAGGTTGGAGGAAAAAGTATGTACACTTGTATGTACATATACTAAATTATACAAATGCTAAATTGCCAATCTAGCTCAAAATAGTTTAGAGCTTAAATGACATTTAAAAGGGAGATGAGGAACCACGGTAAAGGTTAGATGTTGCTTCTATGACAAAGCTAAAGCCCTGGGCAAAGACCAAGGCCTTCTTAAATAAATTAACCACATACAAAAAGCACACATAGTTAAAGGGATGCATGGAATGTTGAAAAAGGAAAAAGTATTAAAAAAAATCCTACATAAGCAGCCATCCAAGTCCCATTCCCAATGAACTAGGTTAGCTCACTGCCACATCTACCGGGTTAAATGCTCACTAGCTTTGCTGCTGTGGTAAGTCTTTAGATCAGAGGAGTCCAAGTTCCGTCCTTAAGGGATAGAAACTGGTCATGTGTCAGGATTTCTGTCTGTAGAAACAGGTGGGATAATTACTGACCCAATCAAATAGATAAACTCACCTGTGTATAACTATAGACATCCTGAAAACATTAACTGTTGGTAGCCCTTCAGGACTAAACTTGGATCTTCCACTGGTCCCTGTTACCCCAAGGAAGTCTTGAACTTGGCTTCTGATGCAGAGAAACAGAAAAAGTGGTAGTTCATGGAATAAGCAGGGCTGTGTTAAAACATTAGTAGTCCGAGGCCAAAGGTTACATTAGTGGACCCATAACAACTATATTAAGGTTGGGCTAATGCTATGTGCAGAGTTAAAATCTTAGTGTGTGTTCAGATTGAGTACTTGGGCTAATATTACCGCTGTGTAAAGGTCAACATAAATACTATTAGTATAATATTCATGTTAGTTTTCTCTTTTATTTCTTTAGTGTGACTCAGGAAATATTACGATCAGCTTTAGAAAAGTAGGAGGAGACTCACTTCTTTGGAATATGAGGTCTTGTCTCCCCAGGACTTCAGGAAACAGAGATAATGCACTTTTATTGTTGCCCCTATCCAGGCTGTATTATTCGAAAGTCTGTTGATAGTCTGTCCACAGCAAAGGCCACTTTTGCCACTTTCTTAAAATTTCTCTGTAAATATACTAATATCGCAGTGGTGTCCTAGATTTATGCTAGCCCTTTAAGTGTGGTGAGATACAGAGGGTCAATATTAGGATTATACTTGGTGAGCAAAACACTTATGTAAGATACAGCCACTTTACACCACATAATGGAGCATATAATAAAAAATTATATTTTATAAATGATATATGCCCTATGGCTTTTCTTGAGATAACACAGAGGGCCTGATTCATGTTCGGAAGCAACTTGGTGGTTGTGCGTTGAGTATAAGGGGCTTTTTTGTGCCAAGCCAAGAATTCATTGATTTACAACTGATGAAGAGGATGACATACCTGGATCTAGGTGTAACCCCTGGGGATGCTGCAGTTGGACTTGAGCACCCAGGGGCTAATAATCACAATTGCATCAGTAAGAAAAGAGATGCATATAGCTATTTACCAGTCAAGGAGAAGGAACTACATCTCCCAGAAACCTGTTATGAAGAGGGGGCGGAGCCTAAGAAGACTGAGAAACCAGAGGGCGGAGAGAGAGAGAGAGAGAGAGGAGCATCCTGGGAGAGACTGAGCTGTGTGACCAGTTCAGATAGGTGACCCTAGGCAGGAGGGCACTGGATGAGTGATCTGAGCAGAGAGAGCAGTCTGCAGAGATATCAAAACTCGGTGCAGTTCTGAACAGAACCTGCTGGAAGCCACAGTTTGAAGCTGTAGGAGGAGGTTTGCATGCATCTCTGAAGAAGGACATTTTACAAGTCAGCCATTTTGGAGATAATCAAGTTCAGACCTGTGACACACTGGTGCAGATAAGTTACTGGTTATTTTTATCTATCTGTTGTTGTTCAAGTGGGGTTTGGACTATATCTGGCCACAAGGGCTGAAGAGTTAGGGATAGATGGGTGGGCAGGTAAATATGCACCAAGTGTGTGTCTAATCAGCACTTGTGGAACTACAAGTCCCAGGATACAAATTAGAAAGGATTTTACAGTTGTTGCTAGAGGAGGGTCTGCATACTGTGACTGCTGTACCTCACTGCAAGTGATTTAAAGACCTCCAAAATCTGCAAACTGGACACATGATGTTTCCATGCCATGCTGCATACATACAGAAGGGCCCCAACTTGCAGTGCACTGCTCTATTTGTGTGGTGTGTTTGAATACTGCTGTGTGTGTTTGGCAGTACATTGTAGGGCTATAAGGGAAAATATATAAATTCACCCTGCAAGATATTCACAGTATCAGGAGCAAGTAAGATATCTGATATATTTTTTTCATGTGTATAAAGCTGTGACAGTTAATGGTTATATTGTTATATATTATATTATATTGTATGCTGTTATTGATTTATTGCGTGTTTTTGTGTTAACTTGGTGTGCATAGTAAGAAGTGGTGCGCCACTTTCATCCACACTTGTTTTATTACTGTATTGTATTGTTTGCACTATTATTTCAAATTATACCAAAGTATATTTTTCTATAAAATTACAAAGCTGCATTTAGGATTTCCATTTAAATAAATGTGCCTGGCTGGCTTTTGCAGCACACATTTTGTCACAGAGTGTTAATACTGGGCAGGGGGTTTCCCGAATCTTCCCCTGGTGTATCTTTTGAACACCCCCCAGAAGAGAAAGCAGAGATTCGGGTGGAGGCACTGAAAACCAAGTACCAAGGTGAGAAGCATCTGCGTGGTTCAATATATATATATACCCTCACAACGCTTAATACACAAGGGGGTGTTACAGTGGAGGCACTGCTGAGATACTGAAGACACACTCAGTGAAACCCATCAGCACAGACGTCATGGATAGTATAAGAGAAGAAGTGTTTCTGTGGTGTGAACAACAGACTGTGGCCCCAACTCGATGTTTAGGGATCTATGGTGACTCTCAGGGAGTGACAGATGAGGAAGTCCTGCATGTGCTCCACAGGATTTATGGGGTAGAACATCCTAAAATCCTTGGATGGAAAGGTAGAGATCAGCATAAGACCAGTCTGATCCTCTGTGAGACGCAAGCAGAATTGGATAAAGATTTTCTTCCCTCCCTCGTTTCTGGGCCACAAAAACAACAATGGCATATTGTGATACCGTTAAAGCCAAAACAGCTAGTCGCAGCACCTCTTAATGCTGAACTCCCAGATGGAGATATTAACCGACAAGTATTCCCTCAGGCCAGGGAAGAGAATTCTCAGTCACCCTCCAGTACTAGGAAAACTGATGAGGATCAAAGCGAACTGTTCCTCACTGCTGTACAGAAACTGGTAGACCAGTTAGGAAAGTCACAGCATGAGGGGGGCTACAGAAGGCTCCGGCTCTTCTCAGGAATAAAACCAGTCCCTACTGGGGAAGAAACTTACGAGGCATGGAAAGAGATGGCTTCCCAATACCTGGAGGAATGGCATTGCTCCGAACCCTATAAGAGACAGCGGATCGTTGAAAGTCTGCGAGGTCCCGCTGGAGAACTAATCCAAGCTGTACGGAGAAGTGACCCCCAAGCCACTGCACGACACTACTTAGCGACTCTAGATCAGGAATATGGAATGGCAGAGGATGCAACAGATCTGCTCTATCAGCTACGCCACACCTATCAGGAGTCAGGGGAGACATTGTCCAATTATATCTATCGGCTGGACAAGCTGATCCACCTTATTGTGTCAAAGAAAGGAATACCCCTAGCAGAAGTAGACGACAGGCGTATGCAACAGTTGTTACGGGGTGCTCTGTCCCATGACCCAGTAGCGATGAAGATAAGAAATGCTCAACTGGGACAACCATCACCTACTTTTCTTCAGTTGATACAAGATGTTAAACAAGAGGAAGCTATAGTTAAATCCCGAGAGAGGGTGACCAAGAAAGTCAAGGTCGTACAGTCAAAGCCCGAGGCTGACCTTCCCAGCACTGAGTTAATGAAGATTGTGGAGAAACAAGGTGAGCAGATTGCTCAGTTGTTGGAGATGCAGAAGCAGATTCAAGCACAGATGCTGAAATACCACACTACCGAGCAACTGCACCCGAACATCCACCCCCGGCAAGTTCTCGAAGCTAACACTACTCGGAAACAGAACAATTGTTTCACTTGTGGAGAAGTTGGGCATCTCGCTAGACAATGTCCTCAGAGGAAGGGAGGAAGGTGGTCACCCTCACCATCCCACCGGGATAGGAAGCTTTCGGAAAACTGAAAGGGAGGACCAGGAACCCCCACACTGGCCCTCTAAAGAAAGCTGACATTAACACTGTGGGGAACTCTCACCTGGAATGGGGTCTTTTGCCCAAAGGATTGCTGGGACCTTCTCCTCACGTGCCGGCATGTCTAAATGGGAGACCTTGTATGGCCTTGCTAGATAGTGGTTCACAGGTGTCCATTGTGTTCGAGAAGTGGTACCGAGATAATCTATCTGACTTGCCCATAAAGCCATTGTGTGGACTGACCATCTGGGGTCTGAGTGACAAGAATTATCCCTACCTTGGGTACATCACTGTACCTTTGAAGTTCCCACGGGAAGTAGCTGGAATAGAAGAAGAGGTGAACGTGCTTGCACTTGTCTGTCCTGAGGCCGAAGGAGAACCTCGAGATGTCTCAGTGATTATTGGAACTAACTCCCATTTGTTCGAGATACTGGCCAACTGGTGCCAAGAGGTGGGAGGAGCAAGTTATAGTAAAACACTTAAGATTCATCCTATGTGCCTTGCTGCTTATAAGAAGAAAGAGGAAAAAAAATCTCAGAAAGAAACCACATTACAAATAGGAAGTTTTGATCAATGCTTTAATGGTAGTGATGCTAGTCAAGAAGACCGACACTGGCTAGTTATGCAAATGCTACAAAGAGAGGCTGCCTTCTCTTCGGGGGACTGGGATTTAGGTCTAGCGACAGGAGTGGAGCACCACATAAGGCTAACGGACGACAGACCTTTCCGAGAACGGTCAAGACGCCTAGCCCCTGCTGATTTGGATGATATTCGGGAACATTTAAGGGAGATGCTAGAGAATGATGTGATTGAGAGATCTGAGAGTCCCTATGCTTCTCCTATTGTGGTGGCTAGAAAGAAGACGGGAAAAATACGGATGTGCGTGGACTACCGGACATTAAACAAGCGCACGATTCCTGATCAGTACACTGTCCCTAGGATAGACGAAGCCCTTGATTGTCTTCAGGGAAGCAAGTGGTTTTCTGTGCTAGATCTACGCAGCGGGTACTATCAGATATTGATGAGTCAGAAGGATGCTGAGAAAACCGCCTTTATCTGCCCGGTTGGATTCTTTCAGTTCAAAAGATTGCCACAAGGATTATCAGGGGCTCCAGCCACTTTCCAACGATGCATGGATGATGTTGTGGGTGACATGAATTTCAGGGAAGTGCTGGTATACTTGGATGATTTGATAGTATTTGGCCAAACATTGAATGAGCACAACGAAAGACTCCTCAAGGTATTGGATCGCTTAATAAAGAAAGGGTTGAAGTTGTCCCTTGACAAGTGTAGCTTCTGTAAAACCCAGGTCAAGTATGTGGGATATGTTGTGGATCGGGAAGGAATTTCTACAGATTCAGCGAAGATAGAAGCGGTGAAAGAATGGCCTCGACCAACAATACTGAAGGAATTAAGGTCTTTTTTGGGGTTCTGTGGCTATTACAGAAGGTTTGTCCCAAACTACAGTAAACTTGTCAAGCCTCTTACAGATCTAACTCGAGGTTATCCTGCTCCAAGAGGTTCCCATCGGAAAGAGAAACCATTGTTCCGGGTAAATGATGCGTTCGGGGAAAGGTGGAGTGAGGCTTGTGAACAAGCTTTTGAAGGATTGAAAACCTGCCTGATTCAAGCGCCTGTTCTGGCATATGCCGATCCAGAGTTACCATACATTCTGCATGTAGATGCCTCCTTTGAGGGACTTGGGGGAGTGCTATACCAAGTGCAAGAAGGAAGGTTAAGACCAGTCTATTACATCAGTCGAGGTCTCTCACCCAGTGAACGGAACTACCCGGTGCATAAGTTGGAGTTCCTGGCCCTTAAGTGGGCAGTTGTTGACAAACTTCACGACTACTTGTATGGAGTACCATTCGAAGTGCATACAGACAACAATCCCCTCACATATGTGCAGACCACAGCAAAGCTAGATGCAACTGGGCACAGATGGTTGGCGGCGCTGGCCATTTACAATTTCACAATAAAGTACAGGCCTGGGAGAAGAAATGTAGATGCCGATGCTTTGTCAAGATTACCGGGAAGGTTTGTGGAATCTCAGGAAGAAGAATGGATAGAGTTGCCAGCTCCAGAGGTGAAGGGGATGTGTCACGAGGGACGTGTGGTCGTGCCTCCAGTCAAAGAATGCTTAACAGCTCTAGGGGCAACGACAGATGCACTACCAAGACAATATTGCTGGCTGAGTCAAATGGAGCTCAGTGATCTTCAGAAGTTGAGTTCAAGCCAAGTCAAAGAAGATCAGCAGAATGACTCCTCTATAGCAGCAGTTAGGTGGTCTGTTAAACACAGACAAAGAATCCACCCGAGTAGTTTGAAAACGGAGGAAGCTATTTTGCTAAGCAGACAGAGAGAGTCATTGGTGGTGAAGCAGGGGCTACTGTATAGAGAAACCAGCCGCAAAGATGGCAGAGAGAGGAAACAGCTAGTATTGCCAAAGAAGCACCGTCCCATGGTTCTCCGTGCGTTGCATGATAAACACGGCCACCTGGGAATAGAGAAGACCATGAGTTTAATTTCAGATAGATTCTACTGGCCGAAAATGGAGATAGACATTGAGAGTTATTGTAAATCTTGTGGGACATGCATACTTCGAAAATCCCTCCCAGAAAAGGCTGCCCCCTTAAAGAATATATCCAGCAATGGGCCTTTAGAGTTAGTCTGTATTGACTTTCTATCAGTGGAACCGGATGAAAGCAACAAGTGTAACATTCTAGTGGTGACAGATCATTACACCCGTTATGCTCAAGCCTACCAGACAAAAGACCAGAGAGCTGTGACCGTGGCAAAAATCCTATGGGAAAAGTTCTTTGTCCACTATGGACTGCCTGCCCGCATTCATTCAGATCAGGGTCGGGATTTTGAGAGCAAGCTAATAAAAGAACTGTGCGAGGTCTGCGGGATAAAGAAGTCCAGGACTACTCCTTTCCATCCCCAAGGAGATCCGCAGCCGGAGAGATTTAATCGGACCCTTCTCAGCATGATGGGCACTTTGGACACTAAAAAAAAGGCACATTGGAGTAGGCACATCAGCCATTTGGTCCACGCCTACAATTGCACGAAAAACGAGTCCACGGGGTACTCCCCATATCTCTTAATGTTTGGAAGGGAGGCTAGATTACCAATCGATATCTGTTTTGGAATGGACACTGCTGATCCCCAAGAAAAGCCCCATTTGAAATATGTGGAGCAGCTGAAACAAGAACTAAAGGAGGCCTACAGACTAGCGGAAGCAGCTGCATCAAAAGCTGGACAACGAAACAAGGGTCGTTATGATCTACAGGTCAAGGAGCATATTCTGGAGCCAGGTGACAGGGTTTTACTTAGACACTTGGGCCTCCCGGGGAAACACAAGTTAGCCAATCGTTGGCGAAAGGATCCTCATGTTGTGGTTGCAAAATTGCCAGACATCCCAGCCTATCGAATTAGGCCCGAGGGGCTAACAGGCCCTATAAAGACATACCATCGACAACATTTGCTTCCCATCAGAGATGGTGTCCGGTTTTGGGAGGAGCCTGAAACAGATGAGCCAAACGTGTCCACACCCAGAAGATCACGGCGAATCAGAGAACCGACCACAGAAGAAGATGATGGAGATGATTGGGGGTATGATGCTCCAGGTAAATTGGGAGAAATAGATTGGAGACAAGATATCAGAAGGCTCACTAGGTCTACCGAGGGGGCCGCTGTAAGACCTCCACAAGTAGAAGAAAGGAGAACTATGCCTGCCATTTCAGATGAAAGTGTCAACCCAAGAGTAGCTGGACGGTTGGATTCTCAGTGTTCAGTAGAGGAAGGCTCTAACCAGGAAGTTGACATGGATGGGGACGTCGTTGATCCAGATGGAGGATGCACTGAACGCCCCAACAGGGTGTTGGGGGGAGAGGAAGGGAACCCACCAGTCCAGGGTCGGCCTAAAAGGACCCCTAGAGCCCCAATGATGTTGACTTATGATAGTCTAGGTCATATGACTGAGATTCCTAAGGTGATTCATCCTAGCTGGGTCTATCAGTGGCCATATCTGACTCCCATATCTGTTATGCCAGGGCATGTTGTGTATGGATGTGGAAGTGTATTTAGACAGGATGTCTTAACCCCTTTAAATTTGCAGGATGTGGGACAAGCCTCATCATTTGTTCATTGTGGACTTGCCCCACAGGGGGAGTGTGTAACCCCTGGGGATGCTGCAGTTGGACTTGAGCACCCAGGGGCTAATAATCACAATTGCATCAGTAAGAAAAGAGATGCATATAGCTATTTACCAGTCAAGGAGAAGGAACTACATCTCCCAGAAACCTGTTATGAAGAGGGGGCGGAGCCTAAGAAGACTGAGAAACCAGAGGGCGGAGAGAGAGAGAGAGAGAGAGGAGCATCCTGGGAGAGACTGAGCTGTGTGACCAGTTCAGATAGGTGACCCTAGGCAGGAGGGCACTGGATGAGTGATCTGAGCAGAGAGAGCAGTCTGCAGAGATATCAAAACTCGGTGCAGTTCTGAACAGAACCTGCTGGAAGCCACAGTTTGAAGCTGTAGGAGGAGGTTTGCATGCATCTCTGAAGAAGGACATTTTACAAGTCAGCCATTTTGGAGATAATCAAGTTCAGACCTGTGACACACTGGTGCAGATAAGTTACTGGTTATTTTTATCTATCTGTTGTTGTTCAAGTGGGGTTTGGACTATATCTGGCCACAAGGGCTGAAGAGTTAGGGATAGATGGGTGGGCAGGTAAATATGCACCAAGTGTGTGTCTAATCAGCACTTGTGGAACTACAAGTCCCAGGATACAAATTAGAAAGGATTTTACAGTTGTTGCTAGAGGAGGGTCTGCATACTGTGACTGCTGTACCTCACTGCAAGTGATTTAAAGACCTCCAAAATCTGCAAACTGGACACATGATGTTTCCATGCCATGCTGCATACATACAGAAGGGCCCCAACTTGCAGTGCACTGCTCTATTTGTGTGGTGTGTTTGAATACTGCTGTGTGTGTTTGGCAGTACATTGTAGGGCTATAAGGGAAAATATATAAATTCACCCTGCAAGATATTCACAGTATCAGGAGCAAGTAAGATATCTGATATATTTTTTTCATGTGTATAAAGCTGTGACAGTTAATGGTTATATTGTTATATATTATATTATATTGTATGCTGTTATTGATTTATTGCGTGTTTTTGTGTTAACTTGGTGTGCATAGTAAGAAGTGGTGCGCCACTTTCATCCACACTTGTTTTATTACTGTATTGTATTGTTTGCACTATTATTTCAAATTATACCAAAGTATATTTTTCTATAAAATTACAAAGCTGCATTTAGGATTTCCATTTAAATAAATGTGCCTGGCTGGCTTTTGCAGCACACATTTTGTCACAGAGTGTTAATACTGGGCAGGGGGTTTCCCGAATCTTCCCCTGGTGTATCTTTTGAACACCCCCCAGAAGAGAAAGCAGAGATTCGGGTGGAGGCACTGAAAACCAAGTACCAAGGTGAGAAGCATCTGCGTGGTTCAATATATATATATACCCTCACAACGCTTAATACACAAGGGGGTGTTACATAGGTAAGAAAGAAAGAGGGAGAATGAGGGATGTTTTGAAGTGTTTTTATTTCAAATACAATTATTTTTACACCTGTGTCCATCTTTTATTGACATTTTACCCTAGTACACTCCCAGCATATACAAAAGTGCCAGCATACTCTGGCAGCCATGGGTATGCTGGCGCTTGTAGTACCACAAGATACAAAATGCCCAAACACTTAATGGTAGCCTGGGAATGCTGAGACCTGTAGTGCACCAAGAAAAAAATGAATTTTTACATTTATTGTATTATTATTACCCAACGCCCCAGGGGTATGGGAAGAGCTGTATTGATTTTCAGCACAGGGTTGGCAATAACTAGGTGGTGGTAGGAACGGAAATTTTCAATGGGGGGCAAAAGGCCAAGGACTACTATAGGGCTGGGAGCCCCTTTTTTATGTGTTTGGAATCTCATTTTATGACAGTTGTAAAAGTGACTGTAGATATACAAAGACTCCCAATCCTATGTTCATTTTTGTTAGTGTTTCAGGGGTAGGGCAACCCCAGTTTCATTGTTTTTTTTTGCTATAAAAAAATGTATTTATACACTATTAAATAAATAGTATTATTAATATTAACTAGAGATGCTCACTGACCCCCGTGATTTGGTTTTGGTTTTGGATCTGGATTAGCGTCGTGTTTTGGTTTTGGTTTTGCTTTTGCCAAACCGCCCTTGCGTGTTTTGGTTTTGGTTTTGTTTGGTTTTGTTTTGCAATTTTGGTTAAAAATCAATGTTTTTGGGCATAAAATAACTAAATTTAGTGCTCCACCTGTTTCTTGGATAAGTAATGTAATTGTAAAGCTATATAATTATGAAAAAAAAGTTTAATTCCTGGTAGGCCGTCCTACACTTATACTTAAATATCTAAAGAAATGGACAAAGGCAATTTGGTTTCTGTCTCTCTAGGCCCCCCTCCACTTGTAGAAAATACTAAAAAATTCAGCCGTTATAGACTGTACAATATTAATTGAAATGGACAAAGCCAGTTTGCGGTCAGTCTATGTATGACACCCTATCCTTAATGAGAAATTGCCAAAACAGCAGCCTTTCAAGACGGTACGTGACATAGAAATGCCCCAATTCCCTTTCCTCTTTGGGGGTAGATTGCACCCTACAGTTAAATAGAAAGTTTTAAAAACATGTTATCATCATCATCTTCAGCTTCATCCTCACCCTCATCAGTGTGTACGTCATCCTCACAGACTATCCTGCCCTGCTCACAAGCTTACAATCTGTGGGACAATGGTTTGATACACAAGGGTAAGTGCTACATCAAATTGAATATTTGTCCAGCTAGAATGCAAAGGTTACAAAGTATTTAGTCGGCTGTATGCTTAGTCACACAACTATTTTGATCAGAGGGTTGTTGTCTTGTGTTAGCTGTGTAGAGGTTGGTAATAGGGTAACCTAGGGAGATTAAGAGGGTGGTAGAGGAATATTAAAAGCTTGTCTGAAGAGATAGGTTTTCAGAGAATGCTTGAAAGTTTGAAGCCTAGAGGAAAGTCTTGTGGTGCGAGGGAGTGAATTCCATAAAGTGGGTGCAGCCCGAAAAAAGTCCTGTAACAGAGAATGGGAGGAAGTAATGAATGTGGAAGAGAGACACAGATCTTGTGCAGAATGGAGATGTCTAGCTGGGAGATATTTTGAGACAAATGAGGAGATCTATGTCGGTGTAAATTTGTTGATGGCCTTGCATGTTAGTAGAGGAATTTTATATTGGATTCTTTGAGAAACAGGCAACCAATGTAAAGACTGACAGAGTGACTCAGCAGACGAAAAACAATTTGCAAGGAAAATCAATCTAGCCGCTGTGTGCAAAATAGATTGTAGGGGCTTGAAACTGATTTTGGGAAGACCAGTAAGGAGGGAATTACTCTAGTCGTTGCGGGAAATGATGAGTGCATGAATTAAAGTTTTTGCAGTATCTTGTGTGAGATATGTACGTATTCTGGAAATGTTTTTTAGATGTATGCAGCATTATAAAATAGAGTTGATGTGGAGAACAAAGGATAGTTGCGAGTCAAGGATTACACCTAGGCAGTGGGCTTGCTGGTTGGGATTTATGGTCATGTTGCCAACAGAAATAGAAATGTCAGGCAGTAAACTTCTATTATTGGGTGGGAATATTATTAATTCTGTTTTTGAAAGATTGAGCCTGAGTTTGGCGAGAGGACATCTAAGATGAAATGGCAGAAAGACAGTCAGTAACGCGAGACAACACAGATGGTGAGAGATCAGGAGAGGATAAATACATTTGTGTATTATCTGCATAGAGATGATACTGAAATCCAAAGGAGCTTATTAGTTTTCCAAGAGAAGTAGTGTAGATAGAGAACAGCAGAGAACCTAGGACTGAGCCTTGTGGTACTCCAACTGATAAAGGAAGCGGAGTGGGGGTTGTTCCAGAGAAATTAACACTGAAAGATCGATTAGATAGATAGGATGAGAGTCAGGATTGGACTGTGTCTTAAGACCTAGGGATTGTAGCGTCTGTATGAGGAGAGAGTGGTCAACAATGTCGAATGCAGCAGAGAGATCCAGGAGAATTAGAAGAGAGTAATCACCTTTAGTTTTAGCTGTGATCAAATCATTGAGAACCTTGGTCAGCGCAGTCTCTGTGGAGTGTTGAGAGTGAAAGCCTGATTGAAAAGGATCCAATATGTTGTGTGCAGAAAGAAAACGTGTGAGGCGAGTGTAGGCAATTCTCTCAAGAAGTTTGGAGGGGCATGGGAGCTGAGAGATGGGGTGGTAATTTGAGAGAGAGTTTGGGCCACAATTTTGTTTTTTTAGAATAGGAGTAATCACTGCGTGCTTGAATAGTGATGGAAAGATACCAGTAGAGAGAGATAGATTACAGATTTTAGTTAGAGGTGAAATGAGCACATGAGACAATTACCTACCAATTTGTGAGAGAATGGGATCAAGAGGACAGGAGGTAGAGTAGGAAGATAAGAAGAGAGTAGAAACTTCCTCTTCATTTGTAGGATCAAATGAAGAGAGGGTGTCAAAGGATGCTGGGAAGGAATTGAGCTGATTGCTACTCGAGGGAGATGGTACCATTTCAAGTCTGATCTTATCAATCTTGTCCTTGAAATAGGAGGCAGATCCTGGGCACTGATGGTAGTCATAGGATTTGGGGTGGGAGGATTGAGAAGAGATTTAAATGTGTTAAAAAGACCTTTGGAGTTAGAAGCCTGAGCATAGATGAGAGATTGGAAATACGCTAGTTTAGCAGTGTTCAGAGCATTTTGATAGGAGTGGTAGATAGTAGCATATGCGCTGAAATCATTAGAGGTACAAGATTTGTGCCAGTCACATTCTGCTTTACGAGAAAGTTTTTGTAGATTTTGTGTTACTTTAGTGTGCCACGGTTGACAACGAAATCTACGCGGAGTATGAAGAGTCGCTGGAGCCACTTGATCAAGGGCAGTTGCTGGGGTATGGTGAAAATGAGGAACTGCCATATCAGAGGAGGAGAATGTAGATTTTGGGGAGAGAAGGTGTTGGAAAAAGGTGGCAAACTGTTGAAAATCAATAGAGTTAATATCCCTGTGGGTATGAGGAGGCTTGGAAGAGTATGACAGCACAGCAGGGAGTTTAAAGAACTGGGAGTGAGCAAGTAACTAATAAGGTGAGGATCCGAGAGGGGGAAAGGAGTGTTAAGGAAATTAAAAACTGAGCATAGTCTAGAGCAGGGGTGTCCAACCTTTTATCTCCCCCGGGCCACATTGGAAGACAACGAGATGGTTTGGGCCGCACATAAAATACACTAACACTAACGATAGCTGATCATCCAAAAAACCATAGAAAACATAGTATATATATATATATATATATATATATATCACTTTTTTTTCAAATCCCCCTCTACTTACCTTTCAATCTCCCTGTTCAAATCCTCTCTAGTTATTATACTATAAACACTTTTTCTATTGTTTCCATGTAATATCAATAAAATGCAAATCCAAAGAGAATAATATATAATACCCCATTAGTATTACAAGTAGAAGTATGTGGCAGATTATTTATTAAATGTTTATGGACGGAACACTTAAAGTTTTTCAAGTAAACAAATCAATCAATCTGTATTAAATATATACTAAGACAATCTATATTAAAGAACATTTGGTAGTTATACTAGTTTATACTACTTTCACAAGTTTGGAACAGATGCCATGACTTCATCCTCATTTCATTCATTCCCATTCACTTTTGTGTAGAAGTTCATGCGGGGCAAAACACAGTCTTTGTCCAACCAACAGAAATCATGGGGTGGCAACTGTATCCACTGACCTCCCCGGTTCCTATACCCCTGTCCCTAGACAATCCAGCCCTGTTGTTAATAACAGAGTAGTGTAAGATTCTCTACTGCTAGAACCGCTTCACGCAATGTTCACCTTTAGCAGCCCCCTTTCTGAGGAACTTGTAGGTTCCAAAGTACTTAATTGCCCCAAGGACTTAGGTAGTAGCAGTTGTTGATCAAGCACTTGCCTGGTGTTGTGGACAGAACATGGTAGGAGGTAGTGAGCAATCAGGAAGTTAACAGCGTACCTCAGAGCCAGACAGGTAGAGGTTAATGCAGAGTGATAGACAGGCCTAGATCAAGAGCAGGAGAAATCAGCAGTTCCTTTAAAAAGCCAGAGGTCAGGGCAGGTAGAGATATGAGAGCAAATCCATTTAAAAAGCCGAGGTCAGAATTTAGGAGAAGATAGAGAATCCTTAGAACAATCCAGGTCAGAACTTTAACAGAAGAACTATCACATACTTTGTACTGGCAACAAGAAGTGATTTATAAAGCCAGCTAAACCAATCAGAGGTTGCTGATTGATTTGCTACATGGTTGCAGCAGTGATTGCACAGCTGGTGTTATACTGAGTGCTAAAGAGATGTTGGTTGCTATTTACATAGCAACTAGCTGAATCGGTGAGACCCCGGCTGAGTAGGTGGAAAGGAAGCTACTGGTTGTTAAGCAACCATCTACAGTTTAGTGGCAGACATCCTGCTGATACACAGCACTGTAGTGAGCACTTAGTAATAAGAGAAGGCTGGCAAGAGATCGGTATGCGGTTGTGACTACTATATAATGACACAAATAAGAGTCCCAGGTATAGATACCTAACCAAACAAAGAAGGAAACTGACACACAGAAATGATCCTATGTCTTAAGTTTTGTACTGACCAGCCTAGAGTTGGTAGAGTTTGGTATAATGGCAGAGGGACCACACACTGCAGGTTTCCCTGCTATAGTGCCACCAGCTCTGGCTGGCAAAGCCTAATGAAGGTATTAATACTATAAATTTAGGGGGACACCATTCTTGATTCCCCCAATTTTGCTGTTTTTTTTTAAATCATTTGTTTCCTTTTCTAACTTAGCACGGTCATCATCGGCATGGATCTTGCACCAAAGGAGAAACATCCGCAACAGATGCATCTCCTAGAGGCGTACCTGCGGCTACCTCCCCCTCAGCATATCACGTAAGGGCATGAACACGCTCTTACTTTGCCAGTTTCACCCACTACCTTCCCCGTTCTGCCTCTCTAAGCGTAGAGAGGTGAAAGAGGGAGATATGCTTCAGTCTGAGAGCAGTCTGAGACGTACCCTGGGCTATTGCGCATGCACAGTTTTAAAAAGCGCTTTTTGCACTTACTAATCAGATTTACATTCAACCCAACATAAGGCCCAATGCCCTTTCACTCATCACTATCAGTCAACATTTACACCTGCCCTGTACCTGGTGCAAATAATACGGCTGAAACCAATAACACTTATGAGAAACCCAAGATGTGAATTGGTTGCACCTGCCTTGGCACGCCATAAGTGTCATTTGCATTCTGGCATGAATATAATATGAACATATCATATAATTGTGTCAATTGGCATAACATCAATTTTTGAACTTGCGCAAAATCATTTCACACAAGATATGCTCCGAACATGAATCAGACCCAGAATGCTCAGATTATAATCAAAGTTATTGCTTGGTGATACCAAAGAAACTTGTTTTTATTTTTTATGGTGATTTAGTGGGAACAACATAATTCTGCAAAACAAGCATTGGAACAGCTTCTGTGTTATAGGGTTTAATTTTAAATGAAAAGAAAATGAACATCTGAAGGAGACTACAGTATGTAGAAAGTGTACACTTGGTAGGAGCTGTAGACTCTGTGTAATGGAACCTTAGATATCAGCTACTGTAACTGTGGGCCCTAGTAAGGTTATAGTCAATAGGGTATAATAAGGGAGGATGTAGCGTAGATGTAACCATAAATGTCTAAAGAAAGGCTTCCTTTGCAAACTGATTAATTCAGTATATTGGTCACATCAATATAATTAAGCATCAGCTCAGAGTTGATATTACCAATTTCTCAAAATTTGGTGGAATAGTTCCTATTTCTTGTCATAAATAAACGGGTATGCTCTTGCATTAAGGATTAATGATTGAGGTATGGGAAGATTGAGAGGTCCCTAATTTTTCTAAGTATTTTAATAGTGAATGATTGTAGGTATAACATTACCTAATATCGTTATCTTAGCACAAACAGACAAATTTGTTTCAAGTGAAATTTTGCTGCACCTCCCTGCTCATCTCTCATCCAGCAGACTTCTTATTATTTATAGATAGCATTGCCTGCAGTGAGAGAATAAGCTTGTATGTTCTTTTTGTACTTCACTGGATCATCTGCTCGACATCCACAGGTTTGATATTCACAGATCGAATGTGCTTTCCCATGAAGATGTTCTATAGCTATAATTTGTTTTCAAGTGCATGGCATCAACTTAAATGTTTAACTAATATCTTTGGTGTTGGTCCAAAAATGATTTTATGAATCATGCTTTATTGATTGTCTACCCCCCATCTCCCCAAAAAAGGAGAGGAATAATGTGTTAGGTTTATTATTCTAAAAAGCACTGTAAATAAGGAATGCATATATATATATATATATATATATATATATATATATATATATACTCTGTTAAATTTTATTAGCTACTAGCTGAAGTACTCAGCATAGCCCGGGTTCAAATATTAAGTTATCAATGAGTTGGATGTAACTGTCAACCTTTTAAAAATAATTAGCAGCTTAATAGCTCTTCCAACACACACCCATGAGGTTTCTGCCCAGTGTCTTTTTTGTTTTTACATTAAATGTCATCCAAATTCATCCAGTGGAAGGCCCAGCTCCCTAGGTCTAATTTCTGCCCAGCGTACACCAACATAAGGTCTGACCTGGACCTCAATTCCCTAGTATGTCTTCTGTGATTCAATGTTACCAGTACAGCAACAGGAGGTATGACTGAGACCCTAACCCCTCTCGCCCTAAAACCTGGCCAGAATCCAAATGGAATGGACCACCTTGTGTTGGTTTCATCCCAATCAGTGCAGGGGTATCTGAATGCATAACTGGACGGACAAACAAACAGACTGATGATTTTCATATATAAGATTGTGTGCAGTTCATTCTTGTATACTTGTTACAATATGTACCCAGTTTGGGATGAAGTAGTTACATTGGGCTGTGATTCTGCTTGATGTTTTCTTATACAACTGAAATTGAAATGTCACTGAACAATCACAATGCTGCCACCTGGAGTTTTTTTTTAGCCCTTATCAAACACTAGCATTATACTGTACAATGTAAACTATTGCAATCAACGTTCACATATATTTTCCTGGCAGGCTTTGAAACCACTTGTGCACGGAACATCTATAACAAATCAACATAGGACTATCTGGTGGATTTTTTTTATAGCTCTTTGAAAAATCTGCATATACTGCATTAATACTGTGTGCATGTATTTACTACTAACAATACTGTGAAGCGTGCTATGCCTTCTCAGATAAAAAGGCTGGTCACATCTATACACATTTGAAAAAAAAGTAAACATTTGTGGACTAATTTTGATTTTAGCATCAAATGTACAAAATTGATGGTATGTTGTTGCCTAGATACACTCTCTAGTAGAGTGCATCTAACATGTGCCTTTCCCTACAGCCTTTCAGTCCTACCCTCGGCACCCAGCAACACATCACAAACCTGACATTACCGGATTGTTTCTCATATTTTCTCATATTTTTTATATATAGAGAGGTCATGATTGTAGCATAAATGCTCTGGAAAAATAATTTATTTACAAATGTAAGGTCGTACCTTAAGGAAAGTGAGGAAAGAGACACTGCAAAAGATCAGAGGAATAAATATAACAAAAAACCATAATCCTCTAGCGTTAACCTAATTGTTAGATAGTAATAAGTGCTACTCACCCAATATAGATGATCAATATTAAAAATACATACTTTCAGAAATGAACATTAAAACATTTATACTTTTATATAAATATAAAAGATCTTGGAATGCACCTACTCCTGTACAATAATGAATCATAACAGGGCCACAAGTTCCAAAATTAAATCAGGGACCTGACTGGGTCCACTTCTGCAGTGCTTACTATTAAGAATTTTAAAGGAGTGACGTTACTATTCTTAAAATATAAGTCACTTCTCACAATATATGCTGTGTTATGACATTCTAATTGTTTTAATATGTATCAACTATGCAGTGACATATATTTTCTGTATTGTGTAGTGAGATGGCATTATCAATATTGGTTATTATTGTATAACCTGCTTAATTTAGGATAGGCAGAAATATGTTTTGAAAACATCCAATTCATGTTATGTTGTACCCGGGTGTATTGGTATCCTATATATTATTCTACATTTTATTGCATGTATCCTGTTTAAATAAAATATCTGTGACATGATATTCAAATGTTGGTGACTTTGTGCATGCAAGCAGTTGTATATGACAACCAGCGGTATGCAACCTATTACTTTCTAGCAGAAGTAGAACTACAAGTCCCCACATGCCTTGCCAGACAGGACTTTAGTTCCACCACAGCTGGGGAGCCACGGGCTGCTCAAACCTGATGACATCTAAAGTTATACTCATCATTTTTTAACCTGAGCTAAATTAGATAGACTTTCCATTGATACTACTTGACTTTTGTAATAAAGAACATATGGAAGAGGCCCATGATTTGAATGGAAAAGTCTGTGCATCCTGCCATTTCTACTCTTCCCTGTGGAGTGACAGATAGATGAAAACCTTTCTTTGTCCTTAGGTATTGTGTTTAGAGGAAACTAATACTAGAGGGGTGATAGTGAAGGATAATCCATCATGTTCTCCTGATATGATACATTTGAGTGCTTCCACTGTCTCTGGTCTCACATTAAAGTTAAATCCTGCTGTTTACACTGACATGTCATCTTTAGCTGGTTTTCTGAGTCTGTCCATGATTCTGGCATCAGCTCCTTCTGAATTTTAGTCACAGTACACATAAGTTTAGCTACATGGTGCTATAAAGCGTATGAAGTGACTTAAAGTATACTAAGTAAACAAACAGTAACAGAACATGCCCACATACAAATTTACAATATGAATATAGTCTATACTCCAAAGTCACTGGTAGAAATCCATTGATGCTGGAAAGTGTCTAATGCATCACTATATAAAATAAAGTTCATAGAGCCAACTTATTTTTTTCTGCATTTACAATGTGGCAATATATAAAATAAGAACCCATAGGGCTTGATTTAAAAAAAATACCCTTATGCTAAATGTAATTTATTTTCATTTTATTAACTAATTTATCTATCTATGTATACCGGTTCCAGACACGATCGACACATGTAGATGCGCGGGGCACAGAGACCTAGGGGGCGCCCTGCCTGATGCACATATATTCAGTGCATAGGGCAGCCATCAGCACTCACTGGCAGCTCAAGGCACAGTCTGTCCTGGTGGTCAGACACTGCCTCACTCTCCCTCCTGCATTTGCAAGTGCTGTGCGCTCGAGTAACCTGTTCCCTCCTTTTCACTGACTGTTGGGCGTGATGTCATCATTATGTCCCTACAGTGTCAGTGAGGAGCCGCAACACAAGAAAAGACAGAAGTTACAAAGATGGAAGAGAAGAAGACAGAAGAAAAGAAGGTCTTAGGAAGGGGCCCATTGTGATGAAGGGGCACAGTGTAATGAAGGGAGAACAACTGATGAAGGGGCACAGGTTGATTAAGGGGGGACAGTGTGATGAAGGGGGAGCAGTGTGATGTAGAGGGGAACAGTGTGATGAAGGAGGGAAGTGTGATGAATGGGAACAGTGTAATGAATGGGAACAGTGTAATGAAGGTTGAATAGTGTGATAGAGGGGAACAATGTGATGAAGCGGCACAATGTGAGGGTTCTCTGGTTTGACTAAAACTATGTAGAGGCAGAGAAGTGAGAAGAGTCTGAGGGCTAGATTTACTAAGCTGCGGGTTTGAAAAAGAGGGGATGTTGCCTATAGCAACCAATCAGATTCTAGCTTTCATTTCTTTAGCGCCTTCTACAAAATGACAGCTAGAATCTGATTGGTTGCTATAGGCAACATCCCCACTTTTTCAAACCCGCAGCTTAGTAAATCTAGCCCTGAGTGTCATTTTTTTTTATGCCAAGTGAAACTACTGCCTAAGTAACTAAATTAACTGTGCCTGTGAGTAAAGCTGGAAGATGTAAATCTACCTTGTATGTTTTCATCAAATGAGCCAGGTGCCCATTTATTTTAATGGTGGTATTTTTGCACCACTAGACATGCTGTAACTGCATTTTACAAACGTTTCTGTTATTAAACTTTCATGCACAAGGATAGCCACTAGCTGTTTACTCATATGACCCTTAGGTGAGACTGAGATACAGCCAGTGGTTGACCAAGGATACTGGAAATGTAGGTGTAATAGAGGAATACACCAGCCCATTGATCAAGCAATGAATACAAAAAAGTATGAAAATAAAAACTGAAGAAAATTAAAGATAATTAGATAAAATAACAATACTATAGGAAAGGGTTAATCAATTTCAGTGCTTGTACATCTCAGTAACCCTTACTGAGCATAAACTATTCACTTAATAATCAAGGACTGGAAGCTCAGAAGGAAACCACTGAGAAGACAATCAGTTTCAAATACTTATTATCATTGTAGTCTACTAAACAAAAATCCTGAACAATGATTCCAAGCACAATGTCTAATTGTTTCATACAAAATGTGAACTGTTATCAGTATATTTTAGCCTTGTGATTCCCTCCTCCCAGATCTTGCCCTCTATTATTATAAAGCTTTTACACACGGTTAAATGAGGGTCAGTGTGTGCACTAACTTTGTTATACTAAAATGTGCGTCTATTATATACTTTTTCTGTTCGTTTCTCCAAACTTCACAAATCACAGTTGTACCAGAAACCATATCAATTTGATGAATTGTCATTGCCCACACTTAGCAAGGAACTTCCTACTAATCAGATTAGTCAGTGCAAATTATGTCGTCTTGCCCTGGAAAAACTAGGCATACCAATGCAAATCGAGGTATGTGACTTCACTAAGTAGGATTATGCACTGCAACCCTGCAGTTTTTAATAAATGACCTCTTAAGTCAACATATCTCAAGAAGATTCTGCTGAAAAATGTAAAAAATATGACAAAACATTTATTTGCAGTTAATGTGTTATGAATCAAGTTTCTACTTTGTTCTAAACCAATAGAATGTTATGGCTATCATGGTACAGTAAACCTTATACATAGCACCCTTATTGATCTGGTCAGTCTTGCACCGACGTGCAGGGTAAAATTAAGGGCTATTGTTGATTCATTTCCATATTTTTGAGGGAGAAATTACTGCACTTTTTGGTTACAATTCCACCTGCAGCACTGAACATACTTTCAGACATCATACACTAGAACATGGGCAGGAAAGCATTTCAGTGGCGAATTTTGGTAATTCTTTTCACTGGTCTTCTGCCAATGTTCCAAGACATCATAATTCAGATAAGTTTTCACCAATTTCTGTCCTCTTTTTTTCTTTAAAAAAACAAACATTTGACTCCCTTGCAGATATGGTAAAAAGTGTCCACTTTCCTCTTAACATAAATTTCCTGTGACTTTAGAATGTAAGCTCTTAGGAGCAGGGCCCTCTTTCCTTGTGTGCTCCTTCTACTATTCCATCACCCTCTGTACCTCTCGGCCTGCATCACTAGCCCTGTTTTCCCTGTTTTCTTAAGCTTCGGCCTACTTCTCGCTGATTTCTTCACTATCTGTCCCAAAAATAATCTGATTTGCTTTACCCTGTTACCTGTGTTTGTATATATTTTTGTTCTTTCTGTATCATGTTGTGTCTTGGTTTTCTGTTTTCTGTATATGTAATATACGGCACTGCGTACCCTTTGTGGTGCCTTATAAGTTAAAGATAATAATAATAATAATAATAATAATTACTACACCAAGATAGGTTAGTGTACTAAAGACACATTCAGAAAAAAGACTTTACACACCTGTTACGATCACAATGTATTGCTTGTATTTGATACTTATATACTTAAATCCTTATTACGTATATTTAATAAGCATACTTAGATAATGACAAGTACAGAAAAGGATTGTGTATTGTGGCAGTCAGTGTGTTGTAGCGAGGGTGTAAAATGTGTAAGAAAAAAAAGTCAAAGATAAATCAGGCAGGTAATGTTGTAGTACTGTATAGAAAGTTACTTGGCAAATGCAGTGTGCACAGGAGTGTACAGTATTCTGAGCTACTAATAGTTATAGAGAGCATCCACAGATGTTTTCTCTAACAAGATCTAGGAAGAACGAGAGCTGTAATCTCGTTTTATAAGACTATAAACATGTGACATTTGTTTATGTGTGCTGCTTGGCTTCTCTATATGTACTGTGATTGACCGAATTATCCAGTGTTCATTTTCTCTTAAGCAAATTTTTAGTGGACAGGGCCTGACTTACAAATCTCTGACATACCACAGAATCAGCCAGTGGCGGATCCAGGGGGGGGCGATCGCCCCCCTTGGCAGACACTTGCTGCCGACGGCTGCACAGTATGTGCAGGTCCGTCCAGCCGTGACAGGCAGGGACAGTGTGCTGCCCGGCTGCTCTGACTGTGTTTAAAACACAATCAGAGCAGCCGGGCAGCACACTGTCCCTGTCCCGGCAGCCTAAGATGTTAGAAAGGGGTGGGGCCTAAATCCCCCCCCCCCCAATCGCCCCGGGTACAGCATTTTTCTAGATCCCCCCCTGGAATCAGCCAAATTGATTTGTCCATCTGTGTGTGCTCATTTTAATGATTGAGGGTGCAGGAGGCAATTAATAGCACATAGGGTCTGATGCAGAATGGGACATATGCCAGTTTGCGTAGCATACCCTGCATGAAATTGCTCTATGCATGCCCAGAAAGTGGATGCACGCATGTGTGACTTTGCAGACTTTCTGAACTAAGAGAACCAGGATGAAGGAGGGAATGGCCATTCTAACGGTATAGTAAAAGAGTGTTTATGAAATGCAGCTCATGCAGACCTGCAGCAACATGCTTATATGCCTGTAAGGAGGTGTATCTTGTGTACCTGCTGATTATTACTTGTCATAAAACAGGCACACATGTTTCTGATATGGGAGCTGGTACACCTCAAGATAGGTAAGGCTTTGCATATGGGCAGAAGTGTGTTATATTTCTGTATTCTTTTTTTAGAATCATTTACTCCCATTTTGCAACCAACTATGTATCAGCTCCATACTCTCCAACAGTCCCATTATCATGAGGCTGTCAAAGACTTTCACAGAAAGAAGCAGCCTAGTGATTTGGGGCATAGCATGCAATTTTGGAAAAATTATTAAGTGGAATATGATGTGGATGTTTGGACACTAAGACTATGGTATTTTCAATAATTTTGAGAGGTATGTTAATGGATACAAATATTTTGTTGTACGGATGCTGAAGAGTAATAAGTAGGCAAAATATAACAGTCACATCTTAACTAACAGTACAGGGAAGTGAGAGTTGGGATTAGTCTTCATGATATTTAGGACCATTAACGTACCAGAAAAAAATGTGAATATGTGCTGCCTTTGTTTTTGCAACACGCCTTTTTGTCTTCTAAGTGCAAGGTACAGCCCCACTTTCCAGTCCTTAGAACTGTCCCTCTAAAAAGGGATCCACCTGTAAATGTACATGGTAGAAAGAGTAAAAACATCAAAGTCCAGCCTACTATTAGAACTACCCTATCATTCATTTACATGGTTAAATATTTCTCTTAAAGTACTGCTTTGTTTAGCTTCAATCATGTCTTTAAATTAATCATGATAGTCAGGGGACATTGGGTCTGTCTTAATTACATGTCACTTTGGTGTACCTGAAAGTTTTCATTGCATTGTTCTTTAAAAGTACAACATGAAAGTGCAAAATGCACCCTATTAAAAGTATAAGACTAGGCCCAATATCTGCCACCTCTAAATATGTCAAATAATTAAGTTCCTTTGTAGAGAGAAACATTATGTACTGCTTCACAGGGTATGCTCCGTAAATGTGCCCTATCTACACCTTTATCTAAATCGGTGAATTTACGCAATAGTTAATAACCTCTCTCTAAAACATGGGAGGAGGGGGAATTAAAAGGGAGTAAAACAGCCCAAGCTGAAACTGAATAAAAGTTGGCGCAGCAAACAGGATCAGAATCCTTTAAAGAGAAAAGGAGGGAAGGCAATGGCATGCTGGTGAAAATGACATTGGAGAAAAGAGGACACAAGGGATGAGGGCCCTGCTCATGAGAGTTTACAATCTAAAGATAGGGGCAGATGAACAGGGTTGAAACAGAGAAGGTGAGACAAGTGGGGCAGGGGTGAGTTAGGAGGAGAGCTGGATATAAAAGCTCTCCTGAAGCCCTCCTGAGAGGTAGAGCGCCTGATTGGGAGACTAAGTGTTTTACAGAGGAGGGGAGAAGCACAGGAGAAGTCTTGGAGGTGAGAGTGTGAGGAGGCAATGAGTGAGGAGGAGTGGCTGCGGTCATTGGCAGAATGAAGAGGGTGGATGGGAGTGTGGAGGGAGATGAGGTTGGAGATGTAAGGGGACAGGAATGGGTTAAGGCATTACAGGTGAGGGTAGGAAGTTTGAATTGGACTGTAGCAGAGAGGAAGCCAGTGAGGAGATTGACAGAGAGGGGGGCCAGATGTAGAGCGGTGGGAAAAAAAAATTAGATAGGCAGCAGCAGCATTGAGGATGGATTGGAGTGGGGGAGGGGGGAGATCAGTGAGAAGGAGGTTTAATAGTCCACATGAGAGATGACAAGCAAGAATTGAGACTAGGCCCCTAGACTTAGTAAGAGCCCAAAAGGGAAGTCCTGGTATCTAGAGGTTCCAGATTACACAGGCAATAGAGAGAGAAAGAGATTGAGAGAGAGAGAGAGAGAGAGAGAGAGAGAGAGAGAGAGAGAGAGAGAGGATACAACTCTATCTTTTTTGCAGAGCCAGAAACAACTGTAATCAATAACAACTATATCAGATAAATGTTTTAAAATAACACCCAACCCACAAAGGCACCCTAATGTTTTTTACCACTCAATTGCAATATTCAATATAGTCTAGCTTTTAACTAGGCAAAGCTGTATTAATGAACTCTGGCCAAATCAGTAATGTAACACTGGTCCTGAGGAAGTTTCTAAAGAGATCCAAGGAGAGTACACCTGTACAGAGGGAATACTTTGTTACAAACTGAAGATTGAATGGGACCACTTGCTGGTATTATAGCAACTGAACGAGGAGGTGTGGAGTCTAACACACTCTTGGTGTTCACCAGAGACCCCTGCAAGGGAGTATGGACTTGGCTGCAAGGGGTATGCAGGTCACAGTTCTCTGAGGTGGTCACCAAGGAAATGGTAGGTAAAATTAGAGAAGTCAAGCAATCCGGGTCAGAAACAGCCAGGCAGCGTGGTACAAAGGGATGTCCAGGGAATGGTCAGGGTAAGCCAGGAGTCAGAACCAGAGAGATCCAAATGAGTCCAAATCACAATTCCAGGGGAAAGTCAAGATACAAGATGGGTCTAAAGCCAAAAGTACACTGGAGAAAGGAAACAGGATACAGGTGAGTGGTACAGGAAGGGAGAACATTGGAGCTAGGTTTGACCTAATAATCTGGTATCCTAGTGGTGCCAGAGCCTTCTATTCATAGGGTAGAGAGAGGCTTGAATGGCCAGGGGTGAACTCAGTCGGTCAGTACGTCACTGTCTGCCGACCTGGAAAGCAAGAAGCATCTCATTGCCTAGCAACTCAACACCTGCTACGCAAGTGCTGCTATGTTACGGCTGAAAAGCAGAGAAGCGCCCCGTTACTAAATAACAGAACACGCCCGTCAAGAGGAGGCAGGCGGCCATCACCAGCACACAGGGGAAGTGCGGGAATGGCCCTTAACAGTATTCCCCCTTTCTCCCTGTTGCAAAGGAATTAGAAGCATCTTTCTTTAGAAAACTGGCCAAAAAAGGCGAGGTGCATAAAGTTCCTTCTTACTGCCCCATGATCTTTCTTCTGTGCTGCAGCCTTTCCAGTAAACCAGAAACTGGGTCTTGTCCCGGAGAGTTTAAGATTTCAGAATACGTTTCACCTCAAACTCATCACCCATTCCAGTTTTGAAACGAGAAGGGGTGATATATCTCTTGTAAAATTCATTGAGTACAAGTGGTTTTAATAAGGAGATGTGGAAGGAATTATGAATTTTAAGAGAGGGAGGCAATTGGAGCTTGTAGAAACTGAGTTAAAAACATGGGAAATGTGGTCCAAATTTCATTGAAGGAACTTGGAGTCTCAGGTTATAAGTAGACAACCACACCTTGTCTCCAGCATGGAGTACAGGGAGATTTTTACAGTTACGGTCAGCATAGTTTTTGTACCGTGTCGAAGTTTCCAGGAATCTGGTTCGAATTTGGAGCTTGACTCCTGGAAAACAGTTTCCTACATGCTCCAAGATTTGCCTTTAAACACATTGCTGTTTTAAATTTAGCTGTCAAACTTTCCGAATATCGGCGAGTTGCAAAAAGCGCTGTTTAATACATTTACCCCAAAGTCTTGATTGACCCGCTCGGTCTGTCCGTTAGTCTAATGATGGTACCCAGAAGAGAACATTAGATCAATCCCAAGATTTTTACAAAGGCACCTCTAAAACCTAGAAACAAATTGTACCCCCCCCTTCCCCTCCGATCGGATATAATCTTGCGGGAACACATTGGTGAAAGATATTTCTAATAAATAGGAGGGATAATTCAGAAGCCGATGGTAACCCTTTCAGTGGTACGAAATGGGCCATTTTAGAAAGGCGGTCTATCACGACCCAGATGGTATTGTAGCCATGGCTGTCAGGTTGTTCAATGATGAAATCCATGGTGATACTGGACCAAGAATCAGGAAAAGGAAGGGGAAGAAGAAGTCCGGCCGGAGGTAGCTTTGAGACCTAATGCCTGGCCAATGAGAAGGGAAATAATATAGACCACCTTAGTTCTCTCAGTAGCAAAGTTATTAGGAGCTAACTTAAATTGGATGGCGCATTGGAGTTTAAAAAAATCTCAGAATTTCTTCAGGTTGCCATCGTCCTTTTCCGGGGCAGGTATAGGAAGACCCCTAGAACAGGCGGTGCTGGCGGGGGGAGTAGAAACTGAGGAAGAGACCGCCACCACTGGTGCTGCTTGGCGGGTGGAAAGAGAACAATGGAGGGAATCCAGCTGGGAGACTACTCTTTGAATGCATTGTAAAAGCTGCGCCTATTTGGATTCCTGCTAATCAACTCACTGGGTCAAACGGAGCAGGAGATCATGAGCAGAGGGTCCCTAGTGGTGCCAGAGCCTTGTATTTATAGGGTTGAGAGTGGCCTGATTGACCAGGGGCGAATTTGGGCGGTCAGCACATCACTGACTACCGACATGGGAAGCAAGAAGCGTCTCATTGCCTAGCAACTGGGACGCAGCACCTGCTACGCAAGTGTCCGCTGTGTGCCGGCCGAAATGAGGAGAAGCGTCCCGATGCTAGACAACGGAACGTGTCCGTCAGGAAGAGGCAGGCGGCTTAGCTGTTGGTTTCTATCTCCTCCATTGAAACTGTAGTCTGACCAAGTTGTTACCAAGGTCTAGTGGTCTTGGTGCTGTTTCCGCAGCAACAAAGAAAGGTCTTTACATTATATAACATTCATAGAATAGGCTCTAAATATTTTATCTCTCACCCAAATGGACCCTGTATTATATAGTTGTTATGAGCATGGGCTCTAAATTGTATACTTATCAGCAGTACGTCTTTAGAAATATACACTGGTCACTGGTATGTCCTTTGCATTGTATGGGTCTCTGCTCTATTTGATTAATGTATTTAATTTTATAACAAACTGTGTAAAACTACGGCCAAATAAGCCAAACCTTGAACATATTTTGGACAATACCTGTTTTGTGCCATAGCACCCAAAGCTCCATGGTTAACATTCTGGCTTGGAGATAGTAAGAGTCTCCTAAAAAGTCAGCTACAAAGTGAATTCAACCTTGGCTCTCTCGAAAGAATACTGCTCTTACACAGCTTTAAGTTAGAGATCAGCAATAATATAATTTTATATGTAATGTTCTAATAATTAAAATGTATTAAGTTATTTTGCATTTAATTAATTGCACTGGCTGTCCTTTATCTAGCGTGGCCATAATTATGTTGTCTGTTACTGCTATATGAGATATTAGTCAACATTCTGTATTGAATATTACCAATTAATACAGATTATGACTAATTCACATCCATATTTCCAGGGCAAATCTATGGCCATTCTAATAAAGGGGCAAAAAGGGCATTGCTACTGGGCTCACAAGGACAGGGGAACAACCATTCAATTTATAGATACTAGGCTCTGGTTAGCACCATCTTGATCACCTTAAGTTCTAGGAAGACAATTGCCTGTTGTTAAAAAGAACAAAGTCTCCTCCTTTAAGTCACTTGTTTTATCTGATCAAAACCTTTTCAAAATAGTCATCATCATCATAAACCTCACTTAGGCTAGGTACGCACTGAAAATGTTTCCGACCGACTTGCTATCTACAACACAGATTTACCTTCAGATCTGTGCTCTTCATGTGGTCTTCTAGTCGTTTAGAAAATGACAGCACAGTAGTTGCTCATTCATCATTCCTGTCACACTGACTAAAACCACCTTTTTATAGCAATCCACATGTCCTTGCGAATTTCGTTAGCTTCTGTCACTCTGAAATGAAATATTCAGTCTCAGAACGAACAAAGAAACTATTCCATCTACAGCACTCTCTACATTTATTCACCAGGACATGTACATTGCCGGCGCTGGCTAAAAGAAAGATCATGGGGTAATTGTATCAAGCTGAGAGTTTTCTGGCTGGTTTGAAAAGTGGAGATGTTGCCTATAGCAACCAATTTAGATTCTAGCTATCATTTTGTAGAAAGTACTAAATAAATGATAGCTAGAATCTGATTGTTTTTTCAAACCCGCCGGAAAAACTCTGTTTGATACATTTACCCCCATGACTCTGTAAACTCTATGGATATCATGACCGTCAGTGCATACACACTACATGATCGGCAGGTTGTCGTTCATCGTATGAGTGTACACACTAATGCAGGGTTTCCCAAACCCAGTCCTCAGGGCTTCCCAACAGTGCAGGTTTTCCATATCTCCTTGCTGGAGCACAGGTGTATTCATTATTGACTGACACATTGTAACAGATCCACAGGTGGTCCTAATTATGTCACATGTGATCCAGAAAACCTGCACTGTTGGGGAGCCCTGAGGACTGGGTTTGGGAAACCCTGCACTAATGCGATATGTGGCAGAGCGGTCGTTTATTGGGTGTTTGGTCTGATAATCGTCTGAAAAAACCTCCAGTGTATACCTAGTCTTATCCCTAACATTAGTCTAAATCCTCAATCTGAAATTGTCCCAGGTTTTTTTAATCCTAGAACTAACATTAGGGCACATCCTAATCTAAATCCTAAACCTCACTCAAACTCTAATTCTTTGCTGGGTCTAAACAACCTAGTCATTTGATCTTTGTTGTGTGATTAGATCTTTGTTTATGTGATTAGTTCATTGGAAGAAATCATTTAAAATTGGGCGGGGCATTAAAATATAACGATGTCAGCACCTTGTCCTGACGTTGCACCTTTGCATTTCATCTACAGAAGTAGCCACATACAATAGACACAAGAGGAAAGCCTATCTAGTCAAATAGGTACATTTTATTCTGGGCATAAACATAGACAAGATACTAAAATTTGCACTGCATATATATATAGCACATTTATTATTATTATGCTTTAATGTAATCTTGTAAATTCCGTCATTTAATTCCGATATGTATGCGATTGTTTTTCTTTTCTTTTTGTTGTTTAGTATGTTTATATCTTAAAAAATTTCAATAAAAATACTGGATTTAAAAAAAAATTTGCACTGCATCATTTAGTCATAAGTTCACCCCATTCTCAGAAGACTAATGACTGATTTGTTATTTTCTTGGTAAAAGGTAATACATATTTTTGCTGACAAGCAGGGTCAGATTAACAAGGGAGCTAAGAGAAATTTGTTTCTAAACTCTGCGCTCTAAAAAAAAGCCATCTACTCGAGGAGGATAAAACTGCTGCAACAAAAAGCCATGATCCCCCTTTCTAGGGAAACCAATCATTCATATAAACTCTCACGAACAGCCCCATGTGTAGCTCTTACAAATTGTACAGTGTTATGGAAAGTGTTGGTCATTTTTAAATTCAGGACAATAATTATAATTCTCTCACTGAGAGCTGAATAAACCAGAGTGGTGGTAGACGACTCTCCTTCCTTCCTTCCTTCAAATGGATTCTGGGCACAGTCTTCTCTAATCTGTCATCATCCTAACATATAATCATCATCAACATATATTTATATAGTGCCAGCAAATTCCGTAGCGCTTTAAAATCAATTTAATGGTAGCCAATTAACCTACTAGTATGTTTTCGGAGTGTTCTCTCTCCAGTGCAATCACAGGGAGAACATACAAACTCCACACAGCTAAGGCCATGGTTGGAAATCTATCAAACTCATGACCCCAGTGCTGTGAGGCTGAAGTGCTAACCACTAAACCACTGTGCTGCCCTATATCCAAAACTTTAGCCAACGTGATGGGGAAGTGCTGGTTGAGCTGGTGGTGGATATGCTGCATAATGCCAACGGCAGCTATCCACCCCACCCCTACGCATTTGGGATAACATCACGGTACAGGTTAATGCTGTGGCTTCAATTAGAAGATCTGTAACTGAGGTCAAGAAATGGTAAGCGAATGCAGTAAATACATTTTTTCTTGTAAATTATTATATTGTGCTCTGAATATCTAGTACACTTCTTCTAATATTTGCCAAAAAAAATCTCCAAGGCATGGGTAGACCAAGACCAACACCTTTCATAAATATAGACATTTTAACATTGTCAATCTTACATTGCAACCTTTTTTAAGTCTTATGGCTGTGTAGAATTCTGTGATTATTGTGTGACCTTTAGGTCCAATACATTTATATCTACATGTATGTCTGCACAAGTATTTGAAGCAATTTTTGGCTAGTAAACATTGCAGCTTTCTTCTCTTTGAACATTTCACACAGCATGACAAGCATTGTCTCAAGGATAAGCTCAGAGACTACCACTGGCATGCTAATGGTACTGGCAGTGGGCCCATGCCATCCTTGTATCTCAGTGGTGATGATGATGATCCCAGGGTCATGGAGACCACAGCATTGATGATCAGTTGGTGCAGGGTGTGGGGCATATTAACCCCCAGAGACAGCCCCACCTAACCACACCACTCAGATCAGAATGCATACATAGGCTATTCAAATGACTAATATTTTGACTAAGGAAATATAAACACCAACAGCAACAAAAGAAATATCCCCGGCGTTTACAAAGATTCATTTGCATTTTGATTAATTAAATTGTCAAATAGAGATCAAACAAAGCACAAAACCTGGTGCCCTATACTGCAACCTAGCCAGCCTATTGGATAATCTGGCCATGTCTTCAGGTATACTGTGTATTTTCAGTGAAGATCCCTGAGAGAGTTTAGGTGGATGTGTAGCTAAAATTTTCATTAAGCCAACGATATGCAGTTTTCACTTTATTCAGAGTGTCCAATCATTTGGTATAATTGTTGCTCTTCATGACGCCACATATACATATATGACAACAAAAATATATACAAATATATACAAATAATGTGTGTTATGAAATCTATTAATATGATGCAAAAATGTTGACGTTATGGACAAAAACATACATGCTTACGATGTGATTTTTTTTCATCCACATTGTTAGCTGGATGCAGAGAATAAAGAAGAAGAGGATGCCCCCATGGAGGAATCCCATGAGGGTGCTGACGCAGAACAGCAAACCCAGGAGGAGGAATAAGGGGGCAATGGGCAGAGTTCATTTATGGAATAATATTATGTAAAAATGTTCCAAAGTAATCAGACCTTGGAGAACAATATGGTGCAATCAATACTACTCACACACTTATCCATTCAACATTTTAACAAATACATTCTACCTTGGTCCGCCTAATCAACATCTTTATGTAGTACATCACTAATTCACCTCCTACCCTGGTGCAACATTTTTCCCCTCCTTCCACTATGCCATATGTCTCCACTCCTTCTCCTATGGCACATTTCTCCCCTCAGGCCCCTAAGCCACCAGCTTTCCATTATTATCCTCCCCAGCATTTCCCTCATTTTCCTCCCCTAGGCTATCTATTACCCTTCTGCCTTCTGCTGCACCATTGGCTTCTGCTGCCCCTCCTGCCCCTAAGTCAGCATATGCTCCTCCACAACCAGTGGAAGCAAAAGGAAGGATGACCTGCAGCAAGTCCAAATTGACAAACACAGCCAATGTTGGGCCAGGGGGCAAGTGAGGGCGCAAGTCAAAATCATTTTCTTTCCTTTCACGTTTGTTTTTGTGTGTCACTATTTTTGTCTATTTGTCTCACTTAATACACAATTTTGAAAAAAAGCAAAAAAAGTTTCCTTGATTACTTGTCTGTTTCATGTAAGCGTTACATTTTATGCTAAGCCACAAATATGTAAAGGAGCAGATGTAAAGATACGTCTGTTGTTGAATATGGGACTGGGTGCATTCTGCTCTAACAGACAATACACTGCAAGATACATCCAATGCATATGTGGAATATAAAGTCCCAAATGATGACACAGAAGAAAAAAAAATAACAAAAACAATTAAAAAGAATATATATATATATATATATATATATATATATATATATATATATATATATATATATTAATGTTGCCAGTTAATAATATAGTCATTAGTGACAAAACATTTAAAAAAACACAAGTGTTTTTTCATCCATTTGTTTCCACAACAAAATATATTTATTAGGATGTTATTAATGTCTTCTGTACATGTAATGCATTTTTACAGTTGCATATAGCTATAGTTTGCATATGCTCATTCCCCTCCTCGTTCCGCCCCATGAAATCACAGCTGTAGTAAGGTTACTTTACGCTCACAGATGAATTCTACATTGCTGCATTCACTGACGTATAGACTGGTTCTGAGCATGCGCAGAGAGATTTTATGCAAGATATGGCACATATCAGCATTTACGTTCCTTAATGAATCAGGACCATAATGTGTTGACAGTGCTTTGGATGGCATCACTAGGCTGATGCATTTCCTCCTTCATGGGTTACTTTTTACTGATTGTTAGCAAGTCCTAGGCGGGAGACTACAAGGGTTATATTTACTAATCTGCAGGTTTGACAAAGTGGAGATGTTGCCTATAGCAACCAATCAGATTCTAGTTATCATTTATTTAGTACATTCTACAAAATGACAACTAGAATCTGACTGGTTGCTATAGGCAACACCTCCACTGTTCAAACCTGCAGTTTAGCAATATACCCCCAAGACTCACACACCCGCTAGAGATATCATTCCCTTCCAGTGTGTATGCTCAAATTGAATGCTACTGACTAGCTTAGGAATGCCAGCCACAGGGTAGATGCAGCTTTTGAATCCACTAGTAGAAGTAAACACAAGTTGGAATATAAGTGAGCTGTGCCTAAAATCCATTCGACTAAAGCTGAACTGTGATTGCAAGTGTAAAACACTTTGTTACTATTGCAGAATAATGCTATGTATTTTAGTGTATTTTTAATCGGTTTTTTTTTACTGAGCAAAGGGTCAATTCCCTATCTAATTCATGGTGTCATTGATTAGAAAGAAAAATGTCAGCTCTGTTTTGAATTCTGCTGGCAATGTGATTCTTAAATTTCACATCTGCCTAGGAAGGGGGGCAGTTCTAAAGTAGACAAAATGAGGTGTCACCTTATTAGCATAATAAGGCCAGAAAACATGGGACTCATGTCAATGTTATTAATAGGGCAGAAACAAGAGAGATTGGGAACACATTATTTTTTATTTTATTTTTTTCCAGAAAAAGTAGTAATCTTACCTGGAGCCCTTTTAATCTGTTTTGATCGTGTATGATCTTTTACATATATATATTTTAAATATATACATTTTGTATGACTGACATGTATTTTCATATTGAAGCCATATATACATTAGCTATGTTTTTTTAATGGAAAGCATGTATACCAAGTGGGTCTTTGTGTGAATTTACGACTTGCACGTAACAGTAACTCACTTCTTATTGTACAGTGATACTAACTATATAAGGTATTGGCAGAAGCTGACACACTTCAATTGTGTCCCTTTGGTCCACAGAAGTACATTTTCCAGTAACTTTGCCAAGTATATTTCCTTTCCAGAACTCCAGGCTTATCTCATCAGGTTCCTCATTTCCTCGCCGATCTCACTTCCATCCTCTTGCCTTCCATCTCCCTGACTTCATCATCTTTCTTCTAACCTCACTTTAATTACTCGTACAACTCTTGTATTTCTATACCAACATGCATGGTTTTTTGTTCCACCGATGTGTGCAATTCATCCATCCTTCTGGGCCAGAAACAGTAGATGAATGAAGTCAGGATAACTCCCAATTAGTGTTTTGAATTCTAACAAGGATTTTCCTGCTGTCCCTACTGGTTGGTTTCAGATTCACAACTGGGCTATTTATCAAACTCTCTAAACTTCTTGACTGCTAAAAAAAGAATAAATATTGAATGCAACAAAATGGTAATTCCAGTGGTTCTAATATTAGCAAATCAGCCGCTGTGTAAGGGTCATTTGAGAACTGCAAAAGTGGAAAACATCGCAAATGCTTTTTTGTGACTCTCTCTGCCTACTTTTGCACGATTGCACCAGGTTTTACAGGAAGTGCATAAATCAGGTCACGATGGCAGAATCCTCAGATATACAAAAGTTTACACCGGGAAAGATTGGGCAGATTTGGTGCTGAGTACGGATTAAGTGTAATGCGGTTTAGGTGTAATGCATTGAGTGTACAATGTATTATAGTAAGACTTATTTACTAACATAACATTGAGGAACCACAGCAACCAATCAGCAATTAGCTTTTAATGATATAGTGCAGTGGATCCCAAACTTTCTCAATTCGAGGCACCCTTAGGTTCTTCATAATTTTTCCAAAGTACCCCTAAGCCAAAATAATTACCAGGTTTTCCCCCACCTTGTTTACCACCAGCCTTGGCTGTGGCACCTCAGGGAACCATGGCGCACAGTTTGGGAACCACTGGAATAGTGAATGTTAGACAATGAAAGCAATTGTCTAATTGGTTGCTTCTTCTTAGTACAAATGTTGCACCTATACTTCAAGTTTGGGCACCCCTGTCACAATCTATTTGTCACGAGCCGCGGCTGTGTACTCACCAGCTGCGGCTCTCTGCCTCAGCGCCAGCAGCGTCCTGGCCGTCCCCATGACGATCGGGATGTCATTTCCCCTCCCGTCCCAACCGTTGCCAGGACAACGGCCGGGACGCTCCCTGCAGATAGCGCAACGCTCTGGCATGATCTACATTTGTACTTGCTGACTGTATTCAGCAAATTTCATTAGGTTGTTTTTTATTCTATTATGGGATAGGAGAAGCCTGTTGGTTAGCTGTGTTCTCATACCTCCAGCCCCCACTGGGTTAATTAGCAACTTGTTGAGCCTGATTGCCAAGCCTGTGTTCATCTTTTGTGATTGGCCTTGCTAACTATTTAAGGCAGGGAGAGCTTAACCTCCCTGCCGGTTATAGCGCTCAGAATTCTGTCTGCTTGCCTGCTCCTGTGCTGTTTGTTGGACTTTGGATTTACTTCTGTTTTTTTGACCCTCTGCCTGGAATTTGGACTTTGATAAATTGCTCATTGCTTTGTGACCCGGACCTCCCTTGATCGCTGCCAGCCCTGACATCATGCCTGTTTCTGACCACGCTATCTGCTTCGGACCTACGACATTGGCCTGTTTCCTAACTATGCTTGATTCTACACCCTGCTACTCTGCTCTACGATACGTTCATAAACCTGTACTACTTTGAGTATAAGACCTGGGGGCATCCAAATATCTGTGAGCATAATAAGCTCTAAAGGAAAGGCGGCTGCTATAGGTGAAGACCTCTCTATCTGGTTCTACTGGTTTATGATAAGACCATTAGCCGTAACACTATTATTATTGTTATTGTTTGAAAGTAAAAAAGAATTGATTATCAGTAAGAAGAGAATTATAAGTGTAACACCCCCTTCTGTATTATGCGTTGTGAGATGCTTCTCACCTCTGTGCTTGGTTTTCAGTGCCTCCACCCGAATCGCTGCTTTCTCTTCTGGTGGTGTTCTAAAGATACACCAGGGGGAGATTCGGAAAACCCCCGACGTGGACAATTTTGTTAGGTATACTTAAAAACTTCATTAAAAGCGCTTGATATGCTTTATGCACATCATACCCAATGGCCCATAAAACATTAAATGCATAATTGCAAAAAATGGGGTCCTCAGAATGTATCAGTATGAGCACTAGGCAATGTCAGACAGCCTATGGCGTGGGTCCCCCTGTCCTAGTTCCAAACCACCCCTAGGCCGGTGATGGTAAGTGATGACGAGAAGGTGATGATTATGTTGATCATTCTATAACTGAAGCTCCACTTAATGACAATTGTGAATGGCAAACTATAAGATCTCTGTAATTGTCACTTAATATTTGTAATAATTGCACTGTCAAATTTCAAACAAGCATTGACTATTTTCCCCAAACATTATTGCTGGAAGTATAAGACAGAAGAACAAAGTACTCTCCCTAAGAGGCCCCATCACTGAACTCTTTAACTTATAACTTGAAGTGGTCATGTTTGTATGATTAGGCCTCCAAAAGACATAGATCATCATCAACAACATTTATTTATATAGCACCAGCAAATTCCGTAGCACTTTACAATTGGGAACAAACAATAATAAAATAATACTGGGTAATACATACAGTCATGGCCAAAAGTTTTGAGAATTACACAAATATTGGTTTACACAAAGTTTACTGCTTCAGTGTTTTTAGGTCTTTTTGTCAGATGTTGCTATGGTATACAGAAGTAAAATTACAAGCATTTCATAAATGTCAAAGGCTTTTATTGACAATTACATCAAGTTAATGTAAAGAGTCAATATTTGCAGTGTTGACCCTTCTTTTTGAAGACCTCTGCATTTCGCCCACTGATGGCCACCCATTCTTGCCTAATCAATGGAAACACGTGCAGTCATCATTGCTTTGCATAAAAATGACTTCACAGGCAAGGATATTGATGCTAATAAGATTGCACCTAAATCAACCATTTATCGGACCATCAAGAACATCAAGGACACAGGTTCATTAGTTGTGAAGAAGGCTTCAGGGCGCCCAGGAATGCCCAGCAAGCGCCACGACCGTCCCCTAAAGTTGATTCAGCTGCAGGATCAGGGCACCATCAGTGCACAGCTTGCTGAGGAATGGCAGCATACAGGTGTGAGTGCATCTGCACGCACAGTGAGGCAAAGACTTTTGTACGATGGCCTGGTGTCAAGAAGGCCAGCAAAGAAGCCACTTCTCTCCAGGAAAAACATCAGGAGCAGACTGATATTCTGCAAAAGGTACAGGGATTGGACTGCTGAGGACTGGGGTAAAGTCATTTTTTTCTGATGAATTCTCTTTCAGACTGTTTGGGGCTTCTGGAAAAAGACTTGTACGGGGAAGAAAAATTCAGCGTTACCATCAGTTCTGTGTCATGCCAACAGTAAAGCATTAAGAGACCATTCATGTGTGGGGTTACTTCTCAGCCAAGGGAGTGGGCTCACTCACAATTTTGACTAAGAACACAGCACAATGCACAACATTTTTTTAAACTAGGTTGTGTCCTTGCAGTAATTTCTTCTCTTGAGTACAAGGCACCCTAGGTCGACACTGTTTTCACTCCATGTATTTGTTTATGCAGTTACAGTAAAAACAACTTTCACCTTTGGGCCCCCCATACTTAAAATGCATGTGAACCAAATGTGGATAAAATGTGGTTAGCATGGGAACTAGCTGCCAGTAAGCTCACAAGCACTGGTAGCAAATTTTACTTTACTGGAGTACTAGGCAATTCTTAAAACAAATTTTCAGTTTTGAAAATAAAGTATAATATGCTAATTGTTTTTAAGTTTTAGTTTTAGGGTACCTATTGTTTTTGGCTTTACGCACTTCAAAATGACAAAAATCATGTTATTGAATTTGTCTAGAAAAAAATCTGTGTATTGACTGTACCATGATTATTGAATAGGCCTCAGCTCAGTGACTGGCAGATTACATTAATGTTTTCAATTTCCATGTTAGCAGGAAAATTTGGACTAGTTATAATCCAGGACATCAAGCCAGGCTGGGACTTTCATAATACTAACATCCCATTCATATGTAATTTAATCTCAAAAGCATACTTACCCAAGTTTACATATCTATTCATTAAAGTAGAGGTCTATTTGTCAAGCACTGTAAAGTGTTGTTGTTGCTGGCATTCAATATACACTTTGAAACTCTTTTTTGGACATGCATCCCATCAATTTATCATGTGAACTTCAGTTTTCTCAGCTGGAACCAGCTTGCAACTTGAGGAACAGCTATTTGGAAGTACAGATGAGCCAAAGAGCAGTTGTGTAAAACACATAGGACATTTTTCAACTGCTATACCCACAGTGTCACTTTCCATTCATCTTCTATAGTAAATGTGTCAAAGAGCCCATGCTACAGGAAATGATGACAATTTCTAGGGCTGCGGCGATTGAGGTTTTGGGATTGCTGGACCAAAATGCGCAAAGTTAATGGAGTAGTCTTGGTGAGCATAGCTGTGTATCGGTGGAAAAACTGTATATTGAAATGTTAGAATAAGACACATAATCATAACAACTCTGAGGTTGCTTGAGGACATTGTGTAGTAAGAGACCAAAAAATAGGCACTGTTATAGATGCACAAATCCTTTGACAACACCAAAGGAAATAAAGATTAATGGTTGAAAGTAGCCAATTATTTTAAATGGACAAATTAGATACTACTGTAAACTATTAGGGGCAGATTCAATTGACCCGCAAACTATCGTTACTACGGTAATAGTGCACATTATTACCGTTAGTACGGTAGTTTCAACGCTGATTTTTGCTCGCGGCTCACAAAGCCGCGAGCAGAAATCTGGGTTAGAATTACCGTACTAACGGTAACAGTAACGCAGTCAATTGAATGTGCCTCTTAGAGGTCATTTATGACCAGTAACCGAAGTGTGAATGTTATTTTTTGTCTTCAGTGACATCATGCAACATTTTGTTTAACAATTTGCACCAGGTTTCACATTGCTGGACATGGCTGCAGTCCAAGCTACTGTTCTGGCTGATGAACAGGGTATAATGGTATAATGGTCTATTTGCAAGTATGAGTCAGGTACAGATCAAAAATGATATTTCACGGTGGCTTAGTGGTTAGCACTTATGCCTTACAGCACAGGGGTCATGAGTTCAATTCCCGACCATGGTCTTATCCGTGAGGAGTTTGTATGTTCTCCCCGTGTTTGCGTGGGTTTCCTACGGGTGCTCCGGTTTCCTCCAGCACTCCAAAAACATACTGGTAGGTTAATTGGCTGCTAACAAATTGACCCTAATCTGTGTGTATGTGTCTGTGTGTGTGTGTGTGTGTTAGAGAATTTGGACTCTAAGCCCCAGGGACTGATGTGAGTGAGATCTCTGTACAGCGCTGTGGAATTATAGGCGCTATATAAATAAATGGTGATGATGATGATATGTGTGAGTTGTTTAAATGGGCTATAGGAGATAGGGAAAATCTGGAGGTGTTTTCTAATTAACAGACTAGGTGATAGAGCTTCTATTGCCTGACAGAAACCCCATGCTTAAAGTCTGACTCAGAGGTGAATTTAACTGTTAACTTCAATTTGGTGCTATTGGCACAACATGGGACTAGCACATTGCTAAAGTATGTAAATTGATCAGGTCATTTGGCCATTATGATGCCAAGCACCCCCAGAGATCAAGGGGTTATGAATTACAGAGATTAGGAAATAATGCAAATTAAACAATAAAGGCTATATTTTCTTTCTAACTGTAAGATGCTCTGAAAAATATATCAATACATATTGGGAAGTACTATAGTATTTGTAATAATGAATTGGTTTGCAAAAATAGAATGAAAATAGAATTTCCCCCCCAAAAAAACCACGTACCACTTCTACATGGAGGCCTTACAGGATTCAAGTGACGTTGTTTGCAGTAAATAGTAGTGTGATGTACATAGCTCCAGTCAAGTGAGGCTAGCTTCAAGTTTCTTTAATCAGTGAGAAGTGTTCCAGGTAACTGCAAAATAAGCAATTAGTTCCTCAGGGACAGGACAGTTTATACACAACAGCACTTAGTCTGTGGCTCTGGTTTTTAACTGGAAATTGGTCTCTCAATTTCTCATTTCAAGCTAAAGAAATGTGGTTACTTTTGCTTGCTGCCAAATACGAAGCTATCCGTTATTTCCACTCATGTCACTCAATTCTCAATGTTATACTTTAACAGATTAGCTGCTCACAAATAAATCCATCCACATTTTCTGAAGATCATTCATACAATGTGGATAAAACATGGCAAACATCACCATTAGCCAGGTAGTGTACACATTATCCTGCATTCATGGCATCAATGCATTAATATGGATAACTTTCACTTACAATGAAACCATGTGTCTAGTAATGTGAAACTTTACAAGAGTCAAAACAGAATGTTTTCTATCGGTTACAATGTAACTTGGAATTAAATAAAGAAATACTTTCTCAATATCTTTTTATTTTTAAATATTCAGGGCCAAATGACTCTAGAATACAACTGTATGACAGTTTAATGATCGTGTCTTACTCAATGAAGTACATATGATATTTATTGTTTTAAAGGAGTAATATTTAATCACAAGAAGCAGGACTGGTAGACACAATAGATTAGTAACAAACTTAATAAGCTGCAATATGGTCTTCACTGGACTTCCCTTCAGAATTCCCTTCAGGCACTTTAAAACTCAAGGACTGTAAGGGAGTATCTGAGCTGTGGGTAATTTAGTTCCATCATTTCGATCCAGTTTAACCCTTAAATGATTGGCACAACTCCGTCAGTACATGGAGCTCCCTCCTTTATTGGAAAATTATGCCAAGCAATTGTCTCACAACGTTTCCAAGCCTGAAGAAATAAGCAAACTCAGAAACTATATTGTTTAATCTGTTATAATTCAACCACAAAAAAAGTTCTAGGGCTAGATTTACTAAGCTGCGGGTTTGAAAAAGTGGGGATGTTGCCTATAGCAACCAATCGGATTCTAGCTTTCATTTATTTAGTACCTTCTGCAAAATGACAGCTAGAATCTGATTGGTTGCTATAGGCAACATCCCCACTTTTTCAAACCCGTAGCTAAGTAAATCTAGCCCCTAGTCTCTCTGGGCCTGATTCATGTTTGAAAGCAACTTGCGTTTTAAAACCAAGCATGGAACTTTATTGTGGTTCCGACTGATTTCAAATCCAAGTGGATCTCAAGACACGATTAAATTTGAATCTGGGTTTAAGTTCGCTCTGGCTAAACGTTACTCACCGTATGTAATCAGACAGAGTACAGTACAGCATAAGAACATGCTTACCCCCAAGTGGTGTAAAGGAATTGGGTTTGGTAATATGTATTATTTTTATATATTTTATTTGTGGACTCCCTCATATCAGGGTAAGTTCAACCTGACTGGAGTAAAGCAGGTGTGGTATCAATAGCCAGGAAATATAGACCAGTAAGCCTGATGTCAGCTAAGGGTAAAAAAAATTAAGGAAATATTTAGGATGCAATGAAGAAATATGTAATAGATAATTTATAACACAATGTCAACATGGATTAATGAAGGACCAGTCATGCCAGACCAATCTGATTATGTTTTATGAGGCTATAAATTTCAAACAGTATCTGATTAGTTCAGTGGATATAATATATATGGATTTTTCGAAATCATATGGTATCTCACATAATAGATTGGTACACGAGATGAGGGCGCTAGAACCAAGGAAAAAGTATTACATGGGTTGATACGGTAACTGGGTTATGGACAGAAAACATACCTGGACTGTACTGGATCAGTACTCCCTGTTTTTTTTTTAATCTTATTACTAATTACCTGATACAAGGCCTACAGTGTGTACCGTCCATATTTGCAAATAACACTAAATTAGGTAATGTTATTAAAACAGATGTAAATGGTATATACTATGTGTACAAATTGGAAAACTGTGCAGGAGAATGTCAGATGAAGTTTTATGTCTTTATTTGGAAATGTAATGTGTATAGCACAATGTTTTAAACAAGTGGCCATGTATGCTTGGCTATTTTTCCTACATATATTGTACTATTGTAAAAGTTTACACACACATACGTTTGTTGAGCTTTGATGATTTTTTGTTGCTTTTTTCTATGAGACAGTGTGTACCCTTTCTACCCTTGACTACTCACTCCGATATTACATTTAGCCACAGAGCAAGAGCTTGCATATAACACCATGCATATCTCCACCAGGTCAGTCGTTGAGCATTGTTTTGGGATATTAAAAGTTCGATTCCATAGGCATGACCAATCTGGAGGAGCCCTTATGTGTGCTCTGGATGTAGGGTGCAAGTTTATTGTTCTGTGTGCAATCTTTCATACCATTGCCATTAGGAGTGGGTTATCAATGGACGTAGAGATGGCCAAGTTGCTGTCCAAGAAGCTGATGATGGTGAGGCACTCAAAATTGACTATTGAGAGCAACTGCAGTTTTGGGAGTATGTTCTCTGCCACTATTCTTAATGTGAGTGTATTTTTTTTTCTTTCCACATCTTTGGGGAGTTGTACTATGGAGGCGACAACCAACCTCACTCAGGCATACCTGAACTACATCCAACAAGAAATGTATGTAGTGCAGGTATGCCTGAGGAATATTGCTGATGCAAAAAATAAAACTTCACAGTTATGGCAGTGTTTGTTTTTTTCATACTATATAAAAAATAAGATTTTTTTTCCATTCATCTCTGTCTGGTTTCTTTCTACTAATAGTGTGTTTAAGTGTAGAAAAGGGAAAGAATGGAGGCCTATCATTGTCAATCTGGTGGCCTAGCGACCAAATCCTGCACACCCCACACTCCTTTCCTTCCTCTAAGCAATCCAGCCTCAGTTCATTCTTTCCAGTAACCAAGGATGAAGTTTCTGCAATCTCATCACTCTAAATTCTGCTCCATTAACATATTCCCTTGCAACTTCTCCACTCCCTCTTCTGCACTGCATGCCAACCTCTAGCTTACATCTTCATCCTGTCTCTCTCCACTATCACATTTCTATGATCCTTCAAATATACACTCATCTCGACAATTCTAAAGAAGTCATCTCTCCACCCAGCCTTTCTCTTCAACTACCACCCTATTTTTCTCCTCCCCTTGCCTCCAAACTACTTGAGCGACTTGTTTATAACCGCCTAGCTCACTTTGTCTTTTCCTACTCACTTCTTGACTCTCATTAATCAAGCTTTTGCTCCCAATGTTGCACTGAGATTGCATTCCTAAAAGTGATCAATTAATAATTCATAGCGAAGTCTAAGAGTCCCTTCTCCTTACATATTCTCTTGACCTCTTTTCTGCTTTGATGTTATTTATCACCCTCCTCTCTTACACATCTGTCAGTCCATTGGCTCTCAAGATACAGTTGTTTCCTGGTTCATTTTCTACTTATTGAACCACTCCTTTAGTGTCTACCTCTGGCACATACTCTATTATCTGTTGATGTCCCACCAAACTGTTCTTGGATGGTTGGGAGAAGTTGCTCTTGGAGGATGTTTTGGTACCATTCTTTATTTATGGCTGTGTTTTTAGTCAAAATTGTGAGTGAGCCCACTCCCTTGGCTGAGAAGCAACCCCACACATGAATGGTCTCAGGATGCTTTACTGTTGGCATGACACAGTGCTCACCTTTCCTTCTCCGGACAAGCATTTTTCCAGATGCCCCAAACAATCAGAAAGGGGATTCATCAGAGAAAGTGACTTTAACCCAGTCCTCAGAAGTTCCTTGTACCGTTTGCAAAGTATCAGTCTGTTCCTGATGTTTTTCCTGGAGAGAAATGGCTTCTTTGCTGGCCTTTTTGACACCAGGCCATCCTCCAAATGTCTTCGCCTCACTGTGCATGCAGATGCACTCACACCCATCTGCTGCCATTCCTGAGTAAGCTGTGCACTGATGGTGCCCTGATCCTGCAGCTGAATCAACTTTAGGAGACGGTCGTGGTGCTTGCTGGACATTCCTGTCCGCCCTGAAGTGTTCTTCACAACTATTGAACCTCTCTCCTTTAGTTCTTGATGATCCGATAAATGGTTGAATAGGTGCAATCTAACTAGCAGCAATATCCTTGCCTGTGAAGTCATTTTTGTGCAAAGCAATGATGACTGCATGTGTTTCCTTGCAGATAACCATGGTTAGCAGAGGAAGAACAATGATTTCAAGCACCACCATTCTTTTAAAGCTTCCAGTCTGTTATTCTAAATCAATCAGCATGAAAGAGTGATCTCCAGCCTTGTCCTCAACACTCTCATCTGTGTTAACGAGAGAATCACTGACCTGATATCAGCTGGTCCTTTTGTGGCAGGGCTGAAATGCAGTGAAAATATTGTTTTTGGCATAAAGATCATTGTGATGCCAAAGAGGGACTTTGCAATTAATTGCAATTCATCGTTTGTCCTTTAGGCACCCAGTGTAGCAAACTTGCCACAGAGAGGAATTACTTTCAGGCAGCCCTGGCAGAAGTTCAGTGTGGAGTTAGAGGTGCTGAGGAGGAGGAGGAAGAGCCTGCTGACAACTGACTTGACAGCAGTCAGCAGGGGACATGTTACTGAGAGCCTAGTATGGAATCTGTCAGCAGAGGAAATGTAGAGCTTGATTTGGGATGGAGTGAGTAGAAATAGAAATGCTGTAGATGGAAAAAGAAAGCTGGGAAAAATATTAAAGAACTGGGATAATAAAAGATAACAATAACAATATGGGGAGAGAAATTCTGGAGGGTAAAAAAGAAAGAGCACTTGGTAGAGAAAATAAATAGTTATGGGGAGAGGGTTATAGGAGAGCTGGCGGGGGATAACTCGGGGGATGCAAATATATAAGCAGGAGGTAGAAAAGAAAGACCTAGGGGAGAAGGGGGAGTTTAAAGAGAAACGAGAAAGTGGGGCTTGTACAAAGAGCTTGGGTAGAAAAGAGATAACTTGCAGGGAAAAAAACAGAGATAACTGACCTATAAAGAGCACTGCTGGAGAGGAGACTCTGATCTGAAATAAACAGGAAATGTACTAGTATCTATTTGTTTACGCATTTGTGTGTGTTTATGTATAAGCAACTCTTTGTGACTCAACTGTACTTGTCATTTATGTAAAACTATTTAACTACAAAAAAGATTTTGTTGCATGCTTATTGAGTTTGTCCCTGAGTCTAATTTGTGTAAATGATAGATACTAATTTCCAGAGGCAGCATTGCAGGCTATAAGATAGTCTACAGCCTTTCAAACAAAACTTTAAGGGCAGGGTTTTTAAGACATAGAGCCCCTTTTATGTAACATGGTTAACATTTTCGACAAATACACAGGCAATACTGTGTGCACTTCTGTTAGATGCACACAGCTCTGCCCTCACAAGCAGTACGTTGTGAAGCGAGACATACTATGAGCAGCACGGTGGCCTAGTGGTTAGCACTTCTGCCTCACAGCACTGGGATCATGAGTTTAATTCCCGACCATCTATGTGGAGTTTGTATGTTCTCCCTGTGTTTGCGTGGGTTTCCTCCCACACTCCAAAAACATGCTAGTAGGTTAACTGGCTGCTATCAAAATTGACCCAAGTATCTCTCTCTGTCTGTCTGTGTATATATTAGGGAATTTAGACTGTAAGCTCCAATGGGGCAGGGACTGATGTGAATGAGCTCTCTGTACAGCGCTGCAGAATCAGTTGCGCTATATAAATAAATGGTGATGATGATGACCTCCCAACTGTCCTTGCAGTCTGACTAAATCCTGACTAAGTGAGACAGTTACCCAAATTCAGGACTGCCCCACCAGATTCAGGACAGTTGTCAGACTGTCCCGCTCCCTCCAATCTGTCTGTTCACTTTCACCACTTGTGGCAGCTGGTTTCTTTAGCTCAGTTCCTGCTTGTCTTGATCCTGGAATGTTGGATGCCCTATTTTGAAAAAAAAATGGGTACATGAGATTTAGAAAACTCCAACCAGCCCCGGTGTTAAATCGATAGCACTCACATTTTGTAATTAGGCCTCCATCCATTCCCAACAATAATAATATTCACATTTAATAAGTAGACCTATTTCCCTCCAACCAGCCCCAACATTAAATTAACAGTATACCCATTTACTCAGAACCTATTTCCCTCCATCCAAACAGTTCCAGCAATAAATTAAATAGCATTAACGTTTAATAAATATAACTATTTTCAACAACCATCCCTAGCAGTAAATAATTTATATTCACACTTAATAAATAGTCCTCCTTCCCAAAATCATCTCCATGTTCAATTAATAGCTCCAAACCACCCCAGCATTAAATTAAAGGTTCTGTCACCTCACCTTAAATAATTAGCCCCCTCCGACACTTCACTATTAAATAGTCTACCTCCCACACTATATTAAGATCCTCCCTTCCCTCACATATTATATTAAAATACTGCGCCCACACACACACACACTATATTAACATGGCCATATACACATTTGTGTGTGGCCATACACACACATACTTACCTTGTTACATCAGCTTCACTTCACGATCCAGCCATCCGCATGCCCGCCCGAGTAGCAGCACCTCCTTGTGCGCTGCTCGGCATACGGAGACTCAGTGACGTGCGGACTATGCAAGTAATAATCACATGGGACGTGCACCACGTGATAGGTGCCGTCCTATGTGATTACTTGCATTGGCCGCACGTTACTGAGTCTCTGTCCGCCGAGCAGCGTGCAGGGAGGTGATGCTACTCGGGCGGGCATGCGGACCGGCACATCTAGCCATCGGCCCTGCACGTAGGTATTGGTCGTATCCTGCAGTGTCCTGTGTAGTAGAACTGAGCAGATCTACACTCAAATTCATCAGTGCACGTATCTTCAGATTCGCTCCTTGTTGAATTTGTTTGCGTATGCCCGAATTCCCTGCGTTTAAAACAAACATGTTGCGTTCAATCTGCGTGCCTTGATTAATCAGGCCCTAAAAGTTTTTTTTGTCATAACATTTGAACAGGCAGTGTGTGAGCACTCAAATAGTAGGGAAAACTTTGCAACACTTGATTGGAATCCAACATCCTATAAATCTATAGGCAGTAGCTATGTGGTGTTTGTTTTCAGCCTGAAATAACACACAAAAGAGCTCCCCATTCATATAAATAGGGCGGTAATTTCCAAACCTGTTATAGTCACAAGTATAAACATCTAAGCCCTACATAGTAGTATTTTACTTCCTATCTGACAGCCAATGAAAGAAAAAAAAATGCCAGCATTTTCGGAATGGGAAAATACTATAAGTGGAAAAGAGTGACTTTTGTCAGTAAGGTAAAAGTTATTATTTCTGAGTGGTTGGGTACCATGACAGGGGCCTGTTCGTGCAGAGTGCAGTTGGAAGATGTCAGCACACAATAGGGCCTGATTCATCAAGGAATACAAAGTGAACATCAATTGCGTTTTTTTAAATTATACAGAAATTGCATGCAAGTACGTCCATGTTCAAGTACAAACACACTGCAGGATATGTACAATGCATATGTGCAATATTAAGTTCCATCAGAACACAGAACACATAGATATTTTTTTTAAACAAATACATTAACACCTGTTAATAATATATCATAAATAAAAATACATTGATTTTTTACATGAAATTCATTTATCAGACTGTTATTAATGTCTACTGTACATAAAATGAATTTTTACAGTTGCTATTAATTGCAAACACATGTTCTAGCATGAATATGCAACCGTCATCACTATCACTATGCCCTGTAGCTGATGCATGTGTTACGGCTAAAAATCACGTGCCAGAGAGATGCCCATTACTATACATTGCCTATGTGCATACGTCCCGTCCCTCCCCCGTTTCACCCTTGAAATCGTAGGCTGTAGGAAGAGTCATATGCATTCAAAGATAAATTGCATGCTCTTGCGTTCGCTGGCATGAAATGCATTTCTAAGCATGGCAAAATACGGCATGCAACAGAACTTACTTTCCTTAATAAAGCAGGCGCAATAGTGTTTATCTGTGATGACCACAGATACAAACATACCAAACAACAAACTGAATAATTTTGTATGGAGTATTATCCGGCGTCGCGGCAGCTTTTAGGTCACACATGCTGATATTGACAAGGACGTCTAGCCAGTTGGATAGCTGTGTTTTACAGTAGGTGAATAAAGGATTGCATTTGTGTTGTAATTTGCTGTCCTGACATAGCCAAATATAACATACCATAGCCACACATTCATTAGAATGATTAACAGACACATTAAAAGAAGTTGTTTTCTAACCTGTCTGCAGGTTATAATAACACCACATGTTTTGTCTACCTCCTCACATGAGCACAGGTGAAAGTTTAAAATAGTTTGAGCCAATATTCATCATGTGCATTGTCTGTTAGGACGGGTTTGTGAACCACTAATGATATTTTGGCGAACCTCTGGTTTACAAATTGCAACCATTTATATCCTGAGTAGGCTTAGTGCATTGAAAAACACAGAAAACCCAACTGATACCATGTTGGTTCATTTATGTGTCAAATGCGTAAAAATATAGTTCTGCCTCCAAGAGGACCGTCAAATCAAACCATAGATCATCATTCCAAGATAACACTATTTTAATCAGCCCAGGATGTTTTGTCTGCAGGAACCACATTTTTGTGTGCTTCATAAGCAGGCCCAGATTTACACATTTTACCCCCAGAGCCACTTTTTCTGTGCCAACTCCAAAACTAAACAAATAGAAGTAATTAAATTCCAATAAAGTGTCAGGTTTAGAATATGCAAATATAAATGTTTAAATGCAAAATAAAACTAAAAAAGCTGATAATGCTAAAAGTAGTTGCCTGCTGCCCTAAGCCTCACCTTTCCGCAAATTCAGGTCAGTCCACACTTTTATTATCCACATTTCTTCCAACCTCAGATGACCACTTGTGTTTTGTGAACTCTATATAAATAACCTTTCATATGCAGTGGGCCTGATTCATTAACAAATGTAAATGCCAATATGTGGTGTATTTTGTGTAACGCTGCACTGTGCATGCCCAGAAATAAATCATATGCTAGAGAACACAAAGGACCCTTACTACTGCTTGCGACTTCAGTGTGGGAACGGGGAGGGGACTGGGCATACATACGCAGTCAATGTACAGTAAGGGTGTGCCAAGCTCGTGCGCCACCCGATTCAAGCTTTGGGCATCTCTAAGGTACGCGATTTTCAGTCGTACCATTTTCACCAGCTACAGGTCTGGTGTAAGTGCTGATTACTAGGGATGACGGATGAGTATGTATGCTAGAACATGTGTTTGTTATCAGGATCAATTGTAAAAATGTATTTTATAGGTCCCCCCTACTTCTTCCACTCCTCCCCCACCCCTCCCTCACCTCACCATGCCTCCCTGTTCACTTGCCATACCCATACTCTCACCTCGCCCAACTTCACGCTCCTGTCCCCGCACTCCCCCGCGCACCGCTAACCTTGCCAACCTTATCCCCATCTCCCCTCTCCCCTCCCTCCCTTTCTCCTGTGCCCTCTGGAATGCTAGATCCGTCCGCAACAAACTCCCCTCTATCCATGACCTCTTCTTATCTAACTCTCTTAACCTTCTTGCCATTACCGAAACCTGGCTCACCGATTCCGACACTGCCTCCCCTGCCGCTCTCTCCTATGGCGGCCACTCCTTCACCCACTCCGCCAGACCTGGAGACCGCCCAGGCGGAGGAGTGGGCATTCTCCTATCCTCCACCTGTACTTTCAGACTCATTCCTCCTGAACCCTCCCTCTCCTTCTCCTCTTTTGAAGTCCACTCTATCCGTCTCTTCTACCCCATCCATCTCCGCGTCTCTGTCATATACCGCACCCCTGGGCCCTCCTCCCTTTTCCTTGACAACTTTGCTGCCTGGCTCCCACACCACCTCTCCTCTGACATCCCCTCCATTATCCTTGGCGACTTCAATATCCCTATTGACAACCCCACCGACCCTGCTTCCGTCAAACTCCTTGCCCTTTCTTCCTCCCTTGGCCTCTCCCAATGGACCTCCTCTTCTACCCACTGCCTTGGTCACTCCCTTGACCTTGTCTTCTCCCACCGTTGCAGTCTGTCCGACTTCTCTATCTCCCCCTTTTCACTCTCGGACCACCATCTCCTCTCATTCTCTCTCTCCTCTACTCCTGCACCCCTCCCCCCCACCCAAATCTACCCGGACCAGGCGCGATCTCGACACCCTTGATCCTGCTATTCTATCCTCTTCTCTCAAAACTCTCCTCTCTCCCCTTTCCACCCTGTCCTGCCCTAATCAGGCGGCCTCCCTCTATAACCAAACCCTCTCCTCCGCCCTTGATGAGGTTGCCCCTGCCCAGCCCATCCACCTTCGCTGCTCCAATCCCCAACCCTGGCACTCCAAACTTACCTGTTTCTTCCAAAAATGCTCTCGTACTGCCGAACGCCACTGGAGAAAATCTCGCTCCCTGGCTGATTTCCTCCACTTCAAGTTTATCCTCTCCTCCTACAGCTCTGCCCTCTCACTCGCTAAGCAATCCTTCTTTAAATCCCTCATCTCCTCCCAGTCCTCCAACCCCCGCCACCTCTTCGCTACCTTTAACCCTCTCCTGTCTCCCCCACCTCCCCCCCTCCCTTCCTCCTTATCTGCCACTGACTTCACCTCCTTTTTCTCCTCTAAAATCGCAGCCATCAGACTTGAAATCTCCTCCTCCACCCACTCTTCCGCCACCCCCCCCTCTCGCCCTTCCTCCCCCCTCCACTCTCCCCCCCTCTCTCCCCAGCCACCAACTCCTTCTCTCCTTCCGCCCCACCTCGGGTGAGGAAGTCCACTCTCTCATTTCTTCTTCCCCCCCTTCTACCTGCCCCAGGACCCCATCCCTTCTCACCTTCTTCGCTCCCTTTCCACCTCCACCTGCTCCCACCTCGCTCACCTCTTTAATCTGTCCCTCTCCACCGGCATCTTCCCCTCCGCCTTTAAACATGCTCTCGTCTCACCCATTCTCAAGAAACCCAATCTTGACCCCACCTCACTCTCTAATTACTGCCCCATTTCCCTTCTCCCATTTGCCTCCAAAATACTCGAGAGACTTGTCTGCAACCGTCTCTTCACCTACCTCTCTGAACACTCCCTCCTTGACCCTCTCCAATCAGGCTTCCGCCCCCTCCATTCCACTGAAACTGCCCTGGCTCAAGTTACGAATGATCTCCTCTCGGCTAAAGCCATGGGCCACTACTCCCTCCTGATTCTCCTCGACCTCTCAGCGGCCTTTGACACCGTTGACCGCCCCCTCCTGCTTCACACCCTTCAGTCCATTGGCCTCTCCGGTACCGTCCTCTCCAGGTTCACCTCTTACCTTGCCGACCGTTCCTTCTCTGTTTCCACCTCTGATTCTCTCTCCCCTTCTTCCTCCCTTCCAGTCGGGGTCCCTCAGGGCTCTGTCCTGGGACCCTTACTATTCTCACTATACACCTCTTCTCTGGGTGCACTCATCAGCTCCTTCGGCCTCAAGTACCACCTTTATGCTGATGACACTCAACTCTACCTTTCCTCTTCTGATCTTTCTCCCTCCCTTCTTTCCAGGGCATCCGCATGTCTCTCTGCCATCTCCTCCTGGATGTCCTCTAGATTTCTTAAACTCAATCTTGCTAAAACTGAACTCATTGTCTTTCCTCCCTCTCGTGCCTCCTTCCCCTCTGACCTCTCCATCACTGTTGACAACTCATCTATCTCCCCTGTTCCCCAACTCCGCTGCCTAGGTGTCATCCTCGACTCTTCTATCTCATTTGCCCCTCACATTCACTCTCTCGCCAAATCCTGCCGTTTCCAGCTTCGCAACATTGCCCGCATTCGGCCCTTCCTCTCCCAGGATGCCACCAAATCTCTCGTCCACTCTTTGATTATCTCCCGCTTGGACTACTGCAACCTTCTCCTTATCGGCCTCCCCCTCTCTCATCTCGCTCCCCTTAGATCTGTACTTAACGCCGCTGCTAGGCTTATTTTCCTCTCTCGCCGTTCCACCTCTGTATCCCCACTCTACCAAGCCCTTCACTGGCTCCCCTTCCCCTACAGAATCCTTTTCAAGCTCCTCACTCTGACTTACAAGGCCCTCGCCAACTCCACTGCTCCCTACATCTCTAACCTTATCTCTATTCACACTCCCTCCCGCTCACTGCGATCGTCCAACGATCGTCGCCTCTCTTCCCCTCTGATTAACTCCTCTCACGCTCGTATCCAAGACTTCTCCCGCGCCGCTCCCCTCCATTGGAACAAGCTCCCCCGCTCCATCAGAACTTCCCCTAATATGTCCTCTTTCAAACGAACATTAAAAACCCACCTTTTCCTTAAAGCCTTCCAGTCTCATGCCTAAACTCCCACCGGTCGGCTACCTCTCTTTCTCATCCCTTCTTCCCTTCTCCCCCTTCCTCCCGTCTCTCCGTCTCATCCATGTGTCTGTCTGTCTTCCCCTCCCTTTAGATTGTTCGCTCCTTTGAGCAGGGCTCTCCTACCTTCTGTTTCCATCACTTTTAACTGCGCTCTCCAGCTACTCAGCTCACCTCCTCTCAGTCCCTCTGCCCTCTGTCTCCTCTCGCTTCTCTCTGCTCCCCTCAGTGACTCTCAACCTGTCATCCGTGCCCACCCTCTTGGGCCATAGTTACCTGCCTGTACTCACTTTTCCCCTCCCTCCCTCTCTTTCATGCTGTGCCTGAGCCCCCAGAGTTATAGTGCTTACTGTTACTTGTACTGTGCTGTTTCACCTTGTACTGTGCCATTGTTTGTCCTTGTACGGCGCTACGGATACTTTGTGGCGCCCTATAAATAAAAATGAATAATAATAATAATAATAACATCCTAATAAATCTATTTTATTGTAAAGCTTACATTTTGTAATGTTTTGTCATTAATTACTATATTATGCTCTTTGCTGAATTTGGACCTTCGTATGACCGATGTACGTGAGTTCCTTTTGCACATTACGTTCCTTTTGCATTTGTTAATGAATCAGGCCCAGTATGTTTACAAGATAATTCATCAATTTGCAGGTGCCTATTGTTTAATATAATGCAATGTACATGTGCCAATTGTAATACAATGCTCTTCCGCACACGATTATTCACTATTTTTCTATAAGTTTCCTGCAACAAAATTGTGTTGATTTAAGCTAGAAAAGATACAGCGAACACATATCTTATGTAGCATAAGGAATACATCTAGAGAATGACTTTTATATGTACTACTATTGCATTGTTAATCTGTTAACCACATGCTCTTCCTTTTGTGAATGAATTGGCAGCCCTGTTAATAGTCACCTATATGGAGAATATGATCGTTTAATAGGATAATAGCACGACACTCTGTGTCTCTGGAGCACGCTCTGGAATAGCATGGGTTAAAACATGACTCATTTGCAAACAGACCTTTCAAAGAGAATAGCTGGTGGTATGTAGGAGTGAGAGAGGAAATTAAGGAAACTGGTTTCTTAGGAGGAAGTTTACCATATGGTTAAAAGGGCACTTAAGGCCAATGAAATGTCATTTATGAGTCGCTATCCAGGGTGATAGAATAGCAGAGTATATCCTGAAATACACTAGTAAATTTGTGTTAGTACAAAGTAAATATTTGCAAGGTTGAAGATGTGTAGATTTAAAATGATATGTTTTACCTAAACCAAACATGCTTTATTGATGGGGCTTGAAGGCAGGCTTGATAACTTAACCCTGGTCTATTCAATCCCACAATTTACTTCCTTCCAAATTTTAGTCTGTCAATGTAAATGTCCAAAAGCCTTATGGGAGATATTTTCTGGTATAAGGAAAAAAATCCCCTAACTCCAGTGGGGCTCGCATGACAGAAGAACATTTCAGAGTAACATTCATTACAGAACCTTGACAAGTTTTGTTTAGCTAAAAAGATCTCAGAACGTTTTAACCATTTCTCTTTGTTCACACTGTCAATTTCAATAACTCTTTTATTACTTCGTTCACCCAAGTGGATTTTACATCATTTGTTTCATAAAAGCTAACAAATTTTTTGGGAGCAAATTGGAAAGAATATATTTTTATTTCATGGGCATTACATAGGTAAAAGTGGCCTATAACAGGAAATAATCCAACTTCCAATGATTCTTCCCATAGTTGTTTTCATACAGTTAGTGGAGCCCTTATCATTTACTCACATATATAATATGGTTTATTGTAGAGATACCAAACACTGTATATGATTTTGTATACAATTTTGTACAGTTATAGGGGCATATTCAATAAGCCTACGGAACTTTCGCGATGGCACTCCGCGGCGATGTAACATTGCAGATCTCTCTTTTGCTCCTCCTCTCCCCACATACAGACAGGGGTGTGAGGAGAAATCGGCGATGTTGAGGTACCCTAGTACCGGAAAAAGTGCACAGCCGCGATGATCGGAGGAACATTGTGTTTAATTGAATATACCATCATAGAAACATTAAAGAACAAAGGTGTACATTTTAGTGTGACTAATTTCAATCCTGATGTTATACCGCATATCCAACTGTGTCAAACATATACAACTATAAAGATACTTAGTTTGGAAGAAACAGGGCAGGATTAGAAGTGTGAAGAGAAATTTTGATTTAAATAATTTTAAGGAGATATTCTATGTGGAATGTATATACTTTTAATGAGTGTATGTGACTCTTATGCAATATGTATGCATGTCACGCCCAATGCAGCCAGGGGATATGGAAGGAAAGTGGTGTTTTTTTTTTAGCTTTTTTTTTTGTTTTAATTTTCTTTAACTTTCTTTTATAGAGAGAGTTAACGGGTTTCCTATGTACAACAGCACAATTAAATCTAGAGCTATCTGGGTCTGCATGCCAGCTGCTATTAGATCCAGTTGACACTCCCACAAGTGAAGTCATCCCGTGATGCCATCATGACATCACTCTCGTTTCCACATTCTCTCCAAGCTAAGTAATTCTGAATTCTTTATACAGTTTTCTGACTGAACGCTGTCAGAGATCATATGGGCAGGACCCAAATCTCTTACTCTACTAGCCCATTGGACTTTTGAAGAAGCGCGAGTCCAGCTGCCCATTGTATTTATATTATGGCCTGTCATTAAGTGGTTCAGTTACCTGCAGTTTTGGTTGCTTCCTGCTCTATTTATTTGATTTTGCTACAAGTGAATGCAAGGGGTCAGTGGAGTGACTGGCTACCACCATATGTCAAACATAATCAAAATTAACAGTCTGTGTCTCATGTATTTTCATAACGCACATGGATAATCCCACCTTACTATGAATATTAGATAAATAACACAGAAGTATAAATTAAAGAAAGTGGATACAAAATATATATGTCACATCCCCTAGCTTTAAGGCAAGAGGGATCTTTGCTACTATTACCTGTGAAAGATGTCAGAGTGAGGTTCAGTCCTTTATAGACACTGTTTAAGAGTGTCCTTGGATGCTAGACATCTGGAATTCTGGGCTGTATTATATGAACTCCACTATATCCTTTCCCAAGTTTTTCGTTTTTTAGGCACTGTAGAATATGTGGTACAAACACAGGGGTGATCTTATTATACTGCTGTTTTTTGTAAGGAGATGCCCAAACTTCCTATTTTTCCACACTGGGTGCAACTAGCACTTCCTGACAGTCTTACCTGTGTCTCTCAAGGCTGCCCAGTTTGGTGTTAGTAGCCGCGGCGGACGTGGGCACCGCCGCGACTCTCTGCTTGCTTCTGCTGGCGTCCCAACCATATGATGACCGGGACGTCACTTCCGGTTCCTTTGTCCCGGTTGCCTGGGCAACAACCGGGACGCTCAAGGTTCCCTGATGCCGCGCCCGGCCAGCTAACAGCCGGGCGCGCGTATGCAGGTCTGTTAAAGAGGCAGCCATTCATGGCTATTAGGTATTATGCAGCTGGGCACTCTGTTTCTTCATTGACCGGCAGTGCCAGTGATTAATTAAGCAGGTCCTGGGAATACTTTCAGGGCTCCCCCCTGATTGGCTCTTAGCACTACTTAAGGCAGTGAGGACTGAGCCTCACTGCCGGTTATAGCGTTCTATTCCAGTCTGCTACCTGCTCCTCTGCTACATTGGTGTTAAATCTTGGATTGCCTTTTCTGTGTATGACCCCTACCTGTTCCTGGACTCTTAACTTTGCCTGTGACCCTGACCTTCTGCCTGTACCCGGACTCTGAACCTTGCCTGTGGCCCTGACCCTGCTTGTACCTAGACATCTCTGCCGGTGCTGTCTGGCTAATCGGACATTACCATCACTGTCCAGTCCGCGGATCTTTGGCCAGTCCCTTCTCCGTGTATTACCTCCTGTACCTGTGTGCTGCCGTGTGACCATAAACTTGTACTACACTGAGTGTAAGTCCTGGGGGCATCCGAGTACCTGTGAGCATAATTTGGTGTGAAGCTTTAACATTGATAACAGGGACAAATTGGAAAATTAATGACACCTGCTGGCATGTGTACAGTATAAGATTAAAGGTCCCTTAGTAAACCTTTATTTATGACAAGTGTCATTTCTCTCTACTTGATCAGAAGCTTCTTCACTTCTCCTAGTATTGTTAGAAGCAATAAAAAGTTCTGACCAGAACTTTGAAGCAGTGCTCCAGCACCCTCTCTAATTTTTTCTATATTACTCCACAGGGAAAGTCGGACAACACTCAATAGTGCAAGTTAACACAAAGGTCTTTTGAGTAATAAGCTGCCATTATACACAATGATTAGGGTGGCTAATTGTCACGGGCACTAGGAGTTTTGACCCAGAATTTACCAGATGTAGCTTTACTCACCAGAGGCGCGGAGTCTAACACAGTGGCTGGTCTTCTCCAGGAACACCCGCAAGGAAGTATGGGTTTTAGCGGCTTCCACTGTGCAGGTCGCGGCCCTCTGGGGAGTATGGTGAATATGCGGATACAGCTATACACAATATGAGTACACGGATCTCCTTGAGCTGGATAGGAGAAGGAATGCCAGAAGATATATAGTCTCTGAGTAGTAGAAACAGTAATGACACAGCGAGTATGATGACCAGTAATAACTGGAAATGAGAAGTTCCGAAGTGCCTAGCATGCAGGCAAACTTGAAACAGACGGATGCTTGACAACTGAAGGAAAGTCTATACGAGCAGCCACTAATACAGTGTAGATAAGATACGAGGTAGCATGGAGCGGTCTGCGGCTGACAGGTATTACCACTGGCGTGGAGTAGAGACTTGTCCAGGTGCAGGTAAGATACAAGGTAGCATGGAGTGGTCTGCGGCTGACAGGTATTACCACTGGCATGGAGTAGAGACTTGTCCAGGTGCAGGTAGGAAACGAGGTAGCATGGAGCGGTCTGCGGCTGACAGGTATTACCACTGGCGTGGAGTAGAGACTTGTCCAGGTGCAGGTAAGATACGAAGTAGCGTGGGGTGGTCTGCGGCTGACAGGTATTACCACTGACGTGGAGTAGAGACTTGTCCAGTTGCAGGTAAGATACGAGGTAGCGTGGAGCGGTCTGCGGCTGACAGGTATTACCACTGGCGTGGAGTAGAGACTTGTCCAGGTGCAGGCAAGATTTGAGGTAGCGTCCACAGCAAACAGGTACCATAAACAGGAACAGGGAACTCCTTGGTACCTCAGCAGAATGAGAACCAAGAACAAGCAAAGGTAGTAGGGCAGCAGGTGTCTTAAATAGTGAGAAGTAATTAATCATCCAATGAGGAGAGGAACAAGGTTTTAACAGTCTGTAGGTCTGCACATGCGCAGACCCCTGGTCAAGATGGCGGGCGGCCGCGGCGCAAGACAGGCGTCGGCAAGACGGAGAGAGACCTAGGTCTTGAGCCAGAGGAACTAACAGTCTGGTGAGTGACACTAATATAATATTTTTAAATAAAATGTGTCCTTTATTGCTACATGGGTGGCCAGGAAATCTAATTGGGATCAATCATATGTTGGTTGGGATTGGCAAAGAATACATTTTTTCAATGACTACAATATGACAGTGTGTGTGATCATCAGTAGACCACACTAATTGGGCCCCATAGTATTCATTCACAAATCAAGCAAAGTTTCCTCACATCACAAATTGCTAATGAAAATATATACATATTGCTTTAAACAAATTCTTTAAAAACCATCAAAAGAACATAAATCTTAAAAGTTTTCCATTATGAAAAATTTGTTTTTTTATTTAGTTTTGGACCTGAAATAAAAGATTTGCTAACCAATTGGATAAATATACAACTGCTGGCTCAGTACCACAAATATCTTAGCAAACTGAACCGACTATCTGTATTAAGCATCATTTAGCCTGGAAAGGGGATGACTCTCACTTTCTCTCTCTGTATTAGCAGATAATAAAACTATTCACAGATTTGGTGTTTAACAAGGCAGTGCTGCATTGGGAATGTGCCTGCGATTTCCTCAGGACAAAAAAAAAATCATTACTAAGTTAGAACTACTCCATCTAGTCTCCCCAGCCTATTCTCAGAGACTAAACATGGACTGTGAGACAGAAGCTGTTTATTATCAGTAACTGATACTCTGCAAGACGTCTGCTCAGCTCTCTCCTAATAAGTAGAGTATTATTTATCTGTGTTATTGTTTTACAAACTCTGAGAAGTGGAATGAGACTACTCCAGTGTTCATTCTATTACCTATGTCCCACATGGCATTGTTAAAGACCTGTAGCAATAACAGTGCACTCTGATGTAATTCGGAACATTACCCGCACTGGGAACACCAACCTGTAACTTATCACATGAGTGACAAACCTAATGTTTTGTTTTCCAGTGCAGAGGTTAACACATAACAGATGAGCAATTAACATTTTTTTTTTGGAGATTAGATCTTTCATGAGGCGAGGGGGTCAAGGCAGGCAAAATGTTTAAGATAAAACATGTAAGGTGTATGGGATGGGCTGTATTGACTTGTCAGTTTTGACTGCTGAGAAATATGGAATGTTTTTGACTAAGCATCGATTTAATTCTACTGAGGGGCATTTGGTTCCATTAGGCCTTGAGCAAGTTCTCTGATTTTTTGGCCTTTTCTCCCCTAAAATTAAGATGGATGTTAAAACAGATGTTATATGTTATTTTAATTATTCAGTGCACTTAGTTGACTACTGACAACGGCTCTTTAGAAAAGGGCCCACAATTCTAATGAATAAATGCATTAACTATATAAAACAGACATTTCATAATAAACCCAACACCATGACCAAAGGTCCTTTCTTCAGTGGGTTCTTATTCACCAGGACTATGACCTGACATTCCTTTGCTTTAGTCTTTGTAATGCAGAATGATTGTATGATCCCTGTTGAGAGAACCCAGAAAACATTCATGAGCCTTAGATATACTTGACAACATTACATACCTCTCCTCTCGGAGATCCCAAAGGGGAGGGCGGGTGCCCTCCATTACAATGCCCCAATCGTGTCATTCAATAGTGAAGTGTGCTGTGTTCTGATGCCTGCTTTTCCTAGAGTCCAGTAGACTCCGCAAAATTCTAGAGTCTCTCAGACCTTCCGCAAGAGTAGTCAAGTATGGCCTTAGATGACCGAAGAATGGGCTAAAAGCACTGGGAGGGTATACTGTAACAGATATTAATTACCTCCCCAAATCATGCCATTTCTGGCAGATAATAAAAATAATAAAAATGTATTTTGAGTGCTCTGTTTACATATTGCATACATTACATAATTGTATTATATTGAACAAATTGCTTTGTATTTCCAAAGTCTGTTTTCAATAGCTGACTTTCCACTTTAAATGTTCCACAGGAATAGGGGACAGCCAAATGGTTGGGTTAGGATCTTAGGCCACTTGACATTTATTTTGTCAATTTTTAAATTGAGAAAAAATGACAGTAAAGAAAAATGTCCGTTGCGTTTGACATACATTCTTACTAGCATATTTACTAATGCTGAAAAGATCATTGTAGGTTTTTCTGATGCATTTACCCACACCATACACAAAAAATAGAACCAAATGCAATGTAAACGCAATGCAAGTAAAAAAAAAAAACAGTGAGTATGATGCCTTTAAAAACAATGGTTTCTAGTGTCAGACCCATTTAAATTCATTTTATTAGCATTGCAAATGCTAGAAAAAAATACATAAAAAGCCAGTGTCTCTGACCCCTAACAAAGACAATAACTGGACAAATCTGGGGTACTTCCCATTTAGCATCTGTGTTAGATAGTGATTAGATGTCCCGGTAAAGGCCTTCTGCTAGTTGGGATAGGGTAGGTTGTTGGGTAAAAAAAAATCTCTGCCAGTACTTGAAAACAACAATCATTTTGATAGGAAGCAAACGGACCGAAATGACACCAATACTAATCCAAATAGCACAAATTTAAAGATAAATATCAGTCCAGCAAACTAATTTGAATACTAATACATTTCATGTTTAATTTCGTAAGATATTTGACATTGGTAAAATGTTTCACTGGGACAGCAAATGCGGTGGACACACAATAGTATCTGAACATATCACATGTATTGCCTGTTGCCGCTGTATAATTTCCATATTCACCTTTTACATGGCCAGATATTAAATATCTATGAGTTTTTATCAGGGTGTGAACATGGCAAGTACTGGCAGAATCATGTCCATTGTACTCCTAGAGGGCTACCAGTGTTAAAGCACTGACTCCTGCTTCTGAATGATCAGTTTAGATTGCACTAAGATTACATAGGATAATCCGCACCAACAGAGCATTTGCATTAGGTCTACAAACAGACAGTGAGGGGCAAAGTTTTGCAAATTATTTTCTCAATAATTTATATTTGTTAACAAAGAAAGGTTTGCGTTTCAATCCTGCAGAAATGGTACATTTCACCTGTTTGCCTTTGTTTAGACTGATGTGCTGGTTAAAAAAAAACATTTACTCACATGCTACTAACTTCAAATGTTGGGTGCTTTTATTGCTGCTCTTCTGGAGTGTTCTTTCTACTAAATTCTCCAGGGTCCATTGCTTCAAAAAGCAAACCTAACTTCATTTCAATTAAGAACCCAATACAGGAATCAGGGGGGTGCTTGCATTCCCCTCCAGTTTCCCCGTTGCGCTGGTTACTGGCTGCTCAGCAGTGAGCATATGGTGACTGACATGAAGATTGAGGAACAGTTGCATAAAAGGAAGAGGACGTCTTATAAATGTGTGTTATGCAATTCTGTTGTTCACCTCTATTTTAAAAGATGTTCATAGATCAGCACTGCTCCAGTTTGAATCTTAAAAACAGTTATTCAAAATGTTAATGGAAATGCTTAGAAAAAGCAGGACTTGTTAAAATACCATTCATTTCAGTGGAACCCGGCTCAGAGCTTCAAAAGTGGGGATATTACTGACTTGCAGGTGATAACAATAAAGGGTGCTGTCAGATGTCCCAGGAACTTGTTGCTTACCTTCTCCTTATGCATGCACTTTCAGACTGTGTAACACCAGGTCCCTGTCACTCTACCATGGATTAGCTCTCAGGGCTGGCATTAGCACTAGACAAAATAGGCAGCTACCTAAATCACCAACATTTCTGAGGATCCTAAAACAGGATGGGGTAGGTTAGAGAGGAATGAGATTAAGGGGGAGAGGATTATAGGGTGAATAGTGAGGGTTTTAGGATTAAAATAAAGGGTAGGTGAGGGAGAGGAGTTAAATTACAGGACCTTGTATCTTGTGCAGGTATAACTGTTCTCAGGTATATTTGTTATCTCCTCATGGTAATACTGTCTCTTAATTAAGGTTTATTTACGTCTAATCCCTTTTTCTTAGGACTGTCCCTCAATTACCATTGAGAGACCAGTTATATGTTTCTCTGTGTTCTAGGGGTATATATTCACTAACCTGAAGTTTGAAAAAGTGAAGATGTTGCTTATAGCAACCAATCTGATTCTACCTGTCATTTTGTAGAATGTAGTAAATACTAGAGATGGTCACTGACCCCCGTGTTTTGGTTTTGGATTCGGTTTTGGATCTGGATTACCGTCGTGTTTTGGTTTTGGTTTTGGTTTTGCAAAACCGCCATTGCGTGTTTTGGTTTTGGTTTTGGTTTTGTTTGGTTTTGTTTTGCTATTTTTTGGGAAAATCCATGTTTTTGGGCCTAAATTAACCCAATTTAGTGCTCCAACTGTTTTAGAGACAAGTAATCTAATTGTTGAGGTAATAAATCATCCAAAAAAACAGTTTAATTCTTCGTTGGTAGGCCTATTCTACACACAAAACAGATTGTCTTCCTCTCCATCTATGCATATTGGCAATGCAGCCATCGTCTTTGAATGTATATTACACCCTACACTTATAGTTAAATATGTAAAGAAATGGAAAAAGCCAGTTTGGTTTCTGTCTCTCAAGGCCCCCCTCCACTTGTATAAAATAGCAAAAAATTCAGCCATTATAGACTGTACAATATTAATTGACATGGAGAAAGCCAGTTTGGTTTCTGTCTCTCTAGGCCCCCCTCCACTTGTATAAAATACTAAAAAATTCAGCCATTATAGACTGTACAATATTAATTGACATGGAGAAAGACAGTTTGGGGTCACTCTGTCTCTCTAGGCCCCCCTCCACTTGTATAAAATACCAAAAAATTCAGCCATTATAGACTGTACAATATTAATTGACATGGAGAAAGCCAGTTTGGTTTCTGTCTCTCTAGGCCCCCCTCCACTTGTATAAAATACTAAAAAATTCAGCCATTATAGACTGTACAATATTAATTGACATGGAGAAAGACAGTTTGGGGTCACTCTGTCTCTCTAGGCCCCCCTCCACTTGTATAAAATACCAAAAAATTCAGCCATTATAGACTGTACAATATTAATTGACATGGAGAAAGCCAGTTTGGTTTCTGTCTCTCTAGGCCCCCCTCCACTTGTATAAAATACTAAAAAATTCAGCCATTATAGACTGTACAATATTATGAAAAATGGACAAAGCCAGTTTAGGGTCACTCTGTCTATGACACCCTACCCTTAAGGATAAATTGCCCTAACAGCAGCCTTTCAAGATGGTATGTGATATGGAAATGCCACAAGTCCCTTTCCTCTTTGGGGGTAGATTGCACCCTACACTTACATAGAAAGTTTTAAAAAGATGTTATCGGCATCATCTTCAGCTTCATCCTCACCCTCATCAGTGTGTACGTCATCATCACAGACTATCAATTCATCGCCGCTTGAATCCGCCATTAGAGAACAGTCAGTGCTTGGATGTCTTGGATGGTGAAGGCCTTCCTCGTGGAAGATGTAGTTCATTTTTATAAACATCATTTTCTCCACATTTTTGGGAAGTAACCTTCTACGGCGATCACTGACTAAGTTCCCTGCTGTGCTGAACACTCGTTCAGAGTACACACTGGAGGGTGGGCAGCTTAGGTATTGCAAAGCAAGTTTGTACATGGGTTTCCAAATGGCCTGCTTTTCTTCCCAGTAAGGAAAGGGACTGTCTGACATTTCCATATCAACTACCTCTTGAAAGTAATCCTCCACCATCCTTTGCATGTTTATACTCATATTGGATGGACTTATGGGCAAAGTGACACATTTTTTTGAAAAATCCTTCAAACCAGCCCAGATGTTAAATTGTTCTCGTCTGCCCCCTGTGTCTTCCCTGCTTCTTTTTTGGAAATTTAATTTTTTACGAGCAACAGCTTGAGAAAGTGAAGGAGGACACGTCGTCAAGCCGAGGCCCAGTTCAGCGGCCAACTTGCTGAGCAATAGCTCCTTGCAAAAGTTCACATCTCGCTCATTTACAAGTAAAGACTCAATGTAGGTTTTAAACCTTGGATCAAGCACAGTGGCCAAAACGTACTGATCCGAGTTCAAGATCTTAATAACTCGAGGATCATTGTGAAGCGAATTAAGTACTTGATCGACAAGGCCAACATACTTTGCTGAATTGCTTGCTTTCAGCTCCTCCTTCATTTTCTCAAGCTGCTTTTCCAATAGTCTAATTAAAGGAATGACTTGGCTCAAACTAGCAGAGTCTGCACTGACCTCACATGTCACAACTTCAAATGGTTTCAGCACCTTGCACAGCACTGAAAGGATTCCCCACTGTGCAAGAGTGAAATACATCCCCCCTCCTTTCCCAATGTCATGACTTGTGCAATATGCTTGGATGGCTTTGCGCTGTTCCTCCATCCTCTGAAGCATGTACAGGGTGGAATTCCACCGAGTTACCACCTCTTGCTTAAGTTGGTGGCAGGGCAAGTTAAACTGCTCTTGGAGCTGCTGTAATCTCCTCCATGCTGTGGCTGAATGCCTGAAATGGCCTGAAATTTTACGGGCCACCGAAAGCATCTCCTGCACCTCACGGTTATTTCGTAGGAAGCTCTGCACCACCAAGTTGATGGTGTGAGCAAAACAGGGAATATGTTGGAAATCACCCAGCTGTAATGCTCGCACTATATTGTTGGCGTTATCTGAAATGACATACCCTGGGGAGAGTCCGAGTGGTATAAGCCATGCATCAATCACATCTCTCAGTTTGCGTAACAAATTGTCAGCCGTATGCCTGTTAGTGAAGCCGGTGATACAAAGAGTGGCCTGCCTGTGACAAATGTTACGTAGTGGTGTACATGCTGCTGCTGTTCCTGCTGGTGAAGGTGAATGACCAACCCAGTGGGCTGTCACAGTCATATAGTCTTTGGTTTGGCCACTTCCACTTGTCCACATATCTGTGGTTAAGTGAACAGTGGGCAGAATGGCATTTTTCAGCGCAATCTCTACATTTTTACACACTTTTTGGTATAGTTGTGGAATAGCTTTACGGGAGAAATGGTGTCGCGATGGAATTCTGTAACGCGGACACAAAACCTCAATTAACTGTGAAAAACCAGCTGCGTTTATTGTGGAGATTGGACGCAGATCTAACACTAACATTGCAGCCATGGCGTCTGTGATTCGCTTGGCGACTGGGTGACTGCTGTCATATTTGCTTCCCCTCGCAAATGATTGTTTCACAGTTAATTGCTGAAATGTAGGACTGCTCATTTTATTCACCTGCCTCTGGGATGACGATTCACCCCCAACAGCAGCAACAGCAGCAGCAGGACTAACGCTTTCTTCAGAGGAATCAATAATAGTGCCGGAGTCATCCAGCCTTAAGTGGGATGCCGGGCTAACTCCGAGCGCTACTGAGGATATTGATGAGGATGGTGTGGTGGGTGTATTTTGTAGCCGTCGGTATGTCGGTGAGCGGAGGGTCTTAGCTGATGAGGGAGTGCTTGTATTCTTTTGGGAAGAACTTTCAGCTTTTCCCAACACTTTGCCATGAACTCTCGTTAAATGGCGTAACATAGACGAGGTTCCAAGATGGTTAAGGTCCCTCCCTCGACTGACTGTGGCTTCACATACACTACAAATGGCTATACAATTGTTGTCTGGATTTGGGTAGAAATAATTCCACACATAAGAAGTGGATTTTTTTGTTTTATGCCCAGGCATGACAATGGCCTTTTTCTTGTCACGTGCCAGAACTGCTGCCACTGGTGCAGGACTTACACAAACAACCTCATCCTCATCAACATCCTCATTAGCGCCCTCGTCGCCTACACAAATCTCCCCCTCATCCTCTTCTAATTCCAAAGTGGCATCCTCAATTTGGGTATCACCGGCTACACTCGGGCTATTAAGGCACACATCAGCAGAATGCTCACGATTAGACATCCCACTGTTGGATGGACTCTCCACAGGGATTGTTGTCATTTGTGAATCAGAGCAAATATTCTCCTGTAATGCCTCACTGGTATCTTGCAGCTCAGCTTTGACGCGTAACAGTAGTTGTGCACCAATTGTAGCCTGGGTAACTTTTTGGGATCTGCCACTAATAGCCAAAGGTGAAGGCCTCATTCTCTCTTTGCCACTGCGTGTGTAGAATGGCATGCTTGCAATTTTTTTTTTATCGTCACTTAACTTTTGCTCAGTTACACTTCTTTTTCGCTTCAATACAGTAAATTTTTTTTTGGTTTTTGTTTTTTGCACTAATTTGAAAACACTCTGTTGTTTGACATCGCCTTGGCCAGATGACGTACTGGGAACACTAACATCAGGACTGGTGACAGAACCTGGTTGCTCATTTAGATCATATGTGGACTGCTTTGAATCCATTCTGAGCGCAAACCACTGAGGAGTGCTAAAAATTATTGAGTAGATACTGCTGACAGATATGACTTTTGACAGCCAGAAATATTAATGCACAATTAGGGAGGACACCCCAAAAACACTGAGGAGTGCTAAAAATTATTGAGTAGATACTGCTGACAGATATGACTTTTGACAGCCAGAAATATTAATGCACAATTAGGGAGGACACCCCAAAAACACTGAGGAGTGCTAAAAATTATTGAGTAGATACTGCTGACAGATATGACTTTTGACAGCCAGAAATATTAATGCACAATTAGGGAGGACACCCCAAAAACACTGAGGAGTGCTAAAAATTATTGAGTAGATACTGCTGACAGATATGACTTTTGACAGCCAGAAATATTAATGCACAATTAGGGAGGACACCCCAAAAACACTGAGGAGTGCTAAAAATTATTGAGTAGATACTGCTGACAGATATGACTTTTGACAGCCAGAAATATTAATGCACAATTAGGGAGGACACCCCAAAAACACTGAGGAGTGCTAAAAATTATTGAGTAGATACTGCTGACAGATATGACTTTTGACAGCCAGAAATATTAATGCACAATTAGGGAGGACACCCCAAAAACACTGAGGAGTGCTAAAAATTATTGAGTAGATACTGCTGACAGATATGACTTTTGACAGCCAGAAATATTAATGCACAATTAGGGAGGACACCCCAAAAACACTGAGGAGTGCTAAAAATTATTGAGTAGATACTGCTGACAGATATGACTTTTGACAGCCAGAAATATTAATGCACAATTAGGGAGGACACCCCAAAAACACTGAGGAGTGCTAAAAATTATTGAGTAGATACTGCTGACAGATATGACTTTTGACAGCCAGAAATATTAATGCACAATTAGGGAGGACACCCCAAAAACACTGAGGAGTGCTAAAAATTATTGAGTAGATACTGCTGACAGATATGACTTTTGACAGCCAGAAATATTAATGCACAATTAGGGAGGACACCCCAAAAACACTGAGGAGTGCTAAAAATTATTGAGTAGATACTGCTGACAGATATGACTTTTGACAGCCAGAAATATTAATGCACAATTAGGGAGGACACCCCAAAAACACTGAGGTGTGCTACAAATTATTTAGTAGATACTGCTGACAGATATGACTTTTGACAGCCACAAATATTAATGCACAATTAGGGAGGACACCCCAAAAACACTGAGGAGTGCTAAAAATTATTGAGTAGATACTGCTGACAGATATGACTTTTGACAGCCAGAAATATTAATGCACAATTAGGGAGGACACCCCAAAAACACTGAGGAGTGCTAAAAATTATTGAGTAGATACTGCTGACAGATATGACTTTTGACAGCCAGAAATATTAATGCACAATTAGGGAGGACACCCCAAAAACACTGAGGTGTGCTACAAATTATTGAGTAGATACTGCTGACAGATATGACTTTTGACAGCCAGAAATATTAATGCACAATTAGGGAGGACACCCCAAAAACACTGAGGAGTGCTAAAAATTATTGAGTAGATACTGCTGACAGATATGACTTTTGACAGCCAGAAATATTAATGCACAATTAGGGAGGACACCCCAAAAACACTGAGGAGTGCTAAAAATTATTGAGTAGATACTGCTGACAGATATGACTTTTGACAGCCAGAAATATTAATGCACAATTAGGGAGGACACCCCAAAAACACTGAGGAGTGCTAAAAATTATTGAGTAGATACTGCTGACAGATATGACTTTTGACAGCCAGAAATATTAATGCACAATTAGGGAGGACACCCCAAAAACACTGAGGTGTGCTACAAATTATTTAGTAGATACTGCTGACAGATATGACTTTTGACAGCCAGAAATATTAATGCACAATTAGGGAGGACACCCCAAAAACACTGAGGAGTGCTAAAAATTATTGAGTAGATACTGCTGACAGATATGACTTTTGACAGCCAGAAATATTAATGCACAATTAGGGAGGACACCCCAAAAACACTGAGGTGTGCTACAAATTATTTAGTAGATACTGCTGACAGATATGACTTTTGACAGCCAGAAATATTAATGCACAATTATGGGGGACACCCCAAAAGCGCTGGGGAGTGCCAAATATGAAGAAAAAATAATAAACCTCTATCCTCCTCTCTGCACTAGCGATTTTGGTTAGAGCAATTGCAAGAACAATATGGTATTCTCTGTCCCTGCTCTAATTAGCCTATGACTACACCCTGCTCTCTCCCTCTGTCAAATGGCGATGGATTGCTGTGGAGGCGTGTATTTATAAAGTTGAAGTATCGCGAGAACCGAGTCCCGAGATCCGACGACGTCACAATGACGTTCGGCCTCGATTTGGATTCGGAATGGGCGGGAGAGTACCGAGCTGCTCAGCTCGGTACTCGGATACCCAAAGTTCGGGTGGGTTCGGTTCTCGGAGAACCGGACCCGCCCATCTCTAGTAAATACATGATAACTAGAATCTGATTGGTTGCTATAGGCATACATCTCCACTTTTTCAACCCGCAGTTTAGTAAATATACCTCCTAAAGTCACTTCCACAATGATCTTGTTGTCACTTCATTACTTGCTCTTTCTCTCATTGTATCTCTGGTTTGACTTTTCTCTGTTATTTCTCTTTATTTTTTACTGTTACCTCAGAGACTAAGGAGCCTATTTATCAATAGAACTCCAATCGCGGCAATAAGGCGAAAATCAGCTATCGTTGAAATTTGACAAGTAAATATTGTTGAGACACGAGCAATACTTAGCTGCACCGGCAAAACTTTGACTGTGCAGTTTCTGCAGAATTGTGCTTGTGTGACACTTGTTAAATAGACTTCCCCATGCTGTTGTGTAAGGAACCCTTCAAACGTGAAAGCCAGAGAATGTTACCACTGGTGGGGTTGCAATAGCAATGTTATCATTAGCAAATACCCTTCAATGTATTGACCAAAATGAAAAAAGGGAAACTAATGAAAGTCCCCTGTTTGTTAAATCAGCCCATAACTCTCCCAGCAATGCCTCTAACTCCAACTGAGAGCTCAGTTGCTTGCCTAGCACTGATTGGCTTAGCAGTGAGAGGCACACACAGCTAGCCTCCTGCTTGGTGGCTGTCAGTATTCACAGGGCCATCTTTTCCATTGGGCACGATGGGCAGCTGCCCGGGGACCCCACGGGCAAGGGGGCCCCAGTGGCACGGCTCTTAATGAGAATAAATAATCCTGCAAAAGAAAAAAAACCTGCAAAAAAACCCTACAAGGGTCACTGAGCAAGTACATCTATCTATCTATCTCTATATATCTATATCTATATCTGTATTTGTATACATCTATATATCTATATCTATATCTAGGGGCCCTGGTGCACTGCTTTGCCCGGGGGCCCATAATGTTGTTAAGATGGCTCTAAGTATTCATAGATACATTTCACTACAATGACATGTGAATCTTAAACAATTTAATCATGCACATATAATGTTTCATCTTAAGCTGCCCAGTTTTCTCTAAACAAGAAAATTAATGACAAAAAATGCAATTGAACGTGTGCAGTAAAAGCATACTGATATGTCTTGCAGAACAAAAGTAAATAAATTCTTCTACTAAAGAGGGCTGCCAAGTCATGTTTACAAAAGAAAAGCTTAAATGTGGAATTTACCTGTAAACACCACGAAAGAGTTGTCACAGCATCTTACATACAGTTAAGTGTGCATCTGTGCCATGAGAGGTCCCATGCTGGTCATTAGCAAACTGTTTCCAGCAGTAAGATAGTAAAAGTAGTTATTTTAGTTGTCCCATATGACATTGCCTAAAAACACTAACATCACATCTGCCCCTACAACTGACATGCTTTAACCTTTTCATAGCCTAAGGAAGAGAGAGCACAAAATACCAGATCCTATCTATGTGTTGCAGTCACCAGGAAACAGCTGTATGAATTGAGCAAAAGAAATCTGGAAACTATTAGATGTTAGAATCTTAAATAATGGCAAACATAGGCCATGGTGATTTTCTGTTGTGCTTTTTATGCTGAAACAAGTTCATTTCCACAGTTTTGTTTTTATCTTCCGATTTTAAATAGGTAGGGATTCAAACATTAAAAATATGATGTACCATACACTGATGCTGATATCATGGCAGTTTGTACAATGTACCTGGACAGTGGTTAAAGTGGGTCTGACTGGATTACCTATAAATAACTTATGGTATCAATTTATTTAAAGGAAACAGCGCAGGGCACTTATTTATATAATTGCAAATGTACTTATTTTTTATATTGTGTGTATGTTGGTAAAGGAGATATCTTTATTTCTGAGACCCGGGGAAGAAATGTGTTTATTTTAACTTTGCTAGAGGATGCATTATTTCTGAGGTATATATCTGATACAATAAGCCTTTGTTGAGGAAGTCTTTTGTGTATATTGGAGTAGGGAAATGACTTGTTTGGGGTTTTGCAACTTGCTTTGGGAATGTGTATTCTGCAGCTGTCTGAAGAAAGGACCCATGTTAATCTTATGTTAATTAGACCTTTTGATGGGCACAGGAAGGTCTATTAGACTTGTTACTAGATTTCCTGCATCTAAAACAAGATGCAGGAAATCACAGCAAGTTTTAGGATATCACAGATAAGTGTAAATATTGTTAGCTTTGAATTGCATGTAAATCCATGTTTGGGTAAGCAAATTGCATCCTGATTCTAAAAATAGCTCAGACCTCAGGTTGCTTACTTACCCTGTGAGGCTGTGAGACTGTGTTCAAATCTGTATAAAAAGCACTGTCTTGTATTGAAAATTGTTCTTCTTGCTTCATCCAACCTGCTCCCTGGTACCTTCAACCAGGTGAGCAAATAAAAATCACTTGCTTCAAAGACCTGCTTGGAAACTTCTCTAACCCTGTGACATACAGATTATACCTAAAATCTAATCCGTTCCTGAGGTCTGGACTCAGCATCCAGTATCACCACTCTGCCTGCTACCAAGCAGCTCTGGCCAGTTTGATAGGCCAGGGGGGATCCATCCACAGCAACCCTGAACCATAGGAAGAGGTCAGAAGTACTGGCCAGGTACACCAGCAACGGGGTACACTCGCAGCGTCAGTTACCCAGAAGAAATCCGGTACTGGATGCCGGTAAGGAGTTCAGTAGTGGCAGCATTTGTAAGCCCCTCATACTGCAGGTAGAGGTCGCATTTGGGATAATGAAAGGGAACGGTGGAAAAGTTCCCAGCAGCAACAGACAGGGTGGCATAGGCGGTCCATCCTGTCACAGTGGGACAAACTAGCACAGAGTGAACAGGGAAATAATTTCTTGAGAAAACAAGGATGTTAAAAACTAGGAAAAATAAGAATGCAATATATAATCAAATCCTGGCATGCCAAAATGTGAGAACAATGTGTATAATGCTGTTACAATATGGTAGGAAATAGGGAGTCATATGTAATTATTACCATTAAGATGTTCAAGAGAGACATATTAGAAAGAACTATTTGCGCAATGTAAATTCTTAATTGATATATATATATATTAGGGATGAGCGGTTCGTATTCAGAGAAATCCGATACATCCGAGATTTGGGGTTCTAAGTAGATACAAAACTCGACTCGATTATTCGCACCAAATATGGATCTGAGAACAAGACAAAATGTAATTTCCGGGAAAATATGGAACTATGCAGATTTACATTTGGAGCTGGTTAGGGTGTATATTATTTGCTTGGCTTTCCAGGAGATGAGTAGTAACTATTAATTTTCCAAACAGGGCCCAACATTCCAGGATCCGGCCAAGCAGCAGCTGAGCTTCAGAAACTAGCAGGTAGTATAAACTGCCAGAATGGGTAGGAAAGGAACTATTTTGAATGTGGTGGGACTGTCTTGCATACTATGCCTAATAAATGTCATACTCCCAAAATCTCACAGGCCCCCGTCCATTTGCTTAAAATTTCCAGTTAGAATAAAAGAGCGGCATCCGATAACCGGAAGTTCGGGTTTGTGCCGTTACTTCTACTCAGACATTATATGGGGACAGTCACAGCAGAGTTATCTGCATATAAGTGTATGTAAAGCCCTCAAATTGCCCACAACAGTAACCAGTGGCTCCCGACTATAATATAGGAGAGTCTGCACCACTAAGTAAGCTGTTGCACGGACGTGCAGATAGACACAGTGCATTACAAGACTACATCTGCATCACCAACTGCATATCTAAATACAAGTGTGTACTGTATAATTGTATTGCCTGAATACTGCTGTACTACAACCAATTGTGAGTAACTGCATTCATCTGCTGTTATCATCTTTAAATAAACAGCAACCTGTTTAAGTTACAAAAGCGTTGTGGCTTAACATCCACATTAACACCGCTGAACACCTTTAGTATCTTCAGAAGATATAACCAACATTTCCATACCCCCACTTCTAAATATCCACTTCAAACACTGTCTTAGATACTCATGGTGAATACACCTGCTCAGCAGGTGTCCCAATGACTCACCTAGGAATTGCTGTGTTTGGTTGTTATTGTGAAAACTCAAATGTGTAATTTCAGTTTTGGCACTTCCGGTTTATGCATTCCAGGGTGGAATGCATATTATGTGGAGTGTCTCACAGAGAATACAAGAGAGCTATTTCCTCATATTTTATTATTATTATTATTATTATTATTACTATTATTATTATTATCTTTAATTTATGAGGCACCACAAATGGTCCACAGCGCCGTGCATGACATATACAGAAAACAGTGACCCATGACACAACATGATACATAAAGAACAAAATATGAAGACCAAAAATATATGAATATATACACACACACACACATACACACATACACAGGTAACATGGCAATGCAAATCAAATTATTTCTGGGACAATGAGTGAAAGTAATGGTAGAAATCAGCGAGAAGTAGACCGAAGCTTAAGAAAACAGGGCTAGGGAAGCAGGCCAAGAGGTACAGAGGGTGATGGAATAGTAGAAGGAGCACAGATGGAAAGAGGGCCCTGCTCCTGAGAGCTTACATCCTAAAGGAAAGGGGGAGACACAAATAGGGCGGTAGTAACTTGGGGAGAGAGCCGGGACAAGGGAATTAGGAGGAGGACTGATAAACTTGAATAAATAAATGAGTCTTAAGTGCACTCTTGAAGTCTTTGAGAGTAGATACTAACCTAATGGAACATTGAAGATCGTTCAACAGCTGGGGTGCAGCCCGGGCAAAGTCCTGGAGAAGGGAATGGAATAGAGGTGATCAGTGAAGTAGTGAGGCGGCGGTCACAGGCAGAGCGGAGGGGACAACTAGGAGTGTAGGTAGAGATGAGATTGAAGGATTGATTAAGAGCTTTAAATGTGAGGATGAGGAGTTTAAATTTAATTCTGTAGGCCATGGGGAGCCAATGTAATGACTGTTGGAGGTAGACAGCAGAGACAGAGCGGCGGGAGATAAAAATGAGGCGGGCAGCAGCATTGAGGATAGACTTAAGAGGGTGAAGGTTAGAATCAGGTAGGCCAGAGAGAAGGAGGCTACAGTAGTCAAGGCAAGAGCAAGAGATTACAAGCGAGTGAACAAGGGTTTTTGTAGCTTCCGTGATGAGAAAGGGGCATATCTTGGATATATTCCGAAAGTGGAAAGAGCCAGTTTTTTAGAGGGATAGAGGTGAGGTTTGAAGGAGTGGGAGGAATCAAGGATGACCCCAAGGCATCTGATTTGAGGGACAGAAACGAGAGCAGTGTTATTAACAGAAATAGAGAGGGGGATGGGAGAGTACTGGAAGGGGGAAGACAATAAGTTCAGTCTTGGAAATTTTTAGTTTAAGGAAGCGTTGGGACATCCTAGATGAGATGGCCAAGAGACAGCAGGACACACAAGACAAAAGGGAAGGGGATGAAAGATAAATTTGAGTATCATCAACATAGAGGTGGTACTGAAGGCCAAAGGAGCGGATGAGGACACCAAGGGAGGAGGTGTGGAGAGAGAAAAGCAGGTGGCCAAGAACAGAACCTTGGGGTACGCCAACAGGTAAGGGAAGAAGGGGGGATGTAGAGTCATGTGTAGAGACTGAGAAGGAGCAGTTGGTGAGGTAAGAGGAAAACCAGGAGAGGAGGGTGTTACAGAGGCCTATAGATTTGAGAGTTTGATAAAGGAGTGCGTGGTCAACGGTATCGAAGGCAGCAGTTTTTGCAATGATATGGAGACTATCACCTTTTGATGAATCATGAGCTGCATCTGATGACAATCTGGGATTGCATAAGAAGTCAGGTAATTACATGATTTTTTTAATATCTGTCTTTTCTGCTGTTCTTTATGGTTGCCTTGATAAAGGTCCAAATGTAGGACCGAAACCTTTACTTATAATGTGAGATATGGAAAAGAAAATGAAAGCAGAAATTGTATTTGTCACAGTTGTTAATTAATTCCAGATCCAAAACCAAAACCTGTCACGCTTTTTAGGCAAAACCTTTAACAAAACCAAAACACAAAGTCATTTTAGAATCAAAACCGCATCCGAAACCAAAAGATATATATATATATATATATATATATATACATACATTACTGTGCAAGAGTTTTCGCCATCTGTGAAAAAAATGCTGCAAATTAAGAATACCTTAAAAACCAGATGTGTTAATAGTTTATTTTTTATCAATTAACAAAATGCAAAGTGAGTGACCAGAAGAGAAAACTTAATCGAATTAATACTTTGTCTTAGTCAAATCAATATTTTGTGTGACCACCCTTTGCCTTCAAAACATGATGCATCAATTCTTCTAGGTACACTTGCACACAGTATTTTGAAGGAACTCGGGGCAGAGAGGTTATTTCAAACATCTTGGAAAACTAACCACAGATCTCCTGGGGATGTAGGCTTGCTCAAATCCTTCTGTCTCTTCATGTAATCCCAGACAGACTCGATGATATTGAGATCAGGGATTTGTGGGGGCCATATTATCACTTCCAGTTCTCCTTGTTCTTCTATAAGATGAAGACAGTTCTTAATGACATTGGCTGAATGTTTGGGGTCCTTGTCCTGCTGCAGAATAAATTTGGAGCCAATCAGACACCTCCCTGATGGTATTGCATGATGGATAGGTGATGGATAAGTACCTGCCTGTATTTCTCAGCATTGAGGACACCATTAATCCTGATCAAGCCCCAACTCCATTTCCTGAAATGCAGCCCCAAACTTGTGTGTATATATATATATATATATATATATATATATATTTCTCCCACTGCTTTGATTGTAAAACTATCAAATTGGGTCCACTTACATATCCATTACAATTTCCACATTGTCCCTGTAAATTTCCACTTGACCACTGTGTGTGAGTGAGTGTGTGTGTGTGTATGTATATATATATATATATATATATATATATATATATATATATATATAAAAACAATCTTCTAAATATCTGGTTAAGATTAAGTTCCCATGCTAGTTCTGAACTGATGAAGTAAGGTTTGAATGATTTAGCTGCATATATACATTGAAAACATGAAGAATGCCATGTACAAATATTGCTGTGACTAAGTGACTGATACATACATTTGACAGTAGGAAATTTCGACTGAAAGGTCAAAGAGAGACCCCATCACAGAGATTATTTAAAGACTAAAAAGACTGATGTAGAATCCAGAGACAGACATGGTATCGTAACAACATCCAAAGCATTTGGGAGCAGTTTATTACACTGCTTATCCTTCGAAGTTTAATAGATGACATATTTTTACTCAATAAGACATATTCATGAAAAACAAAATTGGACTATGACACAAAACTTAGAATTTGAATTTGGTCCAAGCCATTGTTATGCAAATATTGTCCTGTGATGGGATGATAGTGTTATTAAGCAATACTAGCAATCAATCATACATTAACCTACTAATCTGTGACCATTTTGCTCTAATAATGTGACATCATAATAGAAGCAGGAGTGAGTAAATTGCACCTTTAAACTTTTCAGTGCTTCTCTATAAATGTCCAAGGGTGCCAATCAAGGCTCCTGAAACAATTATGTTGCTCATTATTGGCCTATAATCTAATTCACAAATGCAAATTGTGCAACAATGGCTTTTACCTTTTAGTTCATGTTTGTTGCAGATTAACATGTGGTGGAGGTATGTTAACCCAGAGGATCTCATTTGCCAAGCAACTGAAAGATTACAATTGCATTCAATTAAAATAATAGGACAAGTCACAAGCACCAGAACTATCACCATAGATAAATCCTAACCAACCACTCTGAATTGGTGCAAATTTAATTTTGTGGGGTTGAAATAACTGTGCACCCTTTCATATAGCAAATAAAGTCCCTCTATCCATGTAATCTATCAACCAATTTGTCTCAATTATGTATTTATCTAATTTCAATAAGCTGTCAGAATGCTTTTGGCACTGCTTCACACCAGTGGTGCACCTACTTTATAGTTACCAAACAACACCCTCACTCCACCCAACTTTTCCCATTAGCCAGGCTAAACTTCTGCTCTTTCTCCTGCTGCTGTCTTGTTCCTCAAGCCCACGCACTTTGATGGAAATTTAGATACCTGAGCAAATTCATGGACAAAGCACAACCAAAGAGGTTTTTGACCCGTGCCTTAGCCATTTTGTGCTTCCAGGTTTTTGGAAAATGCATTTACTTGTATGCAATATCAACAGAGTAAATGCAAGTCCTTGGTGAAACTATCTCACATTTTCAACTAGACATTGCACTATTCAAATGTTCAGTACAGAGATATTAATCCCAAATCTCTTATAACTAACTCTATCACCAAATTCCAAATCTGAAATATAATGGTGGTATTTGTAATTATGGATGTGAATATGCCAACTGTGGACATTGCAGTCTCAAATATTGCATGTACTCTTCCATGAGTTGCTATAAGTTTGTCGGTATCCTGACATCAGGTGAGGGGTAGCCCCATCTTAAAGACTAAAAAGTGGGGAGTGTACGGTAAATTAAAGTTCTCAAGTTCTTTGATCGATTTAATGTATTTTTTTTTAGGTGCCTTTGACTAGGTTCTGAGAACCTTATTGTATTGAACCATCTCCTATTCTTCTTAGATATGATCAGGGATAAAAAAAAACCTGTAGCCAATTTGATCTTCGGACATTCATATCAGCAGGAATTGAGTGTGTGATCTTGTAGGAGGCAGAGACCTGGGATTTGATAACGTTAGTGAGAACTGCTCTAAATGTGAGAAAGGCAGTTTCATGTTGTGAGGCAAGTGGGATGCCACATATTGAGAGTAATTGGATGGAGCAGGGTCCCCAGCAACAAAGTAGTGATGTGAGGCTCCTATGAAACTGGTCCAGGAAAGCTGTGGTGTCTAATGCACTTCTATATGAAGTGCGGTTTTGAATAGCATTGGTTCACAAAATGAAATCTCAGTTTTGAACAGGTCCGCAAAAATAGGTTTACAGGTGCGTCTAGGGTGCACAAAGCTAGGGAGGCCCGTACAACACAACTATTTCCATCAGCAGATGCAAACACCACCGTCTTGCTGCAACAAACCTATTATACCAGCACAAATCAAGGCACAAAGCATAACCTTCATAAAGTGAATTTTTCACTATGCCTCAGCAGTTTCACACAACACAAAAGACTTCCTAAGTGTTCTAATCAACATACTGTATCTCATTAGGGTAAGAGCATAGCCTGACCAGTGGGCCCCCACCAGAGGCCGCTCACTAACTGAAATAAAAACTGGCAGACTGGAATTAGCTAAAAACTTTCACAACTTTACTCAACAATCAATAAAAATTGCATGCAAAAAATGTTCAAAGATATTGTTGTACCAACTCAACCACTAGTACATGCTCTGCCTGCCATGAAAGCACCACAACAATGCTCCCCCTGGAACCCGCACCTGGCAAACATAACCTCCTTGCTTGCCCTTGGCATGCTTCCCGTGAAGGCTTATGCGTTGACCCTGGAAATGAGCATACGTCTGCTTCTCCCACGGTGAGTGTGTGCCAATGTTAGCTCCACCCACATTGCTATGCTTTGTGTGTGTTTTTCTCCCGTACCAAATGAGGTCGTTTTAAGCCCCAAAGGGGACCGAAGTCTCTACTGTAATCATTCAGCACCACTACCTCCAGAGCCTCCTGTAGCGCATTGTTAAATAATTTTATCACAACACCCGGCAGGTTCACCACATAACTCTGATAGTAGTCCTTCCATTTTACCCAATATTGATGTGCATCACTTCCTCATGCATGCTATGTGCTGCTGGAAGCTCTTAACTTAATCCAAGGATTTGACTTTAATGAGGTCATTTGCCTCAAGGTTTATCTCTACCACATCCGCCTGGCCTCACCATCTCTCTGCTTTTAGCAATTCATAACAAATTTGTCGCTATACCATGTCTCTCTTACCCAGGCAAGTCACCTTCACTGCCTCTTGTGGCATACCTACGCATAGCCCGTGTAGCCGAGTGGCTACCCATTACGGTGTCCAATATTCATAGAAGTGGCTAATGATCCACACTTGCATCCTTCCACACCTGACTTTAAATAAACATCCACATGATGGCCAGGAACCCATGTACGCCTGCACTGCCCTTACTGGGCAAACTACTGGATCTGAATACCTTCTTATCTGTATCCACCTCCGCTTACCTAAATGATCTGTCTTGGATTTGTGTATTTTGTCTGTCACCTGACACTACTATGTTCCTTCTCAACAAACCCATGTCCTTGGACCTGCTGGACTGCCACTAGATCCCTGAGACTGAAAGCCTCGCTGTATGCCTTGCAAAAAATGTTACCACCCTCTTGTTGCTGCAGACAGTTGACGCTATATGCACCAACTCCCTCAATGTCTCCATTGTCACCAGCTCACTGGGGTCTGATCTCCGAATCTCGTTCTTTAAACTAACCCCTCATAATCCTCTACACTATAAAATCTTTTTTTGGATCCACCTAACCATGAAGCCTGGAGAGAAAGGAAGTCAGCATGCCACTGGAGGATATCTGTGCTGGGCTGAGCTTACCCAACAATGATAGCAGTAACTGCAGGGGTCCACTTCTCCCAGACTGCGCTATAGGCTCTCTCTTTGTTGCTAAAAATTTCACCTCCAACACGCCTAGATCGCTTTGATGGGAGAGGCATGTTAGGCCTATGCTTTGGGCGTGCGATGCAGTTATTCTAAAAATTCCCAACTTTTGCTCTGCAGATATCAAGCTGTGCTCACCCAGCACATGCTTTACCCTGCACAGGCGCCTTGTTACCAAACACCTCAGCAATTTATGGATAAAAAAGTTAGCTTACAATCAGTAGCTGTTATGTATAATATTGTAATGTTCCAAGTAAAAGATTTAAATCTCTCCCAAAGATAATGGTACTATTTATATCCAAAACCTACCAGTGTTTAGAAGAGAATTTCACTACCTGATCATCCAAAGCACCTCCGATCCAGGTGTCAGAAAACGTCCAGTAACTCATCCTCGCATTCTGCCAGAGCATTTGGACCGATAGATGAAATCCTGCTGGAATGCAGGTGACACTGCAGGTCATTCCTCAAACGTCAGAAACTCCCTTAATCCCTACGAGTGGGAACAAGTCAATCTAAATGTCTACTTCAACCACTGTGTATATATATATATATATATATATATATATATATATATATATATATATATAGATTGTAAGCTTGCAAGCAGGGCCTTCTCACCTCTTTTTTACCCAGTCTGTTTATTAGTTTACTATGGTTGTCCCCAATTGTAAAGCGCTACGGAATATTATGTTGGCGCTATATAAATAAATGATGATGATAGATAGATAGATATAGATATATGTATATATATATATATATATATATATATATATATATATATATATATATATATATATATATGTATGAGAGAGACCTTTTGGATTTATAATCTGAATATCTTAGACCCTGATGGACATGATGAAACCTTGAATTTAAGTGAATTGTATTGAATAGTATAAAGCTTTCTCAATTTTCTTGTCAATGAAAAATCTTTTTTAAAAGTTTTATTTAATAACATTTTTTTTTAAGTTTAATTTATATTTACTTGATTATTATTTTATTACTAATAATATTGAATTTAAACTGGAGTATAATATATATGCATATATTATGAATCAATGAGAGAACATGTTTGGTGATTGTTTACATCTAAAAAACATTTCCAGAATACGCACATATCTCACACAAGACACTGCAAAAACTTTAATTCATGCACTCATCTCCCGTATCAACTATTGCAATTCCCTCCTTACAGACTCTCACCCCTACAATCTATTTTCCATACAGAGACTAGATTGATTTTCCTTGCAAATCGTTTTTCCTCTTTAGAGTCACTCTGTTAGTCTCTACATTGGTTGCCTGTTTTTTACCGAATCCAATATAAAATACTTCTACTAACATCCAAGGCCATTAGCAAAATTGCAACTACATACATCTCCTTACTTGTCTCAAAATATCTCCCAACTCAACACCTCCGTTCTGCACAAGAGCTGATTTTCTTAACCACGCTCATTACCTGTTCTCACATAAACACTCATTATCTGATCCCATTTCTGGTTGCTGGACTTTTTTTGGGCTGCACCCACTTTGTGGAATTCCCTCCTTTGCACTTTCCTCTTGTCTTCAAATCTTCAAGCATTCTCTGAAACCCCACCAATTCAGGCAAACTTATAATATTCCTCAACCACCCTCTTAACCTCCCTAGGTTACCCTACTATCACCCTTCACACAAGACAACACCCCTCAATATTCTTAAGTATATGGGGAAACGCATCTTCCTATATTGCAACATTTTAACTATTTTATTCACAGTCTGCATACTACAAAGGAGCCCAATCTTGCCTACCACTTTCACTCAGCACTTCTTATAAGTCTATATTGAGTACAAGAGTGCCCAACTTCTCTAAGGATAACATCAACTTCTTTCTGGGACTAATACAGCTTGGAAACAGTGTTATTCGATTGCAAAATTGCCAGTCAATGGTACACCTGTGCGGTAAGGAGGAACTCTTCTGCAAACCTTCTTGTTTATTTGCGTGTCTGCTGGCAGTGTAAAGCACTACAGAGACATTCTGTTACGTTAATCACCAGCATTGCAGGATTGGATGTACCTGCTAGGTACAATGAGTTACACCTTCAAGAAACTTATCTGAATATTGCAATTTTGGGCTTCAGAGGTTCTTTAAAACTTGACCTGTGTGTTGTTACACTGGGAACCACTGAGCTAGAAGACTGATACACCACTATTAACTACAGGTTTCGTAACTCAATATAAAACTTCAATATAGTGAATATTAGATCAATTGAGCCTACAACTTCTCCAATACAAATACTTTGCTTTTAAAACCAATTGAGTAGTAGAAGGTTTGTTCACTTCTTATCTAAAAATCTCTACTTAAGACAATACCCTTGAACATGCCAATGTTATAAGACAAGAAATGTAAAACTAACACTTTTATTTTCTCAGCAGCAGAAATATAGATGAGAATCTAAAGACTGAAATGGAAAACGCAGTCACCTTCTCCCTTAAATATGTTGAGCCTTTATTTTGCCGTTAAACTTGGCAGAGAGTGTCCTGTTATCCACTCTGTGTTTTTTTTTTCTATTATACTATATCGATTACATACTGCTTTCTCTATTACCTTTGTGCTGAAATGCAAGTGCAGAAGGGGTCACTGAAGGCAATGGGTTTGCAATAACAATGTTTAACACGTTTTGTGCCTAAGCAGAGAGCAACACTTTACAGGGTAATATAACAATACAATGAGCAAACCAAGACTCAACTTTTTTAGATAAATCACTATTGTCACAAATAGTAATCAGATGTCTGATAGAAAGGTTCTGATCTCATCCTTAATCACTTGATAAATGAAAATAACAATGGGTACATTTTGTAAAACTGTTGCACACGCGCCATATCAACCATACTCAGATTAGCCTAACCTAATCATATTAGCCCATTTTCCTGCTGCAGTTTATAAAGAAAATGCAGTTGGTGGTTATAGGCAAAAACAAGATAGCCAAAAGCACATATTTAAACAATTATCTGTAGTTTACATGTAATTAACAGTTTACATGTCACCAATTGTTGACTAAAATAATATTACTTAATCTATTTTTCTTCTTCCAAGGTGATGGATTTGCGGGAGAGATTTGACATCCATATATAGGAATAAATAAAGTATGATATAATATATAAGACATCATGACATAAATTAACAGACCCATTAGCCAAATATGTAGCCAATGAGTACAAAATGTATTCTTGAGAAGAACATATGTTCAAAAAATACAAGGAACATTGTAATAGATCATTATAATAATACCACATTAAATATATCCCATTACTTATTACATAAAACATCTTCCCACTATTCTTCTTCAGTGGTGTTACTTATCATTTTACTATAAAGATTTAAAATATTTTGCAAGTGTGTTAAACTGTTTTAAGTTTTGCAGAGGAGTTAATAGAAGTGATGACCTCATGGTAGAACAGTGCATCGCTGTGCCCCATAGACCTGGGCTCCCCCCCACTCTCAGGGGCAGGTTGGCCTGGGGGGCAGGGGGCATCTGCCCCCCTGGCCGGTCCCATAGGTGGGCTACTTTGGGCTGGGTCACTGGGCCACCTGCATTTTTTCCTTTATATTTTTCCTAATAGGCTGCTGTGTCGAGTCTTGAGCAAAGAGGGGGCTTTTTGGAGCACTGTCGGGGGCTCAAGGGGGTGTGACCTTAGACGAGGATCCATCATTCACAAGCCCCCCTCACCTCCAGGCCCCATAGTGGCCGCAATCCCAGCACCAACATTAGTTCCACCCCTGGATGATCCCCATGTGACACACAATAATACTGTGTAGTAGTTGTCAGACATAAAAAGTTTGAAAGTATACTCCGTGGATGAGCAATGCCTTTGTAAACGTTTGGTTAGCAAAGATGCAGTCATTTTAATAATAGTAATTATTTTATCTCCTTTTGTACTGTGCTCATAATTAATCACATGGAAATGGATAATTGCTCAAAACATAGTGGATCCTTGTGGCTCCATTGAAATTACATGAGTTTGCAGGACAACAAAGTCAAGTCTTCAAAGATGATGAAAAGACGTTATTATACAAGGTAAAAACATTGTGATGCATGACAATAACGACCACACCAACACCAGTAGCACTAGCACAACTTAAACACAAACCATCAAATGAAAACAAAGAAACAAACTATAGGTGCAAACAGTTTTGCCATCTGTAAAATGTAGGGATGCTCAGGCTCGGTTCCTCGAGAACCGAACACACCTGAACTTAGGGGTTCTGAGTACTAGCGGCTCGGTACCGTCGCGCACCCTCAGAATTGAAAACGGGGCAAAACATCATTGTGATGTCGTCGGATCTCGCGAGTTTTGGATTCCTTTTAAAGATCCAACATCCCAGAGGGTGGGTGGGTGGTCGCACCCCCATTTATCTTTTCTGCCTCTCCTGTGTGCCAATGTGTCCTAGATGTGCTAGGAACTGCTGTGTGTTTGTGTCATTGCTCTGTTGCTTACCGTCCAGCCAGGTCGCTGCAGTATTTGATTGAATGTGTATGAAAATAATATTGTGACCTGTGAGCTGGTCTAAAATGACTGCAAATGACTTAAAATTAGTGTTATTGAGGTTAATAATAATATAGGAACAAAAAATTAGCAAAATTATGTGATTTTAGCATATTTTTGGATTTTTCTAAAAAATCCAAAACCAAAACCAAAACACACAACCGTGGTTTTGCCAAAACCAAAACAGGAAGCAAATCCAGATCCAAAACTAAAAACCAAAACCAGTTCACAGGGGTCGGTGAGCATCTCTAGTAAAAAGGGTTGACCCTCATGCTGAAACTACTGACACCTAAGCTTTTATTTTTATTTTTAACTTTTATGCAATGATGGAAAAGATTTTACATAATCTTTTTTAGTCTGGGACCTATGGTGCTTAGTTCACCATAATGTGTTAATGCTCATACACATGTTGTATGACCATCGTTCAGTGCAACATAAAAAAGTGTTTGGTACATTTGGTTAACACATTTTGCAAATTAATTGGAACAGTTTAACTTTTTCATACACTGACTACTAGGCGAGGATTTTGTGGTTTTTTTTTCATATTGGCTGCTTAGTCAACCAATAGGGCTTAATGTCTTCATGTGCCATTTACATGTCTACAGAAATGGACAGTAGATCTATTCGTCCCTCAACAATTATAACAGGAGAGCTTCTGTATAACTTCAAGTCATTGTTGTACCTAACTGATATTGTCTGCAAAGCAAAATCTCTGCCAGGCTATCGTCTTTCATGACTGTATTTTCCAGTTAGAAATGAGCGTTGGTTCAGATAACAGTATCCATAGCCTTGCGAGGTGCAGGTGCTTACTTCTCAAAGTCTCTCTAATTCCTGGTTTCCTTTCAGCACACGTCTGTCTCACACATTGCCACGTTGTTTTCATTTAGCCGGAAAAGGCCTCTCTTCAGGCCCAGACCCAGTACTTCTGTATGGAGGGGCATATGTTTTTTTTTTACAAGCTCGAGCAGCTGGCGTGTCTAGCAGAACCTCATGGGATAGGATTGTAAAAGAGATAATGGTGGTTGAATTATTGGGAGGAGAGCTGACATTGTATCATGCTGAGTTGAACTGAGGTCTATGACTCACTTGTTAACCAGCTCAGCACTAGAGGGAAACTCAAGACTATTAATGCATTAAAATGATTTAACTTTTAAATTATGGCTTATCGTTAACTGTATTCACAGTCAAGCCACCCTGAACGCTGAATACTTATTTTAGATTTGTTTGTGAAAATTCTTATTTTTGCATCATATTGCATAGTTTCTAGTGCAGGGGTGAGGGGACTTTTTACCTTTTACCCCAAAATATATTTAGATACGCCGACGTTACCCCCTTGATTTGAAAGGAAGGAAATCAAATATTATCATTTATTGGAATTCAAAATTTTATTGAATCTATTCAAAATTTCTTTGAAAGCTTCAACTTCAAAACTTCAGGTTTTGGAGAAATTATGTTGCTTCATTTTTGATACGAGAGCATCATTATTGGGGCATTTTGATGTCAGAGCAATTTGGATACAGTCCTCAGGGTCCAATCAATTTCTCTGCTTTGTTTTTATGTTCGTTAGAGTGGAAAATCCTTGTTCGCAAAGGTAGGTTGTTGCAAAAGGCAGCAACTTTTTGACTGCCTCCTCGTGTGCAATTTTGAATGCCTTTGCAGCTGTTGACATCCAAAAATATGACAGATCTGCTTTGTTTTCAAATGCAATACGTGCTTCATTATTGCATCGAAGCTCAAGAAGTGCCTCTGCCAACCCTTGAGGCTCTTCTGGTACAACAGCAATTTCACATTTAAAGGGGTCTACAATCCAACTGACAGCATGGGAATCGGCAGCATTACCCCCAGGAATGTCATTTTTACCCCATTTGGGGTAATTTACCCCTGTTCCCTGACCACTGTATGCACTGAGTTTTAGGCACAGTTTCACTGTCCAGACTATCTTGGGCACAAAGTCTGTAGAAACATTGTTGCTTATGGGCTGAGTTGCTGACTTGCATGGAGAAAAGAGAGGAGGAACTCCTGTACCAGAAGTTTGGACTCTCATTGCTGGAGAGACTGACTAGGCCCACTTGTGACCCTGATCATTGATGCTGGAGAGTCTAACCTTCCAGCATCTGCACCTGCTCCTGATTTTTTATCTGCACATCTTCTGCTAATTATACATCCCTGCTGAGGTCATCATCATTCAGCACCAAGCTGCAAAAGTGTCTTGAAAACAAGCAGAGTGGTTGATGGGCAGAGATGTGTCACAAAGGTTTACAACATTAACAAAGAGACCCACAGGATCATAGACTTAACTTTCAATACAGTGACATTTCAGGAAAACTAGAGATTGATCTACTGATACCTGCATTTTTGTTTTAACTTTTTGCCTAACTGCACTAGATTAGCATCTTGAGCCTTAAACACTAAATTTATGCAATGTATTGTGTCTATGTATACAGGTCCATTACACTGGAGGATATAGGAGAGCAAGGTTACAGTACAAATCTGGACAGTGTTACAATGTTGTGCTGGGATGAGCAGGTGTTAAAGACAAGTCAACACATGTACCATGGAAATATTTCATATACACTGAGCAATAAAGGTAAACTCACCAGCAAGGGTAAGTGTTATTGATGTTATGCTTGAACCTAATACAACATATTGTTATTTGGAAACTTGCTGACTGAACTAACCTTAGTCATTCAAGGAGCTGCATTCCGGGATTTTCTAAATAATAAATGTAAAACATTTGCTTTTGAAATTGTACACGATACCTTGCTGGTGATTTATTCAGGTATCTATGTTGCAATTTTCCACTATGCTGTCAAAGGCAATTAAATCTATATACTTCAAACAAATAATTGGTTTCCAAAAATACCTATAAGGACCTGTGATAGGTACTTTTAGTAATTTGATCGTACTAGAATTTTTACTTTACGTCAAGAACCTCTAGAATTAGGCTATGTATCATGGTAGACTGTCTCACTTGTAAGAATGGTCTGCTGGATATATTAACTATTCCTAAAATAACATGCAGGTGGCCCAGTGATCCAGCCCAAGGTAGCCCACGATGGGCCTGGACCCGGGGGGCAGATGCTCCCCCTGCCCCCAGCCCAGCCTGCCCCTGCTAAGGTTCACATAATTTTGAAAAGGAAAAAATAAATAAAAAACAGTATAGCCATGTTACCTGAGGTTAATTCAAGTCACAAACTCTACCCCATCCTAAATAAGGCAAATCAGATACAGAAACCTATAGGAAACCATATGTTTGCATTGGATCATAAAAATACAACATAGAAGCAAAGACTACATGCTCATAACTTGTCACCTAGACTAGCAAAGCTGTCTTGTGTATTTGCTATATATCAGTATTTGGGGGCGTGCTAAATTGTAAACTATCCAGATTTGGTGTTTTTTTAGTGTAGCAATTGTTTTGTTAGTGGAACCTCCACCAACTGGCATAAAGAACATCAAATAGCATACACTGGTGCATTTTGTAATTTCATCTATATTTGCTAAGTGCTAACTAATATATTACTACATTATGATTTATTTCCAAGTGACATTTTGACTGCAAAATAGGTTTCAGAGTCCAAATTAATTGAGCCGCTACAGTTTATCAGGCTTCTAGAAGCTATAACATAAAGACCTTAAACAGCGAAAAAGAAATTGATGCCATAGTCATATTTTTCATCCCTGTCTGCTTTAAAATACTTTTGAAATGTGTCCGCTTTAATTAATCACTGATTTTGCTCTGCTGGAAGTTTTCTTTCAGACTTCCTTACACATGCGTTCTCTATTTTACTTTCCCAAGCTACTCTAGAAAATTATTCACATTGACAGTGCAAGATGACCCCAGACACCAGTTAGCACATTTACACCAGAACGCCGTGTCATTTATTCCTGAATTCAAATCAAATAGAAATGATGGATTACAGATTATTTGCCTATTAACAAAACTCATCCATCGTGTCTGTGTCACTGCTGACATTGTTACAAAAGTAAATGGAAAACATATATGTGTTTTATGCACAGAAATATCACCACATTTCCATTGCACACTCGTATTCAAGTCTATTTATTATAGGGATCAAACCCTTCCCCCTATTTATAATGCCCTTCTGGTGATAGCTATCACCGGGTATGTGTTGCGAAAGCTTCCCCATTGCCCTCCTATCACTATAGCTATCGCCATCTCTGGATGGCGATAGCTGGGGTTCAGAGTAATGTTGTATTATTTTAACTTATTTTTAGAATTATATTTTTTCTCTCTCTCTTTTTGTTTTTTCAAAAGTGGAACTGGATGCGGAAGTTTCGACTTCCAGTTCCGGTGCACGTGTGCAAAATCCCACATGCACATCTGGAGCTGGCTGTCAAAGCGGTGACAGCTGGTTGCACCGGGAAGCTGAGTGTCACTCAGCTGCCCCAACAAAATGTTAATAGTAAATTGAGACAAGAGAAATTTTTCTATCTCTGCAATAAACAGCAATAGCAAATCTTTCAAATCCCCTTCTGATGGTAAATAGTCCCACAAGTGCGAGCTGTCAATTCATACAGCACTTTTCAAACAAGGCATATTGCATCCCCTCCCCCGACTCGCTGCACCCCAACCCCCCCTCCCCCCACCCCGCGACTCGCGTGCGGGGTCTGCCGCGAATCGGGGGGAGGGGCTGGTGTTATAGCTAGATGGCTGGTCTCCTCCATCCCTCCTCTATGTGTGGCCTGCTCCGTGTCACATTGGACGTCAACCACATGACAGGTGCCGTCCCATGTGAGAAGAGGAAGAAGACTGCACAGCGTGCGCAGATGAAAAAGGTAAGTTGGTAAGTTGGAGGGGTAGTTTATTAATATAATATGTGTGTGTGAGCGGCCAGTGTATTTATATTATGTGTGTGAGGGGCCAGTGTATGTATATTATGTGTGTGTGAGGGGCCAGTGTATTTATATTATGTGTGTGTGAGGGGCCAGTGTATGTACATTATGTGTGTATGTGAGGGGCCAGTATATGTACATTATACCTGTGTGTGAGGAGCCAGTGTATGTACATTATGTGTGTGTGTGAGGGGCCAGTGTATGTACATTATGTGTGTGTGTGTGTGTGTGTGAGGGGCCAGTGTATATACATTATGTGTGTGTGTGAGGGGCCAGTGTATTTATATTATGTGTGTGTGAGGGGCCAGTGTATTTATATCATACTTGCCAACTTATGGCAAGTATGATCCGGGAGCTGCCCAAGGACAGGCGGGCGTGCAGGGGGCGGGGCTTTGAAAATTGCGTCATTTTACAGCGGGGGCGGGGCCAAATGCTGTGATTCCCGGTGAATCGCTGAATTTTGGATTTAATTCTCCCCACTTCACTAGGAAGTGGGCAGATGCGGGAGACAGTCATATTCTCCCGGGAGTCCGGGAGACCCACCCAGAATTCGGGAGTCTCACGGACATTCCGGAAGAGTTGGCAAGTATGATATATGTTATGAGTGTGTGTGTATGTGTGTGTGTGAGGGGTCAGTGTATTGATATTATGTGTGTGTGTGTGTGTGATTGAGGGGCTGATTGTGGGAGGGAAATAGGTTTATTTTTTAAATGGTAACACTATTAATTTAATGGTGGAGCTGGTTGGAGGGATATAGGTCTATTTATTAAATGTGTATGCTATTAATTTAATGTTTTGGTTGGAGGGAGCCCTACTTATAAAATGTGGGTGCTAGATTTATTTAACACTGGGGCTGGTTGGAGCTCACTAAATTTCATGTACCCATTTTTTTCCAAATAAGGCCTCCAACATTCCAGGATCCAGACAAGCAGCAAGTGATCTAAAGACACAGCAGCGACAAGTGGTGAAAGTGATGAGAACAGGTAGGAGAGAGCAGGACAGTCTGCCAACTATCCTGAATCTGGTGGGATTTATATTATGAGGAGATCTGACTTTTAAATGTTGCACTATGGGATTCATGCAGAAAAATGACATACTAACATGATTATCACATTCCAGCACTTTTTCATGTTTCTGTAGGTAGAGGGCTGCAGTCAGTAACTGTAGTGGCGGACGGTCTGTGACGTGGTAGTGATAGGAGACTGCTGTTTTTTTTTATTACTGGGCTTACTAACCCTGAACTGCAGTTTCTTGACATGTTAATTATGATTAATAATGAGAGAGGGTGTACCATTGGTGCTCAAAATAGAATGTACTGATTCTATGAATGTTAAACCTTTTATTGCTTGGATATCAAGAAACATAAATATATATAATAAAGGTTGCAACCTTGATATGGGTACACAAATGGATAAACCTCTAATACAAGTGTACATATTTCAAACACGTGAAAATAGTTCATATAGAGGATATACATAAAAACAGGCTCATAAATCCTCAGACAATCAACCTCTTGGTTACAAATGTTAAACCAGATAGACAGAGGAAGCTGGAATGGCATAAAGATTCCAATGCATAGATATTTCAGTGTTACAGACGTAATCAAATAATCAGTCTCTGAGTGGGTAAACAGAAATGTCCCAAACCATAAGTTTGAACTGTTGAGAAAGTTCCCAGAGTAAATGTGGAAATGTGTGATCCGGATCCTTTACACATAAAGTCAAAGTTCCGGTAAACGCTGCATTAGGCCAAAGGCATGGATCATAGTGCAGAAAGGAGATGAGAGTCCAAACAGCAGTCAATAATGTCGTGATGCTGGTAGGCAACAGACTTACCCTTAGCGCTGCTCCGTCCTCCCGAAAATTGCCTCCTTCTGTGTGCTACAGCAAGATCCTGGTAATAGGACTGGGTCGCGGCCGAGTCCGATGACTATAGCACACAGAAGGAAGCAGTTTTTGTGAGGACGGAGCAGCGCTATAAAGCCCATTAAGAGTAAGTCTGTTGCCTACCAGCATCACGACATTATTGACTGCTGTTTGGACTCTCATCTCCTTTGGACCATCTTTGCACATTACATTATGTATTTGTCATTTCCATTTGCACTACTGCAGGAATAAAGATTCCAATTTAATTTTAATAAAAGTAAACATTGGATGTGAAGGTGTTAATATTAAATTACATTTTGTATGGAAAATGCATCTATTCCATATATCAATTCAATACATGTTAATACAATATTCTGGTTTACATGACACTTTATTTCATTATTATATGGTGTACCAATAGGATAAGGTGACCTTAGCATTTACTACTAATCCAGGTGCATCTCTTTGCTATTGTTAGGTGTACGTATGTCTTGTATGACAAATTCCTGGTCTACTTTTTATGTCCACTCTTGGAGCATAATTGCTTCCATCTCTAAAAGAGATATATAGAAAAAAAATATGGTGACTTTAGTTATTGCAGTTCTTGGTAGAGGGGAAAAACTGCAACGTTGGAGCTTAGAGAATAACGTTATTAACAATAATTATGTCCTGAGAAGTGAGCCACTCTTAAATAGAAATTAAATTGGTTACAATTTTATTAAAGCCCAGTACCGATTTCACAATGATCTCATGCAGTTGAATCATTGTTAATTTTTTAAATTATTTTTGTAGTCCAGTCAAGATTAGAAACTGAGGTCATTGTAATTTTTATTCTAACTTGGCTACTGTAGATGCAGTAAAACACTTCTGTGTGGTTTGAAGCAATCAGCGCCTGATGATTAAGAACTACATGGTCTTGGATTAGAAAATCTTACTTTTTTAAGATTCTTTCATTAGGGCGCATGAAACAAAGTTGTTGAGGTTTTGTTTTTCTAATATTCTACTAACACTTTGTGCTCTTTAATTTAATTTAATCAGGCATACTGCAATGCCGCTCCAGTCCTTGGCAAAACTGGTAGTAAGCGGTGCCCACTAGCATTTTAGCTCCAATGCCAGCACGTGATCCTCTTGAAGTCACAAATTAATTAACAATCTATTCATCATTGGTGACTGCAAGAAGTCAGTTGCATAATATTTTTTCATTCCGAAGATACAGAATGAGAAGCTAAACTTAGAACCCACATGCTCCATAAAAGAGTTTGTCATCTTTCAACATATAGTTGGCTCACTATAATCATAACTAGAGATGTAGGAGTCCCTCCAAACAGGTGAATCACTGTGAAAATAGAAATTTTCTCTTTCTACCAACTACTTGCTCCAGTTCGCTGATTCATCGTGCTCATTTCCTGTCAGCCATTTTATAATTTCTGTAGCAGTCAGTGCATTGTAAAAAATAAACCAGTTAATATCACAATGTATTGCCTGGGTATTTGTACACCTCTATAGCTGATGACAATTACAGAACAAAGTTTTTTTCTTTTTTCATTAAACCACAATGATGTCAGCCTGTGTGGTTTAAATATACTCTGTTTGATATCACACTTTGTGGCCTGTGTGCTTTTATACCTATATAACTAAGGCTGGGCACACACTACAGGTCTTTCACCTGACTATCGGGCCAATCACAGGATAAACGACCGTTTGGCTCGATATCGTATTAGTGTACGCTCCCACGATCCCAAGCACATCATAACATTTTGATTTGATATTATAAATGGGCTAAAAATCTTGTTCAATGATTGAATGATGTCATCTAATTCTGCAGTGTGTACGCACTCACAACCAGATCTCCATAGAATTTAGAGAGTCACGACAGATGAAGAGCACAGATCTGAAGGTAAATCTTGAAAAACGTGTATAGTGTGTACACATAAGTCGGCATGATGACCTTGGCTTTAAGTCATTTCTGTAGTGTGTACCGAACCTAAGGGTTTTAATGATAATAACAGAAAAATTTTAATTTTGCACCAGTCAGTATTTTGTAACACATATACTGGTTGATATTGCAAAGTATTGGCTGGGTATTTTTACACTTACATAACTATTGTAATTAATGACAAATATGGTAAAAAAGACAGAGTGTAAAAGAAGCTCTAAGCTTCTTTTCTGAGAATATAGACGTGACATATGTTTGTGTTTGTGGATTGGCTTCTTTACATTCCATGCACTGTGATTGGCCTAATCCACTAGTGGGTGTTATTTGTTATGCCAATTTTTGCAGATTCGAGATCAATTCACAAATGAATTCCCCAACAGAATCTATTCGTCTATCTCTGATCATGTAAATTAGGATATTTTAACCTATGGCCCTTTGGTTAATGAAAACTAGAGTTGCCAACTATTTCCAAGCTTTGGTCCTAGATAATAATTAAAACATATGGACATAGTTTAGTCTCCTTCAAACCTTGATCCTCTGAACATGTTGACATGAAAAATCCCTATTTCTGTGTATATCTATCCTATCTGTCTATCTATCTATCTGTCTATCTATCTATCTATCTATCTATCTATCTATCTATCTATCTATCTATCTATCTATCTACAGTATACACACAGTGATCGAAGTGGGCTGGTGTACGATGGTATGCTATACCTCCACTTCTAGCGCTGATTTGATTGTAAAACTATCAAATCCCATTAACTTCCACTAAATTTCCATACAGACACTTCTAAATTGCCACTTCAACTGCTGTATATGTAAGCAGGGGCGTCCAGTTCAAGCTTTGCTCATCTCTAAGGTACGTGTTTTTCAGTTGTATCATTTGCACCAGTTAGATGAATCGAAGATACTATATTAGTACATGTTTGTTAAAGTTCTCAACCAAGTAAGCAGACACACAAAGGGGAGCGTTCCAGAGAAGGGATAATCAATCTAGGTTTTCACCATACATAGTTGTTAGGTACAAGGTGCTTTCTAACCACCTTTAAAGTAAGCACATTCACAAAGGGACATTTCTCTGTGCGCAGGTCAAGGAAGTAAACTCTTCATATACCCTCTCACAAACTAACACTATATTATATAATTATTGCCATCGCTTGGATATAGAACCTACTACACAATGTATCTTTCCCTATGAAAACTAAAACAACAACAGAGATACGTCTGAAGTTTTATTCTGGACATTTTTGACATTTTGATGAGTATCATCTATGAACATTTCTTATAATCCACTTTAAAAAATAGTTTATTCTAGGTGCTTAAGATTTATTATAAGCGAATGCCCATAAATGCAGAACACCTATTGATTGTCACATTTTGTTTGAGTCTGGTGAAACTCTGGTTCTGTATTTTAGGCTTCTGCATACAGGAGCGCTGGAATTTGTATAATACTTGTGTTTTATACGGTCATGGCAAAGCCTGTTTTGAAACAGAACGGTGTTTGTTGTTCATGTGTTAAACACTATGGGCCTGATTCATCAAGGCATGCATTCTGAGCGCAACCTGTGTTTAGTATTAAACCAGGGGTCAGGGAACTTTTTTACCTTTTACCTCCAAATATATTTAGATATGCTGACGTTACCCCTTTTGATTTGAAAGGAAGGAAATCATATATTATTAATTATTAAAATTCAAAATTTTATTGAATCTATTCAAAATTTCTTTGAAAGCGTCAACTTCAAAACTTCATTTTTGATACGAGAGCATCAATATTGGGGCATTTTGATGTCAGAGCAATTTGGATACAGTCCTCAGGGTCCAATCGATTTCTCTGCTTTGTTTTTATGTTCATTAGAGTGGAAAATCCTTGTTCGCAAAGGTAGGTTGTTGCAAAAGGCAGCAACTTTTTGACTGCCTCCTCGTGTGCAACTTTGAATGCCTTTGCAGCTGTTGATATCCAAAAATATGACAGATTTGCTTTGTTTTCAAAGGCAATACGTGCTTCATTATTGCATTGAAGCTCAAGAAGTGCCTCTGCCAACCCTTGAGGCTCTTTTGGTACAACAGCAATTTCACATTTAAAGGGGTCTACAATCCAACTGACAGCATGGGAATCGGCAGCATTACCCCCAGGAATTTCATTTTTACCACAATTAAGGTAATTTACCACTGTTCCCTGACCCCTGTATTAAACGCACGTATTTAGGCTTTGCGTACTCCCGAATTAATCAAGGGCACAGACCTCAAGATATGTATGCTGATGCAATCGGGGGCAGGTCGCTGTGTTCTACTACACAAGACGCTGCAGGATACGTCTAACACCTATGTGGATTATAAATTCCCAAAGAGCACACAGAAAAAAGTATTTATTTAATGTCACCTGTTAATAATACAGACATTAATGATAAAGCAGTTAAAAAAAGTGTGGTTTTTTCTTGGTTTTTTTCCATGAAATACATTTAAAAGGTTGTTGTTAATGTCTACTGTAAAAAATATACATTTTTACAGTTGTTCCCGATTGCAAACACATGTTATAGCATACATACCAGACTGTCATCACTACTGATCAGGACTTAAACTAACCCTTTACCTGAAGTAAGAGATATGGCAGAAAAACAAGAAACATTAAGATGGCCAAAGCTGGATTTGGACGTGGCTGCGTGTGCTTGAGTTTGGCACACCCCTACTGTAAATTGATGGCCAAATGCCCCTTCCCCACCCCGGTCACTTCCCGAAACCGTAGGCTGTAGTAAGTGTCCTTTGCGTTCGAAGATGCATTTAAAAAGGTTGTTGTTAATGTCTACTATAAACAAAATACATTTTTACAGTTGTTCCCGATTGCAAACACATGTTATAGCATAGATATGAGACTGTCATCACTACTGATCAGGACTTAAACTAACCCTTTACCTGAAGTAAGAGATATGACAGAAAAACAAGAAACATTGAGATGGCCAAAGCTGGATTTGGATGTGACTGCGTGTGCTTGAGTTTGGCACACCCCTACTGTAAATTGACAACCAAATGCCCCTTCCCCGCCCTGATCACTTCCCGAAATCGTAGGCTGTAGTAAGTGTCCTTTGCGTTCGAAGATGCAGCAGACAGGGCTGTGTTCACAAATGTATCTCCCTTACGAAAAGCTCAAAATCAACAGATACGTGCCTTGATGAATCAGGCCCTATGTGAGTCGGATGTATGTGTATTTGTGAAATGAACAATATGGAGAAAGAGAGGTTAGTCCCTGGTGAGAAAACATCCAGGAGAAGATGTGCAGATTTGCACTTATTAATCTGTTCCAAGTAACAAAATATTGGGTGCAACAAGTCTCTGTTTTGGTCCATGGAGAAGAATCAAGAGAAGTTTAAAAATCCAAGTCAAATGGCAAACATTTTTTGCAGGTAGGTAACTTACCAATTTTCGATTAAGTCTTTAGTTGGGATTTTTCCACAAATGCAGCAAAAGTCCCCACCACACCGGAATAGTCCAAGTAAAATGGAACAGAGAACAAGAGGAAGTGTTTCAACGGTTAGAAAATAAATGAACAAGTGTTACTGTCTTGAAGGATAGGAGGAACAAATGCTATATTACAGATGGAGTGGGGGCTGTGCTGTCCCACATACAAGGTGGCAGAGAGCCACTTAATATGCTGTACAAGCTGAAGTCTGATTGATTCTGTAAGGAAACCTAGAAAGCACAATTATTTTACTTGAAGTTGTTAGTGGTCATATGGGCTGTTACTGAATAATTGATTGTCTTTTGGAAACTGAATTTAAGCTAGTAATGGACAATAATCTCCTTAAGTATATAGATATAGCCCAGCTGGGTGCTTTGGAGCAGCTGTAGGTGGCACAGCTAGCACAATTTAGCTTCAGATGCTGCCCAGGGAGAAATAATGTAAATGCTGATGAAGGTAGATAGACACTGATGAACAGAGGGAAGATATAGAGACCCCACACTTCATGGCAAGGGGAAAGCCCATTGTACAATCATACATGTGCCTTAGTGGCACTCAGGGCTGCCAAGAGGAATTCAGGGCCCCGGTACAACAAATTTGTGGGGCCCCCCCTTATAGTTGAGCATGCAAAAAAATTTTGCGCCGCCTCACGGCGGCGCAAATTTTTTCAAAGTTGTAGTTAGGCATTTGGGGGCGTGGCTAACATCAAAATCACTAGGCACTCAATTCGCCGGAGCGTCACATATGTCCAAGCACTTCTGACTTTCAGGACATCTACCACCACAGTGTAGTATACAAAGAATGCAGTGTGTACACAAACAGTTCAGTCTTGGCCTGCACCTAACATTGGGCACAACACTCACCAAAAATTGGTATTGTCCCTACTAGAATCACAACATTTCACACACTCTGCTGCTCTCTCCTACCTGTTCTTCTCACTTTCTCCACCTGTGGCTGCTGCTTTCTTTAGTTGTGGCTTGTCTGGATCCTGGAATGTTGAAGGACCTATTTGGAAAAAAAAATGGCTACACTTAGAAAATTACAGCCAGCCCCGGCGTTAAATCAATAGCACCCACAATTAATAATTAGGCATTCCTCCAGCCCCAACATTAAAATAATAGTATTCACATTTAATAAATAAACCTATTCCCTTCCTGCAAACAGCAATACCTATTTCCCGCAACCATCACTGCCATTAAATAACTCATAGTCACATTTAATAAATAGACCTCATTCTCCCCAAACTCATCCCCACATTCAATAGCCCCCAAACCACCCCATCTTAAATTAAGTCCCCACTATTAAATTGCCTCCCCATCACCCTACAAACAAAATAGCACCCATTAATTTGCCACCATCTACCTCACACTCACTACATTGCAACAAGCCCCCTGTGCACATTACTGTGCCCCTTCATCACTACACTGTGCCCCCTTATGTTCACACTGCGCCCTCCATGCTGCTTCCCCTCCTTTTTATTCACTCTGTACATTTCTCCCACTTTTTTTTCATTCTGTACATCTCTCCCCACTTTTTTTTCATTCTGTACATCTCTCCCTGCTTTTTTTTCATTCTGTACATCTCTCCCCACTTTTTTTTTCATTCTGTACATCTCTCCCCACTTTTTTTTCATTCTGTACATCTCTCCCCACTTTTTTTTTCATTCTGTACATCTTTCCCCACTTTTTTTTTCATTCTGTACATCTTTCCCCACTTTTTTTTTCATTCTGTACATCTTTCCCCACTTTTTTTTTCATTCTGTACATCTTTCCCCACTTTTTTTTTCATTCTGTACATCTTTCCCCACTTTTTTTTTCATTCTGTACATCTTTCCCCACTTTTTTTTTCATTCTGTACATCTTTCCCCACTTTTTTTTTCATTCTGTACATCTTTCCCCACTTTTTTTTTCATTCTGTACATCTCTCCCCCTTCTTTGTCACACTCTCCCTTTCTACTTTCCTTCCCTTGACTCTCTGTTCTTTACTTACTTGTTAGTTTCTTTCTTTTCTTCTGTGTTCTCTTCTTTCTTCTTGCTTGGTCCCCTCTGCGACGTTCCTCACTGACTGTCGGGCGTGACTTGATGACGTCACGCCCGACAGTCAGTGTGAAACGAGCAGAGAGGAGGGAGGGCGGCGCGATCAGGTGAATATGTAAATTTTTTTTTTTTTTTAACTATCTAGCTCCCCCCACCAACGGACGGGTCGGACACCCCAAGCCCCCCCCCCCCCCCCCCTCCCCGGGGAAAAAAAAAAAAAAAAGAAGACAAAAATAAAAAAAAATTGCAATAAAGAAAAGTGTAAAAAATAAAATAAAATTCAGCGGTGGGGGCCCGGTCCGGGCCCCCTGGCATGGCCGGGCCCGGGTAAATAGTACCCGCTCCCCCCCCCTCTCGGCGGCCCTGGTGGCACTTCAGAAAGTAAAGAAATTAAAACTAGCTCTTCTGAAGTCATGGGAAGCTTTTCTACAACAGACTGGAGGAAGGCCCAGAGATGGGATGAAATTGTCAAGTGGCTGAGGACTTTGGTCCGCAAGAAAAGACGACATTGTGACAGTGGAAGTGAATAGTTTTTAAATAATTTTAGTTTTTAATAATTTGCAAATGCAGGATTTTTTTTTAAAAAAAATAGAGAGAGAGAGCTGCTGCAAATACTATGACAACATTTCATTCAACCCTATTGCTTCCCTAAATAATTAAATGCAAATCTGGGTACTTGCTTAGATGGAAACATCATAGCTGAACTGTGCACTGTACCAGTTTTAAAAAAAAAAAAGATAACTAAGTACCGCTAACAACGGTCCTGTGAGAGGTTCTTTTCTTTTGAAAGCTATTACACTAAAAACCCAAACTAAATAACTGCACAGGAAAAGTGGTTGTGGCATTTTTCAAGAAAATTCAACTTATGTGAATTGTTGTCAGCTAAGAGCAGAAGAGTTTTAATATCTTACTGAGCTTAAAACTCATCTTGTTAATATAGAGAAACAAGAGGTTATTAAAAAATATTATGCACATATTAGTAAAAAAATGTTTTTTAAATAAAACTTTAAATACTCTTTGACGATTGTGGAGTGCCTTATCTTGATAGTGTTAAACTCCCCTTACAGATTAATGAAGAGGTATGGTAGTAGGCAGGGCCGGATTTACCACTAGGCAACCTAGGCAATTGCCTAGGGCCCAGCGGTACCCAGAGGGCCCTCCCAGGGCCGGCGGTGAAACAACCCTTTAAAAATGGGTCAGCAAGCCCCTGAATAGGGGTATATGTTATGCTAAAAAACTATAGTGCTATGGATTTTTTCAGGGAGGGGGCCCCAAACCAGTATCTTGCCTAGGGCCCCATGAGGTCTAAATCCGGCTCTGGTAGTAGGGGGTGGAGGGTATATCAGTAGACAGAAGAAGCGGTTGTCTTGGGCAAAGAATCCAGGCTTGAAGCTGTAAATCAAAGCAGACAATTAGAGACAATTTTGATTTTGTCTAGTGAAACATATTAGCTATCAATATCAATATATGTATAATTCATCTGTTATTAGGCCATAATATTGCTCATAATCATATCCCTTTACAAGAACACACCATTTTATTAGCATTATTACACATGAATAATGATCATAAAACGGTTTATTACATCAGTCTATTTTTTCCATCCCACTGCACTTTTTAATTAGTATACTGCCTGCCTTTCAAGCACCATCACCCAATGCATAAACTGAGGAATTAGCACATACCTTTATGTTTGGTAATGTAAAGTTGGAAAAGCTTTGTAATCAAACAACCCCATGCTCGTCCCAGATACTTTTTTCACTTTTAACACTTTCGTAAAGAATCGAAAAACAATGTAAGGTTAATAAACGTTAGATTTGGATACTGGAAATAAATTCAAATCTAAAAACTTGGCAAGCCACTGGCTGCCGTTGGCAAGTGTTTAGACCAAGCTGAGTAGCATTATTTTAAGAAGAAAAAAATGAGATCTGTTATTAACATATTCAGCGAGTAGAAATGTCCATGTATCATGTGCCAGTAAGACAACTCGTGCCAATAAAAGATGAGCTCATGGCATTTAAGAGTATGGAGTGTTCCAAAGTGAAAAATTAAACTAAAATATATCAAAGCCAAAGATACTTTACACCGTTAAATGGCAGGTGTTGCACTGGCGGTAATAAAAACACAATACTTCATTCTTCCTGCGGAAATGGTCATTGTTAATTGCGTAATACCTAGTTATCCTTTCAAATTAGACAAGCAGGTTAGAATCCATCCCACTCAGACAGACAGTATAAAGTATACTTTTTTTTTTTATAGTATACAGGATAATTATTATTTCTGGCTGCTTGTAAATGCTTCCACATGTGAAAGAAACAAAACATATGCTTTATTATAGAGCAGGAATACCAATTTGAAGAGTGTTCTGTGTTAGTTTATTAATTTGTCTGTCTTGGTTTTGCTAGTGTGTTTTTATTGACTTTGTGTTTTGTGGTTACAACTGATCATTGGATAAACTATGGCAATTCTCCAGCGGTAAAACTTGTCAACCTTGTCCTCAAATTCTCTAACAGGTCATTTTTTAGAATTTTCTTTGTGTAAAATCACATGGGATAATCTCTGGCCAAATTACTTACAATTAATTTACAGTATAATTAAGGAAAGGCTTAAAACAAGATCTGATGAGGAGTGCAGGGATAAATGTTGACAAACTCTGCATTTAGTTCTTGCATGCAGGAGACCCTACCCATTGAGGATAATATTTGATGGAAACCAGGGAAGTTGGAGAAAGGATGGAGTGCATTATAGTTTAAAAGCAAAAGTTAAATTTTTATTACTATTTTTGTCCTGTTGTAAGAAATTATACCGTGCACTGGAGTGTTTTTCTGGTGATCCATCCTAATGTGATATAATCCTGGGGGGTGGCGGGGGGAGGGGGGGGGGAATTTGCCGTTGCAAATGTATTTTTGATTATTACAGTTTAATATACTGTATGTTGCGAAAATTAAATATGTAGTATACCATTTTATATTCCATAGGAAACATGGCTGGTAACCCAATGCTGTCAAGTCTACCACATTTTTTGTGTCTCCTGTCATGAGGCCTCCTTTCTCCCAGATTCACAATTTTATCTATCAGTCTAGATTTCATGAGACCAGGGGACAGGGATCCAAACTTCTCCCGTCCACTGATGCTTGGTAAGAAATTCTTGCCGTTCACCAGAGTGCAAAGGACTCTCAGGATTCTGACTGATGATGAATGGCCAGCACTATCCACAAAACAGAGGCTGGGGAAAGCCTAATTTGTTTGATGCTTTTCTGGCAAAGCCGAAGCAGTAGCAGAGCGATACAGTGGATCCGCAGGGTAGATACATATATTACTGTGCTCTGCATTGTGTTACCACCAAAGAACTTGGCTCTACATTTTATCTCCAGCAGAGATCTGGGTTCTACAGTGTAAAATCACCAGATATTTCGGATGATTTGCAATGTACATCCACCAGAGATTTGAGTGATCTACTTTATATTGGGCCTAGATTCTACATTGTATAAGTAACACAGACTATGGGTCTGAATGATTTCTGTTCTGTACAGTGTTCACTAGAATGCTCTCTGTATTATATGTAACACCCCTTTGTAGTGCTAGGGCATGTATGTGGTTATATCAATTTGTGTGTGTGGTCAGTAACCAAATTGTGCACCTGGTATTCCGGGACGTGCAATGCCTCCCCTGGATCTGGTTATAGAAGGGTCTTCATTAGGTAGTTTTTTGGTTGTAGTAACACCGAAGTGAGACCAAGGAAGCCTCTGCCCCCCTTCTCTGGACCACATGCACACACAAATGGGTACAAATTTATTGCTGAGACTTGAGTTGTTATTTTTTAAAGGTTTTTTTTGTTTATATTTAATATAAAAAAATAGACTATGCAATGTACAGTATAAAGAAACAACACTATCTAATATCTCTCCTACAAATATATACACACGCACCCTTCTGTATATAGTGACTAAGAGGTACCTCTTCACCCTTCAATACTATTTAGCAGTATACATATATATACATATATGAACAGAAGAGAAATCTAAATCAAATCAATCAATATTTGTTGTGACCACCATTTACCTTCAAAACAGCATCAATGCATCAATTCTTCTAGGTACACTTGCACACAGTTTTTTGAAGGAACTCGGCAGGGAGCTTGTTCCAAACATCTTGGAGAACTAACCACAGATCTTCTGTGGATGTAGGCTTGCTCAAATCCTCTGTTTCTTCATGTAATCCCAGACAGACTCGATGGTGTTGAGATCAGGGATCTGTGGACCCATATCATTACTTCCAGGACTCCTTGTTCTTCTTCATGATGAAGATAGTTCTTAATGACATTGGCTGTATGTTTGTGGTTCTTGTCATGCTGAAGAATAAATTTGGGGCCAATCAGCCACCACCCTTCAAGGTTGTGTAGGTAGATTCCCAGTGCACTGTTTTGCCCAGGGGCCTATAATGCTGTTAATACAGTCCTGGCTAAGGAGTCCCAGTCAATTCAGGACAGTGTCTTTCATCATCAGGTTGATGATGATGATGACTGGTGTTATAGTGTATCTTGATTTCAAGGTGTCTTCATGAAGACGCATGTTATACACTATGCTGAGTAGCACAAACCAGCTGCTAGCCGGCAGCTAGTTTGGGAAATTCCAGATTTTCCTCTGATGAAGTTACTCAGAAAAAAACGCTGCCGGACGTTTTTTTCTGACTGACCCCAGCTGTTTCATACATCTTTGCTTACTACCGTCCATATGCACTTTAAGACAATTGCTCCTGTCATATTTATTTACCATCAGACTGCCTATTTTAGATCAGTTATCAGTGAGCCTTGGACAGCTTTTTTACAAAACTATTAATTTCCGAAGAAGTTTACATTTATATAGGTCTTTTTCATTGCCTGTGTTATACGCTCTTATATATTGGATCTATCTAATCCTGTTTTTTATCTGGTTTGATACATTTATATAAACCTCCGCTTGGGATAAAGATCGTTGCTACTTTGTCTGAACTGAATGCCATTTATTCTGTGGGCCCACAGTGATATACCAACAAAGATTTCCTAGGTATTCCATAATTATTTGGTAGCATTTTACCCCTATCTGTTTTATTATAACATAATCCAGACTGTTTTTATATGTTATTTTTTAGGGCTTTTTAGTTATATATTTGTATTCATTTGATATAATAAATATTATTATTTTTACATCTATTTGACTGTGTGAGACTATCCCTTAATTAATCCTCCAGGATTATAGATATTTTTAGCGCTGCATTTTTTGTTTTTGTTAAGAAAGAGAGTGTGCTTTAAATAAGGGAGAGGCTAGTATCATAACAAGCATCAACAAGCATATTTATAATTTAAATAACATTAAGTTACAAACAGTAATTTTAAAATTATGGTTACAGCATCAGTACACAAGGCATAAGAGCAAGAGTTTGCAGAAAAATATGTGGATCTCACTTGGTGCTTGGGCCTGGCATTCAAAAAAAGTACCAAAATTATGCCTTGACTTTCCTGTCCCAATTAAACCATTGGTTAGTTGACCTGTTCACACATACTAAACAGTGGGATCTAATGCAAAAACCCATTAAAAAATCTGGTTATTCAATTGTGATCGCTAGTTACTTGAAAACATATATATCCCATATGCTGTATGTGGGCAAAGTGAACGATCATAATAAAGTGGTCCGTTTTTTGTGCATGCTCAAATTGAGTATTGATCTGAAATAACAAAAGGGTTTTACTGCAGTATGGGTCATATAGATGTATAACCATTCATTGAAGTTTGTGTATAAGTGATATCAGCTAATGGGGGTGTGACCACACGCAGACCAGTTAGAAGCTGCAAGCACAGAACTTACATCTTCCTATTGGTCCTTCAGTACACACCCAATTTCAGTATGAATAAGCTCTGCAAAAAACTGTTTCAGCATGGTCTGCCTGGGTTCCACTAATGGGAAGAATTATCTCAGTGGAAAAATGACTGTATTGCACATATAGACAGGCTAAAGCATACAAACTAAAGTACAATTTAATGAATTCCTAATATTATTGATATATAATACATGATGCATTGATACATAATAACATTTGTTTTTTAATTATTATTTTATTTTACTACTTAAGGATATGTTGTCTGGTATGTTTATTAATAGAAAATGAGTTCCAGTACATTTTGACTATTTGTTACAACTTACTTGCATAGTCCAAACTCGCTAGTGTTTTTCATTTGTTTCCCACACTGTTGTTCTCAATTGTATTTTAACCACAGAATTGAAAATAATGGAATATTCCTGTACTTTGTCACTGCCCAATCATTATTTGGATGCTATGAAACCTCCCAAGAATAAGCGTGGGCTTTTTTTTCCGGCTTAACTATTTTGCCATATTGCATTAATTGTAGATCCAATTTTTTTTTTCACAGGGTATTGACCTCATCCAGGGGTTATGAACCAAAAGTTTCTTTTAACCTACAAAGTCAAATGTATAATGTATTAATGTGACTAATTACACTCAATCGGTATAAATACCTTTCAAGGATTTTAGATTTCTCTTCATTTATAGACAGTGGTAATATTTTATATTGAAGCTTAATTTTTCAGACCGATGGGAAGATGAAATTTCTTTATAACATAATATTGTAGATCTAGCCAGCTCACGCATGCACATTTCTTCAGAGAACGGTCCAACTAAGCGGTAAGTTAACTCTTACCACTCTGGTCCAGTATTGCCAGGACAGCTATCACTTAGTTGTCCCAAGGATATTTCTTGATAAATTGTAGTGATAAGAGATTTAATTTTTTTTTAAACATTTTGATAAACAGTCATTGTTACAATATTCACAATGATACATAATTAAATTATAGCCATTTTTCCAGAATGTAGTGACTGTCAACTAATAGAAGAGACAGACATCAGCCAACCAAAGCAAATTGTGCAGAGGAGTAATATATGGCTTTATATCACTTTAAAAATGTTAAAATCTAATGATCACTTACCTGATATAAAGTCCTGCTCTTTGAGAGTATAGGTAACAGCTATATGCTCCTACATTGAAATTAAAATTCCCATTTGAAATAAGTTTACGCTCTTGGGGGGGAATTGAATTGACAGCGTTACTTGTGAGAGTAACAAGGCCGCGCACTATTACTACGGTAATAGTGCGCATTATTACCATTAGTACATTAATTTCAACGCTGATTTTTGCTTGCAGTTCTGAGAGCCGAAATCTGCAATAAAATTACCGTACTAACAGAAATAGTGTGCGGCCCGTGTTATTCTCACGAGTAACAGTGTCAATTGAATTCTAGGGATGAGCGCACTCGGATTTATGAAATCCGAGCCCACCCGAACGTTGCGGATCCGAGTCGGATCCGAGACAGATCCGGGTATTGGCGCCAAATTCAAATGTGAAACTGAGGCTCTGACTCATAATCCCGTTGTCGGATCTCGCGATACTCGGATCCTATAAATTCCCCGCTAGTCGCCGCCATCTTCACTCGGGCATTGATCAAGGTAGAGGGAGGGTGTGTTAGGTGGTCCTCTGTGCTGTTTAGTTCTGTGCTGTGCTGTGCTGTGCTGTGTTCTGCAGTATCAGTCCAGTGGTGCTGTGTGCTGTGCTCTGTCCTTCTGAGGTCAGTGGTGCTGCTGGGTCCTGTGCTGTGTCCTGTTCAGTCCAGTGGTGCTGTGTCCTGTGCTCTGTGCTTCTAAGGGCATAGTTATTTCCCCAATATTCCCCTGTGTTTAAAAAAATAAAAAAAAGTTTTTTTAAAAAATACCAAAAACTACTTTAATTTTTTTTAATTACCACAAAATTTGCACAACCAATCCTGCAGTATAAGCCCATTGGTACTGCAATATTACCAAGTTCACACATTTAGCAGTAAAAGTCCAGTGGTACTGCAATATTACAAAGTTTACACATTCTGCAGTATCAGTCCAGTGGTGCTGTGTCCTGTGCTCTGTCCTGCTGAGTTCCGTAGTGCTGCTGGGTCCTGTGCCGTGTCCTGTTCAGTCCAGTGGTGCTGTGTCCTGTGCTCTGTGCTTCTAAGGGCATAGTTATTTCCCCATTATTCCCAAGTTTTTAAAAAATAAAAAAAAAGTAAAAAAAAATAAAAAATTTAAAAAAAAAAAAAAATATATAATAATTATAACCAAATTTGCAAAACCAATCCAGCAGTATAAGTCCATTGGTACTGCAATATTACCAAGTTCACACATTCTGCAGTATCAGTCCAGTGGTGCTGTGTCCTGTGCTCTGTCCTGCTGAGTTCCGTAGTGCTGCTGGGTCCTGTGCCGTGTCCTGTTCAGTCCAGTGGTGCTGTGTCCTGTGCTCTGTGCTTCTAAGGGCATAGTTATTTCCCCACTATTCCCAAGTTTTTTAAAAATAAAAAAAAAGTAAAAAAAAATAAAAATTTTAAAAAAAAAAAAATATATAATAATTATAACCAAATTTGCAAAACCAATCCAGCAGTATAAGTCCATTGGTACTGCAATATTACCAAGTTCACACATTCTGCAGTATCTTGTGCTACATATAATGGAGACCAAAAATTTGGAGGATAAAGTAGGGAAAGATCAAGACCCACTTCCTCCTAATGCTGAAGCTGCTGCCACTAGTCATGACATAGACGATGAAATGCCATCAACGTCGTCTTCCAAGCCCGATGCCCAATCTCGTAGTACCGGGCATGTAAAATCCAAAAAGCCCAAGTTAAGAAAAAGTAGCAAAAAGAGAAACTTAAAATCATCTGAGGAGAAACGTAAAGTTGCCAATATGCCATTTACGACACGGAGTGGCAAGGAACGGCTTAGGCCCTGGCCCGTGTTCATGACTAGTGGTTCAGCTTCACCCACGGATCTTAGCCCTCCTCCTCCACCCCCCCCCCTACAAAAGATTGAAGAGAGTTATGCTGTCAGCAACAAAACAGCAAACAACTCTGCCTTCTAAAGAGAAATTATCACAAATCCACAAGGCGAGTCCAAGGATGTTGGTGGTTGTCAAGCCTGACCTTCCCATCACTGTACGGGAAGAGGTGGCTCGGGAGGAGGCTATTGATGATGTAGCTGGCGCTGTGGAGGAACTTGATGATGAGGATGGTGATGTGGTTATTGTAAATGAGGCACCAGGGGGGGAAACAGCTGATGTCCATGGGATGAAAAAGCCCATCGTCATGCCTGGTCAGAAGACCAAAAAATGCACCTCTTCGGTCTGGAGTTATTTTTATCCAAATCCAGACAACCAATGTATGGCCATATGTAGCTTATGTAAAGCTCAAATAAGCAGGGGTAAGGATCTTGCCCACCTAGGAACATCCTCCCTTATACGTCACCTGAATAACCTTCATAGTTCAGTGGTTAGTTCAGGAACTGGGGCTAGGACCCTCATCGGTACAGGGACACCTAAATCCCGTGGTCCAGTTGGATACACACCAGCAACACCCTCCTCGTCAACTTCCTCCACAATCTCCATCAGATTCAGTCCTGCAGCCCAAGTCAGCAGCCAGACTGAGTCCTCCTCAATACGGGATTCATCCGAGGAATCCTGCAGCGGTACGCCTACTACTGCCACTGCTGCTGTTGCTGCTGTTAGTCGGTCATCTTCCCAGAGGGGAAGTCGTAAGACCGCTAAGTCTTTCACAAAACAATTGACCGTCCAACAGTCGTTTGCCATGACCACAAAATACGATAGTAGTCACCCTATTGCAAAGCGTATAACTGCGGCTGTAACTGCAATGTTGGTGTTAGACGTGCGCCCGGTGTCCGCCATCAGTGGAGTGGGATTTAGAGGGTTGATGGAGGTATTGTGTCCCCGGTACCAAATCCCCTCGAGATTCCACTTCACTAGGCAGGCGATACCAAAAATGTACAGAGAAGTACGATCAAGTGTCCTCAGTGCTCTTAAAAATGCGGTTGTACCCACTGTCCACTTAACCACGGACATGTGGACAAGTGGTTCTGGGCAAACGAAGGACTATATGACTGTGACAGCCCACTGGGTAGATGCATCCCCTTCCGCAGCAACAGCAACAGCTGCATCAGTAGCAGCATCTACAAAATGGCTGCTCATGCAAAGGCAGGCAACATTGTGTATTACAGGCTTTAATAAGAGGCACAACGCTGACAATATATTAGAGAAAATGAGGGAAATTATCTCCCAGTGGCTTACCCCACTTAGACTCTCATGGGGATTTGTGGTGTCAGACAATGCCAGTAACATTGTGCGGGCATTAAATATGGGCAATTTCCAGCACGTCCCATGTTTTGCCCACACCATTAATTTGGTGGTGCAGCATTACCTCAAGAGTGACAGGGGTGTGCAGGAGATGCTTGCGGTGGCGCGCAAAATTGCTGGACACTTTCGGCATTCAGCCAGTGCCTACCGCAGACTAGAGGCACATCAAAAAAGCATGAACCTGCCCTGCCATCACCTCAAACAAGAGGTTGTGACGCGCTGGAACTCCACCCTCTATATGCTGCAGAGGATGGAGGAGCAGCAAAAGGCCATTCAGGCCTACACAGCCACCTACGACATAGGCAAAGGAGTGGGGATGCGCCTCAGTCAAGCGCAGTGGAGACTGATTTCCGTGTTGTGCAAGGTTCTGCAGCCATTTGAACTTGCCACACGAGAAGTCAGTTCCGACACTGCCAGCTTGAGTCAGGTCATTCCCCTGATCAGGCTGTTGCAGAAGCAGCTGGAGAAAGTGAGGGAGGAGCTGGTAAGCCATTGCGATTACACCAAGCATGTAGCTCTTGTGGATGTAGCCCTTCGTACGCTTTGCCAGGATCCGAGGGTGGTCACTCTTTTAAAGTCAGAGGAATACATTCTGGCCACCGTGCTCGATCCTCGGTTTAAAGCGTATGTTGTGTCTCTGTTTCCGGCGGACACAAGTCTACAGCGGTGCAAAGACCTGCTGGTCAGGAGATTGTCCTCTGAAGAGGACCGTGACATGCCAACAGCTCCACCCTCATTTTCTTCCACATCTATGGCTGCGAGGAAAAAGCTCAGTTTTCCCAAAAGAGGAACTGGCGGGGATGCTGATAACATCTGGTCCGGACTGAAGGACCTGCCAACCATTGCAGACATGTCTACTCTCGCTGCATTGGATGCTGTCACAATAGAAAAAATTGTGGATGATTACTTTGCTGACACCATCCAAGTAGACATGTCAGACAGTCCATATTGTTACTGGCAGGGAAAAAAGGCAGTTTGGAAGCCCCTGTACAAACTGGCTCTATTTTACCTGAGTTGTCCCCCCTCCAGTGTGTACTCGGAAAGAGTTTTTAGTGCAGCGGGGAACCTGGTCAGTGAGCAGCGAAGGAGGTTGCTTCCTCACAACGTTGAAAAAATGATGTTTATAAAAATGAATAATCAATTCCTCAATGAAGTACAGCACTGCCCTCCAGATACTACAGAGGGACCTGTGGTTGTGGAGTCCAGCGGGGACGAATTGATAATGTGTGATGAGGAGGAAGTACACACTGTAGGGGGAGAGGAATCAGAGGTTGAGGATGAGGACGACATCTTGCCTCAGTAGAGCCTGTTTAGTCTGTACAGGGAGAGATGAATAGCTTTTTTGGTGTGGGGGCCCAAACAAACCAATCATTTCAGCCAAAGTTGTTTGGTAGGCCCTGTCGCTGAAATGATTGGTTTGTTAAAGTGTGCATGTCCTATTTAAACAACATAAGGGTGGGTGTGGGGGCCCAAGGACAATTCCATCTTGGAACTTTTTTTTTTGCATTATATGACCAATCAACAGTCGTTTGCCATGTTCAAAAAGTAAAACCAAATTTAAAAAAATACAAGAAATTAAACCAAAAGTAAAATGCCGTGTCATAATTTAAAACAAGAGGTATTGACGTGCTCTAAAATTACTGTATTGTTGTTTATATTTTATAAACACTACACTTGAAAGCTTGAGTCTTTCAATAAAAAAGTAACTGTCCATTGCACGAATATTTGCAACAGGGACAATTTTAGGGTTAAGAAAGTCAACTAATAACACTTCGACGCTGTCTGTCTTTATAAACACTACACTTGGAAGTTGGAGGAGGTATTGTGGCCCCGGCACCAAATTTACTACCGGAGCCACTCCACTGTGCAGTCCATATTTAGGTGTATCAGATATTAAACAACGGTGACAGTTGATGCCCAATTTTTTAATTATATTGTGGCCTCGGTACCAAATTGTGTACCGGGGCCACCACACTACGCAGTCCAGATACTTGTTTGGTGGAATTCAGACCAGTTGAGGGTTTTATTATTATATTGTGTGGACCACTCTATCTATACCACACTACAACTCTATACCACTCTATTTCATACTTTAATTCTATTTCATACTTTAATTCTATTTCATACTTTAATTCTATTTCATACTTTAATTCTATTTCATACTTTAATTCTATGACTAATTACCATAAAGAGGAACAAAATAAACCAATTTTACCAAAAGTATAATATGACTTAGACTTACAAACACTACACTTGAAAGATCGTGCCTTTAAATAAAAAAGTCAGTCTTCATTGCATGACTATGTGCAACAGGGACAGTTTTTTGGGTTTACAAAGTCAACGAATAACACTTCGACCCTGTCTGTCTTTAACATACTTGATGGGATCTCAATGACGAATTGTCTGTACCATGTTTGGAGGAGGTATTGTGGCCCCGGTACCAAATTGGGTACCGGGGCCACTCCACTATGCAGTCCAGATAGAGGTGTATCAGATATTAAACAACGTTGACTGTTGATGCCCAATTTTTTAATTATATTGTGGCCTCGGTACCAAATTGTGTACCGGGGCCACCACACTACGCAGTCCATACCCTTTTTTGGTGGAATTCTGACACGTGGAGGGTTTTTTAATTATATTGTGGCCTCGGTACCAAATTGTGTACCGGGGCCACCACACTACGCAGTCAAGATAGATAGATGCGTATCATAGATAAAGTTCATTCAGTGGTGTGGGGCAAATTGAAAAATATTCAAAATGCACTGACATTATCAAAAACAAGAGGCTGTCACACGCTAAAACTCCAACATGTATATGATGGAGAGGATGGAGGAGCAGCCGTATGTGTAGTGTAATGCAGACCTGTTGAAGGTTTTTTATATATTTTATTGTGGTGCCCAGTGCCCACTCCTCTAGGCAGTCCAGGTACATTTATTGGTGCGAATCATAAAAGTTCAGGGTTTTTAATATATCTTGTGGTGACCCACTCCTATACGCAGTCCAGGTACATTTATTGGTGCGATTCATAAAAGTTCAGGGTTTTTAATAGATATTGTGGTGACCCACTCCTCTACGCAGTCCAGGTACATTTATTGGTGCGAATCATAAAAGTTCAGGGTTTTTAATATATCTTGTGGTGACCCACTCCTCTACGCAGTCCAGGTACATTTATTGGTGCGATTCATAAAAGTTCAGGGTTTTTAATAGATATTGTGGTGACCCACTCCTCTACGCAGTCCAGGTACAATTATTGGTGCGAATCATAAAAGTTCAGGGTTTTTAATATATATTGTGGTGACCCACTCCTCTACGCAGTCCAGGTACATTTATTGGTGCGAATCATAAAAGTTCAGGGTTTTTAATATATCTTGTGGTGACCCACTCCTATACGCAGTCCAGGTACATTTATTGGTGCGATTCATAAAAGTTCAGGGTTTTTAATAGATATTGTGGTGACCCACTCCTCTACGCAGTCCAGGTACATTTATTGGTGCGAATCATAAAAGTTCAGGGTTTTTAATATATCTTGTGGTGACCCACTCCTATACGCAGTCCAGGTACATTTATTGGTGCGATTCATAAAAGTTCAGGGTTTTTAATAGATATTGTGGTGACCCACTCCTCTACGCAGTCCAGAAAGATACCTTGTTGCAACGTTTTGGACTAATAACTATATTGTGAGGTGTTCAGAATACACTGTAAATTAGTGGAAATGCTTGTTATTGAATGTTATTGAGGTTAATAATAGCCTAGGAGTGAAAATAAGCCCAAAAACTTGATTTTTAAACTTTTTATGTTTTTTTCCAAAAAAATCCGAATCCAAAACCTTAAATCCGAACCGAGACCTTTCGTCAAGTGTTTTGCGAGACAAATCCGAACCCCAAAAATAACGAAAATCCGGATCCAAAACACAAAACACGAGACCTCAAAAGTCGCCGGTGCACATCCCTATTGAATTCCTCCTTGGAGTTATATTTTTATTATCATTAATATTAATAATGACAAAGTTGAATAATATTAATAGTCCACTGAAGAAGCCATGTGCGATGAAATAGGTTTGAACTCTATTTGAAGCATACCTCCAAAACAAGTTGTTTATCTTTTCGTTATTTACTACTGAAGCTAAACTATTATTATATTCTCTCACATTTCATGTTATTCATCTGAGTATTGTATTAACTTTCTTGCAATTATTTGTCCACTGCTATTGCAGTATCATCATCATCATTATTATTATTATTATTACTTATATACTTGTCTTACTAGGCAGATAACCCCCTGTATTTGTAGCACACACAACACTTCATGTAAGCAAAGCACATCGGAGAATACCACAACTATATCTCCATGTAAAATCAGATCCAAGAAATTAATCACATTCTTATGTGACTCCATAGTGAATCTCAAGCATAATTGATTAACATTGAGATTTGTGAACCACCACAAACAAAAATAAAACCATATCTAAATCTGTTATGTAGTGACTATATAGTGACTATATTGACTTACTAGGGATTTTTATATCCAAAAATACAGCACAAATACCACCAACCCATGTAGAGTGTGAGGATACCACCCTTAGCTCGGATGGCAGTTGCCCTCTGTGGAATTCAACTCACTCAGGTAGAACATAATATATCCAAAATAAGGCTTTATTATGATAGCACAACACCACAAGACGTTCACAAGATACATGGTAAAAGGCAGCATGTATCCTCCAGCAGCCTCTTGCAGTCAGCACTCAAAAGTAATAATCTCAGTTTCTTTCAGAGTCTTATCCTCCTGTAATATTACCACTACCAATTAGCTAGACAGTTACGGTGTCGCCCAACAGACCCTGCCAGGGGCGAACGGAGAATTGAAAAAAAAAAAAACACCCCCCGCAAGAGCTGCTGCGCATGCGCAGCAGCTCCATTTCTTCAGCGCTGTCCTATATAGCAGCCGCGGCACTGTCTAAGAAGCGTCCGCGGCGATGCTGTATACACTACAGCACCGCCGCGGACGCTTCTTTGACAGCGCCGCGGCTGCTGTATAGGACAGTGCAGCTATAGCGGCCACTTAGTTAGCGCAGGGGGGGGTTTCTGGAGACTCAGAAACACCCCCTGCGTGAGCCACTGCCTGCCCTGGTAGGGTTTCCTCCAGCGGCACCATGATGCCTGGCCCAGAGTCCTTTTGGCTGACGTCTTTTACACCAAGATCCTCCAAGCTAGAATAGCTCTCTTGGCATTCTCCTCTCCCTATATTCTTTGCTGTATACACAGGGAGTAGGGTCAAATGTATCAATCCTCCCCTTTACAGCAGGGGTCTCACAGTGGACACTTTAACTGTTAGACATACAGTCTCTGTTAACTTGATTATACAATGGAATGGCTTGACTCAATTAGCTATTTGGCTGAATACACTAAACAAAGGGTTACAATATAACATCAAGGAATGACACTTCACGCTTGCGTGAAACAACAAGACATTTGACACATGGTATCTGCAAGATTACACAATCTGAGTCTGTGATATATTTTGATGCAATAATGTTTATATTGATACATATTAATTTATTACCCAATGCCATTTCAGCCAGTATATTACTGTGCAGGCACAATGCATATCATCTAGAAGTTCTAACCTAATTACCTCTCAGATTACCTGTTGACCAAGCTAATTAACATGGGCTGCTAGCTAGCTATGTCAAGTGACTCAGACATTGTTCAGATTACAAACCACGTCTACGCCACACCTCATAACAATGGGCATTTGAGAGAAATGGTAATTACCTTAGCTAACACAAGCAAAATGACTTCTGCTGTCCTGTTATTTTCACACACTATGGCAATATTCTTTCTATTTCTAATAAATACAATGTTGCAGGTAATAGCAAGAGCAAAATGTACCGAAGAACATGAAATAATAATACACATAATACATCGATGCTCTGGTGTATATACTTAGACTGGGCCAAGGATTAAAAAGTACATTAAACCATGAGAAACTGGTGATAAATATAAGGTTCTCAGTCCAGTAACACCCCGTTTCTTGACATTCCTTCCCCACTTTTTAAACTTGAACCCCAGTTTCTTCTGCAGACACTACTGCAGGTTTTATGCAGTCCCCCGCGAGGTGAAACAATTTCCTGATGGGCTGTGCGCAGCCTCCAGCATTCACTTTTTACACCTTGTTATATTCTTGTAGCCGCCAGCACCGGTCAATTCCCATAACCTCTATGGGAAGGTCTCACTCTCCTGCTCCAGTAGCTACTATGAGCCCTAATGCTTGAGAACCCTACTGACTGCGTTTCCCTGGTTGTCTGGAGTCCTGCCTGGATACGCTTCCAGCCTCCACCCAGTCCCTATCTGCCCTGGGATTACTCATTTCCATAGTCTGCATACGCTTATTGACTGGCTTCTTGCAGGAATCCTGCTGCACACTAACTCCTACAGGGACTACTGAGAGTGACATCATGCAGTCATCAATGTCCTGCTTTCTATGTTGTCTTCTTCACTCCGGTGTCTGACTGTCACTGTTGAAACCCTGCCCTAATATATTCTTGCAGGCTACACAGTTGGCTATGTAGCGGTCTACATCCCTCGCTAAACCTAACCACATGAACTGCTGCCTAAGCCTAGTCCATATTCTCCTTTTTCCTCTGTGATCAGTACCCCCTTCCCCATGGGCCTGAGCTATGAACCGATCCTGATATTCGGGTGGGACTACCAACCTGTACTTATGATTTGGGCTGAACACCATATAATCGTCCAATCAAGCACATTCATCTACCACCCCAGTCTTATATGACATATCTGGTAGTGCCCACATCCCTTCTAGATCTGGATCTAGTAACTGGGCTTCTTGCAGTCTAGACTTGTCCTCTTCCCCAGGACCAAACCCCCTCCCCATGATGGTCTTGGCTACTCACCCTCAAAGGCCAATAGATGAAAAAGAGAGTTTGGTGACACCCGGTTGTCACTGACGTGTGGGGGAGATTGTGGGTGAATTGTGGCACAATACAATTTGACTCTAAAGAACAGTTAAGAAATAGCTTTTCTCGAAAAATGGTGTTGCGATAGAATTTGGTAACGGGACACAAGACCTCAATTAACTGTAAAAAACCAGCTGCGGTGGATAGTGGATATTGGATGCAGATCTAACACTAGCATAGTCGCCATGGCGTCTGTGATCCGCTTTGCGACTGGGTGACTGCTGCCATACTTGCTTCCTCTAGCAAAAGATTGTTTCACAGTTAATTGTTGTAAAGTACTAGTGGTTTTCTTCGGCTGCTTATGGGAGGAAGATTCACCCCCAGCAGCAGGACCAGCATTAGCAGTAGGTCTAACGGTCACAAAATCTTCACAGGAATCCTGGTTAGGGGAGGAGTCATGTAGCCTAAGCGGCTTGGATGCAGGACTAACTCCAATCACTAATGAGGATATTGATGAGGATGGTGTTGTTGGTGTCGATTGCCGGGACCGTGATCTAGATGAGAGCAGGGAGTTAGCTGATGCTGGACTACTTGTTGTTATTTTGCGAGAATAAGTTTCGGATTTTCCCAAAAGCTTCCCATGAACTCTCTTCAAATGGCGTAACATGGATGAGGTTCCTAAATGGTTTATGTCCCTACTTCGACTGACTGTGGATTTACAAACGCTACATATGGCTACACAGCTGTTGTCAGGATTTGGGCAAAAATAATTCCAGACATAAGAGGTGAATTTTTTTGTCTTCTGCCCAGGCATGACAAGGGGCTTCTTGCTATCACTGTCAACAACTGCTTCCACCAGTACTGGACTTACACAAACAACATCATCGTCATCAACATCCTCATTAGCGCCGTCATCAGCTACAGATATATCCCCCTCATCCTCTTGCAATTCCAAAATAGCATCCTCAGTTTGGATATCACCGGCTACACTTGGCCTGCTCATGCACACATCAGAACATATGCTGACAGGGGGCTTCTTTGTGAGTACTGTATCAAAAAGGTCAAGACTCTCCTCAGGTATTTGTGTTACATATGGATCAGAACCAATATTTTCTTGTAAGGCCTTGCTACTTTCTTCCAGCTGTGCTTTTACACTTAGAAGTATTTGGGCACCACTTTTGTAGTCAGAATGACAAGGTCTTCCATCGTCATCACTGACCTTACAATTAGATGTCTGAAGTACATTTGCAGAACTAGCACTCCTAAAGTAAAGTGAAGACCTGACTCTTTCATTGCCACTGCGTGTGTAGAATGGCATGTTGGCACTTAACTTGGCCTTGAGTAAAGGTTATTTTTTCTTTACTGAGGTAAAAGGTGTTTTCTTACTTTTTTATTTCCCTGACTTACAAACACTATGCACTTTAAGAAAGGCTTTAGCAGATGATGTAGATGTAGAGGGATTATTATTATCATCATGGTAACTGGTACCAGCAGCTGCTTGGTGCTCCTGGTCTTCTGGGGACTGATGGGAATCTATAGCTCTGGCACAGTACAATTTGAGTGTAAAGAACAATAGTAGCCTATTAAATTTTTATAAAAAAAATATTCAAAATGCCACCTATCCAAATTGTGGCTGAGTTGTGGCACAATACAATTTAAGTGTAAAGAACAATTCCAGCCTATTCAATTTTTATAAAGAAAATGCAGAATGCCAACTTTCCTAATTGTGGGTGAATTGTGTCACAATACAATTTGACTGTAAAGAACAATAGTAGGCTATTAAATTTTTATAAAGAAAATGCAAAATGCCAACTCTCCTAATTGTGGGCGAGCTCTGGCATAGTACACTGTGAGTGGAGACTGGAAAGAACAATAACAGCCTATTGAACTACAGAGCAAAGCCCTGGGCCACCTCTCCTAATTCTGGCTGAGCTCTGCAACAGTACACAGTGAATGGAGACTGGAAAGCACAATACCAGCCTATTAAACAAAGCCCACTGACACCTCTCCTAATTGTGGGTGAGCTCTGGCACTGGCAATGTGACTATCACTATACTAACCCTGCCTAACTACACTCGACCTTATCAAAGACGCTGCTATCCCTTCTCTGTCTCTCTGTGAAATGGCGACGGAGCTCCGTTTCGGGCATTATTTAAAGAATCAAAATCTCGCGAGATGAGACAATGATGACGTTTTGCCTCGTTTTCATGCCCGAACGTGCACGCCAGTTCCGAGCCGGCTTACGAACCGACACAGATACATTAAGTTCGGGGGGGGCTCGGCTTTCGGGAACCCGAGCCCACCCATCTCTAGTTAAAATACAGAGTGCTAAAAAAGTATAATAATCCCTGTTACTGCTCTTTATCTCTCTGTTTTATTTGCACATTACCTGCAGATATCAGTCAGAGGGCAACTTCATGTGTGTGCAACTCCTAATGCACCAATTATTTTTCTGTGGCTGTTTTTAACTGTGTTATTTTTTGTAACCAGAAGAAATGTTTTACGTCAATAAAAAAAGTACTGCCAATTTACTACTTTTCATATGAATTTTAGTAGTAGTTTGCTGAATGGGCAGACTGGAACAATACTATAAACGTGATTAAAACTCTTGGAAAGTGATGCTACCTTTTGTAGATTCTAACATTCTAAACAACCTATAAAAGAAGACTACATTAAGCCTGTTGCTATATAATATTTTTACTCGTATGACACTTTAGATTAGATCACTAGAAATGATACGTTAGTTTTGCTTTTTTTTACTTTAATAGTCAAATAATAGAGTACAGGGAATGGTATAAATATTTATATTTTATAGTTTACATGGCAGACTTAAAGGGCTTAAAATGTTCATTGGCACAATACGACTAGATAATTTGTGTTTTCTGACATCATTCCTGGATGAATTGGTTTTAGTAAGGCATATAAAAGAAGAGCCAAGTGGTCACCTACTAATGTTAAAGTGGGAACTTAAAAGCATGTCTCAGGCCATGATTCAGTCTTTGGTTTGAATTGTTCTTGGCTCCACATAAGCCATGATCATCATACTAGCAAAGAAAAAGATGACTATTATAATTTATGCTTGCAAATAAGCTCAGGTATCAACTCCGATTAAAAATTCACCAGTAAAACTGTTACTCATCCAAAGATTTGAATCAGTAAATTTCAATAATGATCATAGCAACGAGCTTCAATTAGAACTCAAGACTACATATACCAGGAGTATAACCTTGTGTTTAGTGATTTTCAGGCATACAGAAATACAATCAAATAGTGGCTAGCTAAAATAAGTCCACATTGTGAGTGTAAGCATATTTCTTAACATTCACGATTTAAAAATCAGGACAAAATACATTACTCCCAAAATCCAACCAAGTCACACCCTGATCCGCATCCACAACCATAATTTGTCTTTGTTGGACGCCAATATCATTAGGCCATGCCCCATTTTTCCATTATTAAAGCAAGATTATGCTGTGGAAAGGTCTTGGGTTTGGTGGTAGGAAAACTGTGGTCACCTGTGGCTATCTAGGTGGAACTACAAGACCCAGTGTACCCTGTTAGGAAAACGTTTATTTGGAATACCGCAGGTTGACTACCTCTGGCTTGGGGGATGAGGGGACAATCTCCTGCCCAGTCTTCATGTTGTTCTACCTCTTCTTTCTGAGCCCAGAGCTCAGACTATTATAAGCAGTGATGATTGCTGCCGATGCTTTATCACTGACTAAAGGTCACAGGAGAATAAAGGTTGTTTCAGTTTGCTTTTAAAGAGAACATCTGTGACAGTTGCCTATTGTTCTTAAAAAAATGCTCTACTCTTCTCCCCAGGTCATCTGTGAATAGAACAAACCAGAACAGCACTTAGTATTTTAACTACTTGCCATGAAGCTCTCTCCTCTGCTGATCCTATGCTCCATGCCAGAGCTTTTCACTGCTTTAGAATCCAATCTTGGATGACAGTGATCCGATTATCATGCTAAATGGACTGTTTAGCATCACCCGATCCATTTGAGCCTCTCCCGGGCTAACAGAGCACAGAGTTGACAGGTCCTTTTTAAATAAACCATGTCCTCGTTACTTTTTATGTTTTCTCACTATTTTATCAGCTAAGGTACAACATTACCACAACTTTTGCACACAAAATTAATGTATCTATCTACCTATAAACAGTAGTAAAGCAATAACCAAATACAATATTTTTTAACACAGATCACAATTTTATTTCCTAATTCTTTTTTATTTCAGATTTATACTAAAAGCAGAGGTTTTGGGAAGTTTAACGTGACTATGTGCTGACCATATCATAATGCAGGCCACTATATGTTGCAACAGCTCATTGCAGGTTTAAGTTGTGAATCCACCTATTAAATTAATAAGCTAAGGCTCACAGGGCTGATCAAATCCAGATGTAATGTCTTTCTAGATGGCTTGCATCATTTAACAGGCAATATACTGTGTGGTTGAAAGTTGGAAGCTCCAGAGACTGAAGCCTTCTAAAGACCTGGATGATTTTCTCAGATTTTAAGAGACAAGGCGACTGAGATTAGACCTAAATGCAAAAATAACCCTGACACATCAATTTTAGCAATATACTGTGCTATGATTACAAAAATATGTGAATATGTATCTTCAGCATCAAATATGGCTAGTAGGATATATCTAAGGTCACTGTGAATAAAGGTGTGAACATATAAAATTAAAATATCTTTCCAATTATATACATTTAAAAGGAAGCAATCACTGCATAATATGTGTAACCCCTGGGGATGCTGCAATTAGACCTGAACACCCAGGGGCTACTAATCACAATTGCATCAGTAAGAAAAGAGATGGACATTGTCATTTACCAGTTCTGGAAGAGAAACTACATCTCCCACAAGGCTGTGAAAAGGGGGTGGAGCCTGGCAAGACTGAGAAACCCCAGGGCAGAGGAGGAGTGGGAGGGAGGAGGATCCTGAGAGAGACTGAGCAGTGTAACAATTCCAGATAATTGACCCTAAACATAAGGGCACGGGATTGATGGTCTGAGCAGAGAGAACAGACAGTCTTGAGAGATATCAAAGCAAAGTGGAGTGGTGAAACAGAACCTGCTGGGAATTCCCAGTTTGAAGCTGTAGGAGGAGGTTTGCCTGCACCTCTGAAGAAGGACATTTTGCAAGTTAGCCATTTTGGAGGGAATCAAGTTCAGAACCTGGGATGGACACTGGTGCAGATAAGTAACTGGTTAATTTACCTATCTGTTATTATTCAACTGGGGTTAGGACTATGTCTGGCCACAAGGACTGAAGAGTCAGGGATAGATGGGTGGGCAGGTAAATGTGCAACAAGTGCTGTTTAATCAGCATTTGCGTTTATATTACAAGGTGATCCCTCTGGTGTTAAAATAAAGTTGTGGAACTACAAATCCCAGGATACAAATAAGAAAGGATACAAGTTGAGGATTTTACATTTGTTGCTACAGGAGGGTTTGCATACTGTGACTGCTGTACCTCACTGCAAGTGATTTAAAGACCTCTAAAAGCTGCAAACTGGATACATACTGCTTTCATGCCATTCTGGCCTTCATACAGAAGGGCCCCAATGTGCAGTGCATTGCTCCATTTGTGTGGTGTGTTTGAGTGCTGCCAGTGTTTGTGTTTGGCAGTATATGGTAAAATATACGTAAATATATAGGCAATTACCCCTTTATCATCATCATCACCATTTATTTATATAGCGCCACTAATTCCGCAGCGCTGTACAGAGAACTCACTCACATCAGTCCCTGCCCCATTGGAGCTTACAGTCTAAATTCCCTAACACATACATACACAAAAACACACACACACACACACACACACACACACACACACAGACAGACAGACACACAGACTAGGGTCAATTTGCTAGCAGCCATTTTCTGGAGTGTGGGAGGAAACCGAAGCACCCGGATGAAACCCATGCAAACACGGGGAGAACATACAAACTCCATAAAGATAAGGCCATGGTCTGGAATTGAACTCATGACCCCAGTGCTGTAAGGCAGAAGTGCTAACCACTTAGTCACCGTGCTGACCACTTGACCCCTTGAGATAATTCCAGTATCAGGAGCCAGTAAGGTTAACAATGATATATTGGTACAGTGTATAAGGTTGTGACGATTAATGTTTATGTCTTATACTGTTGATATTATTGATTTATTGAGAGTAATGGTGTTAACCTGCTGTTCATAGTAAGAGTCAGTGCTCTACTTTCATCCACACTGTGTTGTATTGTATTGTTCACATTTTTATTTAATATTATACCAAAGTCTATTTTTCTATACAATCACAAAAGCTGCATTTAATGGTTCCAGTTCCATAAATGTGCCGGATTGGCTTCTGCAGCACAGAGTGTGTCACAGTGTGTTAATACTGGGCAGGAGGGTTCCCGAATCTCCCCTTGGTGTATTTCAAGAACACCCCCCAGAAGAAGAAATCGGTGATTCGGGTGGAGGCACTGAAAACCAAATACAGAGGTGAGAAGCACCTACATCATTCAATGTATATACACCCTCACAACGCATAATACCGAAGGGGGTGTTACATATACATGCAACAATAATAATATGATTGTAATACATTAATACATGCATAAAATAGTATATTGTAGAATTAATTATATGTAGCCTGTCTATAACAGGTTACCTTTTGTTTATTTCACTGCAGGTACAACCATGTGGACCTAAAGCAATTTCTGGCAGGAACTCTTGATAAACTAGCTTAGTGATGTCATCAGGTCAAAATATATATATGCCTCACAGGCTTCTGTCAAAATGCTGGTACCAAAATAATCAGTGATAGGCGAGTGTTTACATGGAGGCTTCATGTAAATGGTGAACATGCTATTTAAAACCTGAATGGATGAATCATCCAACAGTGGGTGTGTAGTGCTGATGAATATTCAAATGCTCTAGCGAAATCCTCCAATAGATATTCACTAATGTCTACAATATATATCAAGTAAAGACTAATGTAATGACAAAATTTTTTAAATATGATTCGATGAATACAAGTAAAGAATAATGTTACTAATATTTTCAAACAATGAACAGTCTTTCTTGATAATCATTATCTGATATATGCATCCACTAACACTATCCACATCTAAATAAAACATACAATCTGAAAGAAATTGCCTTCAGAATTTCAATATATATTTATACACATGGAACATGTATCTTTCAGATTTATGGGACGGCTCAGCAATTAATCCGCCACTGAGACAGGCTGCAATAATGAACATGGACACTAGCGGGCGCATGAAAAAAATGCAGTATACTGTGTTACGCATGAGCAGCATTGCTTCCCACATTTGTGTGTCTTGTCACTTTATGATGTGTGCACACATGAAAGAACATAATGCCCTTTAATTATATAGTGCATGTATTATTACAATATGCAGTTGCGGGCTGGCAGGTTTCGGCCCGGGGGGGGGGCGCACAGGCAGCCGCATCATGTGACACGCGATGCGGCCGCCGGTAATATTGAGAAATTATTTCATCCACAGGGGGGGGGGTGGGGGAGGCGGCCTGCCCAAACAGCTGTTAGACTGAGCGGCCCCGCTGCCCCCCGATCCAGCCCGTCCCTGACTATATGTAATGTTCTTTATGTATTTTTGTGCTCCCATGCATTGCCCAATGATACTACAGTATTTTACAAGCCATACTGTATTACAAAGATGTTACACTAACTTGGCTATTTGTAATTGTCAGTTTGTTTTATTATGTGTTGGTAGTTTACCACTATATGTGCAGTTGTTTTTATACAGTAAGAGAAGTGTACATTTTGCCTAGGCAATAAGTCAAAGTTACTGAAATTCACATGATGTATTCATGAATAGGCATGTTAGGAGGCTTTAAACATATATGTCTGCCTATTGTGTTAACAGCTGTTGCCTGGACACCAAGGCACCACTATTGTAATGAACAGTATAAAAATAATACATGTTTTAAATGATTATACTCTATACAATCAACCAAATCAGAGTAAAAGAAAACACAGACACATGCTGATTTCAGCACAATGCAGGTGTAGCACACCTTAAATTGACATTTATTGTATCACATAGCACTGAAATGAAGGATGTGACTCATTAAATGTCAGTTGTAAAGTTTGCTACATTTGTATTTCAAGCAAAGCATACTGTAAATTTTGATCATTGCGTTAATTTAAATTAAAACGTAAAACAAAATGAAAGAAAATTAATTATAATGTTTAAATTTGATAACACAAAATAAAACAGTGCTAAATACTTTTAAAAACAAAGGACAAAGTAAATAATGAAGGGAAAATCCAAGTTAAGTACACCATACTTCCCAAAATAATAGGGGTGAAAGTCCCAAAACGTAAATGTCAAAACAACATTATATCCATAAAGGGTCTCATTTACAATTGGACTTTTGTCCAATTTGTGGGACAATTTGTTCCGTAATTTATGCATTTGCGCACTGACTGTTTTTTCATGTAGCACACAAATATCAACTTTAAATTTCAGTGTACAAATAAGCTATCAAATATTTGTGTGCTATATGAAAATACAGTCAGTATTTAACTTATGTGCTAAACAGAATACTAATTTGCACCCCTTGCATTGTAACATGGTTTTGTCCAGGAGACTGAAATAAGATTAAGATCCTTATTGAATCAGGCCCAAGTATTGTACAAGGAACAGTAAATACAGTGAAACCCCACTGAAAGTCAAAGGACAGGATAGAGTTGTAACAATGGAGGAAAAAACTCTCATAGAGGAAAGGTCCAAGGTACTATACAGCAATGTCCAAGAAATGTACCAATACAATATATTTATGATCGTCCATGCTAAATAGGTCAGTGATAAGTCACTAGATTCATTTGCCTTCCACTCTCCTTTTCTTTTCCTTATATTCTTGGTGCCCATGTAGGTTGTGAGAAACCGCAGTCTTGTCTGGTACAAGATTTTAGTTATCAGGTTATTTGTTAAAAATATTTCTCCCTTGGAAGGGATCCCTGTCCTCCTCATATTTCCCGCTCAATATACTTTGTTGAAGATTTAGGTGCTGTTGTTGAGTTGGAACTATTTTCTTAGTAGTGGAAAGTAGTGGAAATTGGGAGGCCAGATGAATGTCTTGCTCATAAGGGGTTATTCTATTCCTGTATACCAGATGCTAGGAGGAGAAATGCTGGACTGGACTCCGTACTGGAATAAATTACTAAAATCTGGACCTGATGGACTGCAACACCTGAGCGTGGGAACAGGGAGGACCAGAGACACAGTACCCCCAAGAACTCAGAATCTCAGAGGAATATAGTACCACAACTGGGACCGAGAAGAATCAGAACTCAGGCGGTGAACATACAGGGGTGGCAAACTCCTGAACAGAGTAAGCGTGGAACTGGCACTGGACAACTCAGGACCTGAGGTTGGCCTAGAACTGGAAGTCAGTACCCCGAGCCACAGAGATGGCTCCAGAAAGTGGATGACTCAGAAGAACAACCTACTACCCCAGATAGCCAGTAGGAGAGACAGGAATAGATTGATGAGAGGAGGATCCACACAGAAGGTAACAGCTGGAATCTGTACACGAGCAGATAGAATGAAGGTGAAGCCACACGAAGAGTAAATAGCCAAAGTCTCTATTTCAGCAGGCAGAATGAAGCAGCAAACAATCAGCAACTGTGGTGAGTGGAACTAGGAAAGTGTTGCACTAGCAATTAGCTGAGTGTAGGAGGAGACACTTATAGTCTGCAGAGGAAGCTAATTGGTGGATGAGATCAGGTGTTCAGACTCAGCAGGATGTTTAGCAAATGTCTCACCCAAAATGGCAGCCTCTGGTACAGCAGACAGAAGTCACACTTTGTGCCAGGATTTAGAATGCTGCATTCTGACAGGAGGGAGATGCACAGTGATATGATACAGCCGAGTGGCGTAAACAGGACTAAGACCCCGATTTATGACAGTAACATCATCTTCAAGAGAGAATGTTACCCGATGTTTCCAAAGCATTACAGAAGACGCTCTGTCAGGTGTTCCAGGAACAATAGAAATGTTAATATCAGTATGAATATGTATGTTTCTCACTGTTGTGATGCGAGGAATGTTGTCTTATTTATGACTCCTTGCTTTCCTTTCATCCATCAGTTAAAATGTCCATACTCTCTCTTGGGAGCGAATCTGAGGCATTTTATGGTGGTTTAGGGACTATATTCATTATAGATTTAGGTCTCTGAACACTTGAATGTGATAGTAAAGCTAAAAATATTGGTTGTGGTTTTGCATTCACCTGCTCCAACACTTTCTGTTCTAGCCCTTTTGCTTGGTGTGTTGTCACAGTAACATTATCCTTGTTACTAATGGTAGCTCAAGGCTTTGGGTCAGTCTGGCTATTTTGGCTTTTGGGCAAACTTGCCAACATTTGAAGGTTCACTTACAGAAGTACAGTAGAAGCAGAACTGGTGTTCTGGGAACAATCTTTCAGCAGGACGCCTTGGGCTAAGACATGAGTGTACATGGATGTCAGAATTGAGGATTAAAAAACAAACAATGGAACTATGGTAAGAAAAAGCAGTAGGGAGACAGGAAGCAATAAAGGCCACAGATGAAACTGATACTGGAAAATTGAGAATATTATCTGCTTATAAAAAAAGGAATCCAAGAACAGGCCAGCAACATAGGAGAAAATGCTGTACACTACATGTGCCCCACTTACACAGTGTATCAGAGCATACTCCTTCAGATTGCTATGTAAGCTAGGAAATCCAGGAACAGTTCAGAAACTTACTGCATACTGGAAGCAGCTATCCTGGAACACAGGATTTGATATCAGGAATGCAATCTACAGACAAGCATGGTAACAAGGATTGCAGGATAAAATTAGCAGACTGTGGCCAAATCACATGAACCTCAAATATGTAGCACCATGATGCTCAGAAATTATCTTGCATTGATTGCAGGAAGAGTCAGTCTCTTAAAGACCAGACAACAGGTGCATCTTGTTAACTGCTTGGGAAAGAATTGCAGAGAATATCATTGAACTGTTGTGGACCTGTGAATAGCAAATTCTGTTTCCTTTGATGAAATAAGAACTGAAACCACTACAGGTCAAACAAAAGCTTGATATTTGGATGCTATAAGCTTGTGGTCATTAAGCATTGGGACAAAGGCCAAAAATATTGTCAAATCTAAGGCACATGTCAAAGCAAGAACCAGGTGGTCAGTGATGGAGGGTTTTGTGGATAAATGTTCCCTGGGGTCTCCCCAAGATCTTGGTATGCAGATGCTAAATTGTGAGACAAGATTGAAATTGAACCCTCCTGTGTAGCTGAAGAGTGGCAATTTGTGGAATCAAGAGTTGTATTTAGTAATAGAGCTTAATCTGATATTGCCTACTCTGGTATGGAGATTTGTGTTTCTAAATATTTTGACATCTGAAGATGATGTGGATCCCTGGAGAACTCCTTGTAGTATGTCAACCTAAAAAAGGTATTCAAAAAAGGAGGCAAAATGAATCATCTCCAACCGCATAGAGAGCTCACAGAGATCAAAGAGACACTCGATATCATATGTGATGTAGAGCCAGGTACTTCTAGATCAGGCTCAAAAGCTGCACCAAATAAAAGTCGGAAACCATTAAATAAATGTTGGAGAATAGAACTCCAAGGCCTGACATGGGGTCACAAACAGAATAAAAATCAATATTGGAACAAACATATTGCTAATATTTAGACATATAGTAATATTAACAAAAGAAAAACCCACAAAAAATATAAAAAAATAAACAAAAGATCAATATATTATACAGACACAAAATTGTTAGACTATATGTCAAATCATATGTATATGTTTAATCAATTCTAATGCAAAGAGCAGGAAGATTGTGTTTCATTTACTTATCTCACTAGAGCAGAATCTAAACTGAATGGCGAGAGGAGGGTTTCTTATTCTCATGCCCTGTTGCCCAACTTTCTGTACTTCTCTTTAAAAGTTGTCTATACTGTTAATAGAAAGTTGTGATTTGTTTATCCAAAATGTGTTATGGTAGGCATCTATGTATAAGTAACATTGTAAGGGGGGATTCAATTGACAGCGTTACTCGTGAGAATAACTCGGCCTGTGCACTATTACCATAACTACAGTAATAGTGCACATTATTACCGTTGGTACAGTAATTTTAACGCTGATTTTTGTTTGCGGCTCTGAGATCCACAAGCAGAAATCTACGTTAAAATTACCGTATGAACGGTAATAATGTGCGGGCCACGTTATTCTCAAGAGTAACGCTGTCAATTGAATTCCCCCCTCAGAGTCAATTATCTAGTTTACCATAAGCAAGAGAAAGTGCTACGTTTATTTAGACAAAGTGAATTTTGTTATTCAATATCTGTTTGCTCAGATGTAGCAAAGTGATATACAGATCTCCTCTTCTGATACTAACACATATTTAACAAATTGCCCATCCAAACCACCCCTGTGGACTAGGTTTTAATTGTTTGTTTTGTTTCACCGTCTGTCTTATGATAATTCCATATACTATAAAATGCTGTTTATTCTCACTTCTTTTGACGAAAACCTGCCAGAATCATCAGTGAATTCTTTGATGTTAGTCACACAAAATTGATATTTGGCTATACATGGTTTATTCGTTTATATAATTATCCTGCATCAGTTTAGTGTAAACTGACTTCTTCTAGAAACTATTGATATATTCTTCTTCAGTATAAAAACCACATCAAATAATAATATTCCTCCTGTATTCATTCAGATGATATGATCATATGTTTATTTTTTCGTAACATGTTTCCTATGTATTTTTAATGCTCTATTAAATGTCAATTTGACTTGATGCTTAATGTAAGCGCTACGGATTTTGATGGCACTATATAAATAAATGTTGATGATGATGATGATGATGTAAAGCCTTTCAATGAGGATCATTTTTAAATTGGGTCCATTTTTATTACCAAGTCAGAGCAATTATTACATAAATACAATAATACACTTTATGGAAGCTCTTGAACTGTTGGTAGATGTCTATTTTCTGAAGAGGTCCATCTAACTAAACGAAACCTACTTCACCAACATCTAATTTTAGATCAAGGGAAGGAAAACATCCATGACTGAAATCCAGGGTCAGTTTAAGATGGATGATAATACTATTCAGGATGAATACATGAATTGCTTCAATAGATCTTCAAACCCTCTCCAAATAATAAATATATCATCTATTTATCTTAACCAGATGTTGATGAACATAGCAAAGGTCATTTACAGACTGCAAAATATGCAGGTAATAAATTTCTATTTGTGCAAATGTGCCTAATTGTCTGCCACGTGCAAAGCAAAGAGTACGTCCTCATTCTGGATTTTGGAGCTGCCACGGTAAAACCGGTCTGTGTGACCTCTGTGGGTTTGGCGGTCTGGCTGGAAATTATTATGATCTGGATTTGTTTGTAAATCAGTCTGTAAATTTTACTGTAATGCTTGGCAACAAATGGCATATCATATTCTCGTGTATTAACTCTCCACATAGACCTCTGGCTTATAGATGTTCACCTTCCAGTTTTTTATGGACAAACTTGTAATCTTTTTTTATGCACCTCAAGGAGAATACACAAAAGTTACTTAAAAATAGTGGCAGGATGTACAATTATCAAGTACGTGTTCTGAAACTAGCCTTTATAATAATATAAATAAATGTTGATGATGATTGATGATGATTTAGCCTATCTAATATACATTTATTTAGGTTAAACCACTATTTACTAAGCTTATCTGATTGCTAAAAGACCATGTCATCCATGGTCATTTCTGCCTTTCATTCTTCCCTATATTGTTTATTTTCAAAGTGTCTAGAAGTTGCATCTTGTGTTAGCAATTTCTGAAGTATATCTACTTGAGGAGATATCGCAAAAGATGGCATGGACTTAGACGTCTTCAATCATTCATGGTGACGTTTCAGATCTCCCTTCGGAGGGGAGTTCCATAAAGTCCCATGTAGATGGTTCTTAATGACACAATTTTCATTGTCAAGCTCCACCACTGCTGTGTGATGAAGCAATTATTGACATCAAGCTCCACTCAGCAACATAATGAGGCAGATCACAACATCACGCCATGGTGAATGGAGCGTCATGACTTAAATTGCGCCATCACGCTGTGTTAAGCCCACAACTGCATCTGCTCCCACAACTCATCATGAATTTTTAAATTGTTGTTAAGCTTATGAAGTTAAATAACGCATTTTTCAAATTTTCTCATTGTTTAATGAGTATTGAGAAATGTTAGCTCATGCCAAATAAAAACCTAAGTATACATTATATAGTACATTAAGCAAGTAAATTATAAATTAATATCACTTTGTCAAAGTACGGAATGGAACAATGGTTTATTAATAAGCACAACTTTATATTCATCATGGGCTACAAAAAGGGCCTAAACGTAACATTAGATTTCTCATATTCCTGGCATCTCTCACCGTGTTCTAGCAATCTTCAGTCCTTCAATTGGAAAATTCTGTGCCATGGCCATGGAAACAGCCTCCTTAATAAAAAAGGAAGGTATGAACTTTATTCCCTGAAAACACACTAAAATCTTTGTCATCTTAACCCACGGTAAATTCAGCTAGCTAAATGCTGAAAAAGACTTCCACCATTGTCCAACTAGCTTTTTAAAGAGTAAAAAAACTTGGATTGGCTTTCAACTTGACAAAACACTTATGTGTACAATATCCTTAGACTTTATTACAAACAAAAGCTACATATTCCACTTCAGTAAATTTAATTCCATTTATATTAGATTTCCAGCAGAGGATGTATTTCCCTTTAACTCTTTAGGCACAGCACATTGAAGATTCTACATCTGTACAATGCCCTTCATAGGAAGCAATCTGCTCAATGCCCTTCAACAGACCAACCAAGGATTCTAGGATTGGATACACTCCCCTTCTTTCACTAACTTTGCTCATTGACCTCCTCTATTCAGAGATGAAAGGAGCGTCAGAATTTAATTTTGGAACCCTAAGAAATAACTGGCCTGTGTACCCCTTAAATCTTCAACCAGCCCCCTAGACATCATGGGCTGTTTTCCACTATAACAGGCAGACCACAAGTGTGAGGTCTCCTTGCAATAGTGAAGACCTTTCCCAGGCTGGTTAGAGAGGGGCCGGTTAGTCTACGGAGGGTCTGTAAAAAAATGCTTGTCCCCCACGATTGTGTAGAGATAACCTAGAATGCTTGACAGTGTTAAGGTAACAGTATTACCGTAAATGCTAAAGCCACATTAGCCTATTTGTACACAATATAATAATATAGCAAAGTGTCATATACACAAGAGAGTATTGTGTCAGGACAGTGTTATTAATAAATGTGAGTAAAATTTTCAATATAAAATGTAATTAAATACAAACACATACAAAATGTAAAAGAAAATAAATTAAATCAAGTACAACATTTTTGTCCTCTTTAATAATCCAATTTAAATCTTCTTTCCTGACAGTGACCAAATGATGAGAATATAACGCTGCAACCTCATATTACATAATCAATAAGGATTTAAGTACAGTCCGAAGGAGGGATGAATAAACAATCAGCCAATCAGAAGCAGATAGATAGTGCTGTTGATAGTCATCATGATCATTATGTGTTGTTGCACCAGCCCTCCAGCACCAACAAGAGACATCTTCTAAATGGCATAACCTGCAGATATGTCTATGTCTCTTGTGTCGCAATACTTGACTACACCTAAGCTTGCCTGCCTATCCAAGCATAAGGAGACACAAGTCAACGATGTGCAAAAGCTTTAAAAAATTATTCCGCTCTTCAAACAAAACATTATTCCTATCTTGTTGTCTGTGTAACATATAATCCATATTATATGTAACGATAATAATATCAAAACAGTAGTCTGATGTGATTATGTATATTCAATTCCAAAACTTAACTGATCAGTGCTACAAATTACAAGACCTACAATACGTGATTTTCCTAGAATATACATAGATAAAGCAACACAATTAGGTATATGAAAAATACACAATATTGGTATCAGACTACAATAAATCTGTCTCACATTAGTTAACTGTCTTAATGTCACTAAATAGCCTCTGGAGTCTTCTAAAAGGATGTTAAAGTCAAAATGTTTAGTTCTTTTGGTGTGTGTAGTGAACATAGAGAAATTACAGTTATAGGGATTAATCCATAATATAATTGTTGGAAATAAGAACTAATCATAACTGCATTGTGAATACTGTGTATCAAATGAAGCCATTTATAAATTGAAAACAAAGTGTAGAGGAGCAGGCGCACAATAGTGTAGTATGATTAGAATAAAATAGCCCAGGACCAAAAAGATCCTGATAGATTCCCTTAACACCAATTGGATAGATCTATGATCTTGTTGTGTTAAATAGGATAAATAAAACACCAGCCACTCGTGCAGTGAATATGTGTACCAGAAGGGTGAACTTTAAGTCTCATGAAAAGAAGGATGTCCTGGATATAATGGGTCACATGTTTTCCATATTCCAGCAAACCAATAGATGTCTCAGAGATAAAATGGAAACCACAGATGTAATGGCTCAATATTACAATTTATTAAAAATGCACAATAGCTACTTACATATCAAGTAGCCATAGATCAGCTTGGCTATAATAGCGTATCCATAGACAGCATATCATGAACCCAATAGAAGTTAAAGTCTAAGTGTAAATCTCAACGCGTTTCATCTGTATAAAGTGTCAGACTTCATCAGGAGAAAATAAAGTATATCATTATAAAGTATACATTAAATTTCGTTACACAACTGACATGTGTTGATGTGTGTACTGTGAGTGACTACGTGATGTGAGTTCCAGCACCTTTTTTCTTGAAAAAAAGCACTGTGTAAGATATTGAAAAGGACATGCACAGTTTAACCAAGCAAACACTCCAGCGACAAGCAGTGCCACTTTTGTCGCAAAACGGATCACAGACGCCATGAGAACTATGCTAGTATTAGATCTGTGTCCAATATCCACTGATTTTAGACAGTTACATAAAACAAGAACAGACAAGGTAGAGAAAATGAATGGAGACATGAAAATAAAGGGTATGGAGGACCCTGCTCATTAGAAAGCTTACATTCTAAAGGGAAGAGGGCACAGCTGATAGTTGTGAGGGTGCATTAGTGTGAATAGTGTTATCGAGGATAAGATCACCTCTAAAAAAGAGATGGGTTTTCAAAGAGCATCGAAAGATTTGAAAGCTGTGGGAAAGTCTGATTGAACGTGGTAGGGAATTCCCTAAGTGGGGAGCAGCACGGGAGAAGTCTTGTAGGCGGGAGTGAGTCATGGTTATCAAAGAAGAGATAAGGCGCAGGTCAGAGGTAATACCGTTGACAACCTGTTTAAAAAACTAAGGGATGTCATAGCAACATGGCTTATCCTGTTTGGACTCTCCTGAAGATATGTGATTTCTGATAACGCCACCAATATTGTTACACCATTACAGTGGGGGAATTCCATCACATTCCCTGTTTTGCTCATACAATCAACTTGATGGTACAGAACTTTTTAAAAAATGACAATGACATGCAGGAGATGCTGTCTGTGCCCGAAATAGTTAGGGACTGTAACTGCAGATTTTGAAGAACACTGCCAACCCTATTATTTCTATTTTAGCAATGACAATTAGCAATGGAGCAATGAAGTTCTACTGAATGTCACTGGAGACTTTGAAGAACATTGCTACCCCTTCTCTTTCTTTTCTACCTAACTGCACTAGATACTGCCAAGAACCGTGCTACCCCTTCTGTGTCCCTCTGTGAAATGGCGCTGGATTGCCGTGGAGAGCGGTACTTATAGAATCCAAAACTTGCGAGATCCGATGATGTAACAATGACATTTTGCCTTGTTTTCAATTCCAAGGGCGCGCGAAAGTACCGAGCCGTCTCAGCTCGGCACTCAGGTCTGCTATGTTCGGGGGTGTTCGGTTCTCGGGAAACCGAGCCTGAGCATCTCTAGTCTTTCTAAAACCCAGTATTTGTAGTTCCTTTACAAAAAATCTTATTGAAATTCAAGTAAAAAGCTACAATATTGTGATAATCACTATATTTCCTAAATGGTCCCTCACCTGAGTATTTGATATATTTAGTTTAGATAGTACAAATTCCACCAGAGTTCCCTATACTAGGTTGTTCTACCTCTTGTGAAAGGTAGTTGTCTTTTTAAAATAGTTTCATTGTCCAACTTTTTCCCACTTTTACAACTATTTGAATTTCAGTTATTAATGTTAGGTGGCTTAAAACAAACCCCAATCAGTACTTTAGTAATGTCCATTTTCCATGTATATCTTCCCTAATGGGTATTGTCATTATTTTCACTTAATTTAGGTTGACCTCGATAAAAATACCAAATCAGACTTTAAATGTATTGTCGTAAATTTAACTTTCACAGATATACATTCATAACATCATGATGTGACCTAGTTATGCCAAACACAAATTTGTAATATACACATTTACGCATTTTTGTATATGTATGAATTATTTTCATTAAAAAAGTTGTAATATTTTTTTTCTCCTCATTTTTGTCTTTAATGTGTTTATGACCTGCATCACCCAGGAGGGTGAAATAATAATCCATTGAAAGTATAGGGTGACACTTGATTAACAAGACCACCTGTAACAGACAAGTCCTCTTGCAGAGATATAAAAGTCATGATGCCAGGCAGCACCCCCATAAATGTGCACTCTGTGCCTTTGTGAATCTCATTTAAATATCTTGTCCTGTAAAAAAATGACATTTTTGCATGCTGGCTAAGATTGCCCCGAGCCGCCCATCTCCTCCCATCAGAAGATGCTACATTTTGCACCCATACAGACACTGGTACTTTGATGTGCAGATTCTTGTTCTGCCTGTAAAAATGAGTGGCTTTGCAGGAAAATAGGCCCACAATGTCACAAAATGCAAATGTGCAGTAGCAGCATATTTTTGCAGGGTCCTAATACTCCCTAATGTCCTCTGAGTGTGCAAGACACAAGTCACTGATGCTTCTGTGCGTTATGATCATTTTCTACAAGTAAAATGACAATTTTGTCTTTCGGAAGAAAATTAAAGTATATAGGCAAATACCAAAGGCTTGTCAGTTTGATGAAAGGTGTTGTCACTACTCTTAATAATCTGTTTAAAGTAATTTGGGTATATGAATTTATTTTACTCATTATACAACTAGTTTTCTTTTACCTTTAGTTTATGCAAACGGTCTAGTTTACAAAAGCAAAAAGTCAGTTCTGGCAATTCCAAACAAAATATCATCATCATTTGTTTATATAGTACCAGTATAATTAGTAGCACCTTACAATTGGGAACAAACACAGTAATAAAACTATATGGGGTAATACATACAGACAGAGAGGTAAGAGAGCCTTGCTCACAAGCTTGCAATCTATGGGACAATGGGAGGTAAATTGCTACGTATTTCATATTGGTCCAGCCAGACTGCAACGGTAAAAAGTGCTTAGTGCTCTATATGATCCAATCACACAGCAATGTTGGTCAGGGGATCAGAGAGTTGTTGTCTTGTGTGAACTGTGTAAAGGGGTGGTAATAGGGTAATTGGGTGGTTGAGGTATTTTATAGGCTTCCCTGAAAAAGTGGGTTTTCAGAGTACGCTTGAAGATTTGAAGACAAGAGGAGAGTCTTACTGTGCGAGGAAGGGAATTCCACAAGTTGGGTGCAGCTAAAAAAAAGTCCTGTAACCGGGAATGGGAAGGTGTAATGAGAGTGGATGAGAAATGCAGAAGCTTGCAGGACGGAGGTGTTGAGTTGGGAGATATTTTGAGACAAGTGAAGAGATGTACTGTATATTGGTGCAATTTTGCTGAAATGATTACTGAACTGTAATAAGAGATTTTGTGGTATAAATGATGTACCATCAAATGTAAGTTGTGGATGGGGAGACAATTTGGATCTGAGATAATGATATATTGTGTATTATAAGTCACTGAAGAGCTTTGTGACCATGCAAAAGCATAGGTGTAGTATACATTATTCATTACACTACTATGACCCTCTTATGAACAAAAAAAACATCTCACCTCTTCATGTTTTAACCAGTCATCTTGTAGTGCACCACTCTGATCTATGGTAGGAATCCAGGCTCACTGTAGATAGCTCAGTGTAAGGATAATTTAAGGATCCCATATAGTCCTCCTGTAGCTCTGATTCTATATTGTCTGTGAGTGCTGCTTATTTTACTGACACTGGAGGTCATTTATGAAGTACTCTTTTTGCACCCAGCAAAATGTTTTGGATTCGCACCGGAGCACATGGATGATCGCCCTGCAGACATCAAGGTGCCCACCTACTCTCTACTCTTGGAAGATGTCTTCACAAATTGGTAACCCACCTGGGTATATGGAGAGGCAAAAACATTTCCAAAGGTGCACTGTGCAAAAGCGAAAATGTCACATCACAATCCAACCTATTACCAATTTAGTACCACATCTTTCAATAAAAGAAACTTGTTGAAAACAAGAAATAGAATATAACTATTAGTAGACACTCAAAATCATTAAGAGATTATAAAACACATAACTTTATTACTATCATATTAAAAATATATGTAGCTTAGCAAATATTTTAAAATATAGAAAGGTGATGTGAAAAAGATATCAGTGAGTAGATTGTTTAAAATAAAAATACAAAACATTGCTAAGTGTTCCCCTCGTCCTGTTATAGATATTATTTAAATTATCGTACTGTATATATTCTATTCAGGTCCAGAATTGTGTCACACATATTTAATCTTATTGTTACAAATATGATTGTACCAAATAGTCACAAATATTTTTAACTATTGTATCATACATATTCAGTTTAATCCTGGCATAGTTGGAACAATAGTCATATTTAATTATATGATAAAATATCTATAATAAATTAAAATGATTAAACTCTGTCTACTTATTATTTCCAAAGAGCATCTTATGCAAACATGTAAGTTATTGACCACACTGATATCGTATTCAAAACTTTTGCCTTCTAGGAGTAACGATTCTTTGAAACACCAGACACCGGTGAAATCATCTGGTTAGGGAGGAATGTCTTACTTGACACCTTTATTGTTTATTATATATCTTGCATTGTCTTACACAAGAGGTTGCATCATATGATCTATATGAGAATATAATTCAAAAGTTGAAGAAATTTCTCTTCATATATCACATTGTGTTATATTTCCAGTGTACTCCTAATTCGCTGTAAGTGGTCAAGAATTGTTATAATTTGTTCATAATTTGTGAGTGTGCATCTAATCAATGTGAAAGCAGGTCAGAGTATCACATAGATTATTCCATATTGTTTAATCATCTCGTAGAGTGCATCCTCTGTTTCAGATCTACTGCTCAAAAGATGAGATTCTCTTTATTCCGCATGAATCTCATTCAATTTTATTGTTTCACTCACACTGTCAGCTTTGATTATTATTATTATTATCATTTATTTGTTAGGCGCCACAAGGTATCCGTAGCGCAGTACACAGTACGAACAGTGGACTATACAGGGTGAAACAGTACAGAACAATAAACAAAAATACCAATACTTCAGAAGCTCCACACAGGCTAATACAATAAGCATGGAGTAGAAGAACAGGTGAGGAGACAGGAGGGAAGACGGCCCTGCTCATGTGAGCTTACATCCTAAGGGAGGTTAGACAGAACAGGCACAAGGGGAACAAGAAGAGAGACGGGAGAGCGAGTGGAGGAGGTGAGGTGGTTAAGTAGATGGTTGGTAGGCTTTACGGAAGAGGTGAGTTTTCAGTGCACGTTTGAAGGAGCACAAAGTAGGAGAGAGACGGATGTACACATGTGAATACTCTTATATCAAAGTGCATTAATTAGTGATAATACTTGTATCACAATGCAGATATTTAATTATATTATTCAAAAGAGCACATTAAAAAAAAAATCTTTGCATTCTATTAAGTATTTTAATTAGTAGTATCCAGTTTTCAGACCTGCTAAATAACTACCTCTGATCAAGACATTGTTTTCATTACCACCTAAGTTCAGCCAAATGGTTAAGCAATTGATCCCCTAAACCACACATTGATACTTTCTCCCTTATTGATTTTATATGATACACATTGCATCTAACCTAATTATACACATTATCACACTGTTACAGAGAGGGCATCTTAATACTGATCTTACACTTTCTTAGTCTTAGTGATTTCAATCAAATTCTATTCGCCTGAGCCTAAAATAGCGCTTCTTTGCCAAAATGCAACATGGAGGTGCAGAATGGGTCCCATTAAAGGTAGAGAATGAGACCCAAACACCACCAGCTCTGGGATGCTGCAAACTTCAAGCTCTTTTGTGGAAAGCAAATGGTAATGCGCCCATCAGAACAGCACGAATACCCTAAAATGTGCCCTCACCTCCCCTTTATCTCATTTCAGTAATCTCGCTCCGCAAATGTGCAAAATTACTTTATAATTTATCATATCTGATGTCAAGATTATAATGTTATTTTGCACAAAAATGAATAGGCATATTACTGGCTAATATATATTACAAATAAATAACAGTATTTGTTAACATTTAAGTCAATATAATAAAACAGAAGGAAAAAATAATTCAGGTATAGCTAGTTCAATAAAAACATAGTTAGGTTTTGTGTATTTTGCAGATCATATATATATATATATATATATATATATAACAAAAACCTGATTTTGAAAAAAGTTTTAAAAAATTGTGGAGATCACATAAGGTATGAATTAAAAAATGCTTGAGTTGACGACAAACATTGCTACAGACAGACAATTTCCTTGACATATTATGAAAGTGGAGACTTTTGCTATAGGATAAAAAAAAAAACATCTAGACCTATAAACTGTATAGAAATGATCTCCTCCCCTTCTCTAAATAGATTTCTGCAATGTCTGCTCCTTCCATTAGTGTTTTGGTGACTCTTTTCTGCATACCTTTCTTTCAGGCACAGACAGGGTGACATCATTCTTCCAAACACGTTTGTCTTCCAGTTTGGTCTTCCTGGAGCTGGGCTGTGGGTGTCCTGCTGTTGGCGAGACATCTGGATAGATTTTATTAGTGGTAGAAAGGAAGGAGAGAAGACTGGGAAGCACTATTCATAGATTGCTTTCTTTAACAGTTGCACAGTGGGTCTCTATTCTTCTCCAAGAAAAGGAGTTAATAAAGAGTGTGACCAACTCCTATACATCTCACTTCATTAAAGCACAGTACCTTAATAATAGTTTTGAACGTGAGTTCTCTCAAGACATGCCTTCAAATGTTCATGTCAATCGACCAGGTGCAGCTGTGGCTATAGCTTACAAAAAGATATTGCATATAAAAAAGTCTACAAGAAACCTTGATCTTCTTGATGAATATACTTTATTTGTGTATGTTTGCTTTTTGTATACACTGATTAGCCAGAACATTAAAACCACCTGCCTAATATTGTGTAGGTCTGCCCTTGTGCTGCCAAAACAGTTCTGGTTGAGGCATGAACTCCACAAGATCTCTAAAGGTGTCATGTGGTATCTGGCACCAAGACGTTAGCAGCAGATCCTTTATGTCCTGTAAGCTGCGAGGTGGGGCCTCCATGCCTCTGACTTTTTTTTCCCAGCACATACCACAGATGCTCGATTGGATTGAGATCTGAAGAATTTCAACACCTTGAACACTCTGCCATGTTCCTCAAACCATTCCTGAACAATTGTTGCAGTGTGGCAGGGCGCATTATCCTTCTGAAAGAGACCACTGCCATCAGGGAATACCACAGCCATGAAGGGGTGTACTTGGTCTGCAACAATGTTTACATAGGTGGTATGTGTCAAAGTAACATCTATATGAATGCCACAACCCAAGGTTTCCCAGCACAACATTCACCAGAACAGTACATTGTCTCATAGTGCATCCTGGTGCCATCTCTTCCCTATGTAAATTATGCACACGCACTTTGCCATCCACATGCTGTTAATCAAAATGTGATTCAACAGACCATGCCACCTTCTTCCATTGCTTCACAGTCCATTTCTGGTTCTCACATGCCCATTGTAGGTGCTATGGCAGTGGACAGAGATAAACATGGGCACTCTTAACCGGTCCGATGCTACACAGCCCCATATGCAGCAAGCTGCGTTGCACTGTGTGTTTTCCCACCTTTCTATCATAGCCAGCATTAACTTTTTCAGCAATTTTTGGTACAGTAGTTCTCCTGTTGGATTGGATCAAAAAGATTCCCCACGCACATCAGTGAGCCCCGGAAGCACCCATGACCCTGTCGCTGGTTCACCGGTTGTTCTTTCTTGGACCACTTTTGGTAGGTACTAACCAATGCATACCAGGATCACCCCACAAGATCTGCCGTTTTGGAGTTCTGTCACAGTCGTCTAGCCATCCTGATTTGGCCCTTGTCAACGTCGCTCAGATCGTTACGCTTGCCCATTTTTTCTGCTTCCAACACATCAACTTCAACAACGGACTGTCTGAACTTGCTGTCTAATATATCCCACCCACAGATGCCATTGTAATAAGATATTCAATGTTATTCACTTTACTTGTTAGTAGTTTCAATGTTGTGGCTGATTAGTGTATATGGACATGTATAGACATCATGTTGGCTGTTAGGGTACTAGTCTTAATGTACCAAGTGCCTTGTTGTAGAATAAACTGGCACTTACTGCAAAAGAGTTGTCAGTACTGCTAAAGTCACTGTTTTAATGAATGCAGGATTATCTAGCACTAGTTTGACCCCATCTATTTTTCTATCCTTTTTTTTATTCTATAGGGCTCGAAATGACTAAGGAAGGAAGGTTATACAGCACTTAATGTAATTGTGTGTACTTGTGTTTCTGCCACCCTAGCTATTTTCTTTTAAGTGGACTCAAATGAGATCTGAAAATAAAGTTGCCGGATCTGAATCAAAATAAGTGTCATTACCATTTTGTGGTGCTACACTTTTGGTGGAGACACAATAATATAAACTTAATAATAAGATAAGTAGCTATGTGGATGCTTGACCTATCAATCCCTATGAATGGCATTTTTAAGTCATATGTGGCGGGTAATTGATTAACCAAAATCATTTAAAAAATATTTGTCTCCTATGAAGTGCATTCATTAAATGACTAAGACTGTGACTCAAACTGTGTACAATGTTTGTTTTTATTCTTGCTGTGTGCATTATATTTATCTTATCCATTTATAATATAGTGAAAATAAGTAGCTTGTTTCAGCAAAGTCGCTGCACTGTGCAATGCACTCTGGTTCAAAGACTCTACTTCAAAGAATCACTAAGGTTTTTCGCAAAACAAACAGATGTTTCAGAAGAGCGTTCTGAAAAGCATTTACAGTTTCCCAGATTACTTCATGGGACAGTACGACAGGACATTGCTGAAATTGTAACATTGACCATGAGGATAACAGCGTATTGGATAAACCAGATACTCAAGCCTATGAAGTAACCAGGTGGGCCTAGACCCAAGACAGAATAAGATCCTAGCACTTTCTATTGAGTCTATGCGAATATATCCAAATGGAAGAACTACTGTGAAACTTGTGAATATATACCTTGTACATGGTTATCAGAGTGTTGTTTGTTGTGTTTATATATGTAGGCAACAGGAGCAGGGGCGGATCTAGGCAACTGCTCTACCCGGGGCAATTTTAGGGGGGGGCAATTTAGGCCCCGCCCCCTTTCTAATTTCTAAAGCTGCTGACGGCTGCACAGTATGTGTAGGTCCGTTCAGCATTGGCAGTGTGCTGTCCCGCTGCTCTGATTGTGTTTAAAACACAATCAGAGCAGCCGGGCAGCATACTGTCAATGCTGAACGGACCTGCACAGTGTGCAGCCATCAGCAGCAAGCCCCGATCGCCCCCCCCCCCCCCCCCTGGATCCGCCACTGAACAGGAGGGGGCAGCAAATGTATTTACTAGGGTTACAGAAGTGCCAGAAATAAGGAGTGAAAATCTGACCAGGTAGCCTACAGTATAACTTCTCAAGGACAGACTATTAACTGTGGGAGAAACATCCTTTACAGCAATAAGTGACTAGATCAAGAGAAAAACGACAGAAAGCTGACTTGAGAAAACCCTCTGAGATTCTGCATTGGATTTTATAGAGACGTTTGTTCTGACAAGTGCAAAATTCTGTCTGTGAAGTTTTTGTCTGTAACCTTTCAGAAGGGAAAAAATGCTCAGAACAGAACAGACTATCTAATCTCTACATAAAAGTTGTTGTTGCTGAAGATAGTTGTATGCAAAATTGAACCCAGCAGGCAAATTTGTTTTATAGTGATGTCTATACAACCAATTAGCCTAGTCAATATCTGGAATTCTTCATTTCAATGTATTTCTCTAACTGGATTTAAAATAACCTGTTCTCTGTCAGTGTCATACTTCTCCCAGTGCTGGATTTTTCATACATCTATATAATTAATTGTAAACTTCAGCGTGTTTTTTTGGTTGAAAGTACTATAACATGAATATTTTTATTAAAAATATTTTTATTAGAACGAGTGGTATTTCAGCTTCAAAAGCACCTTGCTTCATTTTAGAGTTTTTCTGGAAGCTGGAAAAGCGAGTCTCTTTTAAGTCTCATATGTTACAATTAGCGCTTAAATGGGCAGCACAGTGACATAGTGGTTAGCACTTCTGCCTCACAGCACTGGGGTCATGAGTTCAATTCCCAACTATGGCCTTATCTGTGTGGATTTTGTATGTTCTCCCTGCGTTTGTGTGGGTTTCCTCTGGGTGCGCCGGTTTCCTCCCACACTCCCAAAAAAACACACTGGTAGGTTAATTGGCTGCTATCAAAATTGACCCTAGTCTTTTCCTCTCTGTCTGTCTCCCACTCTGTCTGTGAGTGAGTGTGTGTGTGTCTATTTTAGGGAATTTAGACTGTAAGCTCCAATGGGGCAGGGACTGATGTGAGTGAGTTCTCTGTACAGCGCTGCTGAATTAGTGGCGCTATATAAATAAATGATGATGATGATGATGGTTAAATAGTAGAGCGTTTTTATTGTGTGCTTTAGACACTTGCCCAAAACGCTGTTGACAACATTTAAATTTCTCATGTGACATCTCCTTATTTTGCTCATAGAAATGAAAGATTTTAATTTGGAGTTATTAGATATTGCGCTTAAACCAAGGAGTGAAAAGCATCTGTCTGACACACACACACATATATATGTATATATATATATATATATATATATATATATATATATATATATATACATATATATATATATATATATATATCTACATATATTATAAATTAATTCATTGACTGAAAGCTGCAGGCAAATACATTTTAACTAAAATTTAAATACTAACTAGACTCAGATCTAGTTAAACTGAACCAAACTATAGGACAATGTTTATTGCAACACCTAGCAACATCGTTGCCGCTACAACGTCCGTTGTTTGAATTAAATAGGACATCGTAATTAGTAAATGGTCCATTTATAATGAAATTGTTTCCTCCAATATTGTTCATGAAATAACTTGCCAGTCCAATGTGGTCAGAGCTCGTTTCTAACAGACTGCAGCAGATTTCCGCTCTTTTCATTTGACAAAACAATTCATCAGAAGACACTTTCCTGTGTGATGACAGAGTTCCACTAGGATTGTATTCTTCTAACAAGTGTGTGAGTGAACAGAACATATTCATCTTAATGTTGTTGAGAGAAACGTATGTATTATAAAATTTAAGGAAAGTAACTCCTTGCTTTGTCTGAGTTTCTGAAAGCAAAAATGTTATCAAGTGCATTGCTTAACAAATTAAAAGTGGACATTGCACACTCAACAAAATTGTGATTACCAACCTTCAACAAACATGTAATTTCTCTTCCATTCATTTTTCTTTATACACTGCTCATTTTTCTTTATATAAATCATGCAGCCATTTTGCTGGTCCCATTGCTTAATGAAAGAGATACTATCATTAAAATTGTATCATTTAAATATATGGATAGAATTTTGAATGATTTTATTGATAGACTTGCAATAGTTTCATTTACTATTACTTCTTTCATTTAGTCTCAATGACCTATCAGTTTTTGCTTTGCTACAGACAGTAGAGATTTAGTTTTATTACTAATTAAATGACAATTTTGTGTGCATCCCAATGCTGGCACCACGTGCTACAATATAGCAGCTAATATTTAGCAATCGGACCTATGTTGCAGCATGTATGAAAATAAGCACTACGGCAGATGATAATTTAATCAGAGCCTATAGGGTTATTATCACCTTAGTAATCGCACTTTGAAGATATTTGCTACCAGCATGTGTGTGCATTCATCTTATGACTACATTAGCAAGCCCCAGTAATGTCGGAAATGATCAAACCACTTGGCCTGAGAAGCCAAATGCCAGATCTCCTCTAGTTTAGAAACCCAAGTAAGTGGCCAAATTGAACAGGTTGCCAGATTATGTGCACCTAGTACAGCTAAATGAGTGTTATAAAAAGAGACATAGTTGTTCCTGTAGAAACACAGAGAACCTGTACACACACCAAATTTTTATTGTAGTAGGATTAATACCAAATTGTGTGCTATGTCAACAAAAAAGAACAAAACACATGTTTATATCCATTTAAAATTGAAATAATTATATATATATACATATTAAAACTTATGAACCTGCTTATTCTATAGGTAGATAAAATGGCTAGCCTGACATATAGGTAGTTTTTAAATGAAGTATTTAATTAGGAAATGTTACTTTATTATACTTTTGCATGTATTCTTGCAATTTTTACTAAACATTCTGCTTTTTGCCTTTAGCTTTCCTTGCTAAATTTCTTCTCTACTTTTAGCCAAGCATATATATATATATATATATATATCAGTAGACAGATTTGTCTTTTTGTTGCCCTGAGATACCAACACAATTGTACCCAATAAAGAGAGCAACTCAAAGTTGTGTTATATCCCAGGGCAAAAGATAAAAGCAATATATATTTTTGCAAGCTGCAAAAGGGAATCACAGGCCAATAATAAGTGCTTTCTGCTATTGCAATGAACCATAAGGTTGGTTTCATTTTAACATTTTGCACTTTTCATACGTTTATGCATTGCAAAATATTAATACTAATAGTTCTTTGAATATATTGCGCAATAACTTGTATATTTTATTGATCTATGAAATGCATTTTTTCAATGTCTCTCAAAAATAATCAGAAATCTTGGACATTTAATTGGAATTGTTATTTACACACAGGAGATGCAATTATTTTGTGGGCTGAACTAATAGTTTGCCTCACACTTTAATGATAATTACTAGTCCCTAGTAAATTTATAGGCCACAAAATGTCTGCCTTCATTGTGACAGGTGACAGACCTACTTTACCCACTGCACTTGTCACCTACCAACAGAATAGCTAGTCACATTTAAATAAAACTCTCTAAGTAATTCTGGTATAATTGTGCAAGAAACATGCGCGATGCCTAACAGTTACATTTAGAGAAAAATGACCTCGCCACACCTGTAGTTATCTTTTTGCAGCACTTTGGAGATATTCCTTTGAACATTATTATAAATAATGAAACTTGAGCCACACAAAAAGAATAGGTGTACATTAGATCATTTTGAGCTGTCAGTCAGATAGAAATCCTTCAATTTTCCCTGATTTACAGCCATGTAGATAAAAGATATTGCCAACAATAGGAGGGAGCCAGGAAAATTTCATCTGTCTGGAATTCGGCAGGAAAAAAGTGCGCTGGAAATTTCAGAGGAAGTGAGGATTTGTGCCTGCTCCAGCACCTCTGTTTGTGTTCACTCAGCTGGCTCATGTTAGCAGAAGTCATTGAGGAAAAGCGTCAAACGTTTTTTCCATCACTACAGAAACTTGACTGTAATCCCAAATCAGTAGGCCTCGTGTTGTGAACTTTAACCCTGGCCTCCTGCAAGTCACTTCAATCCTTTGTGCTAACTATCTTAAATCAACAGCTTTGTTTTCTCGGCAGGTCTAAAAAAGAAAGATTACACAGGAGCAGCTCTATTTTTAAATCCTCTCAAGCTCTAACACACCAGAGAATCTAATTCAAACACATATACATTAATTCAATTTACTTTTAATTTCCGTATTAAATATTTGATCTCTGTTTTTTTTTTGCTTTCCTCTTTTGAAATTCAAAAACAAGGTTCCGTGTGAGGAAAAGTGATCTTTTAAGTGCCACCAGATTGAACAGTAATTATTAATAAACACCTGCAAGCATAGTCACATCAAATAGAACATTTTACTACATCACTGTGCAGTGTCAGTAAGGAATAATAGATACTTTTATTAATTTTAAACACACAATTCTACACTTCTTAGTTGATCAAATATACAGATTTTGAAAATAAAAAAGGGTATACTGTTAATGAATGTTTCCATGACTTGCAGAAGGCCGGGACCAGATTTAAATTTTCTACCACACAGGTCACAAAAAAACATAAAAAAACACTCGCCACAATACAAACAGAATTACAAATGTACGAAGTATAAAAATGTAAATAATGATGTTAAGTAAAAAAAAATAATGAGGCATAAAGTATGCTGTACACTAATTTGAAACCCCATTTTAATGAAACCTCCTTTAAATAAATCCTACTTGAACATTTTAACAACTTAATTTAATAGCTTGTAAATTAATGCAACTCTACAAAATTAATACTAATCTCCCCTCACAATTAAAACAATAATTACAAATAAATTTACTGTTGCTCACCAGGGGCCTGGGTCATTAAGGAGAGCAAAGCATAAAAAGAGTAGTAACTTTGCACCTGGGCAAAACCATGTTGCATTGGAGGGGAAGGTAAATTTAAAATGTGGGGACAGATTTATAGTTGGGATAGGGCATGTCCTAGGTCAACTTTAAATTTCAGTGCAAAAATAAAGCTATCAAGTATTTGTGTGCTACATGAAAAAACAGCCAGTATTTAACTTATGTGCCAAATAATAAACTAATTTGCACCCATTGCATTGTAACATGGTTTGTCCAGGAGAGCATTGCATGATGTAAAGATGCCTCTTGATCGAGCTCATTTGGAGTGCAATTGCAAAGCCATTATATGTGTTTAAAATATGCTTAAATAATGTTTTTATAAGAATTCACAATAATGTATTTTGACATGAAAGCCAACAATTCATTAAAACCAGCAGTGGCCAAACTGCTACTATATTTAACAAATATTGTGTTTTTGCGAATAGTTTGTGAAACCGTTTACGTAAGAAATGAGCAAATGTATTTCCTTTGTTAAAAGTTCTTCTTTAAACTTTATTATATGGCTGTCCTATGTTTTACTCTTAAAGAGTTTGCAAGCTTTTACTATATGTTTTAATCTACTAATTAATTCACTAAACCTTGTTGATAATTATCAGTAATTACAATTTATTAGCAGTTCAGTGCAAAAAAACAAACAGTTTGACAGTGCAAACATATCTGTCAATATCATATTAATAAGAAGATTTAAAGAAGAAGTTGTAGAAAACTTTGGAGACTGACAATCGTTTACAGCTATGGAAGTGACTAAGCCCTAATTTAGCCTTAATTGAGCCCATGGTTACATACTCATAAAATGTTTGCAATTTTTTTACAAAAAAACAAGTATATGCAAAATGATTGGCGTGCCACCTTTGACACTCTGCAACTATTTGTAGGCTTACACCAGCCAGCTCTACTGCAGAAGAAGTACAAGAGAGTCCCCTTTTAGATGAACGAAATTAAATAGTGACAGTGTTGCATTCGTGTTTGCACTTACCTGAAAGAGTTAACGTGGGGTGTTGGTCTGGCCAGTGATGCTGAGGGGAGGTCCTTGTGGCTTTGTATAGGTGATGCATTTCCTGGGTGAGTCACTCGGCTGGCAAAATTCCGCCCACCCACGCCATTTTTAAGTAAGCTTTAGAGAATAATGGTGGTTAGCATAAAGCCGGTTGGTAGGTTTACAGTTTTGGTGGGGAGGAAGGCACTGCAATCAGCGGCTGATATAGACGGCTCTATCGTGATTGGCGCAGGTATCTGTCCCCTTACAAGGCAATCGGTTACTCTTGTTCCTTCCGTGGGGAGGGGCCTCGCCGGCTCAGTGAGGGAGGGGGAGTGAGTAGTGAGGTGTGTGCAGTTTACTCTGATGTCAGGTTAGGGCCGGCCAAGCAGTGGGGTTATGAGAGAAGTGGGTGGACTTAAGGCTATATTGCCATGTCCACGCTTGGTTGGGTATTGCTGGAGCTGATCTTCAGTGCCCTTTCTCCGCCACCAGGTTTTAATAGGTTATAATAAAATAGTTTTTAGTGCCACTTTACTCAAGTCTCCGTGTCTTTATTCTATATAAGTTGTTTATATTATTTAAGGTATTGTGTAGAGCGAAGAGCATACACAGTGAACTATTTAACACATTTCAGGGTACTTTTATCGGATACTTTTAGATGCAGTATTCTAAGGTGCTGATTTAGAAAAAAAAAGAGATTTGCCGAATGCAGTTTTGTCTTTTCAAATACTTTATGGCCTCACAAAACAGAACAAATTCTCACTTTTATATTGTATAGAAATCTGAAAATTGTGAACTAATTTATTGCTTAATATTTGTCCTTAGCCTGTACAGTTTCCAGATTTTCTCATTGCATCGAAAATGTAAAACTTTTGGAATAGGCCAATTAATATGTCCATATGTTTTCATAATGTCAATGCAAATGATGACAGCTATTTCCAGTGCACAGTAAGTTAGATGTCGCCTATAATAAGTTAGCATAATTAGGTGAAATATATTTAACTGCCAAACAAGAAAGTCCCCATGAACCTACTAAATATATCACATCAATGCTGTCTGAGAATATGGGTTTAATCAGCCATGTTATGTATTGGTAAAATTCTTTGGAAAAAAGCAATTTAAAGGGAAAACTTTATTAGGAAAAAACATGTACGGCCATATAGCTCAACTTTGTAATACGAATGCTTCAGGTAAAAACAAGTAAAGTTCTCAGTAAGTTGATTAAATTAACTTTTTGGAGATTTAAAAGATAGGTACACACATCATTTACTTATTTAAAAATATAGAAATTATTGAACTACTACAAACCCAAAACCAGAAAATACACACTGGTGGAAGAGATAACTGGAGGAAAATCAGGTATTCTATAAGACCCAAAAGTGGAAAATATAAAACAAAATAAAAAATAACATATGCTGTTAAGAAAGTCAACATGGTAGTGTCTCAGCCTTAGCGACATCAGAGGGAGACCAAGGAACCCTCCGCCCCCCTACTCTGGACCACAGGCACACACAAATAATATATTATCACACCAGATTGGTCTTTAGAAGCCACACCGGCACGTTTATTGGTGAGGCATGGACTCCTAAAGTTCCTTTGTAGGTTTTTTTATACCAAAAATACATCTCTCTAAACAGGATAACTATCACTAATAACATACACTAAACTCTATCAGTTACTTTAACTTTGCTAAAACATTTCCCACAAATGCAATCTAATATTAGACAAATGGGTACTTTTCAGTTATCTGGAGCCATTTTTTAATTTATGCCATTTTTTTATTTATTTCTCGGAGAACATAAAATTTTAATTGCGTCCAAAAGTCAGTCGAATACATTATCTTCTTCGACTTCCAGTCTCCAAATGAATTTGGCTAAATACGAATTCAAATGCTGCCGAGTTCTTCCTCTATGTCGTTTATTCCACCAATAGTTTAGTGGATCCCCACATTCGTTCGACGCTCTGAGTATGTACATCAGTATCAGGATCAACAAAATTGTAACAATGATTTACTTAATGTTGGCGCGCCAACTATCCAAGTAAATTATAGAGCCACTTTCGATATTGTCCAAAACCGCCTTCATTAACGTTTCCGAACTGCGATCATCCACTTTTACCAAAATGCCCATCTCCCAATAGAGTCCTCCGAAGATCCACTGCTGAGGAAGCAGTCAGCCGGCATTGTTCTTACTCTTATTGAACAAGCTTTCGTTGATTTCAACAATTAATCCTTCGTCTCTGATCTTCTGTTTTGGCTATCGATTGAGGAACTCGACCCAGATTTCTCGCATGTAGTTGTTCCAGTTGACGGTTGTATTTTTGGTTCATACAAAATTCCTCTTTGCACAACTTGATCAATGTTAATTCCTTGGCCCAACAATAGAAGAAGCGAACGACTGTCACGAATGGTTGACGACTGTCGGTGAACCACTTTCCCTGGCGGATGTTGACCTTCTTTCGACAAGTAGAGCTTCATTTCATGATTTCTTTGACACAGCATCCTAGCTGGCAGTATTCCTTTCTTTTGCAACAATGCCACAGCCTCTCTTTCGGTAGAAGTCAGAGTAATAAATTTATTTTTAAATGTTGGTTGCATTATTTTCTTTCAAATAATTTGAAAAAATAGTAATTTTTTTAAATGGCTCCAGATAACAAGAAAGTACCAACAAATGTATACAATGATGCAGTCTTTGTTTTTAGGATGATCAAATACAGATCACTTCCTCTCTTTCCCAGGTAATTTGATAAAACATGATCTTTTGTCCATCTTTCCTCCAATTTAGCACGAATGTAGAAAAAAAATTACATCCCGCTGCTCCCTTTCTTCTTCTTAGGCATAAGTATATACTTACTTTAATAAAAGCTGGCTCCTCAACACACAGTTACACTGTAGACTTTCTCAAAGATAACAGATAATGCCAAAGATTGTGGTGCAATTTTTCTAGTTTTAGACTCGGCCTTTGTCGCCTATTTGTCGCTACACTTAACCCTTGTTATTAAATCACAGTCCCACTAAAGGGTATTATACATTATTCTTCAGGTCTCCCCACATGTTCCCTAACTGACTAGTAACAAAATACTCAGTCCAAGCAAATCAATAATAAGATGACCATGGATTACATATCCCCACTAGTCTCCAGTATCTGCATCCAAGATGGCTCCGCTCTGTTCAGATGTCCGGTAAGCTCTCTCACTGGGAAGCCTTTTCCACTCTCCCCTTGTGTCTCTCCCTCTCTGGGGTCTCATTATCCCTCAGACCTCTGTTCAGCCCTCCAGTCTGTCTTGCTGCAGGGAACTCCCTCAGGATGTATGTCTTCCTGAATTCCCTCTGCCGTTTATAACTGCTTCTTCACAAGCTCCTCCCCCCACTGCATGCTGGAAGATGCCATTCTCTGCCTGCAGGGGAGGTATCTAAAACACATGTGCGGTCTGCTCGGGTCACCAGTGCTACATAGAAATATGATAATACTTATAATATAGTTATAATCTTCTTTTATCTGCTATTTTCCTTCTATCTGTGACATACTTACTTACGGCAAGGTTAGGCTCTGATTGGTCTAACCTTGCCAATAAATTGCAGTGAAAATGCAGTGGAGACAAGTATGTGATGTATCACTGATTGACCAGTGTTCGGATCTGCATGTGATTTGCAAGTGATTGTTTTCATCCTTTCCCAAGCTTGGTATGCTCATACGCATGTTGCCACGATATTCTGGTTCATCTTGGTTGCTGTCTTGACATATATGGTCTATCAGCGGATCAACCATTAGGTTGTGCCCCTTCCCTAATCCTAATGGGGGTTTTCCTGCGGTAGGCCCTCACCAGTCCAACTTTTTATTGCCAGTGATCGCGTTTATGTTAGCACTTCTTGGTCTTGTACCTTCTGCTCCAGTCTCACAATCTTTAATCTTTTACTAAACATTTCCAGACTTTTGATCACTTGCTCGGCATTACGGTGGCTTCTGACTCCCAATCGCTGGCACTGCAACACGTGACTTCGGGCTCCAGATCCCTGACGCTGCATTACCATTGGTAGTGGTTCCTGATTCTGGATTCTAGAATACAGTAGTTTCTGGAACAGACTACTCGGCTTGGTTTACTTCTGCTGCACACTACTCACAGGTGGCGCTACTACAATTACATACTAGAGTACAAACTGATGGTTCAGCATTTCTTCTATCCACACTGAGGGGCTCTATGCATGTCTCAGTAGTACCGCCAGTGCCGTAACTAGCCATTTTAGTGCCCTGGGCGAGACAGGGAACCGGCGCCCCCCATCTAAGTGGGAGTGTCAATTGTCGGGTGGGTGTGGTCAACCTACTGTGGGGGCGTGGCTAGCACTTTACAAGTTCTAGACCGCACTGAAACCCCCTCCCTCCCCATTATTCTTGGTCTGGCTTTGTAAGGATCTTTATGTAATAAGCCTCCATAGAATCAAAGTACTTTAAATGCAGCTATCACATGCTAGCTGTATAAAAAAATTAATTGGTTATTGAAATAAAACTCACTGAAACAAATTAAAACATAAATGTAATGGTACCATCTGTATCACACTGCCCTTTCATCCCACTGTGCTCTCCATAACAGTTTCTCCTTTATCACACCGTGCCATGGAGCCATCTCTATCATTGTGCCCCCTTGTCACCATCACACTAAATATAATATATATATATATATATATATATATATATATATATATATATATAACACAAAACAAATGGGAGTGGGCGCCAAATAGTATAATACTGTATATAAAAATACAGAAAGGTGTACCAAAAGTCAGAATCTTAACCACTAAATAGGTATAGACACTCAGATAATAATAGTGGATCAACAGGAAGAAGGAAATGAGGAACCACTCTAGAACACCAGCGCCGTGCCAATATAATATGCGTACCAGATAAAAGATCTTTAAAGCTTATCTGTAGGTATAACCGGTATCTTCACCAATCAAGTTGAGCCTTATTACCCCATGGGAATAGCAGATGCTTCATACAATGTTGAAAGGTTCCGGAACTGGCACTTCATATATACTCAGTAGTATTCAGGATAATGGAGAGGAAGAAACTCACATAGTGTAATGCTGTATAGCAATACATTTATTACATAAATAATGTGGATGTGCACTTACATAAAAAATATATATATATACACACACACATACAATATAAAGAGCCTCCTAGTGTCCGCCATACCTTACAGAGAGCATTCCTGTGACCGCCATAGCTTACAGAGAGCATTCCTGTGAACGCCATACCTTACAGAGAGCATTCCTGTGACCGCCATACTATACAGAGAGCATTCCTGTGACCGCCATACTATACAGAGAGCATTCCTGTGACCGCCATACCTTACAGAGAGCATTCCTGTGACCGCCATACTATACAGAGAGGATTCCTATGATCACCATACAATACAGAGAGCATTCCTATGACCACCATACTATACAGAGAGGATTCCTATGATCACCATACAATACAGAGAGCATTCCTATGACCACCATACTATACAGAGATGATTCCTATGATCACCATACAATACAGAGAGCATTCCTATGATCACCATACAATACAGAGAGCATTCCTGTGACCGCCATACTATACAGAGAGCATTCCTGTGACCGCCATACCTTACAGAGAGCATTCCTGTGACCGCCATACTATACAGAGAGGATTCCTATGATCACCATACAATACAGAGAGCATTCCTATGACCACCATACTATACAGAGAGGATTCCTATGATCGCCATACAATACAGAGAGCATTCCTATGACCACCATACTATACAGAGAGGATTCCTATGATCACCATACAATACAGAGAGCATTCCTATGATCACCATACAATACAGAAAGCATTCCTGTGACCGCCATACTATACAGAGAGCATTCCTGTGACCTCCATACCATACAGAGAGCATTCCTATGACCACCATACTATACAGAGAGCATTCTTGTGACTGCAATACAGATAAATACCTCACCTGAAATTAATAGACCCCACCATTAAATTAAAAAGCCCCATCAATAAATTAAATTGACCCACCAGCACCCCACAAATAAACTAGTACCCATTAAATAATTAGCCCCGCCTAAACGTCACCATTAAATTAATAGCCTACCTCCCACCCATGTACTAAGACACCCAACCTCCCTACCCTCATATCACACATTATATTAATACATACCCCCCTTCCCTCACACATTATGGCAGCATACCCCTCCATCCCTCATAAAGCATAGCAGCATCCCCCCCTCCATAATAGCAAGATGCAGCACACATTCCTCCCCTCCCTAATAGCAGCACACATTCCCCCCTCCCTAATAGCAGCACACATTCCCCCCTCCCTAATAGCAGCATACATCCCCTCCCCCCCTCCATAATTGCAGCTTACATTCCCCCCCTGCCTCCCTCCATAATTTCAGCTTACATTCCCCCCCCCCTTGCCTCCATCCATAATTGCAGCTTACATTCCCCCCTCCCCTTGCCTCCATCCATAATTGCAGCTTACATTCCCCCCCCCTTGCCTCCATCCATAATTGCAGCTTACATCCCCCCCTCCCCTCCATAATTGCAGCTTACATCTCCTCCATAATTGCAGCTTACATCTCCTCCATAATTGCAGCTTACATCCCCTCCATAATTGAAGCTTACATCCCCCTTCCCCTGCTTTGAAACTTACCTCCTGTCCAGCCGTCGCTGCCTGGCTCCTCTCTGCTTCTCTGCTCCTCTGCTGCCTAGCAACGTCATGACATCAGACGCTGAGGCAGAGGGCAGAGTTCAGAAGGGGGTGGAGCCGGGTGCCGGCCGCCATCTTGGATGCGCCGGGCGGCCGGCAGTCTGAATCTGAGGTCTGTTTAATTTTATTTTTTTTCTTTTCACTCCTCACACAGAAGTCGGTGCGGGCGGCCACTGCGCCCCCTTGGGACTGCGCCCGGGGCGGCGGCACCACCCGCACCGGCCTCGTTACGGCTCTGAGTACCGCTATTCTTTCTAACTACTCAACAGTTTGTGCCTTTTGTATTGTGCTAGCATTAGCCTTACCTGCCTTAAGTGAACACCATTTATACCAGAGACTGTTTGCTATTATGAATCAGTGTCAGAAATACATCTGCATTACTAGTGTGTCAGAGACACTTATACATACTTTTAGCAGGTCATTACCAGTGACTGTCAACTGTCAGAGACTTTCTGCTACACTGTGTATCTCCATATTTGTCTGCATTTACTCTGTATCCTGTTCAGCACTGTGTCACTGTTGTGCTTCAGCTATTATCCTGCATATCATCATTGCCAGTTCAGTACTGTGACTGTAGTTCTTCACTGTCTCCTGCTGGGTCTCAATAAACCATCTTTAACTGAAACACTATTCTTGCCAGTGTATTCCTAACAACCAGTAACCAGCACCCACTTAACCAACACCCATCAATTTCTGAGAAGTACACAGCACCTCAAGACAGCATCAAGAACTCCCTGACCAGTACAGTTTCCTTGTTGACATCTCTGCCGACACCTTTCTGGCCATATTCAGGCCAATCAGCTATAAGTGAATTGTGATTGGCTGTTGATATGAGAGGAGATGCAGACAGCTCCAATCTGCAGCAGCCAGGGTTGTGATTATTAGAAATCATCAAACAGCCAATCGGCAATAAATGATTGGCTACTAGAGCAGTGTGTATAAGATGTATTAGAGAATGTATATAGCCAGCAATTAATGCCATGTAATATTTAGTTTTATATACTTTTATCTTTAACTTCTAAGCTTTTTTAAAAAAAAAATAATGGAGTCAGTATTTGAGATTTCCTTTACACCATTTCAATACTACAGAGCTATCATGCCACCTTATATACAGCTTTCTTCATTGCTTTGTTCTTGTGCATGGGAAATTACTTGTATTGATGCATTTTAATACTTACTCTGTATTTTGGTTCTAGCATGCCATATATTATCAACATTATACTTTTGTTTGTAGGGTTTGCAGGGATCAAATCATATTATTTCAGTGCCAGAAACTAGTCCTGTACCTGTAATTACCAACTGCTTGGAGCCTGAAACTTCCACAGTACCTGTAATCACCAACTGCCCAGATGCAGGAACTAGCACAGTGCTGATGGTCACCAACTGTATAGAGAAAGGAACTATCTTGGTGTGTGTGGTTACTTATTGCCTGGAGCCAGGAACTAGCACTGTACCTGCAATTACCAACTTCCAGAAATTAGCACTGTCTGTGGTTATCAACTGCTCAGCGCCAGAAGCTAGCACATCACTGGTATCTATCAACTGCCTGGAGCTAGGAATTAGCACAGTGGCTGTATCCATGAATGTGTATCCCTACTAACAACCATGATTGTTATTCTGATTCTTTACATGTCAAGTATTTCCCCCACCTCTTAGATTGCGGGCTCATTTGGACAGGGTAATTTTTAATTTCTGTTTCATGTCATTGTATGTTATTTGGTTGTATCGCGAGCCCCTCAATGTGTAGCGCTGAGTAATATGTTGACACTTTCTAAATAAAGGATAATGCTAATAATAAATGGGAGCAGATCTCTTAGGGCTTGTTCTGTGGGAGCAAGAGTAAAAATGTTTGAAAATATTGAAATGGGTGAAGTATGCTTCCACTCTGATCCATTAAGCCCATTACAAAATGAAATGTCACATGGATCCATTGAGAGAAATGAGTGGTAGATAGTCTTGGGGGAAATCCCATTGTTCCAAAGTGGAGTAATGAAAGAGATAGTAGAGAAAGGCAAATGAATCCCAGAATTTTTTAGACAATCTTATCATTGTAAGTATATTTACCAGAAGGTCTATGTCATTTTTGGAGACATCAAATTGATGACAGGAAAATCAAGTTTAAATAATTTGATTCAATATCTAACCAGATGCAAAGAAAGCTGTGTGAAATGGAAGGCTAAATAATATAATTTAACAACAGGCCTCATATTCCTCTCAGTATATGTCCCAATCACGCTCCCAACTTCTGTGACTTTGGGTGTTTACTGTATAAGGTTACACACAATTCCAGCACTCAAGTCTCTCTCTACCTATCACACAGGTTATAGACCTGCTGAATCGCCCCACAGCAGGGCTTTCACACCCCCACACGCTTCAAGTTTGCCACAACCTATTGAATAAGGGCAATAGGATCCCGATATACTGTCCCACACTGGCACACAAGGCTTCTGGCTACCCACAGGTTAGCAAAGCCCACACCAGCAATCAAAGGGTTAACTTGGTCGAGCTATATTCTTCTTAACAGGCTAATGGATTTGTTAGAGTATCAAGGACGCCACTTATTAAATTATAGATTTATTATACTAAGGTACAGGGCATTCAGTTATAAAACAAATAATAAAAAATTGACATAACAAACACAAGCAAAACAGTTTAAAATTCATTAGCCACCAGGACATTCTCCCAGACAACTCTAGAACATTATTGAAACTCCTCCATATTTGTGTGTAGAAAATTCTTTGAAATTTTGCTTTCTGCAAACATAGGCATGATGTGCTTTAAAAAAAGTTGTAATTTGCTCTCATTAGTCCACAGGACATTCTCCCAGAATAGTTTGGATATTTTTTGGAAAACTCCTGTCAGATTTTGTTATCTCTCCCTCTCTCTTGGGCCTCCTACCAATCTATTGTATCTTGTACCTTGTGTCTTTAGGTCAGCTTGAATCTGTTTGGCAGTTGATCGAGGTGCATTCTCCACCATTCATATAATCCTGTGCTGAAATCTTCGATCATGTTTTCTCTTGTGACCACGTCCAGGTAGATTGGCTATAGTGCCATGGGCTTTACTATTGTTCACTTTTGTCCTTTTTGTCAGACACTGTCCATGCTCTCAAATAGCACAATGCACTCATGTTTAGCCAACTCTGACCTGACATTGAACAAGTGCAACATAAGTGATTTTTTTAATTGCTAATGCTACTTACCTAGTGTAAATGTCACACTGTGGGTCCTTTCAATAAGCTTCACCTCTTTTCATACTAATTCAAAGAGGGGCTGGAAATTAGTGTCATACTAGAGAAATAATTATTTTGCAAAGTGCTTTCATAAATGCCCCTTAGTCTGTGTTGTTGCCATAATAGTGATAAGCACATACCTCTGTAAAGTAGGATGCGGCATTCCAGCAAGGATTGTGTCTGCTAGGGACTGTATGTGATGCTTCAAGTGGGTAGGAGGTGGCATCAGATGTGCAGTAGCTTATATACTTGTTGATCAGTAGGAGAGGGTGTGACAGGATGGACCTCCTATGTCACCCTGTCTGTTGTGTTGCTGGGGACCAGCTGATCTTGCCTTGCCACCGTCCCCTTGCTTTCTCCCAAATTCACCCTCTAACTGCAGTAGGAGGGGCTTTTGCTGCTGCCACCACTAGGCTCCTTCACTGGCACCTAGAACCGCATCCTTCTGGGTAACTCTCACTGCTAGTGTACCCCCTTGCTGGTACACCTGAGCTAGTATCCCTAACCTCTTGCCTTCAGATCAGGGTTGATGTGGATGGTTCCCCCTGGACTATTGCACTGGCCAGAGCTGCAGGGTAGCAGGCAGAGCGTTGGTACTAGACACTGGGTCCCAACCTCAGAACAGCTGGATAATGGATTCGTGTCACGCTTCAATGGAAATCACAGCTATGGAGCCCAGGATATGATGAAATCATAAGATGTTTATTAAATAGGTTTAAATCAGAAAATACATGAAATGGTACGAATCAAGCATAGTAGAAACTGAACAGGGATTTCTGAGTAACGCTGAAACCTGGTAGCAAAGGAATAGAGCAGATGCAGATAGAATGGCTGAGTGGAGAGAAATCCAGTACATAGATGTCAGTAGCAGTATGCGAAGGTCCCAGAGCACAAAATAAGCAGGAGAACACATCAATAAGAAATAGCAACCAAACAACAATGACTAGCACCGGTAATAGAGAGAGGTAGGTATAAAAAGGGAACTACCAGGTGCAAATGATAATTAGTGCAACTGGTTAAGCCCTAGAAGTAAGAAGGAGAAGGCACAATAGCAGCACCTCTGGTGAATTATAGGCACTGCCAGATGATACATTCAATGAAACAAGTTCAATAGTCCTGAAGGTAGGAGCTGCCAATACAAAGCAGCATGCAAATGCAGAAAGGTGAAGGCAGATCCTGACAATTAGATTGGGTCTAATCTATAGGTCACAGGAATTACAGCAGGTAAGTAGACATCAAAGCGGGTTCCTTAAGCAGTGATGTTTACTACCTCAGGAAGTCCTGAAAAGGACAGTTACACTAGTTTGGGGTACTAGTGATATCCAGAAAGTACAGATAATATAATACTACTTGGCCAAACAGTGTTTTTTTATACAGTTTTGGACACAGACTGGCAAGGGGTAAACCAGCCCCTTTTTCCGACCAAGCTCCAAAATATTTAATTTAAAGATTAGCATCAGGTTGTGATATCTCCTCCAAATTTGAAGTTAACACAATTTTAAAATTGTTGCTTGCATTATTCAGACAGGTTGTGAGATGCAGGACAGAAAGGCAGCAGCCCCTGCTGTGTTAACAGGTTAAAGCAAGTGTTTGACACTTCACATGAAAAAGGTCTAATTAGCCTTAATGAGGATCTCCTCTCAAAGCTACACACAGATTTCTTCAAATGCCTATTGCATCATAATTCAGTACATTTATAATCCACAAATATAACACAGTATCAAAATCAGTACATTTGCAGCGACATAAAATAGCGCACTGTGCTAATAATGTAAATATATTTATACAATAAGTTATTTATAAGTGTTCCAGCCACAGAGGGGGTGTGTGATGGGACAATATTTTGCCCTAAAGCCCAGCATTCCATAAGCCCAGGCCTACTGTACTAGTATTAATTTGGTCCTGTCTTTAACATATGCAGTCATTTGGCACTAGCTACAGTTTGGATATGTTGCAGCTTGTTGAAGCCTTGCCACCTTATTTTACTGCAGTTGGACTAATTGACTTTGATGAGAATGTGATATGTCACCAATTGCCCAACCTCAAGATCAGGAAGTAAAAAAAATCAAGCATAAAAAAGAAAACATTGAATACAACAAATTGCACAGTATCACTGACAGTCGAATCCAAAGCACAATATTTCTATGTGAAAAAAATTGCCAGTACAGACAGAGTAAGAAAGGAAAACTACAACTAAAACAGGCATCTTGGTTTTCAATCAGTAATTCATTTAATAGGCTAATCTCCCCCTGAAAAAGGTGTTCTCCGAACTCAAGTGTTTAAACTATTTCATTTTCTATGTGGCTATTGTTGCTGCTATAAAAGAGTGAGGGTCTTCAGATTTTCTGAACATGCTATAATCCTTCAATTTCCCTTTCGTGTGTTTATTTGTGTTTATTAAGGAACGGGTGCTGTAACAGAGAGAGTTTGTGCGAACAAGCTGGATAATTTGCAGTCCCCCTGCAATCTACAAATTCTACAAAGGGTAGCACACTTCTCTTTTAAAAATGAACATTTGTTCTACAAGCAGGGGGACACTGTTCAAATTCTGTTCTCCTCATCTCCCACCACATTACAAATTCATCTTATCTGGGGGTATAAAAGTCTATATCCAATTCCTTAAGTAAACACAACAGGTAGCCCCATAGCCAGATCACTTATCCAAGCATCCCCACCAACACACCTCTTACCCATATCCATACCTCCAACTTTTTTGCATCATGATTCGATACTCAATGTGTCTTTCGCCACATATTGGCAGCTTGCTGGTGAGAAGGGACATTGTCACGCTACTCTGGAGCGTGGCCTTGTCACATTTGCCCCTAAAAACCATAAAAACACTTCATGATTTAGTGAGACATTCCTCCCTGACATTCCTCCCAACTAATCCTGAATCAGGAGAAAGTTAAAGTCCTTTTATGTAGGACAGCAGGGTATTGTCCTAAAATCAGTAATGGCTTGCATTAATAAGGACATTTGGGAGGTATGGCTATATCTCAACTTAGTAACATTAATAGTGCAAAGTCCTGAGTGATACAGTTTCATTAAAATCTGGGCTGATCCATCAGAATGAGGAAAGTTGACAGACAGTGCTGCGCTCTGTCTTACCTGTTATTGTAGCTTTGATTACCTATTGCTGCTGCTGTCTTAAGCTCAGTTGCTGATTGGCTGGATCCTGGAATATCTGGGCCCTGTTTGAAAAAGAGATAGGTATTAATCACCTAACACACTAGGCCTCCCTCCTCTATCCAGCCTTGACATTAAATCAATAACACCCACATTTAATAAATATGCATTAATAATAGAGATGTACGCTGACCCACATATTTTGGTTCTAAAAACCATATTCATGTTTTGGTTTTGCCCAAAAATATTCAGGTGTTTTGGTTTTGGATTTAATTAACAATTGTGAAAAATAAGTAAATTCATGTGATTTTGAGTGGTATTTGTTCGTACATTAATATTTATAGCATAAACATCCGTTTACAGTTATTTACAGTCTATTTTCTAATGATCTCTTCACAACTGCCACCCACAACTTAAATGGTTTGAGAAAATCGCTGAAGCATTTAAAGTGTGGAATGCCACCTCGTTACTACCTCTTGCTGGGTGTGTGATACATATGTTCAGCAGTTACATGATCGACATTTATATGGTCGACACCATAATATAGACAGGGTTTTTGAGTCTACATTAATGATATCGAGAGTATTATTAGGTTGCCAATTCAAATGTAGACAGTATTTTTAGGTTGATAATAGTATCCCTAACGATATCCCTAACCCTATCCCTATCCCTAACCCTGTCTCTTACACTATCCCTAACCATAGAATACTGTCTACATTTGAATTGTAAAACTAATAACGCTGTCAATATTTGAATTATTGATGTAATATTTTTGACTTTCTGAATGTTGATCAAATTATTACCTAGCTTTCGACTGCATACCTTTGGAAATGTGAGAATGAGCAGTAACAGGGGCGGGCTGGCCCGGGGGGCTATTAGGGCCGGGGGGTAGGCCGGCCGGCCGCCCCCCCGATGCAAAATACATAATTTCCCCCCGCGGCCTCATCTGATGACATCAGATGCGACCGTGTCAGCGCACAGCGGCCGCATCACATGACAGGGGATGCGGCCGCGTCATCAATGACGCGGCCACATCCCCTGTCTTGTGATGCGGCCGCCTGTCTGCCCCCCGGGTTTCCCTCTCCCAGCCCACGCCTGAGCAGTAATGACGATAATTTAGACATAGAAATTCAGGATGCTACTTTGGAACTTGCTAATGTGCAACAGGATGAGGGGGATAATTGTGTATCTGAAAATGTTACAATGTGTTGTACTTGAACATGATAATGAGAATGATGTATGTGTCCAAGTAAGTCAGTCACCGGTGGTACCACCTCATGCCTATGATAAGTGTATTATAATGCCTGGACAAAAAACCAAACGTGTTCATGTTTTGGTTTTGGATCTGGATTTAATTAAAAATTGTGAAGAATAAGTAAAATAATGTCATTTTGAGCTGCTTTTGCTCCTATATTACTATTTATTGCATTAACAATTCTTTCCAGTCTTTTGCAGACTATTTTCTAATGATCCCTTCACAACTGTCCCAATTATCACCAATTTTGGTCAAAGTCTGCAGTGGGGCAGGTTGGGCTGGGGGGGACTGGGGCATCTGTCCCCCAGGCTGGTCCCGTAGTTGGCTACCTTGGGCTGGGTCACTGGGCCACATGCATTTTCTTTTCTTTAAAATGATCCCAATAGGCTGTTGAGTTGTGTCTCCCAGCTAAAATTTGCCACCCCTCCCCAGCTGTCTTAATGAAGGATTTTATAATTTTGCCATCATTGCAGTTGTTTTCTGCTATTCAATTCTAAAAATAATTAATCATTCTATAAGGTTCTCTAACTCCATCACTTAGCATAAATCGTCAACCATCATATCTCAATTTCTACATGTATTCTTTTCCAGGGCCCAAATCTGTCCTGTTAAATTTTCAGAATGTGGGCTTTCAATTGCATTGTTAAGACATGTTTTGAGCAACCAAATCTTCACCAGTGTAACGATTATACATACTTACATGTGTGAGAAGTACAGCTATTGACCTATCTGAATTTAATATTTCTTACACTTCACTAATAGAACATATAAATATTATTTATCTATATTCCATATTTATATACATGGGTCTTTAGAACCACCATCACTGCAAGTCTCGGGCAGACCCCTTTACCCCGGGGTTGGACGAAGCATTTCGCGGGGGATTGATTCTTCAGCCGTCCCCATAAATATATATACACAAGTCCCCTGGGTTTAATTCAGAAGGTCAGCATTACGGCACAGAACATTTATGTAAAACAAGGTATGAAACCTCTGCTCTTGGCTACGGTGAATGCTCTGCCCATCAAGAAGTGCAAATTACTAGTCTTTGAAGCTTTTAGTATGGGTGCAGGTCACCTTTGTCTATTTACTTTTATAAATGTCTAACTCTATTCATTCATACCACCAATGACCTCTGCCTGTTAGTCTAGCTTCACTGTCTTTGATGCCCTGTAACATTCAAAATGTATTGTATGCTTAGTCTTTGAAGTTTTGTATTAAGGGTGCAGGCTACCTTCGTCTATTTACATTTATAAATGTCTAACTCTATGCAATTATATCACTGTAAATTCAATTACCTCTGCCTATTACTGTAGCTTCATTGTCTATAATGCATGCCCTGTAACATTGAAAATGTATTTTGTGCGTAGTGTTTGAAGTTTCTTAATATGGGTGCTGGCCACCTTTGTCTATCAGCATCATCATTTATTTATATACAGCAAGTTATATAGCGCTTTACAATTGGGTATCTACTTGTCTAAATATCTACTGATGCATCTGGTCATCTAATGATATCTGATTGTTACTGCCTCTTCACTTTCCATGATGCATGTTGTCTAACGTTCTAAATTGTGTGCATAGCGTTTCAACATTTTTATCTCTTGCACTTTACACTAGTTTTTTGTTGTTGTTTAATTTATCTATTGGGCTTGCTTCAGTTGGTGGCATGGCAGACGACTTTTTTGTACAGCCGCTGCAATGTTCTACTTGCAGTCACTGAATGTTGAAAATGCCTAGAAATAACCCTCACACGCAAACACCCTTTTTTAAATATAGATGTCACTGAATGACCCTTTCAAATTTGACAACTATTGAAACATAGAAAAGATTAGAATATATAGCATTTTTTTGGGGGGGGGAGGGGTGCATCTGCATTGACACTCGCACGCAAACACACTTTTTTTTAATATAGATATAACTGAATGACCATTTGAAAATTGACAAGTATTAAAAAATAGAAAAAAGTTTAGAATATATAGATTTTTTGGGGTGTGCAGCTTTGTTGACACTCACACGCAAGCACACAGTTTTTTTCAAAATTAATTTAGATGTCACTGCCCCACCAAAGATAACTTTCACTAGAAAAACTTAAATTTTAAAAATAAATAAATCACGTTTGTATTAATTCTGCTGCTAATAGTCATACAGCAAAAGCACAGTGTTTTCCTCCATTAAATATACTACTTAGTTCCTCTTTCACCCGGAACACTATTTTCAGAGCAGAACGCTGTCTGTTCTAAAATGACACTTTCGAAAATGAGTGAGGGCTATGCATATGAATGGAATTTTCATGGAAATTACATTTTGCCTCGTTTTGAGTAAAAAAGATGAGCGAATTGGCATGCAAAACTGAGTCATGTTTCTGTAAAACTCAGATCACCATTGTCGGATCTTGTTGGATTTCTCTAAATCTGATCCCCTCATCTCTAACCAATGAGAAAACTACTATGAACCTCAACACACCTAATTACCCAGTGCCTTATGCCCACTATTGATGAACAGACCTAGTGCCTGATATATGCTGAGGGAGTTGTGCCAAAAGTCTACAAAATAGAGTGTTAGTGTGGGACTGGAAGAGGGTCACCCAAAGGCATTACCTCTTCTCCGCTCCTGTGACTGTCCGCTGACTACTGCAGTCCACACTGCTCTGTAGCTCTCCATCTTCCTGGGTTCGCTGTTTGTCTCGAACCCGATGTCTTCTTTCTGTAGTGCAATGTCTTCTTTTCTCTCTGTCCGCTATCTTCTTTCCTCTATCCGGTATCTTCTTTCTTCTATCCGGAGACTCATCTATGGAGCTCTTCTTAATTTGACTCTCACTGACTGATTGACCCCCACACCGAATGTGACGGCTAAATAATAGCCGCTGTGTAGTGAGACAATCGGGCTCGTAGAGCAAAAAAATTTCAAATGGCCGGAGGTGAGCCCTGAAGTAACTTTTTTACTTTCACTAAGCACATTTTCTGGTGGATCTGCAAACTCTTATTTACTCTTCATCTTGAGGTACATCCCCACCCGACCACTCCACTCTGCCTCTGATCTCTGCCTCTATTCACCTCTCATTACCTACTCTCACTCTTACCTCCAAGACTTCTCCCGTGCTACCCCCTACCTTTGGAACTCCCTACTCTGCCTCACTTGACTCTCTCCCACACTACAATTCTTCAAACGCTCACTCAATACCCATTTTTTCATGCTTGCCTATTCTATTACCTTCTGACCATCATATCCATCACCTCTTCTTCCTTCGCCCACCATCTTTTATCCCACTGTCTCTCACTACTCCTTCCTGTAGAATGTAAGCTCTCATAGGCAAGGTCCTTGCTACCTGTTGTCTCATGTCTGTCTACTGTCTGTCTCCTTCATATGTCCTTTCATGTCTTTTACTACATTCTGTGTGAATCCCCACAGCATTACTCACACTCACTTACACTACAAATTACCTCATGTATTTGGCTCATGGTCTTTTGTGGTCTGTCAATGGCCCTTAGAATGTTCAAAACAATGAATTCTTTCATTGTAAGAAATGCTATAATCCTATTTTCTTAAGAATAAGATCTTCGTCACAAATTTTTTTTTCATCAATAAACCATTCTCCCCCTATCTAGCAGAACCGAGGGATTCAGAGGGTGAGGAACCCCAAGGTTCAGGGGAACTCAACTCTGCCAGCACCTTCAGTCCTATGATGCTGCTGTGTATACTGATTGAAGTTTCAATCTAAACTCCTGTACACACTGGTTGTCAGTGCAGCTCATCTGCGCTGACAACTGGCAGTTTTCTTTGGTACCACCAGAAATGGTTATTTCCTGAACAGTTGTGTTCACAAGCATGAGAACCTCACAGTTCTGCTAGTTAGGGAAAAGGGTTTATTGTGGGAGTTAAACGTTTTGTAGATCTGTTTACATCTATTTTGTTACACGTCAATATGTGTACGTTTTTGTAGCTACTTTGCAATAGGTTATACCTGCATATGTCCTATAGTTATAGCATTGTCTTTCAAACATAATAGTTGGTGAAGGCAAAGTAGTATATACTGTATGAAGATGACCTCATACAAGAGAGTTAGTTTTTTCACCTACCTACCTTCTATTGAGTTTCATTTTGCTGTACATCCTTCATCTGTTGCCAATATGTTGTGCATTTGAATTGTCAAATGTAATGTTACATTATTTTTTCCTTAACTGTTTTATTATAACATGGATACAAAAGTCCTGTTTTACAGTAAGATTTTCTGGTCCAAAATCAAAGACATGTGGGACAGATTGCACAATACTTTGAATCACATTACAGGAAACCGCATCCTGACATTACTTTCATTGGGAAGAAACGTATTTTGAAGCTGAAGATATAGCACACCTGGGAATAAGGGTAAGGTAGAAACAGAGGAAAATAAATAGTAGGAGTGAAGACAGCAAGAAATGCCAAGTTTTTCAAGAATTTACATAGAAATATATCTTAAATTGGTTTGCCTTGAAATTTCATAATATAAAAATGTTTTCTTCTACAGACACAGTAGATCCCCGTTGGCCTTTTATGTAAGACCTAGTGCACTGGAAAATTCACTAGCAATATTGGGTATGTTAGAGAAGAGAATTAGCTTGTGATCCAAGAATGAACTGAATTGTATTTTGATCTAATACAGGATACGGGCTCTTTACAAGTGTTTCACTGTAAAAATTATTTTCAGACCTAATGCATTTTTACGCAGTGTATTTAAAGAGGAAGGAAACAGAGAAAGTTCAATTTTAACATGATTCCCTACTTTTAAGGTGCAATTATATTTGAGTACAGTCTGGATTCCTAAGGCTAATATGGATACAATATTTAATTTGTATGGACCTTTCTGTATTGCTGTTTTGATCTCAAACCCTATTTTATGTAGTTTTGTATAGCGCTCCTAAAAGTTGACGCTAAAATTGCAGCACTGAGTAGTCACATGTGCATTTGTTTTCAAAGTTGCTCATTAACTCTCCTTAACTTGTCTGCATTTTTGCACAATATACCGATTTGATTGTCAGCTCTTTAGGGCACGCTACATCCAATTCTTCTTGTTACTATGGCACTTGTATTTCACAAATCATCGGTGTCTGTAATTTGTATTTTAGAACTGTGTACAATAAAGGCGCTATATAAATAAACTTTGCGTTTAAACATTAGAGAAAAGTATTAGAAGAACACCAAATTGTGTATGTGATAAAACATATCATATGATTATAATGACATGTGTGTTAAGTCTATTGCCTTAACACACATCATATTACATAACTAGCCCCTGCTATGTGAATCCACTGTAAGTCTATTAATTGAAATTATATTATGTTGGCTAAGATTAAGGGACATTTTTCCACTGATAAAGCTCCACTTAGGATCCAGCTTTCAGCTTATTCCGATTTCATGCAGAGAGAACAGGGAGTACACCCCCTGCTGCTACCTCTGTTTACCTCTTGTAGGGATTATATGATTAATGGAGCCTTTACACATCCTTTTTCCACTGGAAACAGGGAGAGCCGCAGCTGTAAAAACACCTCCCCCTTTATTCCATGCTTAAATGGAAATACAACTGCAGGTAGCAGATAGCAGAACTAGATTTATTGGGACGGGGGCTGTTCACAGCCACATACTGACCCCTTTACATGTGATGGTTAGTGAGGCAATGCAATGTGTTTAGGAACACTGACAAGCAGTATTACCATGATATAAGGGTTTTTGTGTCATAGGTCTCAGGAACCCAAAACAAAATGTGGAATAAAGTCACATAAAACTGCAGAATACTTGGTGACACTCATAGTATGTAGTGAATAACACAACCTGTATATTGGGCAGCACGGTGGCTTAGTGGTTAGCACCTCTGCCTCACAGCACTAGGGTCATGTGTTCAATTTCCAACCATGGCCTTATCTGTGTGAAGTTTGTATTTTCTCCCTGTGCCTGCATGGAGTTTCCTCTGGGTGCTCCGCTTTCCTCCCAAAATCCAAAAACATACTAGTAGGTTAATTGGCTGCTATCAAAAATTGACCTTAGTCTGTGTGTGTATGTTAAGGAATTTAGACTGTTAGCTCTATTGGGCAGGGACTGATATGAGTGAGTTCTCTGTACAGCGCTGCAGAATTAGTGATGAAATATAAATGATGATGATGATATAATGCAGTACATAAAATGTATAGAAAGATGCACAAACACACTTTAAGCACTAAGAGCATGCTAAGCACAATAGGAAATATATGCTTAGTTCACTCAGCAACATTACTCTTAAATTACAAAATAATGTTGCAGATTCTATCATTCATATATTTCCTTTGTGCGTAGTATGTTACTTCACTTGGTTTGAATTTTTATAGCCAGTCACAGCACAGAAGCACCTTTCTTTACATTTGATATACAGTGTAAGGATTGTTTGGCCAAAATCCCTGCTTTTGTGTATAGCTGTGATTATAAAAACACATGCGGCTGGATGACAAGAAACTACAGAAAAGCCTTTGAGGGCCACATCTGGCTCTTGACATGTATGTCTGTAAATGTACAGCGTATTTACTATATAAAGAAAAGGAACTGCTCAATGAATTTATCAAGAAATTACATGAAAAACACTTATGTTATCTCAGAGCAGGCGAAATGTCCCATGCAGAGTTTCCTGTCCAACCTCAGTAAGAGAGTCATTTTTCTACTTTCAATGGTTCTTTTGCACAATAAATTATGGCTCTGGATGATAAACATCCAGACCACAAACTAGGCAAAGGAACAACTGATAATTTTATGACATTAAGCAGTGAGGAGCAACATGAAATAGGTGCAGATTGCATGTGCCGTCAAAGTGGCTGCACAGAGGAAGGAGGGCGATCGCAGCGCACTGCCTCCTCCTCCGGGTATACCGCGTGACCTCCCTGCACTGTGCTGCCAACCTTCTGGTAGAATTGGGAACAGCCGCGTGAGCAGGGCCATCTTTTCCATTGGGCACGATGGGCAGCTGCCCGGGGGCCGCACGGGCAAGGGGGCCCCATAGGCACGGCTCTTAATGAGAATAAATAATCCTGCAAAAGAAAAAAACCTGCAAAAAAAACCTACAATGGTAACTGAGCAAGTACATCTATCTATCTCTATCTCTATATATCTATATCTGTATCTGTATACATCTATATATCTATATCTAGGGGCCCCGATGCACTGCTTTGCCCGGGGGCCCATAATGTTGTTAAGATGGCCCTGCGCGTGAGGGACCACAGGGGAAGGCTGGATGTGCCACTAGTGGCCCAAGAGCTGCCTGTTGACCACATAAGGAGTAGATTTCATAGTTTTATTCTTGAGAGGCATCTATAATTTCATAACCTACTTTTTATAATGTCTGCAAGTAAGGAAGTGCAGTTAAACATAGGAATCACTGAACTCCTCAGGCTTAGAAAACAGTTCTGGAAGTGGCAGAACTAAACCTACCAATGTGAGCCACCTTACATAGCAACCGTGTGCTTTAGATTCTAATTCCTTTAGGAAGACCTTGGAATACAGCATGGATTCAATATAAGGGGCCTGATTCTCTCTCCCATTTGCTACCCAAAAAGTAACTCATGCTGAATTATCATTAAAACGTATTGATCTATCTGGAAACAGGTTCCGGAAACAGAAAGAAAAGAAAAGAAATGCTGCACAGTGAAAATGTGAAACACACAAACATGATTATAACCAAGTGCCTTTTATAATCACTGTGAGGAGTCCTGATAAATATTTAACAAAGAAAGGAATGACAGAAGTAGCATTTAGAGAGACATGGATCATTTCTAAATGTAACTTAGTATATTTTACAGATGGTGATCCAAATTACGGAAATATCAATTATCTGGCAAAAAAAAAACAAAGTCCCAAACATTACAGAATCCTCTTCAAACTCCTCACCACCACCTACAAGGCTCTCTCCTACTCTACTGCCCTCTATATCGCTAACCTCCTCTCCATTCACACTCCTGCTCGCTCCCTGCGCTCAGCCAATGATCGCCGACTCTCCTCCACTCTTATCACCTCTTCCCACTCCAGAATCCAAGACTTTTCCCGTGCTGCCCCCCTTCACTGGAATGACCTCCCTCGTTCCATCCGCCTCTCTCCTACTCTGTGCTCCTTCAAACGTGCACTGAAAACCCACCTCTTCCTTAAAGCTTACCAACCATCCGCATAACCCCTTCACCTCCTCCACTCGCTCTCTCCCCTCGCCTCATCTGGCTCCCCCTGTGCCTGTTCTGTTTTCCCTCCCTTAGGATGTAAGCTCACATGAGCAGGGCCCCCTTCCCTCCTGTCTCTCTACCTGTTCTTCTGCTCCGTGTTTATTGCATCAACCAGCCTGGAGTTTCTGAAGTACTGGTATTTTTTGTTTATTGTTTTGTACCGTTTCACCCTGTATAGTGTACTGTTTGTATGGTGTACGGCGCTGCGGAAATCTTGTGGCGCCTAACAAATAAAGGATAATAATAATAATAATAATAATAATAATAATTCCTGATAATAGATTACATACCTGTAGATATAGAACAGCTAGATATATATTTCAATTTCACTTGTTTTCCTCAGTGAAATGTGGAATGTGGTTGGCAGACCTGTTCGGACTGGGCTCTTTCCTCACTGCAGCAGGATAGGTACAGCGATGTACGTATAAAAAAATATTTTATATTAGCAGGAAGAGATACTTAATTGATGTGTAAGGAGTGGACATTACCCATTTAGGAATTCATTGCTGAAATTGCAGGAACCCACTGGTAAAGTGCCCAGATACATATATCGTTTTAGAAGTGACAGAAATTATTGCTTTTCAGAAAATTTTAAGGAAGGTGCAATGCATTGTTATGCGTGACTTACACCAATTAAATAAAAAAATCAGAAATAAACATATATAGATGCAATGCTTTGTATATAAAGGACCCCTGCACACTGTATTATAGACTTTATAAAGCATGACAATGATAACTCTTTGATAACTTTTGATATGACAGCTCACCATGAATACAGCTGTGTGGACTTATCTCCTATATTAGTGTAAAAGAAGTTGATCCCTTATTACCTTATTATTTCCTCTAACCCTTATTACCTGGAGCTCCTAGCTCCAGGTAATAAGGGTTAGATGAACAGAGCTTCAAGAGGAGGGGGTGACTTTGCCTCTTTATGGAATGTTGAGCTGACTGAGGTCATGATGTGACATCATAATGGTAACTGTTGATATCTCTGCCTCAAGACTCCACCCTCTGTCACATACAGCCAGGACATTGACCCAGCACCAGCATAGATCACCAGCTCTCCTGCACAGACTGACTACATCCTCTGCACCTCACCATCCTCTGACATTTACTGCAGAAACTTGTGGCCATCTTGCCAAAAGAGGCCAGCATTAGGTAAGTATGTCGTCATAATGGATGTGCCTGCAGACTTGGAGCTTGATTACCCTAAAATTTCACCTTCACATGATCATGTGAAGTAAAATGTGTGTTGATCATGTGAAGGTGAAATGTGTGTTGATCATGTGAAGGTGAAATGTATGTTGATCATGTGAAGGTGAAATGTGTGTTGATCATGTGAAGGTGAAATGTGTGTTGATCATGTAAAGGTGAAATGTGTGTTGATCATGTAAAGGTGAAATGTGTGTTGATCATGTAAAGGTAAAATGTGTGTTGATCATGTAAAGGTGAAATGTGTGTTGATCATGTAAAGGTAAAATGTGTGTTGATCATGTAAAGGTGAAATGTGTGTTGATCATGTGAAAGTGAAATGTGTGTTGATCATGTGAAAGTGAAATGTGTGTTGAACATGTGAAGGTGAAATATGTGTTGATCATGTACAGTTGAAATGTGTGTTGATCATGTAAAGGTGAAATGTGTGTTGATCATGTGAAGGTGAAATGTGTTGATCATTCACCTTCACTTGATTAACACACATTTCACATGGTCGACACACATTTCTGTTTCACACGAACAACACACATTTCACCTTCACATGACAACACGCATTTCACCTTCACACAAAAAAACACGCATTTCACCTTCACACGAACAACACACATTTCACCTTCACAGGATCAACACACATTTCACCTTCACACGATCAACACACATTTCACCTTCACATTAACAACACGCATTTCACCTTCACAGAAGCAAAAAGCATTTCACCTTCACAAGAGCAACATGCATTTCACCTTCACAGGAGCAACAAGCATTTCCCCTTCACAGGAGCAACAAGCATTTCACATTCACAGGAGCAACAAGCATTTTACCTTCACAGGAGTAACAAGCATTTTACTTTCACAGGAGCAACACGCATTTCACCTTCACAGGAGCAACAAGCATTTTACTTTAACAGGTGCAACAAGCATTTCACCTTCACAGGAGCAACAAGAATTTCACCTTCACAGGTGCAACACGCATTTTACTTTCACAGGAGCAACAAGCATTTCACCTTCACAGGAGGAACAAGCATTTCACATTCACAGGAGCAACAAGCATTTTACTTTCACAGGAGCAACAATAATTTCATCTTCACAGGAGCAACACGCATTTCACCTTCACAGGAGCAACAAGCATTTCACCTTAACAGGAGCAACAATCATTTCACTTTCACAGGAGCAACAAGCATTTTACCTTCACAGGAGCAACAAGCATTTCACCTTCACACGAACAACACACATTTCACCTTCACACGATCAACACACATTTCACCTTCACACGATCAACACACATTTCACCTTCACATGAACAACACGCATTTCACCTTCACAGGAGCAACAAGCATTTCACCTTCACAAGAGCAACATGCATTTCACCTTCACAGGAGCAACAAGCATTTCACCTTCACAGGAGCAACAAGCATTTCACATTCACAGGAGCAACAAACATTTTACCTTCACAGGAGCAACAAGCATTTTACTTTCACAGGAGCAACACGCATTTCACCTTCACAGGAGCAACAAGCATTTTACTTTCACAGGTGCAACAAGCATTTCACCTTCACAGGTGCAACACGCATTTTACTTTCACAGAAGCAACAAGCATTTCACCTTCACAGGAGGAACAAGCATTTCACCTTCACAGGAGCAACAAGCATTTTACTTTCACAGGGGCAACAATCGTTTCATCTTCACAGGAGCAACACGCATTTCACCTTCACAGGAGCAACAAGCATTTCACCTTAACAGGAGCAACAAGCATTTCACCTTCACAGGAGCAACAAGCATTTCACCTTCACAGGAGCAACAAGCATTTTACCTTCACAGGAGCAACAAGCATTTCACCTTCACAGGAGCAACAAGCATTTTACTTTCACAGGAGCAACAAGCATTTCATCTTCACAGGAGCAACAAGCATTTCACCTTCACAGGAGCAACAAGCCTTTTACTTTCACAGGAGCAACAAGCATTTCACCTTGACAGGAGCAACAAGCATTTCACCTTCACAGGATCAACACGCATTTCACCTTAACAACATCAACAGACATTTTAACTTCACAGGATCAACAGACATTTCACCTTAATATGTCAATATTTTATTAAGGCTCAGTAATTTAACTCTGCATAGCCCCTTAATGCCCAGAGGGAAGGGCAGTCCTTGCAGCCATGGTTCCCCAAAGGTTTCCTCCACAGGGGGTTTTTCCTCTCCTGAGCGCTGAAGGATGACTCCTCGTGAGTCCAGGGGTATCCGCTATCTTGGTTCTCTTATAGAACAAGTTTGTAAGAGCCATGAGCCAATTTCGACCATATGTTTTTTTTTTATTATGCAGAATAACAAATGTATGTTTTGATTTTAAAGGCTAAAGTTAATAAATATATTATATACTGAATATTTGCATGATTTTCCTTTTGTTTTCTTAATAAATGCTCCTGAAATGGAAAGAGAAGTGCTGTGTGAGATAATGACTGGGGGCAGAGATGGTAATGGAGGGCAGTACAGGGATAGCTGAAAGAATGAAAACTCAGCTTATTAAACATAAACCACAGGTATAGAGAAAATAAAGGTTAGAACAGGCAAATCTGAGGGTTATGGAGGAAAAGACTAAGGCTATGTGCATACAAGTGATTTAAATGCATCCGTGTTATTTCCAGTTTTCTGTCTTCTTTGGATGGACAAGATAAGACATGTCCTTTCTATCCACAGTAGTCTTGGTCTTTATGAACAAAACCCCCTTGTGCACAGGCATTGCTTCTTCTCATGTATTAATGACCCCTAGTGCCCCAGTCTCACCCTGGTGTGTCTCCTCCATCTACTAGTGGAAACATAGGGAGTACTATGGGCACTAGATCTAAGGAGGGAAGATGATCACCTGAAAGAGGCCACTGATGTTTATAATACGTCATAAGAATTAATGATACATCTAAGAGATATGTGGTCAAAGAGAGGTAACAAAAAAATCTGTGTGCAAATGAAAAATATATCAATGTCATATACAGCTGCAGCTTTTATCCACCTGCTTCCTGTCTGCTTAAAGTGACTTCACCTGAAGAAGGGGGTGGGGTGCATCCCCCACCTCTAAAACATTGTGTGTCATGACACCCACCTGTATCACAATAAACTAGCTCTGATCAGTGTTTGATCCATATGCCATATATGAAGTGTGTTGTCTGATATAACGATTATTATTGGATATATGATTGGGAAGTGGAGGAGCCCAGAGAGCGTATTTAGGCACCGCCTCGTCACATTGGACGTGGAAGAAGGAGACAGACCCGACTGTGAGACTTGGAGTGAGTGGAAAGCTGCACAGAGGATCCTGACACATGTTGCAGCCTTTAAACAGAAAAATAATATCTGACAACAAAAGTAAAGACAATAACAGTCTTTTTAGGGATCAAATATTTTATATATATATATATATATATCCTGCTTTTTGTTTTTATAAATCTGTGTTTTCCATTTTTACAATTACATTTTGTTTGCGTCATTGGTCATTGATACGTATCATATAAGACACATAAGCATCAAAAAGGTAATATATATTTATACCCATCTGCTGGGTCAGATACATCAGCGGATACATCCAGCTCTGCACCAGTCCCATATGCACCAGGATTTGTTTTGACAGTGAAAAATGCATGCACTATTAGGTTTGAATTGCATGAAAGAGAGGCAGCAGGGTTAATCTCCCTTCTTGTGTAGGTAAGAAAGTAGCAAAAACTTAAATCAAAATAGGCCCAGAAAATCATATGATATAGGTAATAACAATGAATTAAGCTTCAGAGGTGAATCGCAATCAGCCAATCAGAAGCCGCTAGCACTGGCGACTATCATCACCATCATCAGTGTGTATTTTCACCAGCCCTTCTCAGAGGAGAGTGGTAGCATGAGGTGGGGGGTGATGTGGGGGACAATCACTGACAGAGAACTTCTATCAACTCTGGATATTCTGGGATGTTAAAGTAGGACAACCAGGGGACAATCTTGTCCATTATTAGTCCAGAATGTTAATACTAGTATGCATCTGGAAGGTGCTGTAAACAATAATGAAATAAAATTTAGATCAAGTGGTTTATTATAAATTTAATTAAGAAATAAAATTGCCCTTATATACAGGTGGTGATAACAGAACAGTGGGACATTTGTAAACTGTTTTCCACCAGAGTATGTTGCAGGTAACCTGGATATCCATTCTTTTTCCATAGGCTCTGGAACACGTATGTTAAAATGTTTCACTAAAAATGAAAAAGTAAACTCAAGGTAAATGGTTACAAACATCTCCTAGGGCTGGAGTAACAGGCTTGTTGATGTCACTATTAAACAAAGGCAAATCATTTTAAACCAGATAAGTACAGAGATTATTGCAACATGCAGATGCTTTATATAATAGCAGAACAAGGTGGTGCCCTTAAATCCTCAGGCAGCTATTATGGGCCTAATTTAGAGACGTACCTAAGTGCTTTTGTGTGACACGAATACGTGTCTTGGTACACAATCGTCACTAGCAGTGTGGAGTGGTAAGTCTTTATACCATGCAGGAAGTAACATTTCTGAGAGTTCTGAAAGTTCAAGAAAAGTCCATCCAGGTTCCTCAGGTATGGGTACGGCCATGGGGACTAAGTTCACCCCTAGCTATATGAACCTTTACGTGAATCTTACTACAATTTTGGAGGTAAGTTTGTGATGGATCTGGTCCTTTATGGCCGTCATATTGACAATTTGTTTATTATTTGGGGAAGTGGTGAACATGAAGTGCTGGAATTTGTTAATTTTCTTAATACCAATGATTAAATTTGTGCACAAGTAATACAGGACCTCTAATAGCTTCCTGGACCTGTTCCCTTTGGTCAGCGCGGTGATACCATAATCATGTCCACATATAAAAAAAACAAGATAGAAAATGTCAGAATACAGCGTCACAACATTTTTCTAATGTGACTTTTATCTCCAAATTCAAGTATGCTTTCATATGAAATGAAGCTGATTAACAAAAACAGTTATCCAATCTTAAAACAGGATGCAACACTAAGATCTCTATTATCTCTAGTCCAGTTGTTATATTCCAAAGAGGAACCAACCTAACAAATTTACAAGCTCCTAATTTTTTAAGGTTAGGTTTACACCAGGCTTTAGCTCAAAAACAAGATGTATCAATTACAGTTTTATTACTAATACAATTGCTGTAATATCAGATAAAGGAAATACCAAACAGTTTAAAATCTGAGGTTTTACTTCTTGCAAAACTCACTTTGCAATACATTTGTTACGCTGCAGTTCTGACTTATTACATCGGTAGAACCACAAGGTCTCTCAAATACAGATTTGATGAATGCAGAAGTAACATTAAAAACAGATCCATAACACACACTGTGTCCAAACATTTTGCTTTATAGGACACAAGTTGCATTAACATTACAGGGGTGGAACATATTAGGTCCACCAAACGTGGAGGGGATATAAAAAAACTATGTAGACAAGAAGTTCTCTGGATTCACTAATTTAATTCCCTTCACACTTGAATATAATAACTTTCTTTGAACCATATAATTAGATCTTTATGATATTTATGTTGGATCATATTGCAAATCCTAGATTTTTGTTCATGTGGTTTCGATATTTTAGCGAAGACTAGATACAGAGGTTTATTTCTGCATGTATTTACAACTATTAGTTTACGTAGTCAGTCATATTGACCATTACAAGTCTGACAAGTCGGACTCTTATCTTAAGACTGCTTTAGAACCACTAGGATCAGTGGCGGACTGGCCAGGGTGTTAGCTTGCCCGATGACAAGTGGGCACTGTGGGCCCCTGATGTAGTGGGCCCCCTTAAACATTAGACAACATGTTAAAAATGTTAAAGACCTTTTAGTAGCTTGAAAATATAATAGAGGATCCAATGTTATTACTGTATACAATTCAAATTTACATTGTATTACATTTTTAATAAAATCTTTTTTTGAGGATACTTTATATTTAAGAATATAATAAATAACTCTGAAAAAAATAATTCTGATTCAGGTTATGTGAGGCCGACGCATACGTTATATATCTCAAATCTTTACTTTTGTGACTGCGCAATGAAGCTGCGCTGGGAATCCCAACCTGGGATCATAACGTGCAGCCGGAGTCAACTTTGTATCGAGCTATTGCATACATTGCAAAGACAGCAAATATTTTTATTGCGTCGGCCTCACTTTGAGTGTGCTTCCTCAGCTCTTCACCTCATGCTTGCTGTATTTTATGTGGTTTATAAAAGGTATGTATTTCATTAAAAAAAAATTATACTGTGGCCCTATGCCCTTTAAGATACATATAGTGTATTTGCTTTCATTGTTTAAAATTAGTACAAAAATATATTTAAGCTGCAGTCTCAAATAATAATATATACGCATACATGGGCGGATTGGGAACTTAAAGTGGCCCTGGAAAAAATTCTTGAAGTGGCCTCATGTGGGTGGGTCCAAATTAACTGTGGGTGGGGCCAACACAAAAGTAGACCGGATTTAGAACTACTGGAATTCGGTTGTAGTGACATTTAGAAAAACCTGGATGTTATGATTTAAGACACAGTGGGCTAGATTTACTAAGCTGCGGGTTTGAAAAAGTGGGGTTGTTACCTATAGCAACCAATCAGATTCTAGCTGTCATTTTGTAGAAGGTACTAAATAAATGACAGCTAGAATCTGATTGGTTGCTATAGGCAACATCCCCACTTTTTCAAACCCGCAGCTTAGTAAATCTAGCCCAGTGTGTCATTTATAAAGTAAAGCAGGGGAAAAGCTGCCAGTCCTGTGTTATAAATCCTTTTACATTATCTGCGACTGGTTTATGTCTCTGTGCTCAAACTTGTTTAGTTGCCTACTAACACATCCTTCCAAAATTCAATTCATAGAAACATATCTGAGATGGTTTCATAAGTTTAACTATAACGAAACTTGTTGAAAGAATTCTATTTGATCATCCTGCCACAGCAACATATGAGCACCTCACTGCACTGTTGCAATTTTCCCTGACATCGTAAGCTGTAAACAACCAGTCAAATCTCTCTCTTTAAAATATAAAAATATGTACTGTGTGTTTCAAAAAATGCATTAAAAATAATCCTTCTAATAAATGGCTATCCAGTGCAATCACCACAAAGGTGAAATTTTGCAAGCATCTGCAAGAAAACACTTATTTTGTAACAATTGTGTATGAGCCCTAAATGTGCCCAGTGATTGGTGATGGTTCGATTTAATAACAGTGCAGGGAGGGTTGGCAGACAATGGCATAAGTGAAGGGGAGAGCTATTCCAAGGGTTTGCTGGTGATATAGTAAGTGCAAAGGAAGAAGGATTAATGATATTGTCAGTGCAATGGGGGCTGGCCATAAGTTCAACAAAGTGAAATGAGAATGGGACCAGTTCAAGGTAGAAGGCAGGCAATAGAATCAAGGCGAGAACCACTAAAGTATCGCTAGAGCTGGAATAAGGCTCCGGGGGGCCCGGGGCACTTAAGGCAGGGGTTTATCATATATGACAAATAAACAGGCAAAACTGTGTGCACTACTGTTGGGTATACGTAGCTCTGCCTTTACAAGTAGTACAGTGTGAAGTGGGACATACCTCCCAACTGTCCTTTCAGTTGGACCAAATCCTAAGCAAAAAAATCACTGAAATTCTGGACTGTCCCACCAGATTCAGGAGAGTTGGCAGACTGTCCTGCTCTCTCCTACATGTTCTTGGCACTTTCACCACCTGTGGCTGCTGGATCAGTTGCTGCTTGTCTGGATCCTGGAATGTTGGAGGTCCTCTTTGGAAAAAAAAATGGGTGCATGAAATTTAGAAAACTCCAACCATCCCTGGCATTTAATCAATAGCGCCCACATTTTATAATTATGCCTATTTCTTTCCCTCCAAAAAGCCCCAGCAATACATTAATAGCATTTACATTTAATATAACCATTTTCCACAAACATCACGGCATTAAATAATTAATATTCACATTTAATAAATAGCTCTCCTCCCCAAACTCAGCCCCACATTCAATTAATAGCCCTAAACTATCCCAGCATTAAATGAAAGATCCCTTCACTCCATATTATTTAATAAGCCCCAGTATTAAATGAAATTGTCCCACCGATAAATTAAATTGCCCCACCATCACCCCACAAATAATAGCACCCATAAAATAATTAGCCCCAACCTAGACTCCAGCATTAAATTAATTCCCAACTTCCCACCCATGAACTATTAAGACAGTCCCTCTCCCTTCCCTCATATCACAGAATATATTAAGACCCTCCCATTCCACCCTTTAGCAGCCCCCACTCCTATCCTACACACCCTATAGTAGCCCCAACTCCTATCCTACACACCCTATAGTAGCCCCCACTGCTATCCTACACACCCTATAGTAGCCATTCCTCCTATCCTACAGACCCTATAATAGCCCCCACTCCTATCCTACACACCCTATAGTAGCCCTCACTCCTATCCTACACACCCTTTAGTAGTCCCCATCCTATCCTACACACCCTTTAGTAGCCCCCTCACTTACACACTTTAGCAGAGTGACACACACACTTTAGCAGAGAGACACACACACACACACACTTTAGCAGAGAGAGACACACACACACACTTTAGCAGAGACACACACACACACACACTTTAGCAGAGAGACACATACACACTTTAGCAGAGAGAGACACACACACACACACACTTTATTAGAGGGAGACACATACACACACACACACACACACACACACTTTAGCAGAGAGAGACACACACACACACACTTTAGCAGAGAGAGACACACACACACACTTTAGCAGAGAGAGACACACACACACACACACTTTATTAGAGGGAGACACACACACACACTTTAGCAGAGAGACACAAACATACACTTTAGCAGAGTGAAACATACTTTATCAGAGTGACACACACACTTTATCAGAGTGACACACACACACACTTTAGCAGAGACACACACACACTTTAACAGAGAGAGAGAGAGACACACACACACACACACACTTTAGTAGACATACCCTTACCTTCTTTCTTCTGCAGATCACTGCCACTGCACACATGGGACGGCAGCTGTCATGTGACACGTCCCATGTGACCTCTGTAGGAGACTGTCGCAGCCACAGAGGAGGGAGAGAACGATCGGAAGAGGGATCCGCGGCCACATTAAGGTGGGTGGCTGGTCCTGAAGGAGGGGCCAGCCACCTAGTACCACATGGCATGTTGGCAATTTTATTTTTTTCTGCAGATAACTTTGCCTGGATTACAGGTCTTTTTTTCTTGACCAAGGTAAAAGGTGGTTTTTTACATTTTTGTTTCCCGACTTAAAAACACTATGCACTTTAACATAGGTTTTGGCAGAGGACGTTGAGGGATTACTATCATCATGACTGGTGCCAGCAATTGCTTGGTGCTCCTGGTCTTCTGTGTACAGCTGTGAATCCATTTTGATAACACATTACAATGTGACTGCAGATTAAGAACAACACTGCCAGCCCTATTATTTCTATTTCAGCAATGACAATTAGTAATGGAGCTTTCCTCTTTGTGTTTTACCTATATAACACAGTACAATGTGACTGCAGATTTAGAAGACCAAGCCTGCCAGACCTATTATTTCTATTTCAGCAATGACAATTAGCAATGGAGCAATGGAGCTCTCTGAATGTTACTGGAGACTTTGAAGAACACTGCTAGTCCTCCTCTTTCTTTTCTACCTATGACTACCCCTTCTGTATCCCTCTGTGAAATGGCGCTGGAGCGCCGCGGAGGACGGTTCTTATGGAATCCAAAACTCACAAGATCCGAGATCGGACGACGTAGCAATGACATTTTGCCTCATTTTCAATTCCGAGGGTGTGCAAAAGTGCCGAGCCGGCTCGGTATTCGGATCTGCTAAGTTCGGGTGTGTTCGGTTCTTGGGGAGTCAGTGTTCAAAGGAAAAGCCAGCTGAAACAGTGTTGAATCCCAGCATTCATACCAAACAATCCAGCCAAGCTACCGAGGGGGGCCTCTCGCTTGCGCAGAAGCGAATGAGCAGTAAGAGTCCAGGTCATCAATCCCGATTGATCCTTTGGAAGGGATGGACAGGATGGCATTAGTAGCTAAATGTCAACTGTGGGGTGTTCCCTATTGTTATCGGGATTCTAGGGAAATCATCCAGGACCTCAACCGCAATCAAGAAAACCCAGTCAAGGCTTTCAGCGACTACCAAAGGTGGATTCTTCAGCCAGATCCCAAGATGAGTGCCCTGGAGCAGCTGGAATGCTTAAAGGAGTGTTTTGAACTGGCACAACAAGAGACATCAGATTGGGGACAGTGCAATAGCTCAATCTGGCAAGATCAGTGCTGACGGGTGGATGCCGAAAGGCACCGCCTGCAACAGCTTCTTTCACTAGCCGAAGAAGCAATCACCAAGCCTTTGGAGGTCATTTCAAAGAATAAGATGCCCCATCCAACTGCTGATGTTATGGGGACAGCTACAGTGAGACACCTTGCTCCCCAACAATCCCGGATGGGGAAGGACCACGTTAAAGTGAATGCTGGGAATGAGGCAGCTAAAGAGGAGAGTTTGCAAGAGGCTAAACCACTACCTATGTTGGGGAACCTCGACCAGGTGGATTCTAGTAAACACCGCCTGCAACCCCTTCCCTCCTCCCTGGCGGAAGGTCACAGTGAAATTCTCAGTGACCAGTCTCATCTGTGTTACAACTGGCCATTTGCAGGCTTGGAGGATGAGGACATGGCAAGTGAATGCCAACCACTGGCTGTCCCCTCCTCTTGAAGCTCTGTTCCTCTAACCCTTATTACCTGGAGCTAGGAGCTGAACTGTGCTGTATATGTCATAGCAACAGATGTTATTCACAGCCCATGCAGACTGAGTCCATCCAGCCTTATTTCACAGAGCTAAATACAAGCACTCCATTCATCTTTATTGAATAGGGCCAGATGTATGGTGTCCTCGTACGCTGAGACCTTGTGGATGCATTGATATATATATATTGTACAGTCCAAACCCTGTCTTTAGGTAATGGGGAGGGGCAATTGTTTAATGTAAGAAAGGATCAGACTGAAGCAGTGTGTGGAAATGTCTATGTGCAGTACGAGCTGCAAGCACATCAATCACAGAAGTCTGCACTAAAGTGGCCATGAGGAATGAGAAATTCTTGGGCAAATTAATATAATGTTTTGCAAACTTGGCCTTTTTTCTTTCTTTGATGTCAAAATAAGTCATATTTGAGTATAATGATCCTTTAACCTGCTCACAAAGAGTACACTTTAAGATGACTTTTTTTATATAGAGAATCATAAGTTCATGACAAACTTTCTAGCTAAACAATTACATTTCTGCTTTCTTAGCCTGACCATGCAATGTAAATAATATAACCAACGGCTGATCATTAATCAAATCAGTATATTACATTATACCAAAATATTCCATTGACATAAATAATTCCATTTAGTGACAAGTTCCTTTGTTTCCAAGTTTGACCCAGTTATGTAACTATTTTGGTTTCCTCTGTGATTTACTTAAAGGATTAGAAATGTCAGATCTCCATCGATATACAAAGTGGCAGGGACGAGATAAGAAAGCTTTGCTGTTGAAACTATTCTTATCGGTGTTCTACTTACTGTGAAAATCAGTAGCTTCCCGAAAATTACTTGACTTTCTCTAAAGTAAACCTACCCCATTTAGGAGTGTGAAAGGATATCTATATTATCCTAGTAAAAGTATTATTTGTCCCTGGGTCTTTTCCAGATATTATTTACATTAATGTTTTTGTTATTGTTAAAACAGTTTTAACTTGCCACCAATGTCCTAGTTAATGGTACAATAATTACTTCTTGCAACAGTCACTTACTGCCCAAACATCATTTACTCAATTGTACTGTTGCAATTCATTTATCCACCTGTAGATAGTGTTTAATAAGAGTTAATGTTGATTGCAATGTTGCAAGACACATTTATTGCCAATGTGGCTGCTTCATAGTCCATGACCCAACATGCAATGACATTCTACTCAGAAGGGTTTGATGCAGTTGGAATAAAGACACGGCAGTCATCATCATCAACAGCTTGATGATGGTGACTGTCATCTTAAAAATGTAGTAATTACATTAAAAAAAGTGTGCCCTAGATGCATAAAGTGTCCTGAGTCCCACAGATTGTGGGATCTATTAAGTGATTTGGAGGGAGTTACTGGCTCATTTTGCAGTCACTCCAGAAGCTTACAAGGTGATATTTAGGAAAATACCAAAAGGTTGGAACAACTCCATGCAGGATAATCCAGCCAGCTGAGATTGGCCTGATCCTGGTGTCTGGAAGGGTAACAAGTGACACCATGGGAACTAATAGCACTGGGGCAATTGCTGTTAAATTGTTTCCAGAGATCTGAGAATAAGTGTCAGACTGATAACCTGCCACTCCAAACCAAGATCTGTCAGAAACAAGAAGAAACCAACTTGGAGTTTCATCTGAGGCCCTGAGATGCCACTCTCAAGAAATGTCCACAGAAGTTCTCCACCATGCATCCCAACTGTTCAAGCCACCAACAGTGCCCTACGATGTTTCAGGACCCAAAAGCTGACAGATCAGCACTACTGTTTCATGAGCAATCAGATGGGACATATTCAGCATAACATAGCTACTGGTCCATCTTTAGTGTCTCCAAGTTAGCCTTCCCACTGTCCTACCACAACCTCCTTTCCTTCAGCCTCATCTTACCTCATTTTCACTAAAGCAACTACTTTGTTCTATGACTGCATTGTCCTGCCCTAATCAGGCTTCCTCTTTCTACAACAAAACACTAATTTCAGCCATAGACAATGCAAATTCAGCTACCACATACAGTCTCCGATGATCCAAACCCCAGCCATGGCACAACAAACAGACCTGCTACCTGCAAAAGTGCTACCCTACTGCAGTGTGCCACTGGAGGATATCTCGTTCCTATCCCAATTTCCTCCACTATACATTCAACTTTTCATCTTACAGAACTGCCCTTTCAATTACCAAACAAACATATTCCAAATTAGGTCTCTCCTTGCCCTTGTTCCTCTAGCTATTACTATCCATTAGCTAACCGTGATATCTACCCCCTATGTTCACCCTTTTCCCACCCTATTCCCCTTTCCCTCCCCTCTTGTCCTTTGAAAAAAAAAATAATTTGTGTTGTATGTTCTTTTATTATTGCATTATTAGATTTCTTTGTAACTGTTACTTGTATCTGTTGAAAATAAAAAGTTAAAAACAGACACTTATGTACTGCTGCACTTCAGCCCTATGAGTTACATGTGATCATGATGATCCCACTCTTGTACTAACACTATTTTTCTACCACTCACTCGCTCTCAAAATTAATTCATTGTAATTGAAACTATATGAGATTTAGTTTATTTGCAGTTTTTGATTTTGTCTTTTGTGTAGATTTAGTGAGTGATTAGCATGCGACTATACAGTACATTGCTCTGTAAGAATAGGGGTTGTGTTCCAAGCCTCACCCTTCTAATATAAAAACAAGAAGAGTGCACTTACATGCTTAGCAGCATGTGGTAAGAGTGTTACCTGGCTTGGGCTTCTCGCTAACACCCCCAGCACTACAAAGTAAGCTACTAGGGGCAGTTATATGATGGTGAGAGAGGGGACTGATTTATGGAGGGTTTTCTTTTCCTTTATGTAGCCTCACACTGGACTGTTAATGACTATTGTAATAATTTTCAGTCAGGACATGTCCATGTGTATCCATTTTTGAAATATGTGTCCACAGTAGTTAAAGCATGAAAATGGCATTGAAATGCTTATACCATAATCTTGTAGTTTGCATACATTATACTCAGAAAGACTTTATAATGGAATGCATCCACCGTAGCCAAGCAATCCTTCTCAGTGTAAGGAAAACTGAGATCACTTCAATGCCTCTCCCAGCACTGATGCTATAGTAACCTCAGGATAACAATGAGTACCATCCCCAGAAGCCTACCTAGGTGTCACCAAGACTTCACCGCACACTTGCTACAAATATTTAAAGTATTTAGTTAAAATAAGACATTTATATAAAAAAAATACACTATAATGCACACTTGTGGAATGGGTATGTTTCAGTCAGATATAATTTAAATATTCAGAGCATAGTTTTTCATTGCACCTGGTTGCTTGCCAAGCAATCAGAGATCTAAGGTCTATACATGTTGGGTAAATAGGACATGCGCACTTTAACAAACCAATCATTTCAGTGACAGGGCCTACAAAACTGTGGCTGAAATGATTGGTTCATTTGGACCCCCACAAAACGAGCTGGCAAAGAAAAAAAAAGAGGTGCAAGATGGAATTGTCCTTGAGCCCTCCCACCCACCCTTATGTTGCGGAAAAAGGACATGCACACTTTAACAAACCAATCATTTCAGCGACAGGGCCTATCAAACTACTGTGGCTGAAATGATTGGTTTGTTTGGGCCCCCAAACAAAAAAAGCTATTGATCACTCCCTGTACAAAGTAAACTGGCTCAACTGAGGCAAGATGTCGTCCTCATCCTCAACCTCTGATTCCTCGCCCCCTTCAGTGTGTATTTCCTCATCCTCACACATTATCAATTCGTCCCCGCTGGACTCCACAATCACCGGTCCCTCTGTAGTCTCTGGAGGCCATTGCTGGTCTTGATTGAAGAATTGATAATTCATTTTTATGAACATCATCTTCTCAACATTTTGCGGAAGCAACCTCCTTCGCCGCTCACTGACCAGGTTCCCCGCTGCACTAAAAACTCTTTCGGAGTATACACTGGAGGGGGGACAAAGCCAGTTTGTACAGGGGCTTCCAAACTGCCTTTTTTTCCTGCCAGTAAAAGTAAGGAATGTCTGACATGTCTACCTGGATGGTGTCAGCAAAGTAATCCTCCACTATTTTTTCAATGGTGACAGCATCCAATGCAGCGACAGTAGACATGTCTGCAATGGTTGGCAGGTCCTTCAGTCCGGACCAGATGTTCTCTGCATCCCCGCCAGCGGGTCGTTTATGAAATCTCAGCTGTTTCCTTGCAGCCACAGGTATGGAAGAAAATGAAGGAGGAGCTTTTGGCATGTCACGGTCCTCTTCAGATGACAATCTCCTGACCAGCGGGTCTTTGCACCGCTGTATACTTGTGTCCACCGGAAACAGAGACACAACATATGCTTTAAACTGAGGATCGAGCACGGTGGCCAGAATGTATTCCTCTGACTTTAAAAGAGTGACCACCCTCGGATCCTTGCAAAGCATAGGAAGGGCTTCATCCACAAGAGCTACATGCTTTGTGGAATCGCAATGGTTTACCAGCTCCTCCCTCACTTTCTCCAGCTCCTTCTGCAACAGCCTGATCAGGGGAATCACCTGACTCAAGCTGGCAGTGTAGGAACTGACTTCTCGTGTGGTAAGTTCAAACAGCTGGAGAACCTTGCACAACACGGAAATCAGTCTCCACTGCACTTGACTGAGGCGCATCCCCACTCCTTTGCCTATGTCGTAGGTAGCTGTGTAGGCTTGAATGGCCTTTTGCTGCTCCTCCATCCTCTGCAGCATATAGAGGGTGGAGTTCCAGCGCATCACAACCTCTTGTTTGAGGTGATGGCAGGGCAGGTTCAGGCTTTTCTGATGTTGCTCGAGTCTGCGGTAGGCACTGGCAGAATGCCGAAAGTGTCCAGCAATTTTGCGGGCCACCGCAAGCATCATCTGCACACCCCTGTCACTCTTCAGGTATTGCACCACCAAATTAACGGTGTGGGCAAAACATGGGACGTGCTTGAAATTGCCCATATGTAATGCCCGCACAATGTTACTGGTGTTGTCTGACACCACAAATCCCCAGGAGAGTCTAAGTGGGGTAAGCCACTGCGAGATTAATTCCCTCAGTTTCTCTAAGAGGTTGTCAGCGTTGTGCCTCTTATTAAAACCTGTGATACACAATGTTGCCTGCCTTGGCACGAGCAGCCGTTGTGGAGATGCTGCTACTGATGCAGCTGCTGCTGTTGCTGTGGAAGGCGATGCATCTACCCAGTGGGCTGTCACAGTCATATAGTCCTTAGTTTGCCCTGAACCACTTGTCCACATGTCAGTGGTTAAGTGGACAGTGGGTACAACCGCATTTTTCAGAGCACTGAGGACACTTTTTCGTACTTCTCTGTACATCCCGGGTATCGCCTGCCTAGAGAAGTGGAATCTCAACGGGATTTGGTACCGGGGACACAATACCTCCATCAACCGTCTAAATCCCACTCCACTGATGGCGGACACCGGACGCACGTCTAACACCAACATAGCTGTTAAGGATGCAGTTATCCGCTTTGCCATAGGATGACTACTGTCGTACTTCGTGCTCATGGCAAATGACTGTTGTACGGTCAATTGTTTAGTGAAAGACATAGCGGTCTTACGACTTCCCCTCTGGGAAGATGACCGACTACCAGCAGCAACAGCAGCAGCGGCAGTAGTAGGCGTAGCGCTGCAGGATCCTCCGGAAGAATCCCGGATTGAAGAGGACTCAGTCATGCCGGTGACATGGCCTGCAGGACTATATCCAATCAAGATCGAGGAGAAAATTGATGAGGAGGGTGTTGCTGGTGTGGATACAACAGGACCAAGGGATTTAGGTGTCCCTGGACTGCTGACGGTCCTAGCCACAGTTCCTGAACTAAACACTGAATTATGAAGGGTCTTCAGGTGACGTATAAGGGAGGATGTCCATAGGCGGCCAAGACCTTACCCCTGCTTATTTGAGATTTACATAAGGTACACATGGCAATACATTTGTTGTCCGGATTGGGATAGAAATAATTCCAGACCGAAGAGGTGGATTTCTTGGTCTTCTGGCCAGGCATGACGATGTGCTTTTTCATCCCATGGACAACAACTGTTTCCCCCCTGGTGCCTCATTTAAGATAACCACATCAGCATCCTCCTCGTCAAGTTCCTCCTCAGTGCCAGCTACATCAATATCCTCCTCCTGGTGTACAACATTGACACCTTCATTATCCAAATCTGTAACTGCACTGTGGGTGATCAGCAGGACAGAGCACAGGACACAGCACCACTGCACTAACCAGGACAGAACCACAGGAATGACCAGGACAGAGGACACCACTAACAAAACACACCCTCTCGCTTCCCTGATCAATGCCCGAGTGAAGATGGCGGCGGCAAGCAGGGAATTGAAAGAATCCGAGTATCGCGAGATCCGACGGCGGGATTAGGACATCAAAGCCTCATTTTCATTGTGGCCATCGGCGGGAATACCCGAACAGTACTCGGATCGGGCTCGGATCCGCACTGTTCGGGGCTGTTCGGATTGCGATAATCCGAGCCCGCTCATCCCTGAAATATAGCAGTCACCACTGGCACTACGGTGATTAGGAAAAACCCTGCTCTTTCCAATCCAGTTCCAGTCCCGCCCTGTATTCGAACTTTTGCAACTTTATGCATATGGTGATGCAATCTACGGATGGAAATACTGATAGAGAGTTAGTGACAGCTTTTGTAAGCTGTTTGCTCTGTAAGTAATTACAAAATGATATAAGAATTTCTCAAGGAGGGAAACAAGCACATAGGACTTTATTGAAAACAACATTCTGTTAAAGCAGTTCAGCTAAGTAAAACTTGTACACAGAGAGAATCAGGTAACATTCCACTGCATTTTAAACAAATGATCACTGTTACATTAGGCTAAGTAACGCTTGGAAAATGGCCACCTTCGGACGGAAACTGTGGATTAGGTGTAATTCGGTATTAATTTCACCTCTATTGTTGCTCTATTCCTTTGTGTTACAATTGCTACATATTCATGGTTTCAGGATATTTTTGCGTCTGAGCATTTTTAATTACCTCAAGAAGATCTATTGCCAATGAGCTGTGTAGGTGTTCTATTAAGTTCTGCTGTGGAGCGAGAGATTCCCCTGGAGAGCTGCATGTCCTGTTCACCTAGGATTGATCTGTGGGGGTGTGGAATGGAGTCTGGCTCCTGCTTCCGAATGAAGAACTGCTTTGTGGCTTTAATATCAGTTTGCACCACAAAGATGACTTTCATCCCTGGAGCACAGCTTACCTCTCTTACTTCATCCCAATCAGGCTATAACGGTAAAGTTTCACATTTGCTTTCTGTCACAATGTCAACAAAGAAGTTAATTACAATGTATTATATTGCTTTAATAATCTACAGGGATAGAACCCTAAGTGACACATTGGATTATTTTATATTATTGAAAGTCACAGTGCACTTATTTCCTGAAGTATAAAAACATGAGCGGTTATAATTTTTGCATAGGTCAAGCAAAACTCTCAAAATTGCTGGTTCTTTTAAAATGTTTAGTTTAATACGTAACTGGTTCTTTTTATACTGTAAAAACATGTTGTGTTTGAATTATTTTACACAAGTTAATTGGAGTACAAATTGAAAGGTTTTGAATAAAGGTGAGCTTAACTTGCAATCAGCAACTGATAAATGGAGATATGTCAAAGAAATGTCAAGTGCAACTTTTGGTACTCTAAATTCCATCTATAAACTGACCATATCCCCTTGATCATTTACAGACATAATTAATAAAAGGAAAAGATACGCGATTATAGACTGACATTTGATCATACTGACATAGGATCTGATTCATTATGGATAGTAAAGCAAAAAAAAAAATGAGTAACTTTGTACCTTGGCAAAACCATGTTGCATTGGAGGGGGAGGTAAATTTAAAATGTGGTGGCAATTTGATAGGTGGGGGAGGCAGGCCCGGCGCTCCCATTAGGCAAGGTTAGGCACTTGCCTAGGGTGCCGGGCTCTGGAAGGCGCCTGGAGAACTGGAAATTAATTTTAAAACTGTGCGGCGACCGCTGACCATACCTGTCACGGCCGCCGCACAGCATGCAGATGCACGGGGGAGGGAGGAGAGGCTATTGCTCACCACCGCTGCCTCTCTGCTCCGTCTCCTCCCCTCCACTCACTAGTGTCAGTGAGTGGAGGGGAGGAGACGGAGCAGAGAGGCGGCGGTGGTGAGACAAGTTAAGAAAAGACGGGTGAGGGGGGAGGATCGAGGAGGGCGCTGATTTTTGTGGGGGGGGGAGCGGGCGCCGATTTTGCCTAGGGCGCCATGGACCCTAGCACCGGCCCTGGGGGGAGGGCATGTCCTACATCAACTTTAAATTTCAGTGTAAAAATAAAGCTATCAAGTATTTGTGTGCTACATGAAAAAGCAGCCAGTAGTTAACTTATGTGCAGAATAATAAACTAATTTGCACCCCTTGCATTGTAACATGGTTTGTCCCAGAGAAAACACTCATTATTTTTCCTTACTTTCCTTAATGAATCAGGGCCATAATGTTGAGGCCTTTCATTTCCAAAATTATTAAAACCTGTTAAAAGCTAGCAATATAATGGAGGAAAGATGTCAAGTCAAGAAAAACCCTATACAAGCTGAGAAGATTAAAAGCCTAATTTATTATTCACACTGTGTTAGCAGTCAGTGTCCCCAGTTTCACCAGCAGACAATGCTTTGGAGCAATGTGGCAAGACTAAGAAGCAAAGCAACTGTAAGAAGGGCCAGCAGTGTGGCTGAACAGAGTATGAGACCATTCCTGATTGGCTGCCTGGCTACACACTACAGAATTTTCCGACCAATGTGTTATCTACAACGATTGTACCAATGACTGAAAAATTAAAAAGTCTTGATCAGCATGCCGATTCAAGTGCACACACTATATATGTTCTAAAAGATTTACCCTCAGATCTGTGCTCTTCAACTGTCATATCTGTCGGCTGAAAAAATCATGACTGTAAAATCTATGGAGATTGTGATTGTGAGTAGATATACACTGCAGGACTGGAACAACATTTATAGTTCTGCTGAACAATCAAATGAAATGACAATCGGTACTTTGGAATGACTATCATTCATCATTTAAGTATACACATTATTGGTCTATAGGCCTGAATGGTTATTTATCGATTGACCTAATAGTCGGCTAAAAACCTATAGGGTGTACCCAGACTTACTGTCTGGCGCTGTCCATGCTTGTCTGCCTTTTTGCAGGAATGGACGCCTGTTTTTGCCTCCCACGATTGTGTCTCGTTTCCTGGTAATGAGGCGCTAGAGTACTGCTTCCTCTTCCACCAGTCGGTTGGCTCCAGTGCTCATGCGTGGCCATTGCTAGGCAATTGGTTGCGTTTTTGCCTGGCATTTCGGGGGTTAGTGTTGTCACTGACTACCTCTATTTAAGGATCACCCTGGCAGCATATGGCTGCTAGAGTATCAGGTCATATCGTGCTCCAGCACTCTCCTTGCCATTGTTGCTCTCCTAGTGTTGACTCCGCTTTGGCTAGACTATTCTTTTGGTTCCTGCATTGTGACTGACCCGGCTTGACTCACTACTCTCTAGATTCTGATTTGGACCTGCCTGATATCTGCTACCGACCTGGCTTGTGTCACTACTCTTTGGATTCTGATTCCGATCTGTCTGATACCTGTTACCGACCCAGCTTGCCTTACTGTTCTCTTCATCGCCCACCTCACCAGCAACTGATTTGGAGGGCCGTGACCTGCATGCTCCTTGCAGCGGAGTCCATACCTCCTTGCGGGGATCCCTGATGAAAGCCTAGAGCGTGTTGGACTCCGCGCCTCCCTACTCAGTAGTGCCAACTGCTGGTAGGTGCTCTCTATTAAAATCCCAGTGATATGTGACACATTTTTATTTCACAATTTAATATACAGTTTTGCCTTTGGTAAATTGCATGATTTATAAAACTTCAAATCAAATTGCATTAAAACCTGTCATTTGGTTAAACCTCTTGTAAATTTCCCCCCAAAGTATTTTTCAAATGTAGTAGAGGTCATTTATGAAGGTAGAAAGTGCCATACATAAGCAATGACTGCATCTATTTTGGCAGGACACTTGTGGAAGTTTGCAGGCAAAGATGGCAGCATCTGGTGGTGGGAGATGCTGTCATCTCCCACCACCAGGACTATCAGGACTTGAGCCTGCATTTTTACTCATATGTAAAAGCAAGATTATGGAGTATATTTATCAAACAGTGATATTTATTAAAGGAAAAGCCCCTCTCAGCAAAAGGACTTGAATTTTACAGATAATTAGGAGGTGATGATAATTGGGAGTCATCCTATAATTTAAATGGTAACCTTCCAAGTTAACTTTTATGGGAAATGAAATTTCTGAGCAATTTAATAAAAACATTTAAACGTTTAAAAACATTTAATCCATGCATCAGTATTTATCTGGTGAGCATTGTACAGTGAAAGTTAGCTTGCGTGGGATTCAGTCTGTTCTTTTGAGGGAAATAAAATGTTGGCTGCTTCAGTCTGGTGTCTACATTACTGCCTCCCCAGGGACCAGGCCATGTACCAGTTGCTGGTCCAGTCAGCACTGCACTGTGTCAGGTGAAGCTACCTGTCAGCAAGTTATACAAACAGACCTCACACTCTATTGTATCCTAATCTTCCCCTTCACACTGCACTCACACACAAGACACGTGAATAAAGATAAAACTCTGGCATTTCACCAGATCTTCACTTATAATCCCATATTACAAAGACATGTTATGAGATGGGATAAAGCCCCTTAACTGTGTCGCTGGGTAACAAGGCATATGGTTGAAAGCGCAATTAGTACAATAGACAATAGTCATGGTGCGAAAACATACTAAGAACAGTCTCCAAGATACTGTGATAGTTTAATATGTTGTATAATATTACATATCAACTACAATTGTTATTATAACTGTTTATGAATGTCTTGACAAAGATAAACAAAACACACAAATACACATAAAGGGACAGACCTATATGCCCCTTTCTGTATCAAGTTCTATGGGACAGATTTAATTCGGCGCAAGGTACCACACTGTGTCTCCGGGACAGTCCGCTGAGAAACTTCGGCTCATTGCTGTTTTGACTCAAATCTCCACTTTTAGTTCATACTTGCCTACCTTTGGCAAGTTGTATCCGGGAGAGGGGCGTGTCTAGAGGGCCTCCTGCGTCAAATATGCCGTTTTGTCGCGGGGCAAAAATGAAGCGATTCACCGCGAATTGCGTCATTTTAGCCCCGCAATTGCGGGATGCGGGAGATTTGCCAGCTCTCCCGGGAGTCTGTGAGACCAACCCGAATTTCAGTAGTCTCCCAGACATTCCGGGAGAGTTGGCAAGTATGATTTAGTTTTGTCTTCGCTGGATTCAGCGTGCTTCTCCGATCAGACCATGCACTTGCATCCCAGAAGATATTGCCACTTTGACATGAATACTTTGTGTTTCTTGAATAAAATCAGGCGTATATACGCAAATAATGGCACAAACAGCACATATCCTGCAAGTGAATAACCTTAAATGTCTCCAATACTAATTAGATAGTATAATATGATTTATTTATTTTTCTATTACAAAAAATAGACAAATGCAGCTTAGCGCAATATAACTAAAGAGGATTTCCTAGATTATTTACATTTATTGGCTAGTATATGTCCTGTTGCAACTTTTAAAAAATACATAGCTTTTTTCTAGCTTCTTTGTATACTTTTCAGCCAAGTATTGATATCTTTGTGTGGAGTTTTTGTCCATTTCACTGGCATATGACATAAAGCCAGGCCCGGCGCTCCCATTAGGCAACCTTAGGCAGTTGCCTAGGGCGCCGGGACCTGCAGGGCGCCGCTGACTAGATTTTCTAATCTAGTCAGCGGCTCAGGAGAGGGTTGCAGCGGCGGCGGGGTGCCGCCGCTGTTTTTTAGTGTCCGCGGGGCATCTGTGAAGTATCACACTGTCTGTCAGACAGACAGTGTGAATAAAGTTCTTTCCCGGCGCCCCCTCCCCTCCCAGAATGCATCACTCCGCCTCTGCGTGAAGAAGGCGTGGATCAGCTAGAGAAAAGGTAAGTAAACTCTCCTTTTTTTTTAGTGTGTTTGCGGGGGGGCGGGGGCGGCGAAATTTTGCCTAGGGCGCCGTGAACCCTAGCACCGGCGCTGCATAAAGCTGCTGTCTGCATACAGTTGTATCCAATTCAGGGCAGCGCTGTATCCTACCAACACAAAAACACACCAATCAGTCTAATAATTTAAAGACATGGCTGAGAAACACATAATCCGACAAGATAAAGAAATACATTTAGCAAAAGTTGCCGGAGTATATGTTTAAGCCATTCAATTAAAGTCAACTACCTGTAGGCAATCCCTAAAAATCAGTCAGGCAAATTGCTAGTATATGATGAATTCTCACATAATAATTCAGAGACATCAACGTGACTCATTCCGACTGGGTGGTGTCTGTTTGCTCCTGAACTTAACTGTTTTCTGGGATCAGTTAATTAATTGATGTAAATGGCTTGTTTTACATCAGTTTATAAATTTTAATTTTATAAGTTTGGAAGCAGACAAATATGCCTCTCTCACAATATAATAGTATGCAGTGCAGGGGTTCTTACCCTATAGATCAAAACATTAGAAACTTCCTGTACTGTGACCCACCATGACCCAGGCTAAGGTTATTATAAAATTATGTTTTTGTTTTTTAACCATGTCCCATTTTGCTGTTCATTACATTTTCAGTAATTATATACCTTAATTGTAGACATAAAAGATGTAAATAAATTTAGATATTATTAGGTCAAGCGTAAAAGATTAACAGACATAATCTGGGTCACAGGAAAGAATGGTTAAGAATTCAATATGTACCGAATCTATTGGCAATCATCAAGTCTTACTACATATAGATGTAAGCAAGGTCGACATTAAGGGGTACAGAATGTCGAGGGATTCTGCTTTGACCTGCTGTGTGGGTTCACAATATGGCTGACCCACCACACAATGAGACTCAGCAAGGCTCGGATGGGGGTGGCACCCGTAGCAGCACAAGTCAAGGTGGGGGGGGGGCATACCAAAGGCAGCATCTGACCCCAGCTCTCTGCCCTAAAGTGTCACCCACGGATGTCATGACGTTGCAATGCTGTGAGGAACTGATGAAAGAATCTGCTAGCACCAGCAGAGAAAGAGAAGAGTGAGAACTAGAACAAGACAGGAATAAGAAGGCGTGGAGCCTGTAAGTAAAGTACCCAGGGGTAGAGGGGGGTGACATGGCTATTCTGGCTACTAATCTATGACTAATATAGGGGGGTTGATATGAAAATTCTGGTGCCCAATCTATAAAAAATGGGTTTTACATGACTATTCTGGTGTCAAATCTATCAAAAAATATAGGGGGGGGGGCTTGTTGACTATTCTGGTGCCTAACCTCTAAACAAAGTATATGGGGGGGGGGGTGATATGACAATAATGGTGCCAAATTTAAAACAAATATGGGGCTTGTTTGTCGAGACTGGTGGAGGGGCTAATCAGTTTGGGAGTATTGCCGTTAAATATGGGACATTGCTTTACTCTGTTTGTGGGACGGGGCTTTTGAGGTGCATTTCCAAAAATGCTGTGAAGATTATACATACATTCCTGGTGACATTCCTGGTGACATTGGAGGGTGGGAGGAGTAAAGGAAGAAGAGGAAGGTCTACTCGTTTCATCTTTACTGGTCCCCACAATTTCTGATGGCATCCCTGGATATAAGGTATTGTTTACCTTGTACAATGTAATTTATCTTTGTATCATTCTTGTGTAAAGCTTTAGATGATAATCAAACAAGAAATTCTCCTTACTTGCACCTCCGCCGTTCCTCAATGCCTTTAATGGTTCCATGCGGGAGACCGCTCTCCTGCTGGGTGAGCCTTTTTTGTACTTAAAGCAAGGCTGTTGAAGACCCTCCCCTGTGATCTTTTCATTCAGATGAATGAGAAGCTCAGGGGAGAGTCAACACCAACCAAGCTAGTGGCTTGATAAATGACAGCCAGTGGTGACTTAATTACTTCATGTCTGTAACCAGTCAGAGTCTAGATATCATTTAAATAGTACATTCTTCAAAACGACAGCTGGAATCTGACTGGTTGCTATAGGCAACATCTCCACTTTTTCAAACCCGCAGTTTATTAAATATGCCCCTAGAAGTTTAAATATGCAATTTACTGTTTGCAAGTAAAATATAGCAAAAAGATCACTCACATTGTCAATTTCTGTTTACAAAGAGGACACAAAAAATATATTACTGTTTTATACTAGATTTCTAGTAATAGTATACACATGAGTCTGTGATACTTTCACTGTATGTATTTGTATATTTAGTGACAAGGGGACCAAACAATATTAATAGATGATTGGCTATAGATTGGAATGCAATGTGGATAATACAGAAACAATGCTACAGGGCAGAAATCGTTATTTTTTGAAGGGCCAATATCTAGTGTCAATCTAAGCAAACTATATGTGTATTTATCCTAACTTTGATTTGTGTTAATATTTGCACCTGAAATGTGTTGCAAGGCAGAAAAATAGAGGTTTTATGTAGACATACTTAATGGATAGAGGAAAATAACTTGAAACTCTGTGCAATTGTTACGAGCCGCAACAGCTCTGTCACGAGCCGCTGCGGCTCGCTTCCAGCGTCTTGACCCTGCATCCGGCTGCCATGGCAACAGGTACCTGCTGGTACCTGCCTCCAGTGTTCCCGTTACCTCCACCCTGCGCTGCGGTTACCTTGATAAGCTTTTACTGCCTTAGAGCCTAAGTCCTGGGGGCATCCAAGTACCTCTGAACAATATCAATTCTAAGGGAAAGATGGGCGCTAAAGGTGAAGACCTCTGTTAGCCCGGTCCTAAAAGCATATCTAATAGCCGCAGTCCTAACAGTAATACACATATTTTGTTTTTCATTAACGGCCAACTCCTGCTTATCTAGTTATCAGAAGAACTTGCAAAACTGTACCCTTCCATAACATAAATATCATTACCCCTACATGTCTGGGGCTTCCATGTGTCCTGGTTTCCCTAGGACAATTCCCACTTTTCCCACTAGATCAAATTTCTTGACAAAACCAAACTTACAGATTGAGAAAGAATAGGATCATATGTTTGCTCTTGCCCTACTCATCCCCATTGTAAGCTCTAAATCAGTTACCCCTATAGTCACTGACACTTCATATTTTCACATTTCTACCATAGAACAGACAGCTTAAATGATCTGTCAGCTTTTGTGTGCTAATTTACCTTGTTTTGTATATATGCAATATGAGTGTCGGCCAAACTGTGGTTGAGGCTTTTGAGTTAGGAATTAAGCTCAGGATATAAATGTTAACAGGCAATACATCTCCTCTCCCTTCTACGCCAGAAGAGAGCTGTCAGCGACCCTGCAGATTATTATATCGTGTCCCTTTTTATACTTGGGTAAAATGATAAGTAAGTGCTCTGGGCTCCATTGTAAAAAGAAATTGAATTTCACACACAATGGGCTTTCAGTTGGCTTTGGATGAAACACTAGAGTTGAGGGAAGCGTTTTGATCCATCACACCAGGACGACATGAGGTTTGTAAGTTCTATGGTAATTATCAAGTAAGTGCTCCATTAAGACGACCAAAATCCTTATGTTTAAAACATGCCTGTTTTATTATAGAGGGTCACTAGTAATCGTATGAATGACTGTTGCTGAAATGCTACGGATTATAGGATTTCCCTCTGTGACAAAGCCGTCATTTATAACCATGTAGGATTTTCTGCACATGGGAAGGTGTGAGATATAGCTGTATGAATGAATGCCTCTGTATCTGTCAATCCCTTTAACTCTGTCTCTTCCTGATTTGCTCCGTGGTGCGCTGAGGACATATACAGATATTGTCTGGATGACAAAGGAATTCATACACCCAAAGCTATGGTAACGTTTTATTGCATTAAATTCAATATAGCAAATCCATTCATTGTGGAGCATTAGCTTCACAACTCATAGGATTATATCACTCTTGTATGATATACTTATATATTGCTGCTGGATGTGTTACCATTAGATTATCAAGTTGTAGAGACCCACAGCTGCTTAAAAAGAAATAGAATTGAGGCAAACAGACTGCAGGGGACCAGATGTGAATAAACCCATAGCAACTATTCATAAACCTGCTTTCATTGTCTAAATTGCATTAAGTCGATCAAATCTAATTGCAGATTAGTTGCTCTCAGTTACCTCTTTAATCTGACTAGTCTGAACCCTTAACACCAAAAAATACATTACTCCTGCTGGGCACATAGGAGTGAAACAGTACATCGTCGGACACCATAGCAAAATTTGGGTAGAGACCAGGCGATGTCACTGTTGCCTCCCAGAACCTCCCACTCTGTTCTGAATTTAAAAATTTTAAGAGATTATTATGTGACATAAAGGGAAAATGAAGTCACTACATTATTCTAGTAGTGTCCACTTACAGGCTATCTGTGAATCATTATGTAACTTAAGTGATTGTCCCAGTTTTCCCCCTAAAATTGGCATAACGAACCCAAAGGGTCTATTTTGTAAACATAATTACTATTCTTTCTATATATGAATTTGTTAGTGTATATGATTTGGTGAAATCATTTAATAGGAAGTGGGGTGCTAGAACCCAGGAGCGCTTGAGAAGGGTCTTCCTGTATATCTTTTACAATTCCTAGCCTATCTTTTATTTGCTGGAGAGTGTATTTAGCCAATAATATGAATTATACCCCAATGTCACCTTCTCTTTGCCAAGGTCATATTGACCCGTTGAGTGGAATATGAGGGAAGATTGAAGCCAACAAATGTTTCTTTCGTTTAAGCTTTTGTTGCTGCAACATGATGATATTTGCCTGTTGCGAATGTAAGTCCGGCATCCCTGCTTTCAGAGCAGGATAATCAACTGGGGCTTTCTCCTATACCATTACATTATACGGGCTAGATTTACTAAAGGGCAGTTTGATGAAACCGCCACGTTTCGGCTCTTTTTCCGCATTACTAAAGGCCGCCATTAAAACATCCAGAATGAACATTTTTAAAAACCACTTTACAGATCGCCATCCTGATTTTAACAATGATTAACATACAAACCGCCGGATTTACCAAGCTGGGGGTTTGCAAGATCCACCTCAAAACCGCCATCCAAACGGCCAAAATAAAAGAGGTGTTTGTGAGAGGCGAGATTGCTCATACTGCATGCTGTTATACACAATGTAGGATGATGTGGCGCTTCACTAAGATTGCAGCCTAATACGTGGAATGGAGAGTCCACCTCTCTCCAAAATACAATGTTATAAAATCATGGACCACGTACGTTTTAAGCGCAGACTTTCAAACACATAGAAGATGTTCAATATGGATATAGGCTCCTCCCACTTGATGATAAGTATTATTCCGTGTCTATAGGTGGATATACCAAACCTATAACAAACTCAAACGACACAAAACAGGGACAATAATAGTGCAGTATGTTCACAACTTAATAATGATAGTCCCAAAAGAAGTCCCAAAGATAGATTTTCTATATTCATTCACTTTGTGCAGGGAACGGAAACGACACCAAACAAGAATCCTGTGTTGTTCATATCCAACTCCCCCAATGATATTATGCTTACAAGAATGCAAATGGTATTGGGCACCTCGTACATATGTATTCAGAAAACTCTCCTTCACATCCCATCTCAGGGTACACTCCACCGATTAGATGATGCAAAACATAATAATAAAACACAATCTGGTGCATTAACTTTAAAAAAACATGTTTATTGCATAACCAACATGTCATGCTTCACAGGTTTAAAACATGTATAAAAAGGTAATGCATATATTCGTACCAGATTTAGCTGTAATCATGCGTGTATGTTCAAACGTCGATTGTATCCGATAAACGTCCGGCAACAGGAACACAAATCAGCTTACATACTGCATGCTGTCTGAGCTATCTGGCCATTCAGAACATAAGAGGAAGCACCATCGACAAATAAATTATGGGGGCAATCATTATTTATTAATTAAAGTGCAAAATTAATATATAATTAACTTATGGGGCAAATTTTATTTTTCATTACATTATGGGGACAATATTAATGTATTTTATTGTGGGGAAAATGTGAATATATAATTATATTAACTGGGCATTAATATTTGATTGCGAATTGGGGCAATAATTATTTATAATGCATACATGTGGCACTATAGAGTGCCCCCATGGTATAATAATACAATTAGTTTGTCCCCTTAATCAATCAGAAGCAGTTATAAAAAAAAAACTGTCTTTTCCCTGGCGGTTTTGATGGTGGTTTTGGCTAAACCGCTGACAATTTAGTAACACTTTACTTAACTATTACTAAACTTAGTAAAAAAGTTTATCTGTTTTCAATCCTCCACACATCGCCAGGCAGTTTACATCACAGTCTCAGTCCTATAGTAAATGCGGCAGTTTGGAGCACTAAACCGCTTGTGATGTGTGGCGATTTAAAACCGCCACCAAACACAATTTATAGTAAATTTACCACTAAGACTTTGCTTGTCACATAGAAAAAATTGGACATGAGAATGGTCACTGTTACGTGACCTCAATGAGATTTTGATGAAATAAATATTCATGTATGCGCCATTCACATTAACGGTATGGCGTTTGTCCCTGATTGGACAGGAGAAATTGTGCCTAAGTCAGACGTTTTGTTTGTGTTGTACATAGTATTAGGTAGTGCTGGTCACGGGGGAGTCAATTTATTAATTAATTTTTAATAGAGAGTATTGATCAGACAGGAGAAAAATGTCAGCAGACGTCTGTTCAATTGAATATGGATTTAGTACATCTCTACTAGGAAAAAAACTTAGTTGCTTAATGTGAATAGGGAAATTGTGGCAGTTTACGACTTATCTGCTCTGAATAATTTATGGCCTTTCCCAGAGCAGAATCTACCTGATACATTGTGAATAAAGATTCACCACTATTAAAGGATTGCTCCATTTAAATAAAAGATTCTCCTAATCGCTTCATGACTCATCATAGTGGTCAATTCTCTTTTTTTTCACGTCTTGCGATCCAGCTGTGTACAGACATCATACAATGCAACCAACTTTTTTGGGCAGCACGGTGGCTAAGTGGTTAGCACTTCTGCCTCACAGCGCTGAGGTCTTGAGTTCAATTTCCCACCATGGCCTTATCTATGTGGAGTTTGTATGTTCTCCCCGTGTTTGTGTGGGTTTCCTCCAGGTGCTCCGGTTTCCTCCCATACTCCAAAAATGTACTAGTAGGTTAATTGGCTGCTATCAAAATTGACCCTAGTCTCTGTGTGTCTGTCTGTGTGTGTGTTAGGGAATTTAGACTGTAAGCTCCAATGGGGCAGGGACTGATGTGAATGAGTTCTCTGTACAGCGCTGCGGAATCAGTGGCGCTATATAAAAAAATGGTGATGATGATGATGATGGTTTTAACAAGGATCTGTCATCTCTGGGACACATTCTCTTTTGTAAATTACAGGTCATTCAAAGAGAAAGAGATAGAGAGAGAGAGAGAGAGAGAGAGAGAGAGAGAGAGGGAGGATGCGTCGCTCAGAGTATTAGAATACTAATCATGCCCACCAGTTACCTGGGGTCTCTCATGCCTCCTGATTGGGCGGATAGCCGGGTGCCTATAATGATCTAGCAATACACTCCTCACTCCTTTTTCCTTCTTCAAATTAACAGCATCGTTAGTTCGCATCAGTGGGGAGTTCATGGGGGAGGGAAATTGACGACAACACTGCCTGATTCAAACTGAGAGCAGTGTGCATAGCTGGGTGGTTAAAGGTATGTGGGACCCCACGGAATTGGGGTAACAGGGGATCATAGGTGAGTGGCATTCCCTGTTATAGCTGAATTTATTGAATGTTTTGTTAGATTTGAGTAGAATTATTTTTAAGTGGGGAATCTGTGCTATCTCTGATTAGTTCAGTTGTGAATAACTGAGTATATTAGAGTTAATTGAAGAAAACATTCTGTACCATGGCGTGCCGTTCACTGCAATAAACTCTACATAAAAACAATAATCAGACAAGTGGTCTCCACACAACAGAACTATTCTTTTACGTGGAACGTATTTGGTCCAAAACTATAGAACATTTTCCTTTAAATACAGAAGGATTACTAGACATATCCTTAGCTTTTTTTATATTGCAATTAAAAAGAGCTTTTATGCAAACTGCAAAACAGACATAAACACTGTCATTCAAGTGTAATAAAATGTCTTCTCGGCCAATGGCCACATCCTTGAACGAGGCAATATATAGGAGAAATAAGAAAAGGATTACAATGCAGATAAACATTATTCATGATTAGAGCACGATGTAATAAATTGGCACTGATTTCATGGGCCATTGCCAGTGGCTTTATTAAAACTTCTTGCCAGTACAATCTATAACTATAAAGTCTCCGTCCTATGTTCTGTAACTGCTTAGCTGCACATGACATGAATCCAACAGTGTATTGTATTAAGCAAGCAATTAAACTCCTTGTAATGGAATCCGGCTCAGGAAGGCATTGGATTCAAGGTTAATTTGGAAAAAATATGAAGTGTTATCAAGTTATTTGTGAGACAAAGCAAACACCCCCTGAATACACTCATAACAGAGGTCAGATTTCATTACACACCAGACGTGATTGTCTGACTATTATAGAAGACAAGGAACAGCAGTGCAGTTCCGTGATAGCACGGTCCCAGTTGCTTAACTCCCAACATTTAAAACATCCAAAGAGGGACATTTAAGGTCCATGCATACTCATATGATTTTGTTTGGGTTCTAAGGATGAGTAAACATATCTCAGTAAACATTTAAAAAATAAATGAATGTAAAGCGCAGTTTTTATACACAACTATAAACAGTACAGAACAATAAAATTCACAGAAATACACACCAAGGGTTACTTACTAATAAAGTAAAAAAGTGCAGTTACTCAACTGATCAATTACTGCTAATCTAAATTGCACTGGGTTGATCAATTGATTATTGATCACTCAACAGAACAGCATTCTTTAATATGTGTTAGAGTCCAAAACATGGGACCCCAATATAATTTAGGTCTTCTTTTGGCAAAGCTATTGTGTATGAGCAATTAATTAAAAGACTCTAATTCAATAATAGCTCTATTTTAAAAATATTATATAGTTACTATTTTTACAACAGGCTGGTAATTGAAAGAAAATGCAATTTACATTTAGATCTTAACCATTGTACTCAAAGGGCTAGATTCACTAAACTGCTGGTTTGAAGAAGTGGAGATGTTGCCTATAGCAACCAATCAGATTCATTTTGTAGAATGCACTAAATAAATGACAGCTAAAATCTGATTGGTTGCTATAGGCAACATCTCCACCTTTTTCAAACCTGCAGTTTAGTAAATATACCCCAAAATCTTTTCATAGCCCTAATCTGGGTCCCTGACAAGAAAAGATAAGAACCAATGCAAGACCAAGTAAAGGGAGACACTGGGATCTGAGTTCAAAAGGGGGATAATCACTCTAAAAGAAGGAATCTTGGTAGGTATCTAATTAGACATTAGGGGGCTGATTAAGTAGTAGGTGCACAATTTACACCAGAGTAAGCCATGTTTCACTGCAAGAGGTGCAGATACAAGGTGCAAATACAAAAAATATTTTCCATGCTAAGCAAATACTGCACAACCCTATTTATATACACAGCCTTTTAGAGTAGGGCTAATCTGCACCTCCCTCACTACTCTAAACCAGGTTGTACATTGCAACCCCCCTACCCCTGCATCACAAAATGTTTTATCTTTGTGCAGATTTGGACTAGAGGTCACTGACCCTCCCATAGTTTGGTTCACCAGTTAATATGCCAAGAGGAATTTGGGGCCCCAATACAACAAGTTTCTGGGCCCCCCCTCCACACATAGTAAGAAAAAACATATTTGCCACCTCTGTGCGGCACCGCAGCCGAATGGGGCATGGCCACATAGTGTTTGAGGCGTGGCTAATATGGGGTGTGGCTGCGGCTCTTTAGACATGACATATGTATTAAAATGGTGATGCTTTAATCTATCTGTTATTGCAGCTTTCACAGACTGGTACTGCATTCTTGAATGGATCCTGATATGTTGGGTCCTGTCTGCAAAATGGAAAATTTAGAACTCATCTGCTTGCTCTGCAGGCTGTCACACTGCTTGCATCCAGTGGAGGCCCGAGTCACCCCGGCAGCACGAGGCCCAGGTACTTTGTACCCCCCCACACATTCTGGGCGCCCCTGAATATGAGCTTGAAAAGGGAACAAGGGAAAACCTACCTAAAATCTTCTTCCTACATTGGTCCCACGTAATCTATATGGGTACTAATAAAACATATAGACGGGACATACCGTACATGACCTTTTCTTGATGCCACATCAGTCAATGTCTGGTGAGCCCACCCACTTACGAGCCCACCCACTTACTCCAATAAGGAGTGGCCTGTTATAAAATTCAGCCAATCATAGATAAGAGACTGCTTTTGATCAGCTGATTCTTAGAATAAAGCATTTTTACAATGACCAATATTTTTTAAATATTTTTTTATATATATTTCAATATTTTAATCTATTTTTTACTATTTAATTTGTTAGGTTTTTTTTTAATTAGTGGAACTGAAAGTCCAAATCTGGGCCTATCGTCATATATTAAAGCCCTGAGTGTGGTTACCACCACATTCTTTCACTCTGATACTGTTTGGCACAGGACCTAGGCTTTTAGAGTTAATCTTAACAGAATATCACTCATTTATTATACTATATATGTTAAATATAGTTGTGTCAAGTCCAGTGGAATCACACTATTCACATACGCATATATATTATATTACATGATACGCGCATATATTATATTACATGTGGCACTGTCTGCACTAACATAGCAAATGGTGCTGAGTAATTGAAGACTTTCTACGGGTCTTTTACCATATGATATTTTCACTGCATTCTAGATTTACCTTCTAAACCTGGCCTTCAACCAAAAGCAATTGGTTTTGGATCAACACATATACCGAAATCAAACTATTTCTGCAATTCTAACCATGCAAGATAATATGTAGTAAATTAAAGCATTGAAAACTGAGTAGAATAGTATTATGATCATGCTGAGGTTCTACTTGTAAGGAGTTTTAGTACTTTATGTCTGCACAGAGTGTGCCACACATAATGTATATTGACCCTGGAAATTGCACACATCAGTATATAGTCATCATCATGATCAATTATATAGCGCCTCTAATTCAGCAGTGGTGTACAGAGAACGCACTCACATCAGTATCTGCCCCATTAGGGCTTACAGTCTAAATTCCCTAACACACACACACACACAGAGACCAGGGTCAATTTGATAGCAGCCAATTAAACTACCAGTATGTTTTTGGATTGTGGGAGGAAACCGCAGCGCCCAGAGGAAACCCATGCAAACTCGGGGAGAACATACAAACAATGTGAGGCAGAAGTGCTAACCACTAAACTGCCGTACTGCCCATGCTGGAAATTGTACTTAGTAATTACACAAGTATCTCAGGGTTAATCAGAAGATAGGAGGAGCCATAAATATGTTCCTGACCTTTGCTATGTCTGTGTCCTGAGCAATAACCAATACACATGTCCTGGCACATAACTTCACATTACATCATATGGTTGTACAACAGTACAATATGACTTTGAGAAATATAGCACAGATTGCAGTCATGATGGTTCCTGATATATAAGTTGCCATAGACATTACATTTGTGATAATGTATACCAGTCTATCTTATAAAAAATGTAGGTTACATTTAAAATGTCATTAGCATATTATGTATATCATAGTTGCCTACTCTCCAGGAATGTCCGGTTCCTGGCCACATAAATAGTTGAGTTGCGGTGCAGGGCTTAGGACACAAGCGTCATTGTGGCCCGCCCCTTGCTGTAATAGGCTAGAAGTTGTGATGTCAGTTTAGTGGGTGGGGCCAAATGACACGATTCGCCGAGCACCGCTCCCACACGCTCACCACCCCCCGAATCTCCTAGAGGCCAACTTGACAAAGTATGTAATATGTCTAAAAAAATATATGAATGCAGTGTTGTTTGCTTGGCAATTATTATTATTATTATTTTTTATTTATTTATAAGGAGCAACAAATTCTGTAGTGCCGGATATAGAAGCAAGTAACAAATAGCATGCAAGCATGGATGATAGAAGATATTTCATATTAATTCTCACAATGATGATTGTAGGTTGTATACATATATTTTTTTATATGTTATGAAAATGATATATAACTCAAAAGAGAGCCCAAATAATTTCACACATGTAAATGATTGCATATCATTTAATTATAGATTGTGGGATATCAGAGATGATCTCCTATAGCCATGGAATTGATTTCTTATTGACCACATTGCTTTCTTGTGCTTTTGGTACAATTTGCAGACTGAGCCAAGTATAGGACATCTTACCCACGAATGTTGTGATGGAGACCAAATTGTGGAGATCAACAGGAAGTGTGAAATAGCCGAAGGTTGGAAAGCCCAAGTAAATCAATCAGAACAGATAAAGATATGTGTTATGAGCAGCGGCGGATCCGGGCACCGCCGTGACTCGCTTACTGCTCAGCCTCAGAGTCCCGGCCGTCAACATGATGACCGGGACGTCATTTCCTCCTGGTCCCGGCCGTTGCCTAGGCAATGGTCGGGACGCTCTCAGCCCTCAGCGTCGCGTCCCGGCATCTAGGGTAGCCGGCCGCGTGCACACATTCAATATAGTTATAGCCCAGCTGGGCTAAGCATTTCATGCTGTGCAGGACAGTGTTCATTGGCCCCTGTCTGTTTATAAGGCAGGAAGGGACAAGCCCTCCCTGCCGGTTATAGTTCCTGCTTCAGTGCATACTAGCCTGCTCTCTGTGCTACCTGCTTGCCTTTGTACCTGATTATTGTTGCCGACCCTTGCCTGGATACCTGACTACGATTGATTGCCTGTGCCCCTTGATCTATTGCCTGGACTCTTACGCTGCTTTTTTGCCTGTGACCTCTGACCTCGGCTTGTTTATTGGATACGATGTTTGCTGCCGGCCCTCGACCCTCGCCTGGACCTCACTCCGCCTTTCTGGGTTCTCCCCAGTCACTACAAATCTCACAACCCTCTGTTTGTCTGCAGCCAAGTCTGTCCCCACCACTAGGGGCAACAGTGAACACCAGACTTTCGGAGCAGACTCCGGGTTTTGTTGTACTGGTTGGAGGGGTTTCTAACAATATGTAATCACACCAGAATACTAAAAAGTATTGTTGTTATCAAATTTCCCCTCCTCCACCCAACAGCAGAATTGTTGTTCTAAATGACAATCATCAGAAGGGGAGCACTGAGTTAACATAGTTCTATCCAGCCAGCAGCTGCGGTAGAATGTTACACAACTCTGTTTCTATTCTGTATTCCCATCTCAGATCTTATTGGTTGAACAAAAAGAATAAATGTATTCATTAATTAAGCAAAAAAATGGGCTATTTACATAAATTCATTTGTGGATAAAGGTATGATGTTCATACTTATGTAAGTTCCTGCAAGACGTGAGCAATCATCTCCTACTATTGTGGGATCATTCAACTGTGAACTCTGAACTATGCAGAACAGATTAATGAAAATATGGGTACAAAATATATGATCATTCGAAATCAATAAATTTGTCTTGTTAGAAATTAATAATATAAATATTATTACTGCACTTTTGTAATAACTAAATGAGCATTGTGATACTGCACTTATAATTTACTATTGAGTTCATAAACTGAGTACCAGTAACTAGCTATAAAGCTAATTTTGAAAAGAACCATACACATATTAAAATCTTGTCAACACTGCCATCTTGTGGACTAATAGGATAGAGAATTACGCACAGTGTCATTGAATGCAAAGATTTCATATTATTAAAGTGGTATGATGGTTCTAAATGTAGGTCTGATAATAAAATGAAACTGTCTTTTATATTTAAATGAGTCTCTTTATTAAACATATCACTTCCTTTATGTTTCACTACATGTTTTTCATTGAAGCTAACACAAGGAATATGGCTATCAATATCACTTTATGTAATTAATATGTTTATCCCAGCAAATCTGCAGTTGGGATGCACAATGCAATTTTACAGTGTATTGCCTGACTCTATTTATTTTCCATTTTTTTCTCTTACTTCAAAGCTTGCAAATACAGTTTATATTAGTTTTTGACGTGTGTTTCTGTTGTAGTTCACTTTAAGAGACTATTCCCATAAAATTCATTTTATTTGATGCTAACAAATATGACCTGTTTGTTGCCCATTATGTGTATCCCATTTCCCACTTAGAATGTATTTGTACATATGACATGATTAACTAAATTATGTATAAAAAAAACATAAACTAGCTCAATTGCACAAATAGTACAAATAGGGCCTGTTTCATTAAGGAACGTAAGTCCCATTACATGCCATGTTCTGTGCTCACACATGGACCTTACGCCACTTGCATGGAATTTATGTTCGAGCGCAAATGACACTACTGCCTACGGCTTGAAGGGTGGAACTGGAGAGGGAAGGGGCGGATGAGCATAGACCAGGTACAGTAGAGGCGTTCTCAAACAGATGCAGACGATTCGAGTTCAGACATACGCAGAAGTACGCTCCTTTTCAGACGTAAAGTTTGCACCTGCTCCAGGGCAGGTGTAACTGATGGATGATAGTGATAACCAAACACAGCATTACCTCCCGCAATCTAATGGGATGATTGACAATTCGCCTACACACCTGACACAACTCATCTCATTAAACAACATTATAAGCTCATGGCAGGTGGACGTCATTGTGACATTCTGTTTCAAATCAAACAGGAAAATAAAAAAAACTTCTGACTTGTGACTTAAAAGAGGTAGGTGAAACTTCACACGTCACAGTAGCAACAAAAGTATTTTATTTTATTTAGAAACCGTGGCATATGTTAGCATGTGAGAATATTTTAAATTGTTACAAAACTGGTAGTTGCTCAAATCAATTTATAGGCTATAACAGGTGCATGAAAGGGTGGGGTTATCCTAAAAGGAAAAAACAGAGACAAATTCCCCCAGCACACTGCTATAGCCAGCAACAGATCTGCTATTTCTACTGTAGATAAAAATGCAAAAGTCTCAGTTGCACACATTTGCAAATGTATGTTGAAGCCACCCACCACGCCAAGGTGCTTTTGCTAATAGGGTGGTCCTACTCTAAACAATGAGAGTCCCATATATTTGGGCCATACATATGTGTTTTTAAATTGAGAGCTAACTTACCAAAGAGGTACCCCAGAGACCTCCAAATAGCAATCCAATGTCAGTACTCCCCCTCAGCTACTGACACCAACATGCCTCTCAGACAAATACAAAACTGGTAGTTGCTCAAATCAATTTATAGGCTATAACAGGTGCATGAAAGGGTGGGGTTATCCTAAAAGGAAAAAACAGAGACAAATTCCCCCAGCACACTGCTATAGCCAGCAACAGATCTGCTATTTCTACTGTAGATAAAAATGCAAAAGTCTCAGTTGCACACATTTGCAAATGTATGTTGAAGCCACCCACCACGCCAAGGTGCTTTTGCTAATAGGGTGGTCCTACTCTAAACAATGAGAGTCCCATATATTTGGGCCATACATATGTGTTTTTAAATTGAGAGCTAACTTACCAAAGAGGTAACATACATTTGCAAATGTGCAACTGAGACTTTTGCATTTTTATCTACAGTAGAAATAGCAGATCTGTTGCTGGCTATAGCAGTGTGCTGGGGGAATTTGTCTCTGTTTTTTCCTTTTAGGATAACCCCACCCTTTCATGCACCTGTTATAGCCTATAAATTGATTTGAGCAACTACCAGTTTTGTATTTGTCTGAGAGGCATGTTGGTGTCAGTAGCTGAGGGGGAGTACTGACATTGGATTGCTATTTGGAGGTCTCTGGGGTACCTCTTTGGTAAGTTAGCTCTCAATTTAAAAACACATATGTATGGCCCAAATATATGGGACTCTCATTGTTTAGAGTAGGACCACCCTATTAGCAAAAGCACCTTGGCGTGGTGGGTGGCTTCAACATACATTTGCAAATGTGTGCAACTGAGACTTTTGCATTTTTATCTACAGTAGAAATAGCAGATCTGTTGCTGGCTATAGCAGTGTGCTGGGGGAATTTGTCTCTGTTTTTTCCTTTTAGGATAACCCCACCCTTTAATGCACCTGTTATAGCCTATAAATTGATTTGAGCAACTACCAGTTTTGTATTTGTCTGAGATGCATGTTGGTGTCAGTAGCTGAGGGGGAGTACTGACATTGGATTGCTATTTGGAGGTCTCTGGGGTACCTCTTTGGTAAGTTAGCTCTCAATTTAAAAACACATATGTATGGCCCAAATATATGGGACTCTCATTGTTTAGAGTAGGACCACCCTATTAGCAAAAGCACCTTGGCGTGGTGGGTGGCTTCAACATACATTTGCAAATGTGTGCAACTGAGACTTTTGCATTTTTATCTACAGTAGAAATAGCAGATCTGTTGCTGGCTATAGCAGTGTGCTGGGGGAATTTGTCAATATTTTAAATTGTCTCACTGACCCTTTCTTAAAATGTCGTTCAATGTGAGACCTAAAAAATACAACTAATGAATTCACAACTTGCAGTGCAGTATATTGTTTCCAATGTTTTAAAATATTAGGACTGTGTTGCCTATGTGTTGCAGTTTATACATAGTGGCATACACTGTCACTGTTATTTTTTTGACACACGCATTAAAATTCTTACATATTTGTATGAACCAAGCTTTGTTAGCTGAAAATATGTTTTATCTATAATGTGTCATTTCAAGGTGGACCCCAAAATCTACAATGCATAAGGGAATGTTTTCACAACATTGCCATCCGGAGTGGGGTTCTATGGTTGGAAGAGGCCGAGGTTGCTGGCCAGGAGGAAGATGATGTGGAGCCTAGTCCCCCAGATTCACAGCATTATTCGGCCTTTAAGGCATATGTGATTTCATCTTACTTTACATATAAGTACCTTTTGGGTTTGCTTAAAATGTAATGCTTACAATAAATGGACACAGATTCATTAAGATTTGTTCCCTTGCTTGCCACCTGGCCCAACATTCCCTGTGCTGCTCGATCTTAGCTGCCTTCAGGTTACCTGAGCAGCAGATGCCTCAAGGGTAGGAGTGGCAGCAGATTCCACAAGGGCAGGAGGGGCAATAGGTTCCACAAGGGCAGGAGGGGCAACAGGTGCCAGAGGGGAAGGAGGGGCAATATGCGGCACAGGGGGCAGAAAGGTAAACATGCCACACGAGCATGAGGGTCAACATGTGGCACAGGGGCAGGAGGGAAAACAGTTGGCACAGGGAACCGAGGGGCAAAATGTGGCACAGGAGCAAGAGGGTGCAAAGGAATTCTGCGGTTACGGGAGGGCTCTCACCAGTATCGATGTTCCCCATGCACCAATTGGTCATCTATGCAGGCAAATGCTGTGTGAGCCAGAGAACCGATGTCTAAGGACACAATGGGACCTCCGCCTGATCCCCTAGCATGTCTGCGGTGCTCTCCAAGTTTGTCCTTAAACAACACTTTAATTCCTGCCACATGTGTGAAATGTGAAGACAGTTGCAATGTATACTGACAAAAAAAAGAGTAAAAAGACTGGCACAGACATACAAATACATATAAATGTAAGTTTTTGTAGGGTCTAAAGGTCACACATTAATCACAGACTGCTACCCACCCATAAACAATTATTGCAACTTAAAAGAGGTCACAATTTATTTTTGCAAACATTTAAATTGTTACATTTTGGAATGATTTTGTGTTTTGTATTCACATGTTTTGCACAACATGTGTCTGTTTGACAATATTGAAAGAAGGTGAACATTTTGTTATGTATTCTGAGCACAATATAATTGAAAAAAATAGGCATTTACTTACAATTTCTTGACCTCAGTCACAGACCTCTGAATAGAAGCCACAACATTGACCTGCTCTGGGGCAGATAGCTGCCGGTTGGTATGGTGCAGCCTCTCCATCACAAGTTTCACAAGAATTTCCACCTACCGTTGTCAAAATTGGGGTGCCCAAACTTCATGGAGGAGGATTGGCTTTGCCTAGCCATCTCTTCATCAGAAGACATGTTTCCAAAGCAATATGGAATATATATGTATAACTAGCTGAAGTACCCAGCTTTGCCTAGGTTTAAATCTTCAAGTTATTAAGTTATCAGTGAATTGGATGTAACTGTCAACCTTTTAAAAATAATTAGCAGCTTAGCAGCTTTTCCATCACGTCTTCTGTGATCCAATGTTACCAGTCTCTGATGTTTTCATCCAAATCCATCCAGTGTAAGGCTAAGAACAGGCTCCCCGGGTGAAAGTTCTGTCCAGCGTACACCAATGGGAGGTCGACCGGGACCCTAGTCCCCCTAAAACCTGTCCCTGATCCAAATGGATCACCTCAAATTGATTTCATCCCAATCGGTGCAGGGGTGTCCGAATGCATTGCTGGACAGACAAATAGACCAATGATTTTTATTTATAACATATGTATAGTAGATATAAGCCTGGATCACAAAATAGCAAGGCACTATGATTACCTTTCCAGCTTTATATAGTGTCTGCAGAGGTGTATTCTCCTGCCATTTGTTGTGATTGAACAACCAGGCATTGAAATGACCCTAATTGCCTTGATACAGCCCACTATTTTGATTGAATGACAGGTACTCCATTAGGGACAAGTGAAAGTAATAACCGCCATTTTAGATATGGTATAAAAAGGATCCGCGACTTCTGTACCTACACTCACACATAGCCTGAGAGCCAATCAGTGAGGAGAATGTTGAAAAGTCTCATTCACTTGCAAACCTGAGTGAGACTAGCTTTACCAGAGTTGAGCTCCTGGCCATGACAAGCACCATGGACCAATGCTTAGGTTTTGTGCCTCATTACCTTAGTATCAAGGAACAAAATGCTGCATACAGGGTTGCAAAGGTATACCTGCAGTGCAGGTATGGCAGCAGGCGCTCCATCATCCAACTCCAGCAACACTGGAGTGATCTACACAGACGACAACTGCAGTTTTGTCACATGCCGGCCTCCCGTGGCCACCACTCAAGGACCGACACGCATATCCTCCTCCTGATTCTTCGGCTGTCATGTCGGCGGTGGTCCTGCGCTTGTGCAGACCGTCTCACCTGTTTCTCACCTCTACCTGTCCTTTTTTCCCATTGGTTGTACTTTCCTGACATCCCTTTATAAGGCTCCTCCCCTCACCTATCAGTGCTGGTTCTTCGCGTCTACTTTTGGCCTGGAAGAAGCCTCCCTCTCCTCCACATAATGTTATGCCGCTAACTATCCAGTGTTTTGCCGCTGATGTCCACTTACCTATTCCACAAATTAGTGGTAATTGCTGTGGATCATCACCTGCTACCTATCCAGTGTACTACTGCTGATCTCCGCTTCCCTTTTCCACTTGTTAGTGGCAATCGCTGTGGATCATCACCTGCTACCTATCCAGTGTACTACTGCTTATCTCCACTTCCCTGTTCCACTCGTTAGTGGTAAACACTGTGGATCATCACCTGCTACCTATCCAGTGTACTACTGCTGATCTCCGCTTCCCTTTTCCACTTGTTAGTGGCAATCGCTGTGGATCATCACCTGCTACCTATCCAGTGTACTACTGCTGATCTCCACTTCCCTGTTCCACTCGTTAGTGGTAAACACTGTGGATTATCACCCGCCACCTATCCAGTGTACTGTCGCTGATCTCTGCTTACCTGTTCCACTCGTTAGTGGTAAACACTGTGGATTATCACCCGCCACCTATTCAGTGTACTGTCGCTGATCTCCACTTACCTGCTCCACTTGTTAGTGGTATCTGGCGTGGATCAACTCTCCCTTCCCTCTAGTGGGCTGCCGCAGATCGTCATTCACCTACTCCACTTGTTAGTGGTATATGCCGTGGATCAACACTCCCTTCTCTCTAGTGGGCTGCCGCAGATCGTCATTCACCTGCTCCACTTGTTAGTGGTAATTGCCGCAGATTCCTGCTCCCTACTTCTCCTAGTATATTGTCTCCCAGTATCATCTCATCCTGCCCCTAGAACTACTTGGGGATTACCCTCATCTCTCGTGTCAGTTCTCTATCAGGTCTCACTGGGAACTTCCCTAGTGGGCAGCGACCTGCAGGGTGGAAGCAGCAAAACCCAAATTCCCTTGCGGGGATTCCTGGTAATAACCTTCCGCTCTGTTAGACTCCGCGCCTCTGGGTGGAGTCTATCCAAGCTCAATCGAGACCAGCAGGATCTCACTCATCCTAGCGGATTCATGACAAGTTCCTTGCGGAAAAACCTTCAAAACCTTCATTGAACAAAGTACAAGGCCTGCTATGTAATAGTGATGTTTCAGTATCAGTATGTGATTACATTCACTTTAGGATACTCCTAGGTCAAGATTCTTATGCAAGTGATTTATAGATGTATGAATTTGGCCAATGATGGATTAGTACTCCATGTGTGGTATTCGATAATTATTATTGAAATTTAACATCATATCTATTTATCTATCTATATAAGAGAGCGATATAAAATTTAATAAAAGACTAATGCGTCATAATTCTTCAAACAAAACAATGCTGCCACCCAGTCATGCACTTAGGGGGTGTTTACAGTTACCCAGAACCCCCCTGTCCATAATCATGGAACCTCACTTTTAGTAGTTATTTTAACTATACTATAGCACATTTTTGCAGCCTGGGAAACATTTGCATATGTTTTCAAGAACATAGGCCTCAAGAAAATGTCCGCCATCACTTTTGTCTCTAGCGCATTATTTTTAAAGTTCTGTATTTAGTGCTCTAGTGTTTGTCAGACATAGAAAATACAGAAAGTAAATGACCTGGTATTATCTGCAGGTTGTCTCCTTGTTGTTTCCGTGGCGTGACCTGTGAGGAGAAAAAATAGGGGAGGGGGGAGGGAGAAAGAGAGAGAGAGAGGAGAAGGGCGAGAGAAAAGAACAGGCGAGGCAGTATACACGATTGCGGCCGGGATTTGTTTATAGCTCCTTTCGCAATTTAGGTACTTAGCTCTTGGGCCTTGGTTATAGCTCTAGTGCCGTGTATACTGTGGGATACTAAGGGTGGTAGGGCTTTTGTGGGCGAGGGGACTTATATGCCCTGCCTCAAGCTTGTATCAGAAGCTTTTGCAGATAATCTGCTATATAATGACTAGGCCTGCTTTCCTTAAAAATATATATATATATTGGTGTGTAGGGCTGTGGGGTGAACAAGCAAGCTTTAACTCCTATGAGTATAATTTTGTATGGTTCCCTATTAAGGGATATGTGTGGCTTTGGTTACCGTATTAAAGGGTAGTCGGGGAGGATTTGGTGTCTCTTAAGGAGATGTAGGTGGATACCTAAGGTGGGTTGAAAACGGGGTTAAGTGTGGTGTGTGTGCTTGATAAAGCGGGTGGAATTGAAATAGAAATAGCGTTTTTGCTTGAAGCTCTAAAAAGAGCAGTTATGGTATTTTACCTTTTCCTTGTAGTTCGTCAGTGAGTGGATGTTGCAGTAGGTGTAGAGAAGTAGTGTAGGACGGACAGTCGGGGTGGCTTTGGATCTGCGACTCTCTTCCTGTGTTCTTACTTCCGGTTTGTGGGTTTGGAACGCACAGGCGCCTGTGCGTTCCACTGCAGAGCTGAGACTCTGTTCATGCTGTTTGATGTTTTGTTGAAAGGTGTGCCGGTTCTCGCTGAGCCGGGTGCTTTGTAAACTCTTTCCGGATTGCGGGAAGGTTTCTCGTGAAGTGGTCAGTTCCAACGCGTTTCGTCCGGGCGAACTTCGTCAGGGATGTTCCTTGTGTGTGCAGGTGAGTCTTCTTATACGTGTGTGTCCATGTTTCCTCCAATGGGAGCGGGAGGGGAGGGGGGGGGAGACGGGAGGCGGTGTTTTAGTAGGGGTTAAAGGTGGTCTATTGAGGTGTTTTATTGTTTATTCACTTTTTGAATTATTATGGTCTAAGCAATAGGTGGGAATCGGCACTGGATGGGGGGGGCTTTGTCAATGGGTGATATGAGAGAATGGGGGGGGGGTTGGTGTCCGTTAACGGGACATTCTCTGATCTCTCTCAGATCAGTAGTTTAGGTCCGTTGTGGAGTGGGCACTGGTCTATGTTATATAGTTATATAGTTAGGGTAGTTATCTTATGTTAGATTTTTAATTTTATTGTATGGTAAATTCCTTAGTTTAAAATATGCTTGGGTTGGAGTTGTGTATGGGTGAGGGTTGGACTAGGGAATTAGTGGGTTCCGTCTCTTCTGGTATTATCTGCAGTCTGATGGACAGCACTGGGTAAGTAACTATGGGCCTGATTCATTAAGAAAAGTACTCATTTTTTTTACTTAAGTTTTCTCCTAAGCAAAACCATGTTACAATGCAAGGGGTGCAAATTAGTTTTTTATTTTGCACATAAGTTAAATACTGGGTTTTTTTCCTAGATCAACTTTAAAATTCAGTGTACGAATAAGCTATCAAGTATTTGTGTGCTACATGAAAAAACAGTCAGTATTTTCCTTATGTGTAAATTAATAAACTAATATGCACCCCTTGCATTGCAACATGGTTTTGTCCAGAAAACTAAAATAACAAAGCTTACTCAATTTCTTGCTTAACTTTCCTTAATGAATCATGCTCTATAACACTAATTTAATAGTTTTTATTTTAATTGAGTTTGAGTGGAGATTAATATTAGTTTTGTAGAGTAATATTAGTTTATCTAGATGGTCAGATTTATTTAAAGCAGTGTTCACATTACTGTACAGTACAGCTTACTTTATGCCTCATTCTTGTTTATGTAACATGTTATTACATTTATGTACATTTTACTGTTCTAATTCTAGTTTTCATATCTGAATACAGCACTATTACCTATTTTCTTTTTTGTATACAATTCTGAATTGTTTTGTTATGCTGCATGTGTGGACACTGCACAGTACCGCTTCTCTTTATGTCATTTCCATGCTATACACATATACACTGCACAGTACCACTTCTCTTAATGTAATTTCCATGCTATACACATATACACTGCACAGTATCATTTCTCTTTATGTCATTTCCATGCTATACACATATACACTGCACAGTATCACTTCTCTTTATGTCATTTCCATGCTATACACATATACACTGCACAGTACCACTTCTCTTTATGTCATTTCCATGCTATACACATATACACTGCACAGTATCACTTCTCTTTATGTCATTTTCATGCTGTACACATATACACTGCACAGTATCACTTCTCCTTATGTCATTTTCATGCTGTACATTTGGGAAAATCTACACCACTTTTAAACTTTGCTTGTTCCTGGCTTTCAAAAACTGTGATTTACTTAAGAACAGCATTAAGTCCAAGGGGTCCAAAACATTTCAGTACCCTAGAGAGTTTATCATTTCTTTCCTTTTATGCTGTCCACATATCGGCCTGATTTATCTTCGGACGTAAGTCTCTTTATGTGCTGGATCTTGTGTGAAATAGTTCTGTGCATACTCAGGAACAGACTTTGTGCCAATGAGCGCAATTCAATGTAATTCATGTCTGAACTTAAATGACGCTTACTACTGCCTATGGCTTGAAGGGCAAACGAGGGTGGGAACGGGCGGATGAATGTAGGCAATGTACAGTAAGGACGTGTCAAGGGCGTGCCAACGTAGATGCAGCTGATTCAAGTTGTGGGTTTCTCGAAATTAAAGTTTTTTTTAGCTATATCATTTACACCAGCTACATGGCAGTTGTAAGTGACAACTGATAGTGATGACTGTTACGGCATGGTCTTTGTATTAAACACTACATGTATGCATACCACTAGGTAGCAAAGAAAATGCTTATGCAAGGAAGATGTACAGTATGCATTATGAACATCCTGATTTACATATTTAAGGTGAGTTGATGAGCATGATGAGACAGTAGTTCTGTGATGTGCTAGTCATACTCAGATAGATGATGTGGTTGACCATTTACTCTCTCCCCATTCTTTAATGTGGTCAAATGAGGATGAAAATTTAGCCCCAAGTTATAAGCCTAAATCTGGCATAGGCAAAAAAATGACAAAATCCAACATTGTTAAGTGTATTATACAAGACAAAAAGCAATACTAATGCCAGTGGTAATGAAGCAAACAAATGTAGTGCTAGTGCATCCTCATTCAATGGGGTCATGAGTTCAATTCCCAACCATGGCCTTATCTGTATGTGTATGCTCTCCCTGTGTTTGCGTGGGTTTCCTCCAGGTCCCCCGATTTCTTCCCACACTCCAAAAACATACTGGTAGGTTAATTGGCTGCTAACAAAATTGACCCTAGTCTGTGTGTGTGTGTGTGTGTGTGTGTGTGTTAGAGAATTTAGACTGTAAGCCCCACTGGGGTAAGGACTGATGTGAGTGAGTTCTCTGTACAGCGCTGTGGAATTAGTGGCGCTATATAAATAACTGATGATTATCATTTAACTCATTTTGAATTTTACAAACGTAATGGACAGGAAACATTTTGTCACTTGTGTGCTATACAGAGCATTCTGTATTTGTAATTTCTGGTGACAAAAAGGAAATGACATTAGATGACCTATTTTTAAAAGCTGCTTGAAAAACCCAACTAAACTAAAATCTTACATAAGTATTAAATAGAAGAAAAATGTCCAACCGGACACATTCTAGAACACTCTCACTAAATGTAAATATGATAGCTTTAAAAATGTTGACTTTCAAGTTTTCTGAATCTACCTCATTTTGGCAAAAGATGGCTTTTGCAGAATGGTGATAACAAGCTCCTAACGACTACAGTTTTTCAAATAAAGTTGTATTTGCTTTAAATGGCAACTAAGAAATAAATTGTCTTTTATTTATACTGTTGTGCTGACTACTGCTTTATGTAAATGATGGATAATAAGTAGGTGGAGTGAATCAGAGCTGGCACCCATAGAATAAAGTAAATCAAAATTTGAGGTAAAACTCAGGTGAATCATGACAAGCAGAATTTCAAATGTCATAGGTAAATTAAACATGAGTGTGATTGAGCTTCACACCTCCCTAGCACAATCGTGCCTGTTGTATAATTTACGTAGTTACTCATTAAGAACCAAGCCCAAAGCGTTTCTAGCTGTAAGTAATGGTGGATTCAAATAGGGGCGAATGGGGAGACTGTGTGGGACCATATCAATTTGATAGCCCACAAATTTGGATCCATCCACTCTCGAGGCCCACCACTGCCCATTTCTGTAAATCCCAAATTATATTTGAAATGTGAAAATCTACAAATATGACATTCAAAATAAAGAGGGTCTAAAAAACAGTACATTGGAAAAAAAAGAAAAAGTTCAAATTAAAATGTGCTCCAACTCCAATTTATGCATGTTTGATTGGGAACACTATGGGCCTGAGTCTTTAATGAAAGCAAGGCACAAAAAGGAGTAAATTTGTTCCTGGACAAACCATGTTGCAATGCAAGGGGTGCAAATTAGTTTATTATTTTGCACAGAAGGAAAATACTGGCTGCTTTTTTATGTCACACAAATACTTGATAGCTTTATTTGCACAAAAAAAAATTAAGTTGATCTAGGAGATGCCCTATCCCTACTATAAATCTGTCCCCACATTTTACGTTTACCTTCCCCTTCAAAGCAACATGGTTTTGCTAAGGGGTAAAGTTACTCATTTTTTTTGGCTTTGCTCTCCCTAATGACTCAGGCCCAACATGTGCAAAGCATCTGAAGAGATGATCCATAAAATTATTGTTTGGGACAAGACCTTTTCTATGCATGATGTGTAAAAGTAGGGACATCTAAACAAAATGTGTTGCACCTCACAATTTTGGCATCTTAATGACTTTATGTGTCTTTTTTCCTATCTTAGTACTCCACATCTAATGCACCACTCTAGAAATCCCTACACTGGCTCTCCATAAGCTCCAGTATCCAATTCAAGTCACTCACCTTCAAAGCCCTCACCAACACATCCCACTCCTAAATCTCTGACCTCATCATGAAGTACTCTCCTTCACATCATCTTCAATTGGCCTGTGAACTGCGCCTCGGCTCTACTCTGATAACCACCTCTCTTTACCATTTCCAAGCATTCTCCCATGCTGCTCCCCACTTACAGAACTACCGATACCTTCTGACCAGACTCTTCTCCAACCTTCCATATTTCAACTACTCTCTCATAGTTCACCTCTTAATTATATCCTCTTCATTACCCTAACCACACCTGATACTGCTCCAGTGGTGTATTCACCATGGGTGTGGGTGGGCAGCAACCCCTTGAGTTATGGGCCTATCCTGCACCCAGAATTGTACAGTCAAGCTGAGACACATGCTTTGTTTTATTTTTTCTTGCTTCATTTTAGTGATGTCAGGGGCCCACCAGGACTTAAAGGGGCTGTCCATGGCATGTAAAGGGCTTTCTAGGGACCTGCCACCCTATTAATTGCCCTGCTCTTTGCAATCAGAACAATTTATCTCGCTTGTCTGTAGCCTTTATAAACCTTTCAGTTCTACCAAGTCTTGGAGCAAAGTTTTGTTTTGGATTCCTCTGCTTGTTCTATGTAGAATATTTGTTTTGATTGACTGTACTTCATGATACTACCTTCTCCAATCCTTCGACTTCGGCTTTGTCCCCTACTACCTTCTACAATCCTTTCACTTCAGCTTATATCTCACAACCAGTTCCCTGTGGACTAAGCGGCTTGGCCACACGTAGTTTGTCTCTGATAGCTACCCCAGCCAAGTGGCTATTTTTAGCACTGTCACTCCCTTCAGCTTCCCCTCCTTTTCCCCCTTTCCCCCTCTCTCACATTCCACCTCACCCCTCCTGTTCTCCCCTTTCCTCCCCTACTTTTTCTCACATTTCCTCCACTACTCCTTCCCTCTGGATCTCACCTTCCCTCCCCTCCATGTGGACCAGTTTCCTCTCATCCTTCAGTACATGAGGAGCTGGTGCTGGCTTCTCACATATACAGAGACTATGAAGGAGGCAGACAGAAGAGTCTGCTTTACACCATGATCTGTAGAGCAACCTAGCTGGTAATGAGGGAGGATAGCTAATGTAGCTAATGTAATGTAGAGGGGAAATAAGATTATGTGGGAGTTAGTGGAGGCTATTAGTGTAGTGTGGTATGTATTAATTAATCCACCATTGATAGCTGCTCTTACCCTGCTGCTCCATGATGTGAGCCTTCCACCACCTGTAGGGTTGTGAGCTGGCATGGAACAGACATGACAATGGAGGAATGGAGGGAGAACATACTTTATAAATGTTTCATATGCCCTCCCCACTCTCCCCTTGTCACATCTGTTCCCCCACAGTTCTCCCCTTGTCACATATGGGATGGCAAACACTTCTAGTGTACATAGATCAAATAAATTCATAAAATACTCCTATACTACGCCCTCTGGCTGTACTACCATCGACAGTCCCAATCTTACATTAGATCATAATGCTGAGCATTACCCTCTCCCTCTAGACTCTAAGTTCTCTAACCTGTGCCTCATGTCTGTACCTCCTTTGTCAACCTCATTTCTTCTTATTTATGTATGATTTGTATTTCTATGACATGTTATACTGATTGTCGTACCTTACAAATACTGTAAATGCTCATCTGTAAAGATCTCTTGTGTGTCTAATATCCAAAATATACATCTTCTTATGTCCCATGATATATGTTTTGAAATTTAATATATTTAATTTAAGAAATACTTTCATTTTAGATGTGGTCAAAAATATTCACCTCATTCCAAATACTCCAACAAGATTTTGCGCCAATCACTGGCAGAATTTGGCCTTAAGAGTTCCCACCCTACCTTCACCACACAGCTGAATGAATTGACCATCGTCATTCTAGCTCTATTCGTAGATTATAAATTCTGCAAAATTCGAATTTACAAATGCAGTGGAGAAGGCAAAAACAGAACTCGAACTTTGTATCACTGGGACTTCTGCTCTAAATCAGTAATTGTACACTCAACTTGCTGACGCCATTTGTCCAACAACCGAGACGCTATACCTCTATTATTTTATTAGATAAATGGCTGGTTGATAAAGACCAGCCAAGTAGTAGGTATAAATATATCATAGGAAAAAAGTGAATAGAAGTAACATAAAAACCTTTCCATGCAGACCCCAGACCACTGATTCTATAGGCACAGGCCTTTTTTGCTTATATGGTAAATGCTGTCCTACCATTACTACCGTCAGCTACTTTATTTATTTAGTTTAACAACCTCAGTCATATCACCCCATAAAGATTTTACTGTTTGCTACAGACTCTCCTGCAGAAGCAGGGTTAAGAAAGAGTCTTCCCTGCATTGTGCTGTTTGGTATAATGATAATGGTTGAAGCCTGCTGCATTTTTAATACCTGTTTTATTACTGATGAGGTCTAAAAAAACTGACTGTAAAATGAATCAGCATTCCAGTAACACGCCATCCTGTAATTGCCTTAGAAATATCTTTCAAAAACAGTGACTAGTTGTTGTTAAGCCTGCAGGAATATTGTAGGATTTGCAGTTTTCAGCTTTCAGCTATGTCAATGGCAATGATTGGAATCAACCTCCAAACTGGAGAGATGGTCTTAATAATATATGACAGCCTCTTCTACAATTTACGTTTTGTTGCATTAGATAGATAGATAGATAGATAGATAGATAGATAGATAGATAGATAGATAGATTGATAGATTGATATATAATACTCACTATAAGGTTTCACTTGCATTACACCCTTACATTCCTAATATTTTATTTTTCTTTGCTATATGTGTAGAGAGAGAGAGAGAGAGAGAGAGAGAGAGATACTCAGTATAAGGTTTCTAGAGCAGGGCGGCATAGATATAATCATGTTAGAGGAACCTTTATTTCTTCAGTTTTGTTTTATTTGTTATCAGAATACAGTAATGGTAAATTAAAACATGTAAATGTGCAAACCCTCCGTGCAAAAGCTCCTTTGTGATGTCATACACTTACTCTACGTTTTTACAGGGAAGCTCATGGATTTTCAAACCAAGATGGTAGTATCTCTAGAGCTGAGAAGGTTTTCATTGGCCTACAGGAGTAGTTCGGAACGGGTGTGTTCCTTCATAGTGGAGGTAGTTTTGTAGTGAAGTGAAAGTAGTACATTCTATTATGCAGTATAGTGTTACTATTGTGAGATAAAGGGCTACAGAGGGCATATTTATAGGGGCAGTCCCTGCTTTGCAGCAAGGCGCAAATCCTTTTTCTCCCCAAAAAAGGACTTGAATTTTCTGGCACCTCTGAGCTATCGGAGATCAGGCCTCTTTGTTATACTTATAACATAGTTGCCGACCTTTCCAGGTTGGCCTCCGAAAGTCTCGGGGGGAGGGAGATGGGTGTGAGGGGACGGAGCTAGGCGAATCACGTTATTTTGGCACCGCCCCTTGAAGCAATGACACAATGACGCGTTATTTTACCATGGGGGCGGCCCAAAATGAGGTGATTCCTGGAGAATCACATCTTGGAGGCTCAAAATTAAGATGCGGTAGAATAGCCAGCTCTCCCTGGAGTCCGGGAGACCTACACAGAATTCAGGAGTCTCCCGGATATTCCGGGAGAGTTGGCAAGTATGATATATAATAATAAACAATTTGCACCATCCCACTTGCACTTCTGTGGAATGTAAAATGCTTACAACATACAAACATGATACATCTAATGAAGACAGTCCCTGGTGTTCCCTCTCTCTCATGATTCACAGTGCATTTTTGAAGGGGATTATTTATAACATTAGCTATATAAATTAGTTATATTAACTCATGTCAACTGTCTCTGTGCCCTCATCTGCAAAACCCAGAACTTGTACAATCAGATTGCAGTAGTACATCCAGAATATAATATAATATATATAGCCTTTACCCTGTCGTGGAAACAGTCACTTGTTAGGCATATAATTATCAGTCAGCAGAAATCACAGTTCTTAAAATAGTTGCGGTAACACTGCAATCTGATTGTGCAAATACTGGGTTCTGCATACTTGTCTACACTATATATGAGGTGTTTCCAGGCTATGTCAATGCATTTTTTGAGCTTGCTTTTATGATGATTATAATTTATATGTACCTCTGTAGAGAATCATTATTGAATAAACTGTTTTTAAATATATATATATATATATATATATATATATATATATATATATACAGGAGAGAAAGAGAGTATTTTATAATTAGTACCCACCAGGCAGTATTTGGGCACTTCTTAAAACTTTTTGGTTTAGTTTCTTCCGCTTCCACAGAAGCTGCCTATGCCATCTTTAGTATATAATATGTTACTTGGTAGAATGCTAACACGGATGATGAATTCAGGACATCTGGCCTGGCAGAAATAGCCAGGGGAAATCTATGTATGCCCGCTATGTTCAGGACATTGATGAGCTAATCAGAGTCGCAGATGTCAGTGTCAGCTGCTTTATTGCTTGGCACAGCATAAGAGAATGATATGAAATCTTAGATATAGTGACATGAAGGATGTACTTCTCTTTTGTTACAGTAGGTGGTGATATCAGAGTGCTATTGGGATTCCATTATAAGAACTGATGTAAAATTCTTAACTCAGTATTTTAGATTACTTCAGAGTGTATCATGTCATACAATGTTCAGCAATATATAATAAACTGTTTAAAAAAGGACAGTAGGAAGAATTTCATTCCATGGAACTGAGGCTATGATTTTCTATATCTTTTCTGATTTGTTCATAAAATTCCTGATACAGCTATGGGATTTATTACCCAGAATGCATGGGGTAGTGGGGCTTTCTGGGTGAGGGATTTTTTTCTGTAATTTGGATCACCATGCCTAAAATATATTTTTAAATGATCCACAATGTTCCTGATTGTTCCCTCCTGGTTGAATTGTTTAGCAGGGCTCCTCACAGTACTGTTAGAAGAGACAGTTGATGATCATGTCTGTGTGTATGACATTTTCCAGGATAGAAGAAATAATTATCATTTTGTCTTTAGGGTTTTAAGATCTTCCTGGATATTAGATTTCCAGGTAAGAGATCCCATACCTGTAATTTGCTACCTTTTTTGTTTTTAGTTTTGACATTTAGTGAATGGGTAAGCTGCCATCAATTAAATGAAATGCATGGATACAGATGTTTTGTGTACATTTTTTATTTGGTGGGCAGTTTATATGACCATGATACAATTGTTAAAATCAAAGTAATTTGGCAATTGAGGCATAAAAGTCTCAAACACTGCATAAACAATTATTGTGCAGCATGGTCATGTAATAATCATAAAATACAGCAATGTCTGCCAAACAGGAAAAAAAGGTGCAGTTATAATTGGCAATGAGTGCTAAAAATGAGAAATAATGAAACAAATACAAAACCTAAAAATATCTTACAGCATAAAATATAGTATAATAACTAAAAAAAAAGCATGAAACATCATCATACCTTGTTAGTAAAAAGGAAAAATAAACAAGAAACTGTAGCTCATTACAATTGCAAACCACGTGGTAGGTGATCATGTTGAATCTATTACTGCTGAAAACCGGTAAAAGAAGTAGAGCATCTATGAGGTCAGGCACTGATGTTGTACAATAAGGCCTGGCTCACAATTTCCGTTCCAGTTCATCCCAAAGGTGTTCGATGGAGTTGAGGTCAGGGTTCTGTGCGGGCCAATCAAGTTCTTACACACCGAACTCATCAAACATTGTCTTTTTGTAGTCCTTGCTTTGTGCACTGGGGCACAGTCATGTTGGAATAGAAAAGGGCCTTCCCCAAACTGTTGCCACAAAGTTGGAAGCACAACATTGTCCAAAATGACTTGGTATGCTGAAGCATTAAGATTGCCCTTCACTAGAGATGAGGGGCCTAGTAACTACCTCCCGGCATTCGCCAAACCCAGACTCGCCCATCTGACTGCTAAACAGAGAAGCGAAATTCGTCACTCCACAGAACACATTTCCACTGATCCACAGTCCAGTGTCGGTGTGCTACAGCACTCAATCCAATGCTTGGCATTGGTCTTGGTGTTGTGAGGCTTGCATACAGCTGCTCGCCCATGGAAACCCATTCCATTAAGCTCCCGCCGCACAGTTTTTGTGCTAACATTAATGCCAGTGGAAGTTGAGAACTATTCTGCTATGGAATCAGCAGAACGTTGGTGACTTTTATGCACTATGCATCTTAGCAGTCGTCGACCCAGCTCTGTGATTTTATGTGGTCTTTCACTTCGTGGCTGCATTGCTGTTGTTCCTAAACGCTTCTACTTTCTAATAATATCACTTACAGTTGACCGTGGAATATCCAGCATGGATGAAATTTCATGAACCGTCTTATTGCAAAGCAGGCATCCTATCACAGTACCACGCTTGAAGTCACTGAGCTCTTCATGGAGACTGTATATGTATGTGTATATATATATATATATATATATATAAATATATATATATATATTAAACTGTTTTAACATTTATACAAAAGAGATCTTACTTTAATTTTCTTTTCACTTAAAAAGTCACATACATATAAATGTATGTTGTAACTTCTATCAGCATAAGATTCATAGGTGATTTTTTTTAATTTATTTTTTTGTTCATGGTTTTTCTATAATTAAATCTAATTACAGGGGCACCAGATATTACATGGAGACTTCCTGTGATACATTGAAAGATGTTTAGGTAGAAATATTAGGTGTATAACTATTATTTACATTCTACTACAATGCTAAGTCAGTCAGATAAAGAGAGGAAGTGTTGTGCTTTTGTGGTCACCGTTGCTGAGGAGACAATTTCCTGTTAACACTCATGTTCAGCGTGTGTCATGAAGTCACTTCACATGAACATCTAATTTGAAACAATAGGCATCACAAACAACTAAGGATGTAATTGATTTTTTTTTTTTTTCAAACTAAGATTAATGTTATATTTAGCGTTTTATTTTATGTATGTAAACAGGCCTCACAGTTTGAACACTTGCTTGCTGTGTTACTGCTGTGAACTAGGACTGGATGAAGTTTTTATAATGTGAAGTGGCCAGACTGAAGGATAAATGCTACACATGATGATCCAGGCTTAATTACCTAGAAGTTGTGTTTGCACTTTCCATATGGTTTTCCTTTGTAAAATTACAGTCTACATATTTTATTTTTATTTTTATTTTTTTAAATTATGTTTGTATTTTCTACAGCTTTTACGTCTACTTTTGATCTACTTTTGATAGACACCACATAAGAGCATACGGCACAAATATAAGATAATAATATTATTAATAATAATAATTAGTAATTTTAATAATAATAATAATAATAATAATAATAAGTAGTAGTAGTAGTATTATTAATAATAATAATTCTAATAATAATAATAATAAGTAGTAGTAATAATAGTATTAACAATAAAAAAATAAAAATAATTAGTAGTAGTAGTAATAATAATAATAATAATAATAATAATAATAACAATAATATTAATAATTATACAAATGAAAGAACACAGGCTTAGATGTGACCTATTATACCTGGATGAAGGTTGGTTTAGTCACAGAACTCAGACAGATGATTTCATTAAAATTGGAATGAGTGCTAAGGTAGAGAATGGAATAATGCTGAATCATGTACTATGTCCACTCATATTTCACATATTATTGTTTTAGTTAGAGAAAATAAGACAACTTAGAAAGTCATACTAGCTGTTGTCTTGAACGTTGGATATTTTCTAGAAATGTCTTCATATTTTAGTGTTTAGTTACTCTATCTATATGGTAATAATTATATAGAGTGATATCTACCCATTGGTTTTGGAGTTAGAAATTAATTTATTTTGCACCATTTGGGACAAACTTAAATGAACTTCAATGACGTTTTTGTTTGACTTTCCATGGATCCCCAGTGAGATAAACAGGATAGCAGCAGAGAGATTAATTTTGATGATTTTGTGTTTTTTAGGGGTACTCAGCCAAAGTCACAAACACATGTTGTTATATGGATCTCAGACACATGGTTAAGTAGAGAAGAATAAGAGTAGTCTTGCAAGGTCTGCTCTCAATGCTCACTGCGCTGTTCCAAGGACTGTCATCCAAACCACAAGCAGAGAATCAGGTGCTCGATATTTGTTTGTTCAAATGTTTATAACAGACCCAATTTTTGCATGACTGCCGGCAGAATGGAGTAGGGCAAGTTCAGGCTGGCCAGTGCAATAACTGGCAGGAAATAATAGACATAATAGTGGACATAATACCCAGGACATCTATAAAAATATAAACACTATACATAACAGATTTAAAAAGAATCCATGGAGACTGGGAGGGCCTGAGTCATTAAGGAAAGCAAAGCAAAAAAAGAGTAACTTTGCTACTGGACAAACCATGTCACAATGCAAGGGGTGCAAATTAGTTTATTATTTTGCACATAAGTTAAATACTGGCTGCTTTTTCATGTAGCACATAAATACTTGATAGCTTTATTTTTACATTGACATTTAAAGTTGATCTAGGACATGCCCTACCCCAACTATAAATCTGTCATCACATTTTAAATTGACCTCCCCCTCCAATGCAACATGGTTTTGCCAAGGTGTAAAATTACTCCTTTTTTATGTTTTGTTCTCCTTAATGAATCAGGTCCGGAGTGTTTAGGATTTTGTTCCTGTCCCTGCCCCCTCCCAAATAAAAAAACAATAATGTTAATCTTCAAATAGGAGGAAAACAGAATATAAATGGGGAATTGTCCTTGGTATTTGTGGGGAATTGTCCTCGGTATGTTTGTATTTTTTACATTTGCATTGTGTGTTAAGCAGTCAAACAAAGAAAAATCAAATTACTACCACTTCTATTATATATTGTTTTCCATATTTCTACTAATTCTGGTCAGCTTAGCCTTAATTATGACTTAAATAAATCATAAGGGTGACAGAACACTGGTACTCTTCTGTGTCACTTGTTTGTGTGAACCATTTCATTACTTAATGTGCACCTAGAAAGGCACATCTGGGCTGAAGCCAGGCAGAGAGTGGTGGAGTCGTGCATGGGTTGGTTGGAATCATGGCACATCTTTAGGGGTAGGAAACAATTTAGGGTTTGTTCTTGTTGGGAAGCCTTTGTTGACATACTCTAAGGAGATGTGTAGTAGGTTTATGGCTAGAGGCTACACAAGAGAAACAAAAATAAAGAAAATGCAGAATTCATGACTGCCATTAATTTATTAAAACTTTACTGGTATACAGTAAGATATGCAAAATAGTTTAAAAAAAACGCGTAGGGTAGCCTCCCATATAACGTTTCTTTTGCTTGCTGGTCTGTATGTTTGAGTGGAAGAGCCTCAAGAGTCTCCGATGATGTCACTTCAAGTCCAGACCCGGTATACCAATACAGGAACTCACAGACTTGCTGGCACTCAAGGTTTAATTTGTTTTCGGATAAGCGTGAGTTTTATTTACATATTTACCTATTCTAAGGGATTTTATTGTTGTTGGATAATGAAAACATTTTAAAATGATTTTTCACATGTATGGCCGCTGTGTGGCCTATGATTACTGTTAGTAATATAGGAGCTAAGAGAAGCTGTATATAAAGGTTCTGATCTTGAGAGGCATCTTCTACACAGAATAAGATGTGGTTTAAAAGTCCATCACACTCCTGGGAGAATAAGAAGAGGAGTATTTACAGATAAGCCTATTTTCTTGGTGCTAATTATACACGGTTTTTAATCTATGTCTGATTTGTTGGTTGAAAATGACTACACTATGAGTGCTCTCTGTTTATTGTGATCTATACAGATTTCTCCTCGTCTGTTTGGGGAGGTGTGCGTTGGAGAAGCTGCTGGACCGTTGTGAATAGTACTGTGAAATTAAAGGAATAAGAGCAATGGATTGAGGACTTTTACCTTTTTTAATATTTGTAACATTTATAACTATATATATATATATATATATATATATAAATATATATATATATATATATATATATATATATATATATATATATATTAATGTAAATGTCTAGTGGCGTGTGTTAGTCTGTCTGTGTGTGTGTGGAAAAAATAAAACCAAGCTGCAGCGCCACCTGCTGGGCGGAGTTATACACTGACCTACTAAATTCTTAGTGTGTGTGGAAAAAAAAATTCAGAAAAGGCTGAAATTTGGTATACTGAGTTGTTTTTAATTTGTTAATTTTATTTGTTAATTGTTAAAAGTGTTTATAAAGATTTAAAAAAAAAATATATATATTTCTTGAAGAAGAAGTGACAGTTGGGAGTGGTTGGTGGTTGCCGGGGGTGACAGTGGGGAGTGGTTGGTGGTTGCGGGGGTGACAGTGGGGAGTGGTTGGTGGTTGAGGCCTGGGCTATGGGCCAAATGCATGACAAGAACCTTTTTAACACCTTAAGTAGCTTGATTTGACTAGAATGCATGAGTATCATGCACGGGTTAACTTGTGTATATATATATATATATATATATATATATATATATATATATTATGTCTCAGTCAACCTTGATGTTGTACTTGTTGCCAAGATTTCCTTCAGCAATTTGATGCAAACAATAAGTGTGGTTCTGCACATGCACTGACCATGCAGTACCATTGGGCCACTATACACAAGAATACATCAGAGATTCTCATGTAATCTTTGTAAGTTGGACCTCAAGTATCTATCTCTCTGTCTGTCTGTCTATCTATTTATCTATGCAACCTTCATTGCCCCCTCTCAAATCTCCCATTGCCATCCCTCATTGTCCCTTATGTATCATTGACCCATGGTCCGTTATATCTCATTGCATCCCGCTGTCTCCTGTTGTGCTTGTAAGGATGCGCCTCGCTCCCTGTCCCATTCTCTGTGCCACGGAATCCTTGTTTTGCTTGTGACAAAGATTCAATTCCGTCCTCCTACTCTAAACCCTCTAATGTTTAACCCATATACCAACACTTTATTAGATTATTCTTGTTTTTAGCTTCCTTTATCACTCCTTCTCCATATGATGAAAGTTTTATCATGGCACCTATTACTTTTTCAGCAAAATAATAAATTAATAATATTTTCAGATATCGCTGCTGATCTATTACACTTCCCTTTGTTTCAGTCATTTTCTGATCATTAAAAAAAACTAATTTTTTCTAGGGAATGTGCTGCTTTTTACAGGAGTCTTTAAATTTCCTGAATGTGGATGCTTTGGGTGGAGGCATTCAAAGAATATTTGTAACTGTTGTAAATTGCACATAGTGGATGTCTCTTGCCTCTACACAGAACTCTTATACTTAACTTATAGTAATATAACAAATAAACACACGGACACTTTTTTGAGGTGGCAAACTAATAGCTTACAACTTATTTTTAAATCAATTGTAAGAATTGGTGGCAAAGAAAGCACACTGCGGGACAGCTAATGACTGGTGACTGAACCATACTAAGAATGGCCAACTGGCCCAGGATTCACTTAACCAAGGATTACTGCCTTACAGTATGGCCGGCACTAAATCTGGCATCAGAGTGACTACATCACCTCTAGGCTCACAATGACCTGCCCTCACTAAGCAGATCAATGGGTCCTCCTCACTAAAGTACCAAGAGCCACCGTTACTTCTAAGGGGGCATTGACCTGCGGTCAGTCAGCCATAGCACCGTATATATCAGACGCTGATCACAGTGCTTTCCTACCAAACTGTGCCTGCTTTGTGATGAAGGAAAAAGAACGGTAGAACTTAGCTCCTTTGATGAAACATAAATAAAAAATGGAGTGAGCGGGCGGATTAATGAGCAATAAAAGAGACAGACTACAGGCAGACAGCGTATCTATGTAAAGCACAAGCACTCCCCATCGTCAGCTATTGGCTGACCTGGGGTCAGAGATTTTAACTCTTTCAGGTGCTGTTGGATATTAGAGAAACACACTTGGAATTTTAAGTGTGTTCGTTTTCAGAACTCTCTTGTCATAATGATTAAAAATAAGTATGAGCTGACTTTTATGGATTGAGTAAATGTCATGACAAAGAACAGTCCTGAACCTGTAATAGATAGAGCTTGGCTACATACATATCAGGGCACCGATTTGTGAATCTTACATGGATGTCAGTGCACGGTCCTGTACCCCATCATTGTAAGTACCCCATATATGCCAACTTTTTATTCCTCCCCTCTGTGAGATCCCAGAAGAGAGGTGAGGCACAAGGGCGGAAGGGGGCAGGTTGCGGAAAATTGTGTCATTTTGACTCTGGGGACGGGGCCAAAATTATGCGATTCACCATGAATTGCGTCATGAAGGCTCCCATCCTGCCCACTTCACTGGGAAGTTGGCATGATGCGGGAGAATGGCCTGGGAGACATACCCGGAATTCGGGAGGCTCCTGGACATTCTGGGATAGTGGGTAAGTATGAAGTACCGTGGTGCAATTGTTATTGGCCACACTCACAACAATTGTGCATCATTGCTGAACACAGGAGAAAATTCACAAAAACCTTGCAACCCCTCATCTGACATTCCCCTGTCACTTACCTCTTGGCTCTTCCGCTGTCACTCTGCTACACCTTCTGCTCCTATGTTGCTCAGGGAAGACATATGAGCATACTTGATTGACGCTCTACAATGCAGGCCCATGACTGGGGCTCAATCTGATTTAGGTGTCAGAGGAATTCAGCACAGAGCTCTCCGCTGCTGATCTTTGACACAGATAGATAGATAGATAGATAGATAGATAGATACAGTGGCGCACGCAGGGGGGGTTTCTGAGTCTCTAGAAACCCCCCCTGCGCTAATTAAGTGGCCACTATAGCTGCACTGTCCTATACAGCAGCCGCGGCGCTGTCAAAGAAGCGTCCGCGGCGGTGCTGTATTGTATACAGCACCGCCGCAGACGCTTCTTAGACAGCGCCGCGGCTGCTGTATAGGACAGCGCTGGCGAAACGGAGCTGCTGCGCATGCGCAGCAGCTCTCTCTGGGTTTTTTTTTTTTTGGGGTCGGCGGGGGGAAACCCCCCCCCCGACAATCCTCCATGCGCCGCTGAGATAGATAGATATTTTAGATAGATATTTTAGCCATATGCATTATTTTTTAACAAAATATAAATGTGTGTTAAACTGGATTAATTACCTGTGAAACATGGCTGTGCCTGTGAATGTCCTGATGAGTGTTTTGTTAAAGAAAAATGTCAGATTATCACTCATAAAAACAAAAGAAATCTCTGGCACTAATATGGATAACGAAGATCTAAGTAAAAGGACACAGTCCTAACCAGGTATCAAATGCAGCAGCTCCCAATAGGAGGTAGTGTTCACCCTCCCAGCAAAGTATACAAAAAGGAAAACAGAGAGTTGCGCAGAAGTACCTAATATGAATTTGATAATACAATCTCAGAAAGCTGTACAAGATACATGTATCACATACAAAAAGCCACATAATTGTGGTATAACATAAACTGTGTATACACCAGCTCTTCTAAAATAAAATAAAATAAAGATTCAGATGAATCTCAATTAAAAACTGATCACATGACCTCATAAACATGTATATGCATACATATATTGTGATGTAACCCAATGTACTTATCTATCACCAGCTGGTAAATATAATTGGGATATCCAAATTTTTAGATTCCTGCAGGATATGAAGAAAGCAGAGAAATTCTCTCTTCAGATGGTTAAATAAAAATAAAAATGAACTATTACATGTACATGCGGAATTTTTCTTTTTGGAGTTTTGGTCTTCAAAAACTGTCCTTATAGGGATCAAATATAGATGATATCCAGTAAGCAAACAAATAAGGATAATTGGATATTATTGGTAATCAACAAAATGAAGTCTCTTGCCGCAGTCGCGGCTGGAATACAATTATGATCCTGTATGTAGAACCACACTGTGTGTGTAAAACATCCAACAGAGGCACAGCTTCTTAGCGCTTCAGCGGCTATTAGAAATCAAATACCACATACCTCCTAGAATAGCAACAGTTCCGTGATTGTGGATCAAATATAAATGATATCCAGTAGACAGACAGATGAAGGTAATTAAATAGTATGGGTTATCAATGAGATAAAGTCTCTTGCCGCAGCCGCGGCTGGAATACAGTTATAATCCTGTATGCAGAACCATACTATGTATGTAAAACATCCAACAGAGGTGCAGCTTCTTACCGCTTCAGCGGCTATATAAAATCAAATGACCACATACCTCTGGGGATAGCATCGGTTCCGTGATTAGGATCAGCTGATGACGAGTGCCTGTCAGCAATAGCAAAGGTAAGAACACCTTACCAGAGAGCGGGTCCAGATAAAAAACAGCAGTTCCTTCGGTGCGCACCATAAATCCGGGTCCGGACACACAACATGCGTGTGAATGGTTGGTCCCACTGATGATAAAGTTTCAGGCTCGATAATAGCATTCAGATTACCCGGGCACTCAGAGTCTGGTGGACAGACTTTTTCAAGCATTTTATTTTAGAAGAGCTGGTGTATACACAGTTTATGTTATACCACAATTATGTGGCTTTTTGTATGTGATACATGTATCTTGTACAGCTTTCTGAGATTTTATTATTAAATTCATATTAGGTACTTCTGCGCAACTCTCTGTTTTCCTTTTTAGATTATCACTCATGCCGCACTGTAAACCTTTTTGTGCAGTGCTATTTACATTCGGGAAGTAAATAGTTACTTTGATGTCATAATGTGGACAGTGATTTTTAAATTCCCTTCTATATTTTGTTGCCTCTCCCACAATCTTGGCAACGTACTGCAAACCTTATTGTTATCATATGTTTATCTTGGCTCAACTATTGTCTTATTTATATTTGGATAACCTTTTTGAGAAGCACATAAGTCTAAAAATGGTGCAGGCATTTCCTAAGTCAGCCAACCTTTTGCTGTTTCTGGAATAGTGAATATTGCTGCTTAGCATAAATATTACAGAGGATCATTGTGTATCACAACAACCTAATAACCTTGATTCATGCAAGTGTCCATAAAATAAGATACTAGATTAGGAAAGACTCACCCACGACATATGGGACACATTATGTACTTTCACAGTAGACGACTGCAAGTGAAGAATAAATTATTCATATATGGCATTCACTATGCACCTTCATGGCTTAAAGGGGAAATTCACACTGTTCTTTTTAACAATTGCTGATAAGATTAATTGCAAATAAAATTAATATACATATTCCTGCTGCCTACTGATGAAAAAATAAGCCTAATTACAGTTGTATCTAATCTATCGATAATGGCAGCTGAAGATTTCACATCTGCCACCATATTTATTACAACATAATGGTGTATGAAACTCCAGAATTTAGACTCTGTGATTCGGACAAATTTTGAGTGAAAATTTGTTAATCATAGTAAATTTCACTATATCGTGGATGTTACTGCAAATGGAAGAAAAAGGAAACTAGCTTCCCTGACTCCAGAAAAAAAGAAAAAACGGCCAGCATGCCCCCTTCCCAAATCCTCAACCAGCCCTAACACTAGAAAGCCACAACAATTTTTAAATAACCCTTATTTGGATTAAAGAAACCAGACAATCCTATGCCATTGCTCACTATTTTATTAGTTTTATAAATCTTCTTTTCTTCTTTCTTGTCTCTAGCTCCAACATAGTCTATTAGCCAGTTCAACCACTGCATACAAAAATATTATTATTGAATTTATAAAGTGGTAAACAATGGATGTGAAAAATGTGACTCCTGCACATATGTATAACACTGACTGTAATCTCTTGTGTAATTGACACTTAATTACTCAACATTATGCACAAATAGGGTAATGGGATGTTCCTATGGCTAACTAACACTGTCAAGCCGCATCTCTATGCTATAGTTGAGTGTAAGTATACACATTAATGCATCTGATGTAGCCAGTAGAATGTAGAAATACTTCTGTGTTTTGAATTAGACATATCTTAAATAATGTTTAACTCAACATACCCACGTAAGTCCTCAATATTTGCAGCGGCATTGTTTATTGCGCATGGTCAGTGCATCAAACTTTAAATAGTCCAGTCGACCCTCAAATCACCTTCCTGCAAGCAAGTCACGGCTTGCCGCATAAATGGGTTAAGAATTGTCCTGCTTTTTTTAGACTGTGTATATTTAATACACCATAGTTGCATATTTAAATGCAAATGTTTTCATTATATGGGTTAGAATGCACTGCTAAAGATATTTTGCTGCTTTCATGTGACTAAAGATGCTCAGATGCCAACCAAGGAATGCACCCATAAATGTGCCCTTTCATCCCATGAATCTCTTCTGCAAAAAGGAAAATTCAACCCACCAGCAGATGCAAAACAATTATGCTTTAACACACGGGTCTATGCACTTCACAGAAACATAGAATTTTGACGGCAGGTAAGAGCAGCATGCACCATCAAGTGTGCCAGTTTTTTTTATTAACCTATGGTAACCTCTAACCCTATTTGGTCCTTTAACCCTTGTAAGGATATCCTTGTGTCTATCCCAGGGCCGGATTAAGGGAATGGAGGCCCCTGGGCTAAGGGGGCCTCCATTCCCCCGTGAGGGCCCCCCCCCATGATCGGAGCTGCCCGCGCACCCCCCCGTGATCGGAGCTGCCTGAGCTGCCCGCCCCCCTCCCCCCCCCCCCCCCCCCCCGGCACTTACCTCCTTCACCGGCGCGCTTTACTCTCTTTACTGAGGAGATCTCGTGAGAGTGAGACTCACGCGATCTCCTCAGTAAGGAGACTACAGCGTGCCGGAGAAGTTCTGCAGGGAAAGTGCTCAGCAGCACTGATCGGCCCCGCCCCCGACCGATCAATACTGCTGCTGAGCACTGCTGCTGACCATAGGCCCCTGGGCTGTAGCCCAGTTAGCCCTATGGTTAATCCGGCCCTGGTCTATCCCAAGCATATTTAAATTGCTCTACTGTATTAGCCTCTACCCCCCTCTGATAGGAGGCTATTCCACTTGTCCACTACCCTTTCTGTGAAGTAGTTTTTCCTCAAATTTCCTCTGAACCTACTTCCCTCCAGTCTTAGTACATGTCCTTGTGTTCTAATACTTCTCTCCCTTTGAAGAATGTTTCCTTCCTCTACCTTATTAAAACCCTTGATATATTTGAAAGTTTCTATCATGTGTCCCAGTTCCATTCTCTACTCCAAACTGTACATATTAAGATCTTTTAGTCTTTCCTGGTAAGTTTTGTGCTGTAAGCCATGCACCATTTTAGTTGCCCTTCTTTGTACAGTCTCTAATGTATTTATATCCTTTTGGAGATATAGCCTCCAGAACTGAACACAGTCTTCTAGATGAGGCCGTACCAATGACCTATACAGTGGCATTATTACTTTTTTCATTCTGCTACTAATTCCTCTCCCTGTGCAACCAAACATCTGATTTGCCTTCCTCATTGCTTTGTTACATTGCTTATCTGCCTTTAAGTCACCTAAAATAGTGACTCCTAGATCCATTTCCTCCTCAGTAGTTTCAATTATAGTGCCGTTAATACTATATTTACCCTTTGGGTTTTGGAGACCCAAATGTAAAAATGGGACATGTGTTCAACAATAGAGGCATAACATTATTTACAACATATGCACTGTGGGGTGTATTTTGAAAATTTGTACAGCACTCTTAATATGGCACTATGTGCAGAAGGCAGGTCCACTTTTGACATTTGTGGACTTTGATGCTAAGTTACTAAAACAAACAGTAATGTTACATATAATAAAACACATAACTACACCAAATTACTTTTTAAACCTTTTTTACCTTTAAAACAAAATGTTTAATATACTTTCCAGCTTAACGCCATTCAATCCACAACCTGCAAAGTACTTCTAGCAAATGAAATGGCCTTTTGACAGTTTGCAAAATACAGCCAGAGTTTTTATAAGGTTATGTCATTTTCCTTCAATCTGCTTTTCAGGTAATCAAGTTCCAGAGTTATTATAACATTACAGCAATTTTCCTAAATCTATAAAATTGTGTGTTAAATTCATTTTTATATGTACTTTATTCAGTTCCAGTTCTGTGATACTTCTTGGTTTCAGTTAAACTTTGCTTCACCTAATGTATCTAATAGATTATTTTTGAATATTATTTTCTTAGTTTTTCCTCTTTGAGGTTTAAGGAAAAAGTGTAGCTATAGTATAACAAAAGACATAAGAAAGACAGTCAGACAGATAGATAATATACTGTGGATAGGTGTGGATTGATAAATAGTGAAAAAAAGAAGACCCGGTGGATTGCATCACTAGGGGAATTTGGCCTCTAGTATTTTCAGTCCAAGTGCAACTGTACCACACAGTAGAATGAATTGCCCATCATCGCCGGAGCTCTATTCATAGACTACACATTCCACAAAATGTGAATGTACAAATATACTGTGGAATGCCATTCTTTGAAATTACAAAGCAAAAGCGGAAGTCAAGAAGTGTATCACTGGATCTTCATTCTTCCCCGTCTGTTCTGCAAGTCAATTTGCATGAAATGTTGCAGAAAGTTCAATCATCCTTAGTAGTAACTCCAAATCATACACATCTTGAAGTTCAATAAAAACATTCATAGTTCTATAAATTGCTATTTTGGAGTCTGTTCATTTTAAAAGCTGAAAACATTCTAATAAAACCGCCTGGTGGGCGGAGAAGCGTGTAAAGCGGCACTCTGGTATTGGAGTTTTTGCCCATCAGTCTTTTATCTAAATACCTCCATGTATACTGCAAGCTGCTACTGAGAAGGATAAGTATTATTCCTGTTTTCTCTGCAGTACTTTTGTATGTGTGCTGTGATCTGTTCCCATATAAAGGGTTCTTTATACAGACTTTATTCTTCTCTGGATAAGTAAAGTATACATATCCTTAACATTTGATGACATCTGACTGATCCCTACCCATTGAAATGGCTGTGAACTTCTTCTTTTATTGCGCTACAATTAGAAAGATCATTAATAGGTGCAATATTTTGCTGCATGATTTTGCCCAGGTGCAAATGTTACTCGTTTTTTATGCTTTGCTCTCCTTAATGACTCAGGCCCATAGTATTCATTGTGTAGGCCAACTACAGTCAGCACATACAAAATGGAGATCGCCAGCCAGTTATGATGTCTGAACGAAAAACAGTGCATCCTTGTTTGTGCAAACAATGATGTTGAACACACCTTGGTGCTATGGACACTGGGACGACAAGAGGGCTATACGTACGTGAATGCAGCCTTGTCTACTCAGTCTACGAACGCAAAGGACACTGGCTACAGCCTATGATTTTGGGGAGTGAACGGGTCGGGGAAGGGTGTTTGTGCTGTAATCACGGTACAGTAAGATTGTGCAAAACTGAAGTGCATGCAGCCACGTCTGAATCTAGCTCTGGCCATCTCAAAGTTACTTGTTTTTCTGTCGTATCTCTTGCTTCAACTACAGGGCTAATCTAAGTTCTGATTAGTAATGATGACAGTCTTGTTTGCATGCTAGAACATGTGTTTGCAATCACAAGCAACTGTAATAATGTATTTTATGCTGAGTAGACACTGAGAACATCCTAATAAATGTATTTCAGAGAAAAAAATTTTTTTGAACTATCTTCTCATCAATACCTATATTAATAACAGGTGACAATTAAATTTTTCTTTCTGTGCATTCTTTTACAAATTTAGAATCCATGTAGGTATTGGACAAAACCTGCAGTCTTGTTTAGTAGAGTACAGCAGACCTACACCCGATATCAATAGCACACATATCTTGAGATCCGTGACTTGATGAATTCAGGAGTGTGCAAAACCAAAATATGTGCGTTTAGTACTAAACGCAGTTTGCGCTCAGTATGTGTGCCTTGATGAATCAGGCCTGTCGTGTGTATGATTGAAAATCCCACATCTAGGATATCTACTATAGTATGTGACTGCATAATATATTGTGTTACTTATGTCTAACACAGTTCTTTTTGAGCAGGAAACTGGAAACTCTGTTTGTGAATGGTTAGTTACTGAGATTAGTCATAAAATGGTGATATCATATTCACCTATCAATTAACCCGGACTTTTACAGATAACTTTTGTGTCACGGATCCTGAGTTTGGACTAGGCCTCAAAGCCCCGCTCTAGATAGACTTACCTGCAGAGAGGTGCGGAGTCTAACGAGAGGTATTCACCAGGGATCCTCGCAAGGGAATATGGACATAGCTGCTCTCTATACGTAGGTTGCGGTCCTCTAAGGGGGATTAGAGCAGGGTCAGATGGAACTGTGGATTGGAGCAGGAATGCTGGATGATAAATGCAGAGGTTCAGGTGAATGGCAGTGAACAGAAGCATTGAGGTCTTAAGAAAACGAATAGCTGACAACAGGACTGATTATGAGACACAAGGTTCCTGCAACCATACCTCAGGTCTTGATCATGGAACAGGTAACACAGGATACCAACTGAGAGGTGGTAAACTGCAGAGAACTGATGCACTGAGATTCCTGGAAAGCAAATAGCTTGAAGACGGGACCAATGATGAGGCACAAGGTTCTTGCAATATTATCACAGGTATTGATCGTGGAACAGGTAAACAAGATACCCACTGAAAGGTGGTGAACTGCAGAGAACTGATGCACTGAGGTCCCCGGAAAGTGAATAGCTAGAGGACGGGACCGATGATGGGGCACAAGGTTCTTGCAATAACAGCACAGGTCTTGATCGTGGAACAGGTAACACAGGATACCGATGTGCAGACAGGAGCCAGAGAGAACGCGTCCTAACAGGTAAGGAGACCTGAAGATCTGGCAACTTGGTAGAGAAGCAGGTGCTTTAAATAGACAGAGCTGACAGGCAATTGGCCAATCAAGAGAATGCAGGAAGTTTAGAAAAGACAAGGTGTGCGCATGCTCTGTTCAGACTAGCAAGTGAATGCAGGGAGTGAGAACCAAGGGAAACAGGTAAGAACAGTGACCAAAATGCAGGTTAGCTGGTGCAATGTGTGACAATTAGTAAAGTTGTTCACACATGGGAAGCCATGTTTTACCAAACACAAGAAGCACTTATTGTCACTCCACATGTCCTCAAAAGCCAGGCTCTGCCTATTTGTGTTATATCACTTAGTTTGGAAATGTGTTTTATGATGGAACGCATAACTTAATCACCAATTGCTCTGCCTACCTCCTTTATAACCAGAAACCTTCCAACACTGTCACTGTAGCATTTAGCCATATTAGTCTGCAGGCAAATGCCATAGAGAGAGGCAAGTTTCCAGGTCTATAAATGGGTTGTTAATGTAGGTATCCATCTGAACTGAGGTCACCTCAGCATGTAATATAATGTATAATATATGTAATGTAATATATGTATAATACACTTTTCAACATTGCCATGCAATATATTATCTAGAATAAACATGAGGCTTCATTGCAAATGTATATCAGATTGTGAATTACCATGCAAAAAATTTGCCACAAAGAAACAATCTTCTTTTACATATATATATATATAGAGAGAGAGAGAGATTTCCTATTATGTTTGATATTTTCTTGATACTTAAAGCATGCTCTTGCAATAAATTGTGGTTGTGCAGAGAAAATACCACTATTTGTTAAGAATATTATCAAATATTTACGCTTGCTCTTGGAATTGCTTTTAACCAAGATGGCCTGCATAAAATGCTTAACGGCTGATGTTAAAGCATGACATGTCTGCAAAAAACCATAACCAAATCATTATAATTGAGTAAAGGACACAGACACTAGAGATTGACAAAATTATAGGTGAAGTTTATTAACATGAGAAAAACATGGTGAAGGAGAAAGCATAAGTAGTTCAGGTAAAACCAATTCCCATCATATCACCATGAGGGTCATTTATCCTCTTAAGATAAAGCAACGTTTTCATCCCAGGACACACCCTTACAACAACTGGGTATGCATAAACCCCAGGGTTGGGTATCTTTTAATGATGCTCTAAACGCCGACTTGGAAGAGCCCGACATGATTAGACCATAGGTGTTATGCACGACAGCATGGTAATACTGACAGCCTGATAAGGAGACTTCAAACAGCTCCGAGGAATGAACATTCAGGCATCCTACAATGATGCCAGTTTCAAGCTCCCCACTATCATTTGTGCTGTTCAGCTACAAATTCAAGGAGGTGACGTCTGTACAATGTTCTATAGATTCTAAAGAACACTGTACAGCCGGCGCAGTGACGTCACAGCTACAATACGGGTGCTGACGATGGATGGAGAGACATTCACAATTTTCCAGTTCACAGACTGTTTGAAATTAGTACATTGGTCATTGGATTTCACCTAAGTACACCAGTATTGTGACACTGTTTGTGAGTACCAGCACTAAAACAGTAATACTTGCACTCATCATTTCCCTTTTTGTTTATTGTAACTGTCTAATAACTAGCTTTACATTAACTGAACTGTCGTTGTTTCAATACATTTTGAATATAGCTGTCAGACTTATTACTTTTTTTTTACTAATACTACAACAACGCCAAAGTCTTGCCCAGGCTATCCTTCAAGATGCAATTTACATTCAGTTAAAAAAAAAGCATTCTATTTCTACCATTTATGTACATCCCAAGATATGCCTCCAGATCTGCCATCTCAAGAGTCTTAATTTTCAGTTATGGTTCTCCCACTTTTATTCATTAATTGCTAAAGCTGACATTAGAATTGTAATGCAGACATTAGAATTATCTAATGTATGAAAAGTCAATTTAAAAAAAAAAAATCTTTCATAGCAAATAATTATTTGGGCACATTCTTTTTAAAAAAACCAAAAAGGTCAATAAGTACTTCATGTAGTAAAGATCTTTCATGCATTTGTCTTATACTAATTTTATTACCATATTTTGGTTTTCTAGATCGAATGACGCCTGAGGTTTTGGTATTTTTAGAAATAATGTAAGTGTTTTGACCTCAATCATCTTGCATAAAGATTTTTTTCGGCTCAATTAACTTAGTGTAGTATGAAAATCACAGGAAAGAAAGATACAGCTTAATAAAAATGGTGAAGAAAGTCCTTTTAGCTAGAGGGGCAGAGATATAAATACGTTTTTCATATTTTTTAAACAGAAAAACCAGGACACAGTCAATTAAGGGTACCTCTTGCTTTCAATTGGTTGACAATCGGTGCAAGAACAGTTTAAGGGTTGATACTCATGGGCAATTTATTTACATGTTTAATATACTTATTGTTAAAGCCTGATAAACATGCTCTAACACTGATAGTCTAAAATAATAATTTACCTGTGGACCTATGCACACATACTCGGTCAAGTGATCACTTTTTGTGTATCAATTTCAATGTTGCCTGCAGCATTCACAATATACATACACACGTCCCCAGGGCTGTAACTAGGGCTGTGCGACAGGGGCGACTGCCCAGGGTGCAGCGCCGAAGGGGGGGCGCAATTTAGGAATATTTTAGGTTAATTTGGTTAAAATTGAGGGCTACGGGGCGGCATTTGTCTTTCTCGCCCCAGATGCTAGAATTCTAAGTTACGGCTCTGCACGTCCCATCCCACAACAAAAAAAACAAGACTCCATAGACATCTTGGGCCTGATTCATCAAGGCACATATCTAACGATTTGTGCATATCAACTGCAAATTCACTCTGCGCATGTTTAGAACCAACAGATACTGCTGTGAATGCAGCCATGTTTAATGTGCCTGCGAGTGCAAAGGACACTTACTAAAGGGTTTGGTTTCGGGGAGTGAACTGGGCAGGAAGGGGTGTTTTGCCATAGGCAACTTACAGAAGGTGCATGCCAAACTCAAGCACATGCAGCCACGTCCATTTTAAGCTTTGTACACTTCAAAGTTAGTTGTTTTTCTTCCGTATCTCTTACTCCAGATAGTTTGACTTGAGCCGGTGGGACCGCCGACAGTACAGCGCACCACAGGCTCTAAACAGTGTTGAAAAGAGAATTCCCCCACTTCCAACGATATTAACCCTTGTGCTGCCAGTATAGTGCTGGTAGACGCAAAATCGGGGGTAGGGTGGAGGGGAAGCATGGGGTTCCCTGAGTTTTACAATAACCAGCACTAGGCAAGTCATCCAGGGCTGGTGTCACTATAGCTGGGGAACCCAAAGCATAGGATACCCGTGCCATAATGACAAACCAGCCCCAGGCTGGATCCCCTTGGGAGTTAGGGTCAGCAAAGAAAATGTGCGGGCTCCCCCCCAGGGATACCCAGCCCCCGTGCTGAAAGCACTAGGGCTCTTCCAAAATCCCTGAGCGGTGGATGTGGGGTAATGAAAGTGTTAAATGCTAACCCTAATGCTGCCATCCTACGGCTGGTCCGAGGAAAATCGTGGGAGAACTACAAGCACTAGCAAACTCATGGCAGCCAGGGCATGCTGGCATTGAAGAACCACAATTGCCAGCATGCCCTGACACCCAGGGAAAGCTGAGCTATGCAGTACCACAAACTAAAACATTTTTATTAAAAACAAAAAATCCCCAGATTGACGTACCAACATCTGGAAGGGATCCTTTCTTGTAAGCTTTTAATCCTTAAGGCTTGAGTCCAGTTCTAAAAACCAAAACATTCCAAGGTCCTGTAACTGTCTAAAAAATACCATTCTGGGTCCTGTATTTGTCCATAAAAATCAAGTACAACAAAAATATTCCACAGGTAGTTGTAAAAAACTCTTTCTTGGGTTTCCTCTGGATTCGGCTTAGCAAAAAAAGAAACCATTGACAACACAACGACAACCAAGGCCATAACTTGGGCTGTGCAATAGGGACGACCACCCAGGGTGCAATGTTGAAGGGGGGGCGCAGTTTATAAATATTTTAGGTTCATTTGGTTAAAACAGATGACTTGGGGGACAGCATTTTTGTTTCACGCTGCAGGCGACACAATTTTAAGTTATGGCTCTGCCTGGTGCTGCAGGAGCTGACAGGTACATTCTTCAGCGTCCAGTGTAGTAGAGCAGAGAAAAATGCAGCTCTACACGTGATTTCTCAGCGCACGTTTCTTCAGATCCATTACTTGTTGTATTTGGGAGCACGCCGAGTCCTTTAAAAATAAATGCAGGCTGTGCTCAGAATACGTGCCTTAATGAATTAGGCCTGTTGTGCCACGGGCTGAGATTCACAAACCATTTATTCATAGGATTGGAAAACAAGTTGGATATGTTAACTTTTGTCATAAAATGATGTGTTTAACTCAAATATTTTATAGCTGCTTCTGTTATTATGTATCATAATGATGATGATTATTTGCTGCTGTTGCAATAATCAAGAGATTGGCTATTTTTATCATCTGATTGGCTGCAGCTTAATTCTACACTCACTTTCTCAAATTTTATAAATGGACAGCCTGAGAAAAGAATCTCATGAGCAGCCATAAACAGTATAACAAATTATAGTACCAGTGTATCCATCCCCAGTCAAACCCATTCCACAAGTCACACATGTATTGCAACCTTAGTTTAGGTTCCTCATGCAGGAACGTATTAACAATGGGACTGATGGGGCTACAGCCCCAGGCCTCTCCTGGTGCGGAAAGGTGGACAGTGGCTTTGAGGCGATGAGAGGTGCAGGGCGGTAATATGGACCGCCCACTGGTGCTTCCCTGGTAGCCAGGGGGCGGTCCTGACGTTCAAGAGCAACAGGCCGGCAATCACAAGGCTGCCTGTTGCTGAGTGGGTTTGGGAGCTGTGTCTACAGAGTCTGTGTGTGACTCATACTGTACCAGCTTCCACCCAGTCCCAGATTGAGGTCACCAGCGCTCAGTTCAACAGGTACGAACAATTTATTTTTAACAGAGGATATGTGACAACAGGGGATATGAGACAACAGGGCATATGAGACAACAGACCGAACAGGGGATATGTGACAACATGGGATATGTGATGTGACAACAGGGAACATGTAACAACAGGGGATATGTGACAACAGGGGATATGAGATAACAGACTGAACAGGGGATATGTGACAACAGGCCCAACAGGGGATATGTGACAACATGGGATATGTGAATATGTGATGTGACAACAGGGAACATGTAACCTTGAGATGGGTTACCGTAAAATGCTCGCCGACCTCCATTTCGTATTCTTTTCCAACCCAGGTTTGGTGGTGGTTATTGAGGTATGCAATGGCCGAGCTTTGGCATGGCATTGCTTTGTTTTTGTTCTTGTATATGGGTGGTTGGCTGTTCGTATGTGTACTGGGCATCCAGACACCAGTTGCCTAATGACTGGAAAACCTTTTCTCCCACCTCGTGACAGTGAGATTGTTGGGGTAGAAGGAGGTTGGGATGGTCGTTCCTTGTCTCCCTTTTGTCTGCTGAGATAAGTAAGGTGATCCCCCGACACACTTGTCTGTCACTTGCGGGGTAACGATGTGGGTAAGGAGAAGTCCTTATACTTGTTGATCTCTATTCAGGAGGATTTTGAGGACAATAAAGGCAACAGGGATGGCAATTAAATTGTGCAGGTCATATGTGATCAAAAGGCTCTCATGGAGGTTCAATATTCCTACCCCCATTATGAAAAATCTACTTAGAAAGGTTAATAGGTCCACTGGGCATGTAGTTAGGTCATTTGTTGAGTTTATTATTAATCACCCTTTAATTGCGGTGGATAATAGTTTTCTTCTCCACCACCAGTTCTTGTTTTAATAAACTGTGACCTTTATTGCCAAAACTTTCCTGTTGTTCGTGTTTTTATTTACCTACTTTCAATAATAAGTCTTAACAATGATAAGGAGGCATCAACAGTATTCAGTTTATGTAATTCTCTTAAAATATGATGAGCTGGCCTGTGAGTATTATTTCAGCTTTTACAGAACAGGCAAAACAATACATATGGCCTTGATAAAGTGTGTAGAGTTTACAGTGCAAGTAGCTAAATAATAGATGATTGTCTGTGAACTAAAATGACTGGAGTTGCTTTTACATTTCATAATGGCAAAACGAATTAAACTACATTTCCAACTTTCTAAAAAAAAGTGTTAACTTCAAGTTACTTGTACAGACTTTCTACCTATTCAATCATGTTATTCCATGTACAAAAACTGGTTTTGGTTGATGATTATTATTATTATTATCGTTTATTTGTAGGGCGCCACAAGGTTTCCGCAGCACCGCACACAGTACAAACAGTAGACTATACAGGGTAGAACAGTACAGAACAATAAACACAAAGGACCAGTACTTCAGAAACTCCGGGAGGGCAGATAGAGTAAAGACGGAGCAGAAGAACAGGTATGGAGACTGGAGGGAAGAGGGCCCTGCTCATTCGAGCTTACATCCTAATGGAGGGTAAACAAAGTGAGGCACAAAAGGGAGCGAATGATATCAATTATCGTAGTTAATATAAAACACTGTATTTGCATTATGTACTCTGTTACTGTCCACATTCCATGGAGAACAAAATATATTAATTTGTGCATGCCTCCCTATAGTCTGTATTTTGGCTAGATAGACACCATTTTTAAGACCCTAAAAGGGGTATAGTCTATCGGTAAAGCAAGGAGTAAGGCTTTTGCGTATTTCCGCTCGTATTCAAATGCAAGCGTTTCTCAAGATCCGTTACGATGTAAATAAAGTTGTTAATACATATAAAAAGTGCGTACTTCCACTGTAAGAGTAGACATGCATACAGACGGAAGTAGTTTTTCCGAGAAATTGCGTATTTTGCAGAGAATTTACATTGGAACACACTTACCAGGATTTCCTCAATTACCCTCATTAGATGAAAAACATTGCTGCCTCCTGACACTTCTCTAATATTAACCTTTCCAACACATTACCTATTTCATCTGCACTATTCAATTCTAACAATTACCCCTTTATCACAGCCTTTACTGTCAAATACGTGTTATTTATAATTACATTACATTTTAGGGATAAAACAAACAACATTTTCATCATTAAATTGAACTGTTAAAGAATCAGAAATTAAATCAATTGTTCACAATATAATAATATAACAATAAAAAAATAAACTTAAACTTAAATGTCGTCTATATAATCAATATCATTTTTATATTTTTTTTATATTCTCATCTATTTTTTCAGATTTTTTTTGAATGTTGTGAATCAAAATAGGCATCGGAATCCACTCCTTTTCCTCTTGTTCATGCTCTTTTTTAGCTGGTAAGACAAATAAAATGTGGAAATACTGTATTTAAACATCACTATCATGAAATGAGTAAACAGGTGCTACATTACTTTAAATTACCCTTAAGATTCAGCTTATCATAAAGTATATTTTTTTAATATTTTAGGCATATGGACACACAATCAGAAAATTAAAAAGAATGTAAAATAAATTATAAATGCAAAATTACCCTACTTGTCAGAAAATAAATATTCAATGTGTACAGTTTTTCTATGCTAGATACTGATACACATGACTGAACGGTAGTAAACACAGACACATTTTTCATATACCTCCTAAACAGCAAATAAGCGGTGTTGCAGCACTTCAAAGAAACTAAATGGCACATTGGGCATCCCTCCAATGGTTTGATAGACAGTAGTTGTTGTTGATAAGAGCAGTTGGGTCAGGCCTGCAGGGGTTTTGACAATCAACCAATCCAAATTGGAGAGGCAGTGCCTTGTTGGTAATCACTAACATCTGGCATTTACACCTGCCCTGTAGCAGGTGCAAAAGATATGGCTGAAGACGTGTACTTACACTAAACACAACGTTTGAAATAGCCACATCTGCTTTTAAGACGCCCTTACTGCACATGACCTGCGTTCGTCCACCTCTTCCATCCCCCGTTCTGCCTCTCATGGTGTAAGGGGTCGTAAGTGTCAGATGTGTTCAGGCCCGGCGCTCCCATTAGGCAAGGTTAGGCAGTTGCCTAGGGCGCCGGGCTCTGGAGGGCGCCACAGAATAAAAATTACTTTAAAACTGTGCGGCGACCGCTGACTATACCTTCCACGGCCACCGCACAGCTTCCGATAAATCCACGGGGAGGGGGAAGGGGCTATGGATCATCACCGCCGCCTGTCTGCTCCGTCTCCTCCCCTCCACTTACTCACTGTCGGGCATGACATCATCATCACGGGTCGACAGTGTCAGTGAGTGGAGGGGAGGAGACGGAGCAGAGAGGAGCAGCTTTATGGAGGCAAGTAAAGGTAAGGAAAGACGTGGAGAGGGGGGGGCACGGATTATGAAAGTGTGCCAGGGGGGGGGGGGGCGCAGATTGTGAAAGTGTGCCTAGGGCGCCAAGGACCCTAGCACCGGCCCTGGATGTGTTCAGATATGGATTAGCAGTACAAATTCATGCAATATGCGCTACACACATGGGTGTAAATCCAGACTTAAATCAGGCCCTATGTGTTTGCTTCAAAATAGTATCCTCTTTGAGAGTAGACCAATAGTCCAGCATTCTACTGGGAAAGGTGTTGCAAACGGGAAATGGGCATGGTGTGGTCAGACTGGGATGTGATATAAGAGAATTTAGGCATAGCCCAATATGTACAAATTTTCTTGTTACAAATGTTGTGAAGTATGCTGCAATATTCTCAGTCATGCCTCTGCTGGTGCTGCAAACCAAATGACTCTCTAGATTTATAGTCTTCACATAGGAATGTCTCTGTGCAGGCTTGTAAGCTGGAAGCTCAGTGGATAAGCCTCTGTAAAAGTGCTGGCACATGGTTCTACTACTTGTAGATTGGGGAGTTAAATTGAGTACTCCTTTAAAGAATCACTAAACCTCACAACTGGACATTTTAGACCAAAGTAAAATACATTGTTCTGATACTCACTGCAGCTCTGTTAAAATTAAAAGTATTGCCCCAATACTCCAATATTGTCAGCTGAAGCTCCTCTACAATTTAGGGCAATGTCATATTGGTTACTGATGTAAGTCAAAACCTGATTTTGCAGACATTTTAGTTTCTGTGCTATTACTGGCCCTATCCCTGTTAATGAATCCACAAATCCACACAGTGTATTTGTCTAAAGCAAGTTTGCCTAGCTGTCAGTCATTGTCTGCCTGATTAGTCAGAAAACCACCGACCTTCTTACTTGGAAACCTACTGCAGACAATACAGCAATGTGGTCATATTTAATAAGTATAAACATTCCAGTTTTTTCATATATACTTATCATCTAAGTAATACACACCATCGATATATTGCTGGCATATACTGTGATCATTGTTCTTGTAGAATACATTTTGCAAGCCCTGTGATTAGAGATTTATTTTAACTTGTAGAGTATAAGATGGATGGAAATTTACAGATAGATGTGTGTGTGCAAGTAATTTATTTTAAAAAAATGTTTATGCTGATAGTTTCACTTCCCTTAAGATATTTTTCTTTGGAATCCTGCTACACTATTAAAAAACCCCATGGATTTGTGGCTTTTCTTAGTAATGTCTATAACCATACACAAATTGGTTATTTCTGCACTTATATAGCATAAATTTTTTAAAAAAAGAAACGGAAGAACAGAGCATTTCCTTACTCTTGTATTTTGTCAGTACGAATGTTTCACGGATCGACAAGTGATTCCACTGATAAGACAATTTTTTGATCAACTCACACCCAAGGTTTTCTCTGTTGTTAGAAATGAGAAGCAGAACAGCTGGAGCACAAGGGAATCAATACAGTCATGGCCAACAGTTTTGAGAATGACAGAAATATTGGTGTTCACAAAGTTTGCTACTTCACAATTTTTAGACCTTATTGTCAGATGTTGCTATAGTATCACGAAGTAAAATTACAAGCATTTCATGAGTGTCAAAGGATTTTAATGACAATTACATTACAAGTTTATGTAAAGAGTCAATATTTGCAGTGTTGACCCTTCTTTTGGAAGACCTCTGCAATTCACCCTGGCATGCTGTCAATCAACTTCTGGGCCACATACTGACTGATGGCCGCCCATTCTTGCCTAATCAATGCTTGGAGTTTGTCAGAATTTGTAGGTTTTTGTTTGTCCACCCACCTCTTGAGGATTGACCACAAGTTCTCAATGTGATTAAGGTCTGGGGAGTTTCCTAGCCATGGACCCAAAATTTTAATGTTTTGATCCCAGAGCCACTTAGGTATCACTTTTGCCTTATGGCAAGGTGCTCCATCATGCTAGAAAAGGCATTGTTCGTCACCAAACTGTTGTTGGATGGTTGGCTGCAGACTCTCTGATTTAAGACCATTTCTCAGGGGTCAAGATCAAGATCTCTCCAATGTCCTCCTCCCACTTGGATTAATGCAGATCCTTCTGGGCCTGGCTATACGTAAGCAATAAGCAATAAAAAGAGGAAATGATGCTGTTTGAATTTGATCTTTTAAGGCAACACTACTCCAAGGGCATAGGTTGGATTGGGGTGCATGTAGAGAATAGTGAGCCATATGAATATTTAATTTGATGGTATTGGAAAAACCTGTAAGAAGAAAGGTCTTGTATCTCTTGTAATTGAGAGATAGAAGACAGGTGTCAAAAACAGACAGGAAGACAGGTGCTGCTCCTGCAATTGTTCCTGTCGCCTGGCCACAGCAGCAGGTTATATATAACCAAGGCTGGTCATTACAAATGCTTGTCATAGAGATACAGCTATATAGCTATATAGCTATATAGGTAGACTCAAGTGCAAGGGGAATAGGGGTAGTGGATTCTGGCCGCTGAAAGCAGCCGACAGCACTGATTACTTAGATACAAATGTCAAACAGATGATTGATCGGAACAGGGAGACTAATTTTGGTTGTTGCATCATTATTGGTGCCCTGCCTCAACCACTACATTAACCCGACAACCCAGTCATCAGATTGCCAGATTATTGTGTACATTACCTTGCACCAGTGTCTCATTTTTCCTTTACCATTAACTCTGCTATTTCCTCATATTTATATGCTCTGAAAATCAGGAATTATCTCTTGCTGTGACAAACAGTGTATTAATCTATCTATCCAGTTTGCCAGATCTTTGATACTTACCCAGGCCTTGATCTTTAACTCTTTGACCAATATATCTAGTTGCCCAGGGACAATTGTATAGTTCATTATGCATTGCATGTTGATAGTACCTACTACATATTGGACTGTGATAAGGACAAGTAAGGTCATAAGCTGAACGTATTTAAAATCATTTGTTTGTGTTTGTCATAACACTTACCACAAGGAGTTAAATCCGGAGAATCAATGGTCAATAGCAGCCAGGGGAGTGTTCTGGTCCTTTCTCTATATAATCTTTCAGCCCTGGGAGTGGCCTTCTTCTCACCATCAGATAATGCCCACCCACCCTGCATTGAGCTTGTGTTATGTCTCACCTTCTTCTTCACATGCAGGTGACGCGCCGTTGGGTAGTAGAGCAGAGCAGTTAGCATTCACAGCATATGATGTTGGTAAGTTATTGTCACGAGTCACTGCCCCTTTCGAAGTCATCAGACTCTTGGCCCCAACATAAGGAGGCTGTTTGAGAAGTCACGTGCCACTGTCAAGTCCAGAAGGGGTGTAGTCGCTCCGTCGAGTTAATGTTAGTACCGGCCACAAAAGGAGGTATAGAATGGGTTAGTGGTACAATGGTCTGACCTTTCCACTTTTATTGGTTGCAATCCAGCTGACTGCCCTGCCTGCTCTCTCCGCCACTGTTTTACGAATATGTTGTTATTTTAATAAATTCTTTATTCTTCCAATCTTAAATGGTGTCCTTGTATTTATTATGTATAATAGTTAAACAAGTTAGATTATAAGCTGGTAGGTGTATTTGAGTTTATGTAAAATAATCAACGGTATGCATTTTAAGATTATTACTATGTAGTGTGCTATTAGAATATCAAGTACAGTTTACCATTGTAATCAGTCAGTACTCAGAGAACTGCATCCGTCTCACTATGGCTATCTTACAGTAATGTTTCATATCTGCTATTAGAGAAGACTAATGCTTGCGATTTTGTGGCTACTAGCCACTAGAGTTCATTGTCTACATTACAACCAGCACAATATAATTACAGAATAATCTGGTCCCATATTATGGATCCCAGTGTGGCCTCTTCAGCACCATCAGAGCTTCCTGTAATTCAGGACAATACAGCTGGCTACCTCCACATCACCCATGCTTGCCCCACCAGTGGAACCTGAATCTAGAGTAAACTTATCAAAAGAATTTGGAGGAGATCTCATACAATATATGTTAGGTTATTCGGACTGCCTCTTTTACTCTGGTGAGCATGAATCACTGACTGTGTATGTTGTCATTAAATCTTAAGCTGAGGTGAAAATAAATCATTACACATCTGTCTCATTTATGGGGTGTTTCACTCCTGACATGAATGGACAATTGGAGTTTACACCCTCCATGTTTTAAACAATCTTTGTCAGTGATAGAAGTTACTCTGAACAGCCTGCAGCCTTCAGTTACCGGTTTCTGCTTTAATGACTCTGTACCACGACAAATAGCATTACTACTCCAACTTAGCTTTTTGGCATCAAGCTTATTTTGAATTGTTCTGTGAGCACTGCAGCTTCAACATAGAATTGTGTTATATGAAACAATTGACAGGTACCTTTATACATCCCTCTGTCTGCTGATACTGCTTGGAAGGGCTCTGGGTTTGTCTCAGTTGCACTTGGACTTTTGCTACTTTCAGGTGCTCAGGTATATTGGATATCCTCCATTACCAAGATTGTATCTATGAGTACTACTACTTTCACTATCAGAAAAGTTATTATACTGTTTGAAGTACTACAGACTGCTAGTGTCTCACAAGAGCTTTAATTACTATAGATAGCTGAGAATACCATTACTAGACACTTGATTCTGTGTTCACTAATCAGTTGCAAGCTGTGTTTCCTCTGTATCTGATCATCGGTTACTTTCAACATATTCAAAATAAATTCACAGTTGTTTGAATTTCTCTCCCTTATCTATGTTTCCTTGCATTGCCTAACAGTATTGGTTGTTTTTAACTCAGTGACAGCTAGTATTTATGTGTCCTCAAACTTACAGCACTGACTCTTTAAGACTCGCTATCCTGACTTTGTTGCAAAGAGAATCTTTAGCTTGGACTACACCATTACTGGAAAGACAGGACCCTATACTGAATTCACTATCATTATTCCTTCAAGCTTTTGATAGGATTTTTAATGATCCACATACAACTATAATAGCAGAGTAAATTTTGTTCATTGACATGAGGCAAAAGATTCTGATGATAAGCAAAGACAAAACTATACCATTGACAGATCACGCATTGTCTCTGGACTGTTAAATAAAGAAACGCATGTTCTGTTTTTGAAAATTTCTTTGGGGCATAATGAACTGTTAACATTGGACTTAGTGAAACCTCCAAAACTCCTAATTGTTTTAGGAGTTCCTTGGCTTGCTATGCATAAGCATTTCATTAAATTGGCAAAGAATTGCTGTTCACTTCAGACTTTTGTAGACATCACTGTTTAGTTCCTTTGGAGAATCAAATTGATGTGTTTGCTGTTTCATTGAGTATTTTGGGAGTTTCCCTTCAGTACCAAGTATTCAGAGATGGTTTCAATGACCACATTGACCCTATTACTGCCCGATTGACCTGATACCAGGAGCAACAGCTCCATTTTGGAGTATCTATTCTTATACAGGATCAAAGTTTGCTATATTGAAGAAATATTTTGATGGCAATCTCAAGAGAGGCCTTACCAGGCGCTCTACATCGCCAGCTGGGGCACCCATATCCTTTGTGGGTAAGAAAGATGGGGGTCATTGTCCCTATGGCCCTATGTTCTTTAATTTCAAAACTATTCATAACAGATACACTTTATCTCTAATCCTGGAAATATTTTAAAAGGTTTCTCTTTGCTTGAATCTTTTCCAAGTTAGATTCTATAGGGGCTTACAATTTGGTCTGCATCTGTCCAGGAGATGAATGATTTTCCAACCGAAATATGAACATATCAAATATCTAGTAATGCCTTTTACCTGGCTAACGCCCCTGCTACTTTTCAACACAATGATGTGTATCAGGATATTCTGCATGTATTTGTAGTAATTTATCTTGACAAGATCCTGATCTATTCTTAATGCTCATCAGAACACTGACATCATGTGATAATTGTCTTGGGTTGAATAAGAGCCCATGAATTATACACCAATTTCAAAAATTGTTTTAGAGACATTTTATTCCAGTATAGTTTCTGAGATATTTTTATCCAGTAGTGAAATGGATCCTACTAATATTTGAGCCATTGAAGACTGGTGTGCAACCACTCTGAGCAAGTTTTGGACTTGTCCGACTGAAGAAACTTGCTATCCATCACTTCTTTCTGCGTACTCTGAACTCTCATCTCACAGCTTTACAGTTTATTGTCATTTGTTATTCCTATGCATTTGTTAATGTGTGTTATTTTATGCCACGCGTATTTATGTTACTTGCTATATAAATTAGACAAGTTATTCCTAAATGTCGCCAGGTGGAATGTTAAATCAAGGATAAGACAGAACAAGATGTCTGGGTTAAATAATTAGCGTATGCAACTATAATACTATCAAACTTGTCATCTGGCCAACAAGTTATACTAGTACCCTGGTTTAGACTCCTAGGCAGCTTCTCCCCAGGGTACAAAATGGTCCCCAACCACTATAGGGAGGACACTCAGGAGTCAGCATCATCAATCTCCCACCTATCACAAACTGGTTACCACCCCAATCCGCCCACCAATAGCCCCATCACCATGGGAATAATGAAAAGTATATAAGCTGTGCCTTTTGACTGTATTGTGTGTTTGTGGATCAGTGACTAGGAACTACGCTACCATCACATGTGTTCGCTGTGCCTGCAAGGAATCACATCTGTCTGGCGATTGTATATTCTGCTTTCTGTATTAACATCTATGGAATAAACTGCAGTTTGGTTGCAACAATCCACCTGGGTGATTTCACAGAGCCCACTAGGACGTGCAGTCCTCACAAGTGGGCAGTGCTTACGAATGTTAAAACTGCCCAACGCTTTTATGGTTTCGCAAATTACTACAGGAAATTTATTAAGGACATTTTCAAGGTTTCACAATCAATATCTATCCTGACCCAATTAATTCAATGGAATACTTCAGCACAGGAAGCCTTTTGTACTCTTAAGAAGTCTTTTCAGACAGCATCCATCTTAGCAGACTCACACAGGCCCTCTTTTTAGAGGCAGATGCCCCTAAAACCATTGTTGGGGCCATCTTGTCACAAATATAAACAAGTTCTCCATCTATGTTATGACCCACGCAAGTTGTGCCAAATCTTACTATACATACTTTATGGAAACAACATTGCTACTGCCACCAGAAGGGCACATGGTGTCTGTAAACTTATGTTGAAGTATCCAAATTAAAGTACCCCAAGCTCCAAACTCAGTCTGATGGATGTCTGACTTTGTTTTGTGTTTTTGTCCCTCTTACTTCTTTAAGACAAAAGCTTTTACGACAATAACACAATTCTCTAATAGCTGGACATTATCACAGAGCTTCCCACTTCATAGGGATTGACCAGAGTTTGGAGCATTGTGGATCGCTTTGCTATAATGGCGCAATATGTCCCTCTTAAGAAGTTTCCATCAGCATCACATACAGTACATTTATTTTTAAAACATATTTTTACATTACATGGATGCCCAAATAGACAATTTGCAGCACAGTTTTGGAGGGCTTTCTGTCATTATATATTCAATTATAATTTTCTTCTGTGTACCACCCCCAATTAAATGACTAAATGGAAAGCGTGAACCAATGTACAGAACAATGTTTTAGAACTTGCATCAGTTTCCAACAAGATGATTGGGTGGATCTGATTCCCCTCGTTGAGTTTACATATAATATGTAATACTGTACATATACCTATCCCAAACGGAGCCCATTCTTTGCTAATTATGGATATACAATAAACATAAATTCCGTTAGGGCGCTCCACTAAGGTTTTTAGTCATGTATGTAAATAGAATATCTACCAATATTCAAGGTAATAGCTAAGACAAATAAAACCTTATACATACATACACTTGCACTCCCTTCTTAGCACAATTGGATGATGACAACACCGGATATAGACTTGTATACAATGGATATGACCTTAAAAAGGACTCATAGGTCCAAAAAAACAGAAATGGCCAAACATAGTGCAGTATATCATAAACGTAACATTCAAATATCAAGTCCATCACCATGTAAAAGTGAATCTTCAATTCCCCACCATGGATGTCCAGTGTATATGGAAATTACACAGTGCTCCTTCACTCCCAAAAACCCCTTTGGGTATATGCTTACTCAACATTAGAAATCATAAGCTTCTTCAGATCGAAATCTCCCTTCACTCTTGCACCCAACTCTGCAATTCATGCACTTGCACATGTGAACAGAAAAAGTGACAACAAGAAGGGGTGGGATGATCTTGTGCATTGACTTTTATAAAATTCTTTAATCATGAAAATGATAATAAAATACTGATCTTAAAAATATAAAAATAGTATGAGAGTAATGCAGAAACCATACCATCCTTTACCTGTTCTTGTCGGAGTTATAGACTATGAAGTACCCATGATCCCAAATCTTTAATAGAATTTACAATAGAACTGGAAAGTTTTGACAGTTAAATTTAGTGAAGCTCAAAGACTATGTACGTTCCAAGCAGAGAAACTTTGGAAATCTGCTAATGAATATGTTGTAGGGGACCAAGTCTGGTCATCTACCAAAAATTTAAATTTGGAACATCCATCACCTAAATTGGCAGATATGTTTATTGGATCTTTCTCTGTAATAACCATACCTTCATCATCTATTGGGAAACACCATCTTGTCCATGAATTATGTTCACCTTTTTTTTTTATGTGATGCCTGTCAAGCTAGCAGTGCCACCCTCTTCATGGAATCCTGCCCCCCCACCAGTTAATATTTATGGACATAAAGAATTTGTGGTTAAAATAATCTAGACTCTCAAATTTTCCAGAAGACGTTGCAGTACCTTATTAAGTGCCACAAATGTGTACGCTCTAGATTATTCCAGACTTTTCATTTCCGACATCCAATTAAGACTTTTGTTTCTGGAAGTCACTTATTGAGTAGAAGTCACAAACTGCTGTCATGGCTACAGCAGCAGGTTGTTTATAACAGTGTTTCTCAAACTCTGCCCCCAGGACCCCTAAAAGTTCATGTTTTTCAGGTTACAAGTGAAGTATTTACTACCACTTGTGGATCTGTTACAATGTGTCAGCCAGTAATGAATACACCTGTGCTCCAGCAAGGAGAATTGGAAAACATGCACTGTTAGGGGTCCTAAGGACAGGGTTTGAGAAACACTGGTTTATAACACCAAGGCTAGTCATTTCAAATGATTGTCATACAGGTATAACTCGCTTACTTTTGGTGTACTGTCATGCTGACTCAGGTGCAGGAGGAACAGGGTTGGCAGATACTGGACGATGACACGACACTGATTACTTAGACACACATGTCAAACATATGGCAGATCAGAGCAGGGAATCTGTTAAAGATCCAGTTGCTGAATGATCTGGTTACCAGATTATTGTGTGTGTTACCTTGCACCAGTGTCTTGGTCTTATGCTCTCCAACTTGCTCAGGGTACTAGAACCTTGGCTTGTCTACCCTCTATGGGCTGGTCATGCCTCTATGGTGGGTCCCTATCATTGCATTCCCCCATTGAGCCCTACATACCTCGTTCAACACTGCTGGTCCTCACTGCTTATCATGGGCAGATTTGTGGGTATTTTACTACTGGTAAAGTTTAACTGGGCATACTGGCTTTGTAGTTCTACAACAGAGGTACATTCATGCCTACCTCAGGGTTAGAGGTACTGTGTGAACCACTCTATATGTAAACGCTTTTCTTTAACTAGGAAAATGTGGAGTTTGGCAAACAAAATACCCTTACAAAGCATAGCACAGCTGCAAAAAGGAATGATGATAGATACACTGCTAAAAAGCTATGCAAATTTTCAATAATTTTCAAATTACAGTTGTTATTAGTATGCAAATATATCTACAGTCTAAAGTCCTGTTCATGGCTACTGTGTGTTTAACATTTACATTGTAGTTAATAGGATAGCACCTTCTCACCTCCTTGTCTGTATTACCCAGTATTGTCTATTACTATGTTTGTCCTCAATTGTAAAGCGCTACAGAATTTGCTGGTGCTATATAAATAAATGTTGATGATGATGATAGCACTCTATGTTTAATGGTGAAACATACCCTACTTGTAAGTAATGGTAATATATATTTGTTTTTCATAAAATAAACTCTGTATGATAAATATATATGACTAAGCACTTAACTGCAATCTAAAAGATTATTTAATATAGTGAATAAAATTAAATTTGATTAGAAAGTAGTAAAAGGTCGTCATGAATAGCCCCCTCTGGCTAATCCCTGATTTAATATCTTATCATATATTCACACCATTAAACAATATATCACCTCTAATTTGTCAGGAAACCTCTCCTTGCTGCCTTTGCCAGTCACAGCCCGCACTTTGTGCACTTGTGACTTGGAAGTGTTCACTGTATGGGGTTACACACAATTTCAGCACTCACTCTTCCTATCACCTATCGCACAGGTTACAGATCAAACCGCTCACACAACCACACCCACTTGGTTTGCCACCACCTATTGATATAAGGTCAATAGGACCCCAATATACTGCCTCACACTGGCACACAATGACCACTCCTTGTTACACACAGGCAACTATAATTCCAAACCCTGGTGTGTTTTCTGCCCCCTCAGTATGGAGTGGCACACGGATTTCCCAAAATATGGAGGCATTTTCTTTGCAGTTCATATTTCTATATACCTGCATAGATAGCCTTTGTCTACAAGGTCTCAAGCTGAGAACCGCTCCTTAAAGTCATTCTCAGTGTGAAAAAACTGGATTCAGTTCACCCCAGGGGCCTTTGAAGCTGACTCAGGTGACACCGTTATCTTTTAACATAGAGGTGGGCAGGGCCACCAGGTAAACACACACCAGACCTGTCAGGCGCCGCCTGTAGATCGGGACGGAGGTCCCGCTTCCTGCTCGGCGCGTCTGGTTGCCTAGCAACCAGGCGCGTCACTTCCGCCCAGCTCGGCCATCCAGTTACTATATTGTAAGCGTTCCCGTTGCTAGGCAACGGGACGCTGCCTCCAGGAAGCACTACGGCGCTAATACTATGACAGCGCTACAGCGCTGAAGCTTATTGGACACCAGATGTATTTAAGGCTTCCATAGCCCCACCTCCAGTGCCAGAGTTTCAGGTCCTTTCCTGTCCTCCAGCGTTCCTGTGTTCCTGTGATTGTCTGTCTCCTGACCTTTTGCCTGTCTCCAATCTTTTGCCGTTTTGCCTGTGACCATTGTGACCCGGATTGCCTTGACTACCCTTTTGGATCTCCCTTTTGTACCTCGCTGTCAGCACGTTACCAACCCGGCTTGACTCACTACCCCTTCGGATTCTCCTTGTGTACCTGCATTGCCCGCACCATTGCGGAACCTGCCTGTCTGACATTCCTCTCGTGCTTCGCTATCCGACTCGTGGAAAGACCGCGACCTGCGTGTTCCCTGCAGCTGAGTCCATACCTCCTTGCAGGGCTCCCTGGTGAACACCAGGGGCATGTTAGACTCCGCACCTTCCTCCGAGTAGTGCCATCGATAGCAGGTACGTTATACTAGTCGTGACAAGACCCACTGACTTCACAGTTTACAACTCAGTAGCTAAATTTATTAAAGGATTAATTTGATATACCATATTTACATTGCAGTTATGATTAGACCATATTCCTCACAATTAAGTTATTTGTTAATCCTTATAACTGCAATTCCTCTCTGTTCACTACAAAGGTACAAAATCTAGAAAAGTGCTACAAGAAGTGGCACATGACACCCTTTACAAATTGTTTTGCATGCAATGTGCACTACAAGGCTTTACCACTTAATCATGATCAGTCATATGACCTAATTTACAACAAGCACTGGATTTGCACTGCAAATAGATTTATAGGTTTGGATTTGAGCTACTGTCTATCTGAACTGACCAATGCTATTTAAATGTCACATTAAAGTCCTTCCTTTCTACCACATTAGAAACCCCCATTTTTTATTAAAAATAATTGATGTATTTTCTCTTACTGTTCTTTTTAGACTCCCTAATGTCTTAAATTATTCATGAGAGTGAGGGGACAATGGAAATGTTATTATTATTATTATTATATTTGTGTGTTTGAATGTCGCTTTTCCACTTCACTTACATGCAACAAAAAAATGTAAATGCACCCCATTAAAAATATAAGACAAGACCGGATCATCAACATGAGTCTTGCAGATGTGTTTAAAAATAAATAAATCAGCATGGCTCCACCACCCAAAGGTGCTACCAGCACAATCGCATTCTCACCCACTCTCTAGGAATGTAGATCTCTCAGACTCCCTTCTGTTTTTTAGACGGTAAACTACAGGTTTAAGCAAACCTGTCATGCCTAAAGTGTTTTGGTATGTTGGCATTTGTAGAGCTACAAGAACTACCATAACCTGGCATCCATGTTCCAGTGTGATGTGTAGTTTAACTTTAAAAAAACAAAAATAAGCAGATACACCGTGAACGATTCCTTTATTTAAATAAAGACCCCCAGAGAGGTACCAGTCCTGAACGATTAAGGAATGTAAGTCCCATTACGTACCATATGTTGCGTAAAATTGCTATGCGTATGTTCAGAAACTGACTATACACCAGTGAACACAAGTGCATGCAATTAATTTTGAATGCAAAGGACACTTTTGAATGCCTATGACTTGAAAGGCGAAATGACGGAGGGAAGGGGTGTATGCACATAGGCAATATACAGTGAGGGCGTGCCTAGCTCAAGCACATGCATATTTGTCCGATTCAAGCTCTGGTCATCTCTCAGGTATGTGCGTTTTAGTCATATCACTTGCACCAGCTACAGGGCAGGTGTAAGCGCTGATTTAAAGTGATGATGTGTTTGAAATTAAGAACAACTGTAAAAATGCATTTTATTTACAGTAGGCAGTAATAACATCCTGATCTATGTATTTCATGTAAAAAAACACACAACAAAAACTTATTTTCAATATAGTTTTATTAATTATTATATTATTAACAGGTGTTAATGTATTTTGTGCGCATCCTGCAGTGTGTTGTGTCTGCCTGTATAAAGTAAGTGCTGTATCGGCAGAACATACTCATTCCTGTATTCAACTGAAAATGTTTCTTCAGCTCCGCTTGTACTTGAATACGAGCATAAGTCTGTGTCATTTCTGTCCGATTAGAGAAAACGCAAATTGTGTTCACTCTGTGTTCCTTGATGAATCAGGCCCATCCTCTTTAATCCATCTTTTGCTCACCTAGATTAAGGGGGGGTCAATTTCTATTTTTAAGATTTGAAATATAAAGGGTTAAAGTAAAAAAAAAACATTAACGACAAGAGAACTGCACCTTACAGGTGCCATGTCGCAAATTACAAACTTTCAGAGCCAATCGTTCTAACCAAACAGAACGTCTTTGTTCTGATTGGTCAGAGCACTGAAAAGCCACCCTGATTGGTTATAAGCTGCAAAACCCATGTGAAGTGAGCCACAATGATGTACAATGTACTTTATTCAAAAATTTTATGAATGTATGATTTTGCCGCTACCAGCCAAGGCTATAAGTGCTTGTAGCACTTTGGGGAGGGTGGGCCCACTTTATTAAATGTATTATTTATATATTTATTTTTTAAATATGCAAATGCCAGTCATCATCATCATTGGTTATTTATTGTTTTAACATAATAATGTGGTTTTATGTGGGAATAACGGTTTACCTTAAACATCAAAATAGAGAAAAGGGAATAATCTGAAATAGTTTCCGTATTCATACAACAAAGTAAAACAAAAAGTTTTTATATACCAATGAATGAACTTGACAGGAGTTACTAGAATGTGAGTTTCCGAAATAAATTTCTGAGACTTTATGATATGGCAGTGAATTCCATTGCAAGTTAATGAAGTGATATATTCCACTGGAATGCTGCAAATATTAATATTTACTCTTGGGATCAAAATGAGGAATTCAATAGTGAAATGATCCTAAATAATTGGCAACCACACCAAACAGTGTATTAGGAACTAGAAATAAAACTTGGTTAAAATAAAAGTTAAATAAGCATTCAATAAATAATGTTATAGGGGGGTGTAGAATGCAGTATAACAACTGTTTTATTTACAGAGATATGTAAATGTATCTGTCTGAAATATAATGCCCACTAATGAATAGATCAAAGTCAAACTTGACTACTCTCCGGGAATGTCTGGGAGACTCCCGAATTCCAGGTATGTCTACTGGACTCCCAGGAGAGCAGGCAAGTCTCCCACATCCTGTCCCCGACGGGCCTCAATGACGCGATTCTTAGCCCCGCCCCCACATCAAAATGACGATTTGGTTTTTTGTGTGGGGGAAAGGCCTCAATGACTTACCCCGCCCCCCACTGCCCAACCACCACGCCCCACTTCAGTGATCAAAATAGGCAAGTATGATCAAAGTATTCACACAGCCTAAAGAGGTGGCCATTTTGGGGGATGACCCAACATTCAGTCTAGTTACTAGTCCAGCCTAGGAACTAGTTACATCATTGTGCCCAATAAAATGCCTCTACTAGTCTTAATTTTTTAGTCCAATTTAAGAAGCAAATCTGATCAATATTGAATTTATTGAAAAATGGTGCATTACATGATGGAGGCGAATAAACATTGTGACTTTGTGTTCTGCAGATTAAACATGTAAATATTGTATTTATTTAATTAACATAATTAACTAAATTTAAATTAATTGGAAAAGTGTCCCATGTGATAATATAATCAATATACAGTGATATAAATGCAAACTATTCGGAAGAGGAAGTTGTGTACGCTATTAGACAAACCTGTCAAACCTGAGTCAGACTTCCTGGGCCTGATTCATTTATGAGCATAACTGGAGGTTTTGTGCGTACAATATGCACAATTACTCTGCTCATGACCGTACACCACTCAGTACAGCAATGTCTGATACACCTTCGAGCGCAATGAACGCTTACAACAGCATACGATTTCTAGGAGGGAATGGGGTGGGGAAGGGAAGGGACATATGCCTGTAGTCAATGCACAGTAAGGGCGTGCCAAACTCCAGCACACGCAACAGTGTCCGATTCAAGCTGTGGGCATCTCTAAGGTAAAATTCTCTCTAGCAAGAGACATCTTAAAAAAGAAGAAAAAGACAGAGAGCTGTTATATGTGCTTGGTGTACATCTTTGCACTGCAGGTTTGAATTGTACACCCCTTCAGTGTATATAAGTGCTTTACTTCTTTGTATTACATATTTACACTAGGGACTCACCTTTTGTAAATAGCGATGGTATATCTGTAACAATTAGATGAGCCAGGAATATGTTGGTGTTTGAGTAAGGGACATTACTGTTGTACTCAGTGGTTGAATGACTGCCGTCCCTGTTAGGTGCCTCATTCAGGTCATGCTTACAACCAGGGGCGTAACTTCTTATCCAGGTAACTTAGCGATGCCTATCCCATCCTCCCAAGCACCCTGCTCCACTATTCCCAGCATGAGCAGGGTACATGTGCAGTTATCGAATTGAAAGTCCCAAAGGGGCTTCACTGTGCGTGCACCGACCCCTACACACAGTCAGAGGGGCAGAACCGGCACCTCGACAACATATGGATTGGTATCGGGCTCCATAGCCATTGCACCCCTTGCAATAGTGGTCCTCCTTTGCTAAAAGTGTGTAAGCTCATTAACTAATTTCACAAAGAGTCTTCTATGTAATATAATATATAATATTATCCACTTTATTTAGCTTTGAAATATTTGTTGTTTGTTGATACTTGGTGGAGATATTGTGCTTTATTAAATTAAGCCTATGCTGTTTTTAAACTATCATTTGTCCTGTGGTGAAATTAATAAAATGCAGAATTATGCTTCCCTTTTGCTAATAATACCTACTTCATATTATTTCCCTTTGCTCTTTAACATCTTGCAGTCTGACCTTAGTTCATATATTCAACACTTCATCCTCTGAGCTATGACCTTTCTGTCAAAAACTTCCTATAATGACCTGTTCTGTCCTCTTTTCCTTTTCCCAATAGAGCTCTAGCTGTGTTGTGACATTTCCCAAAAATATAACTTTAACAAATTTAAATGTTGAAAACAAAGGTCATACTCTCAAAAATCTATATACACTTCCCATGTAAACCAATTAACATAGTATTGAACACTCATGTGTATCTATGCCGACATTAAAATCTGAAAATCCCCTCTGATCCTACCTTTATATCGCTAGGGCAATCAAGAAAGCCCAGTGAAGGATTTGGGATGTTAGACAGTGTTTATCTGGGGTAACCATTCAAACAATTGCCACCTTCAATACACAACACCCATCCAGAACCAGATTTACACAAATATTTTCTATCTGTTCCTAACCCTATATCTTCACAGATGTCAAAAGAGCATCGCAGAATATGATCACTTATTCAAGACTGTTGTTACTGTAAGTTATATTGTCAGGGCCCAAGGCTGAGGGGTTACTGTCACAGTGGGCACTGACAATGATAGAGCAGTTCTTAGCAATTCCTCACTCAGATCATCCTGGTGCCCAAAGGCATGCGCCCGCCTGTTATTTTTCCCCCAAAATGTTTTCTTTCATTCCTTCATAGTCATCGCTGTGCTTATGGCAGCTGACCCCTCTCCAGGGATCAGCCACCTTATTCTATGTGCTATGGATCAATGATCAGTTTCTACCCTTCACTTTCTCCTCCCTCTATCCTCTCCTTCCCTCTATTTATTACATTTGAATCCTAGTATGATTCCTAGAAGTTTATTGTCAGGGTTGGAGGGGTATTTTTAAACAGGAATTATATTAATGTAATGTTCGGGGGGGGGGGGGGGGAGACCTATTTATTAAATATGGGTGCTATTAATTTAATGTTGGGGGGCTGGTTGGGAAAAAATTAAGCATATTTATTAGATTTGAATACTAAGTACCTAATATTAGGACTGGCTGGGAGGAAGGAGGCCTATTTATTAAATGTAGACACTATTAAATTAAAGTTAGTTGGTTGGGACTAATTATTAAACATGGGTACTATTGATTTAATGTTGGGATGGTTAGAGTGTTCACCAATGGTTCAGCTTTCCAAGAAGTATGTCTGCCTTTTCCAAACAGGGTCCCAGCATTCCAGGATGCAGTCAAGCAGCTACATTGCATAAGATAGCAGCACCAAGTAGATGTGCTGAAGAATCTTGTGGAAATGTTCCAAATGTGCTGGATTGCCCACACATATATGTATGGCCCAAGTATAGGGACTATAGGGTGCAACTGAGATTTCTGCATTTTTATGTGTAATTAAAAATAGCAGCATATTTGCTGGTTATAGCAGTGTGCTGGGGGATTTTTCTCTATGTTTTTTCCTTTCAGGAAAACCCCACCCTTTCAAGCACCTGCTATGAGCCTATTAATTGATTGAGCAACTTTCACTTCTGAATCTCACTGTTTAGAGTTAGGACCGGCCTATTCGCAGAAGTGCCTTGACGGGGCAGGTAGCTTTCCATATATTTGCAAATGTGTGCAACTGAGATTTCTGCATTTTTACGTGCAAGTAGAAATAGCAGCTCGTTTGCTGGTTATAGCAGTGTGCTAGGGGTTTTTTCTCTGTGTTTTTTCTTTTAGAATAACCCCACCCTTTCAAGCACCTGCTGTGAATCTATAAATTGATTGAGCAACTTCCACTTCTATTTTTTCTGGACTGTCCACATTGTCAGGACTTTCAACGATTCCATAGAGCTATAATATAGAGCTATGGGCAGACTATAATGGGATGGGGTCCTATTGACTTTACATGTGTGTATTATTGTTTTATGAATACTCACATAGCACAGCTTGTCTCTCTGCACTGTACACATTTTATTCTACCTGCATTATATCAGTGCTTCTTTGCTTCTTTGTCAGACATCCATAATACAGCAATCAATGACAAAAAAATAGCTCTGCAAATGTACCACAGTAAACAAAGGGCTCTTACCCATTGGCATTTAAACCCTGTATTCTATTTGTATTTTTAATGTAAGTGCAAAGCATGTAAATGCATGTACAAATGAAACCCTTCCTATTCTAAACCCATTTGCTTTCATATGCACTAATGCACTTAACTGTTCAGTTTATGACCTGATAACCTGGGTTCCTTCACTTAAGCTGGGTACATACTACAAAAATTTTGACCAACTTGTAATGCCGAGCATTTTACATGCAATCGATGTTCCGATCGCTCGGTCCATGGACTGCATACACACTAGCCTTGTTTAGGACGATAAAGGGAAGAGCGGACGTCCCTTTAGCGACTTTTTACAGCCATGTTGTCGTGAGCAATGACTGTAATTTCGTACTCACTGTTGTGGATCGGTCGGAAGTTTATACACACTACACAGCGGAAACGAGATTGGAACGAAAATATTAAACGGTACGACCAACCAAATGAGGCGATATTCGTCCATTTGGGCAGACTTTCGACCATCGTGTCACTGCACACACTGACCCGACTTTTGAACGAGCGGTCGTATGTCGGCTGATTGAGCCGATTATTGGACGAAAACAGTGTAGTGTGTACCCAGCTTTAGTAAACCTAGAAAGAAAGTGATACTTAGCTGTCCATAGCCAAGCAGCACTTGCACGTGGAGGTTGTGGTAGTGATGCACAGAGCCGAGGTCCATAGATGGTGGATGAATGAGCAGAGTGGAAGTAGGCTGTTGCAAGTATGGAGTGCTAAGGGCTGTGAGAAATAATAACGTGAGTGGTGGAATAAGCAGGACTATGAAATGTTGATGTGTGAAAACTAAATTTGTGCGATTGTGAAAAAACAGATTAAGGCAAAATAGTACAGTATATATGTGAATCGGCTGAATGGATAATATGTCTTGTTCTCTCTTTCTCTCTCATCCTCTCCTTTACACACTTTTCTCTCTCCTATTCAGTCTCTTTTATACTCTTTTTCTCTATCCTTTACTATGCTTTTCACACTTGTCCCTCATTTTCTTTTCTCTCCCTGACTCTTCTTTTCTCTGTTTATTCCATCTTTTACTCTTATTTTATCTGGGTTTTTTTTCTCATTTTGATGCCTCCCATTCTCCTATTCTCTTTCTTATTTTTCTCTATTTCTCTCTTTCCTACTTTTTAGAAAAATTGCAAAGAGGAATTTCACATTGAAAGCCAGAAAATTTGCTAAATTTCACATCCAGATTCTGAATAAGAGGAATATTCCACAGAACAGTTCTTAAAATTTCCCACATCCCTAAGTTTTTGTTTTGTTTTCATCTGTGATCAGTTTGAAGGAGACATACCATTAGTCAAAACATGGGTGTTATAGGGAGCAAAGAGAAGAGTGCAGCAGGAAAAGTTCACAGTCACGTTCTTTCATTGTGATGATAGCACCTACTTTATATTCATGAACACTTTGCCATAAGTCTAGAGACACCTTTCAGCAGGTTGCATATGTAGTGGAGAAACTACTGCCAATGCAGGGGGTATAGCCACTGCAGAGCCCAGAAGTGAGGTGGAACCGGCAATGCAGGTCTACCCTTCTGATGCACCCACTTCTCCTTATTTGATCTCTCAGAAGTTTGGGAGTGCTCTTCAGTGGTAGATTGGGAACTTAAAGTGGCCATGGAAAACATTCTGAAAGTGGTCTCACTTGGGCAGGACCAAATCAACTGTTGGCAGGGCCAACACAAAAGGAGGCTGGGTTAGCACACCATAATCCCTAGTCATGTCTGTATACTAAATAATGCAGAGGGCAGACTTTGCAGAAGTCGATGATGAACAGAACATGAGGGAATTTTAAAATCCAAAGCTTCAATCAGATCAGGGGAGAAGCACACCCTAATTTAATGAGACAGATTTGCAATGACTCACGCTCACCAGAGTTGAAGAGGCAATTCAATAACCTAAACAGTACACCAATCCTCTTGAGGTCGGGTTAAGGGACCCGTAACCAGGCTTTCCTGGAAACCTTTGGTTGAATTCACTCTTTAACCTATCAATGTGAAGATTATGAAAAAGAACCCGTAATCTTTCTTCAGGTCCATGTCCTTCCAGTGAATAAGGTACTGAAAACTTTGAACCTTCCTGGAATGCAAAATTCTTTCCACAGTAAATTCAGGAGCACCATTCGCCAAGGCAGAATGTGGAGCCTTGAATGAAGGATTTTTTTATTTTTTTTTAAATAATGAGCAATGAAAATAGGTAGGAATTTTCAAGGCCCTAGATAGAGCTAACTGGACTGTAATGAAATTAACCTTCCCAATGATCCTAAAAGGGCCAATAAATATGGGACCTAGCTTAGTAGTCTTTTGACATTTCTGAATATTCCTTGTAGACAACCTGACTTCCTCTCCAACATAAAGTTTAAAATGTCTGTGATGTAAAATAAAAAATTTTTTAGCTTGAACTAATGCATGATCATTGTAAACCTCTTTACAAACTGTCCTGAGCATCTTGGCGGTATCGAAAATTTCTGAAGGTGAGAACACAAAATTGTATGGGCCTTGGCATGAAGGCCATAGTAACAGTAGAATGGTGAAACCTTTGCAGGATGTGGAGAATTATTGTAGGAAAACACCATCCATGGTTGATGCTCTGACCAATCATCCTGGAGTTGTGAACTATAACATTTCAGAAGTTGTTCCAGAGTTTCATTCACAGTCTCTGTCTGTTCATTAGTTTGTGGATAATATGCAGAAGAGTAACTGAGATTAGTTCAAATGACACTGTAAAAAGCTCTCCAAAAAATATACTTAACAAACAGAGAGACCAACATCTATGCTGTAGGTAATTGGTTGAGTGGTATGAAATGAGTCATCTTGCTCCACTTGTCTACCATGACCCAGATTAAAGTGCTGCCTTTGGAAGATGGTAGTCTTCGAAATCTATGAATAAATGTGTTCAAGGATACTAGAACAGAGTTCACATGAGAGAACATAATCTCTATTTTCCTTTTCACAAGTAGGCCACAAGACAAGCTTGGAGATAATCTTGTTCATCTTTCTAATTCAAGGATAACCAGAGATTTTATGATCATGTAATTCTGACAACACTAGTTGTCACAGATTTTCAAAAAGGAATAAAAGCTGATTGGGTTTACCAGATGGAGCTAAGCATTGATTCTGTTTAAGTAGCGCAGACAGATCTGGAATCAGAGCTGCAAGAACCAGGGATGATGAAATGATTGGTGTGTTGTCTCGAACATGTCCATGGGTATGTAGAAAATGTCTAGAAAGAGCACCTTTACATTTTTGGACCCAGGTCAGTCTGTAATTCTGAAGAAAAATCTGGTGAAGATTAAATTTTACCTTGATTGTCCAGGAGTGAGTCGTCTTGCAGAACTGTTATATTCAAGGTTTATGTGATTTGTAAAAATGGTGGCTGTATGTTTGGACCATTTCAGCAAGTGTTGTACTCTTCCAGTGGCCACCTGATCGCCAAATACTACCAATTTCCAACATAGAAATTGTGCTTCGCTGAAGAAAATCTCCTGAAGAAGCATGCACATGGATGTAATTTCTTAGTTACAGGGTCAGTTTAAGAGGGAACAGTTCCTGCTCCAATGTCAGGAGCATCCACCTCTACAATAAACGGATCTTAATTATTTGGATGAAGTAACACAGAGGCAGACATGTAAGCTTGCTTTAATGTCTCAAAGGCAAGAAGAGCCTGAGATGACTAGGAAATTTGGGCTGCATATGTTTTGACTAATGCTGTCATAGGAGCCACAATTGTGAAGAAAGATGGAATGACCCTCCTACAATGGTTGGTAAATTGCATAAACTATTGTATTGATTTTAATTTTGTTGGAAGGGCCAGTATAAAATTGTTTGAATCTTCTTAGGATCCATGGAAACGCCAGTTGAAGAAAACACATAGCCCAAAAAATACACTTGAGAAGTTTCAAACTCATACTTTTCTCTTTTGGCATAAAGTGACTGGATCTTAGACATTCTAGGACTTGACGGACATGAGACTGATTTTGTGAATGGTTAGAAGAGTAAATAAGTATATCCTCCAGGTAAATTACAATGAAACATCCCAAGAATTCTCAGAGGCTGTCAATTATAAGATCTTGAAAGACCACTGGACTCTTACAAGGGCCAAAAGGTAAAAAAAAGGTCATGTATGAGTGTTGGAGGCTGTTTTCCACGAGTCACCTTTTCTAGTCCTTATTAGTGTGTAAGTTCCTTGCAGGTCTATTTTGGGGAAGATTGGTCAAACAATTCTGAGATTATAGATAGCGGATATTGGGTTTTTATTTCTATAATTAATACAAGGCCATAATCCTCTTTCATTTTTGGATGAAAAAAGAATTCTGCCCCTACTGGTGATTTGAATGGGTGGGAAAATAATTTTTGAAGACTTTCTTTCATATAGTCAACTATAGCTTTGAATTCAAAGGCAGACAATGAATACAACCAACCCTTGGAAAAGGGCGCTCCTGGAACAAGTTGGATGGCACAATCGTAGGATCTGTGAGGAGGTAGAGCGCCAGCAGATTTTACTATCAAAAACATCCAGAAAAGATGATTCTAATGATTCTAATGTCTCCAACTTTGAAAAACAGAGACAGGACTGATAACACTTGGCACTCCAACATATGATTTTCCCAGTCCTCAATTGGAATCAAGGCTATGTTAAGTCAACCATGGAAATCCAAGAATTAGTGGAAATGCCAGAGAAGTAGTGAGCAAGAATGTAATTTGCTCTTGGTCAGCAAAATCCCAGTTTGTTTATTAGTTTACTATGTTTGTCCCCAATTGTAAAGGAATATGTTGGCGCTATATAAATAAATGATGATGGTGATGATGACTGTGGAGCAGTGGAATACTGAATCTGGCTTTTAGGCAGCGGTGGACCATCTATGGCTCTTAATGTTATAGGATGGGGCTACACAATGTTAGGAATTGGCAGGGATTTAGCAAGATTTAGATCCAGAAAATGACATGATTCTCCATTATCAATAAAAGCAAAAGTATTGATTGAAGTGGAGTGAATTCTTAAGCAAGTGGGGAATTTCAAGAAGTAACAACTTCAGACTTGAGACCTACTAGAACAAGTCCCTCTTTCCTTCTTAGGGTGAGAAGTAGCACAGTGTCCATCCAATCTGCAGTATAAAGATAAGTTCATCTGTCCACGTCTGTTCTTTCCCTCAGTAGAGAGATGAGAAAGACCAAGCTGAATGGGTTCAGCCAAATCAGAAACTGGAGAAAAGGATGAATAGCCAGGAAAAATCTGCTGCCTCCTTTTTTTGATGTCTCTCTCTGATTCAGAGCTCTATCTTAATAGACAAATGTATTACTTCATCCATAGAATCTGCAGGAGGATATTGTAAGAGGTTGTCTTTAATGGAATCAAATAATACAGCCTAAATTGACTACAGAGGGCTGATAGTATCTACTGTCCATCTTTGGAACTCTGAACAATATATATCAGAATGTCAGTTCCTTGGTATTAAAGAACAAAGTGAGATTTTGGCAGATGATTTTTTGTAATGATCATCATAAAACAAGACTAGAACTAAGAAAAAAAGAAGCAACCGACTGTAGTATAGGATTCTCAGCAGGTAAAGAAAAGCCCCAAGATTGAGGATCACCTTGAAGAAAGGACGTTATTATTATTATTATTATTTTTTATTTTTTTTTAAATGTCTTTAAAAAATCATCACAGAGGTTCAGCTGAGATAATGAAAATCCCTTCTGATGAAATCATTAAACACATAAAGGACTTGATAGATTGCTTTAAACTTACTAAAGACCTACATTGTCTTCGTGTCTCTACCCAAAGGAGCTCTTAAATCTGAAAGCTAACAAGCAATGTGTACTATTCAGTGTATTCCTGTGAAAGATTTCAGATCTGCTGTAGTAAATTATTATATCAAGCGTTGTTGAAAGACTGGGACTATCTGTAAAAACTGTTTCATTCAAAGGCTAAGCTTATGTCCCTGATACAATTCTAACCACTGCTTTTTTATCTGGCTCAATCATCAAGACATAGCTGTGATAACAGTAATTTATTATGTTGTTTTTAGTTATGTCAGTAATTACTTTCTTGTATTGAGTATACCACAAGGATCTATAGAGGTTTTTAATTAACTATAAATAAGCATGTGTTTCCTTTTTTTATTTTACACTGGTTTCTGCTTAATGTGCATTTTTGTTTTCTGAATAATTGTTTCATTATTTTGTTACAGTACTCACAAGATGCAATCTTGGTAATGGAAAATAGCTAATAATCCTAATCACCTAAAGGGAGGAAAAGTCCAAATGCAAGCAAGACAAGTCCAGAGCCCCTATCAGCAGGCAGAGTGATGCAGAAAGATATTCTTTCTAGCCAGCAGACAAATGTTCAATATAAATATGCAGTTCTAAGTGCATACTGCTGTACTCACAGAGAGAATTCACAGTATGCTGGATACCAGAATACTGAATTAGAGTAGTAATGCAGTATGCCAGGGTGCTGATTCTGAAGTCTGTGTATTCTGTTTGCCAAATTACAGAGTCTGAAGTCTTTGTGTGCTGTTTGCCAAAGTTGTAGGTCTAGAATTGAAACAGAAAGAATCCCAGAGAGCAAACTGTGCAGGAGTCTAGAGTAAACACTATAACTAACAAAGAAGCATAGAACAGGAGGAGGCTATAAACTTCTAAGGTTCAAACAGGTCAGGGGAGAAGCACACCTTAATTTAATGAAACAGGTGTCAAATGACTAATGCTCACCACAGCTGAAGAGATAATAACAATATCCTAACATATACTGTATGAGATCTCCAAATTGTTCTGGTAAATTTGCTCTAGATTCAGATTCCATTGGTGGGGCAAGCATGGGTGATGTAGAGGTAGCTGAAAAATGGCAGAATAATGTATGTGACTAAAACCATGCATATATGGTTTGTCTAATGTGGTTGTGGGTATATATAGCCAAAAAATATATGAAAATTGTTATGTGAAATAGCTATAATGAAATACAACATCGACAAGCCCCATCGGACTAGAAATCAATACAGAGATCATCCTTGTGATTGCCACGCAATAAAGAAAGCATCCTTGTGACCACCACCCAATATAGAGAGCATACTTGTAACTGTCACACAATACAAAGCATCCTCATGACCGCTGTATGACTATACAGAGATCATGCTACCATAGCCATATCATGCCCACCCCCAGCCATATCATGGCAGAATAAACCAGTGATAAACCAGGGCATGCCCCTTCATTCATTTTATGTCCACCCCAGTTATTTTATGCTGCTCCTAGGCATTTTATCACCTCCACCCCAGTGTTTTCATCACCTGACAAGACACTTCATGTGTCCAGGGCTGCTGGCAGTGCCTTGGATGTCCGTTGGGATGGGTTTCCTGCGAAATGAGCAGAAAAGCTCTTAGACTTTTAAGTTAAGGATTATCTCATAAGACTAAGAGCTCTGCAGCCCATGTTCTGCAATGAAAGGCAGTGTGGCTGCAAAATCAGAGCTACCTCCCCCCTTTGTCCCACCAGCATCAGTTGAAAAAAAGATATGATAAAAACAATGGAAAGAAAAAAAGGGAATAAATGAAAGAAAAGACATCAGGATGCCTCCAGGCAGTTCCATTAGGCTACTAGCAAGTTTTGGTAAGGCCTATCGCCAATTCGGTTCTGGTTCTCCATATAATTCGGCAAATATTCAACTATGCTTTTCTGAGTTTAAGTAATTAAGTCTTCTGTTCATGGTGTTGTATTGTACTTCTAAACTTCTTGATTCCTTTTTTTCTTTATGTACATGTTAATTACTTAATTAATTTTTGCACAATATCAACTTACCAGTTGATAAAAAAAAAATTCTTCTGTAGAATCTGTTCCCATCTGTTCCTTATGCAGTATTTAGAATATGTTAACAGCAAGTGTGCTACATAATGTTTTACTGTTCACCTAAACTGTACAATTGTGCTATTACAGCATTGCTATCTGATTTATCAGTGGTGACATGGGTCAAATGTGCTCTGCTATATGGCTCTGCATCACCATGGTTACTAGGATGAAATAAATAGTGCTCTATTACATCACCCAGTGAGTCACAAGGAACACGGTTAACTGATGTTTCACTACATTTCATCAGATAAATTGTTATCCATTCTCTTCAGTGTTGCTAATAGGTTTAGTTGGGTATTAATACTATGATGTCAGTAATTGCAATTTGTTGTATGTGTTTTTGCCAATGAGCAGTTATACTTATCCTTACCATTGGATTCTATTACATACTGGGCCTGATTCATTAAGGAAAGTAAAGCAAAAAAAAGAGCTACTTTGAACCTTGGCAAAACCATGTTGCATTGGAGGGGAGGTCAATTTAAAATGTGGGGACAGATTTATAATTGGGGTAGAGCAAGTCATAGATCATCTTTTAATGTCAGGGTAAAAATAAAGCTATCAAGTACTTATGTACTACATGAAAAAACAGTCAGTATGTGCAAACTAATAAAATCATTTGCACCCCTTGCATTGCAACATGGTTTTGCCCAGGTTCAAAGTTACTCATTTTTATGCTTTACTTTCCCTAATGAATCAGGCCAACTGTATATAAGATGCATGTAAAAATTGCATCCTGAGACTTACACATTGCAAAATGCGTTCATCTCTGCACTAGGAACATTTTCGCTAAGTTTAAGTTAGGCAAACGTGTCATGGTCATCTGTTTTTCCTCCTGAAGCAGAAGTGTAGGAGAAACTGGAGGTCTTGATAAACCCTCTGCTCATCTGGAATACACTGAGTAGCACTAGCAGGATAGGAGTCTAAGGCCGGAGTCTGCGCAGAGTTCAGAACTGGAATCCTCTGTAGGAACTAGAGATGCTCAGGCTCAGATCTCTGAGAACTGAGCCCACCTGAACTTTGCCGATCCGAGTATGAACCAAGCCTGCTCGGTACTTTCGCAGGCTCTCAGAAGTGAAAATGTGACAAAACGTCATTGTTGCATTGTCGGATCTCACAAGTTAAGTATCTCCCTCGACGGCGATCCAGTGCCATTTCACAGAGAGACACAGAAGGGGTAGTACGGTTCTTGGCAGTCTCTAGTGCAGTTCGACAGCGTCATAACTAAAACAGAAAAAGGAGGGATGGCAGTTTTCTTTAAAGTCTCCAGTCCCATTCTACTGAGTTATAGCTCACACAGAAACAGGAGAGGTCCATTGCTTGCTGACCAGGAGCTCATTGCATCTCTTGAGATCTGAGTCAGTTGGAAAGAAATGGAAGACATAGCTCTTAAACCTAGGATCAAGCACAGTTGCCAAAATGTAATCATCTGATTTCAAGATGTTGATAACTCTTGGATCCTGGCGAAGCGAATAAAGTACTTAATCTACAAGTCCAACATAGTTAGCGGAATTGCTTTGTTTCATTTCCACCTTCAATTTCTCTAGCTGCTTTTCAAAAAGTCTAATTAGGGAAATCACTTGACTCAAGCTAACAGTGTCTGCACTCTCTTCACAGGTAAAGTATTCTCCACTGCGCTGGACTAAAGTACAGTGGGCTGTCGCAGTCTATAATCTTTAGTTTTCCCAGTTCCGCTTGTCCCCATATCTGTGAGTAAGTGTACAGTGGGTAGAATGACATTTTGTAGCCCAATAATCTTCTGTTTAGTAACCTCCTGGTACAGGTGAGGAATTGCTTGTCTAGTAAAATGGTGTTGAGATGGAATTTGGTAACGGGGACACAGGACCTCAATTAACTGCCTTATTCCTGCTGCATTAATGGTATATATTGGACACAGATCTAATAATATAGTCACCATGATGCCTGTGATCCACTGTGCCACTGGTTGACAGTTGCCATACTTGCTTCCTCTTGCAAAGGATTAACAGTCAATTGTTGTAAACTACTAGTAGTCTTCTTCATGGTGTGCTTCTGGGTTGAAGATCCACCCCCAGCAGCAGGAGCAGCCTGTTGCCCTGACCTTCTGCCTGTACCCGGTCTCTGAACCTTTGCCTGTGGCCCTGACCTTCTGCCTGTACCCGGACTCTGAACCTTTGCCTGTGGCCCTGATCTTCTGCCTGTACCCGGTCTCTGAACCTTTGCCTGTGGCCCTGATCCTGCTTGTACCAGACGTCTCCGTCTGTCCTCTGTCAGGCCAGTCAGACTTTATCATCTCTGTCCAGTCCGCAGACCTCTGGCCTATCCCTACCCCGTGTATTACCTCCTGTGTGACCATAAACTTGTACTACACTGAGTATAAGACCTGGGGGCATCTGAGTACCTGTGACCATAACCAGTCTCTATGGGAAAGGCGGCTGCTATAAGTGAAGATCTCTTCCGCTAGTTCTACAATTTTATGACGCACTGGTGACCATAAAAAATTTAGCTATTTTTCTATATTTTTCCTAAAAAAAATACACATCCAAAACCAAAACCAAAAGGGTGGTTTTGCCAAAACGAAAACCAAATCCACAACACAAAGTTAATCCAGATCCAAAACCAAAACACGAGGGTCAGTGAACATCTCTACTAGAGACTCAGAACCAGCCATACCTACAAAACCAGTGATACCAGCAAAAACCTAGGCCCTGCGCATAAAACTAGGTAATGCCAAATTCTTGCTGAAGTGAGCACTCTTGATAAGAATTTTTGCTGGATGAGCAGTTTGGAAATGCAGGACACTTGCAGAAAGATGATCACTTAGTAATGCAGGGTATTTACAGAAAGATACGCATATTGAAAATGCAGGATACTTGCAGAGATATGAACACTTGGCAATGCAGGGTATACAGGAACCAAACTGGAGCCTGGAGCCAAGAACTATCCTCAAGAGATAAAGTATGTTGTTCTGACAATGAGCAGATTTCAGGAGCAGGTTTTAATAGGGTGATCCTAATACCTATTGGCTGCACAGATTATGTGAACACAACTACTGAAATCTGGTTGGGCTAGAAGGATCACCTGACTGAATCCAAGAGGGCCATACCCTTGAAGCAGTACAAACAGTAGGCGTTTGTTTACTATTGAAGAACTGGAGCTATAGACTGCCACAGGTGACCAGGAGAGACCCAGATAGCCGTGATATAACAGTGGTGGACATGGTAAGTGTGTCTAAGACCCTGATGTATGATATACGTCAGATACACTTACACCTAAATCGATCCTGAATTCTGTGGCTAGAGTAGAGTGCCAGGCATCACAAATGATGATTAATCTCACTTGGCATCCCCACTCACCAGTACTACGTTAAGTAGTGTGTATATCAGTATATGCAAGCATTGTGGAACTGTATAAATTTGTCTTGTGAAACATGGTGTTTTATGTGTTCTTAAATGTTGTCAGGTAGGATTATTAAGTAACGCTAGATTCTGCAACATGTCCCCTACAAGAACTACTATCAACCTGGGGATACCAAGCACCCAGTCAACTGGAGGCATCCTGAGGTGTTGCACCAGCCACTGTCCACTAAAGACCTGCAGGACTACCTCTGGAAATGGTCGGCTATGTTGAGCTAATCATGCTGGAATTATTTTCCGCAGAAAACACACTAAAGGGGCTACTCGGGATAGAAAAAAAGACTTAAGGGAATTACGTTTTATTGCCTATAAAATGGGTGCCCTTTAGTAAGCTCATGTGTGGTGAACCCCACTGGATTTATGAAATGCATTTATTCCTGTCTGACTATATATATTTTATTTTTTTTATTTAAAACAAAGTACACTTGTAATTTTTCCACTTGTTAGCCTGTGATTCTGAACCCAGAAAGGTAGCGGGAGTCCTTAGTTAGCACATAAGGCTGCCTAGAGGCAAACCAGCAAATCTGGGCAGCAAAAGAGTTAATCATAAACTTGGTATCCTGACAAATGTACCGGTATGTATAGCATAAAGTATGCTTTTTTGCTAATGTAGACTACAGCATACGCTGCATTTCTGGAGGAACATTGCTCACAATTAAGATAAATTAAAGTACACTTTACAGATAAATGAAAGTACACTTTACAACATATTCTACATGACTACAGTAATGGTACATTAACACTGATTATTTCTGGTGTACTGCCACATCCCCTTTAGGAACTGTTTGAGTATATGTGGAACATGCTTATTTCTACCTTACTATTATTATTACCATTTATTTATATAGCGCCACTAATTCCGCAGCGCTGTACAGAGAACTCATTCACATCAGTCCCTGCCCCATTGGAGCTTACAGTCTAAATTCCCTAACACACACACACACACACAGACAGACACACACAGACTAGGGTCAATTTGTTAGCAGCTAATTAACCTACCAGTATGTTTTTGGAGTGTGGGAGGAAACCGGAGCACCCGGAGGAAACCCACGCAAACACTGGGAGAACATACAAACTCCACACAGATAAGGCCATGGTCGGGAATTGAACTCATGACCCCAGTGCTGTAAGGCAGAAGTGCTAACCACTTAGCCACCGTGCTGCCCACATGTAGGTTTAGATTGTCTATGTATTGTTTGTCAACAGTATTATTTTACTGCCCCATTTCAAACCAATAACATTATTGCACTTTCACTATTAACATCTTATTAGGAATATGTATATGTATGTTACTGCAACTCTAATAGCTCATATTGATCACACTGGTTACCGATAATACATTCATGCCATTTGAATAAAACCACCAAAATTATATTCAATGAAACAATGTGAATGAAAATACTATTTATTTATATATTTTGTTGTTGTTGTTGTTTTTTTTAAAAAAAAAGAATATTTTTATATTTTTAAGAAAAAAATAATTGTCGTAAAAAAATCAATTTAATCAATGCAGGGGGGGTTTCTGGTGGTTCTCCAGAAACCCCTCCCCTCCGCGAACCAACAGTACTGTACAGCAGCCACGGTGCTATCAAAGAAGCGTCCACGGCAGTGCTGTATTGTAGTATAATACAGCACTGCCGCGGATGATGCTTGACAGCGCCGCGGCTGCTGTAGAATTCAAACGCGCCGAAATGGAGCTGCTGCCCTCTCGCAATATTTTTTTTTTTTTTCGGGGGTTCGGAAACCCCCCCTTCTAAATCCTGCGTTCGCCCCTGATATGGCCAGGCAATACTGTGTATTTTTGATTTGTTCCCATAGGTCTTGCAGGTATGTCTGGTTCCTCTGCCTTCATGTTGGAGGTGGGATTTCCTTGTCAGCAGCATATGTGGGAAAGAAAAAGGGAAATATTAGTGTCACAATAACCATTTATTTTCATTAATTAAAAATTCACTAATTACACTTTTTGTTGACTGTGTTTTCTTTTTTTAATTTTGTTGTACTTTTTTATTGTCTATAGCCTTTTAGACTATGCAATCATTAATGATAGGCTTAGGCACCAAAATGACAGTTATATATAGATCTACTTTATAGAACAGGACATTAAGCCTGTTCCTTCCCATATCCAGAATATGCAGGTACTTCTATTAATTACACTACGCGCAAACATTTCTTATATATCTCTTACAGAATGCCACTGGAGTGCACTTTGCAAATAGTTACATATCTCCCAGACTTGTTTCTGTAAGCAAATACAGATTGTTTTCTTATTTGGGCAAAAAGGAGAAAACATAAGATAATAAAGTAAATTAAATCAAACTCCTACACACTCCCTGAAGCTACATTTACACAACCATATGGTTTGGCCAACATTGATTTATCTAAGGCCAATAGTGTTATTACTACATAAATAAACATGGTTTTCAAATAGGATAAATGCTACATGTATTTACCTTCATCCAGGTTCACTCTTGAGAGTACAGCCAATACCTCTAGTCCCGCATTTTCCTGCTTGTGACCACCAAGCAAACACTTATATTATAATACCTAGCAAGAATTGATGCTCTTTCAAAAAAATACACCACCACTCCATTGTCCTGCTAGGAAAAGTAGCACCAAAAAATGGTGCTAAAATATGCCAAAACCCAATCCTGTCTAATCATACTATATATAAGTAACCATAAGTAAGTCACAAATTGTAATGCTTGCCATTTTCAGAATAATATGACCAAGTGTATTTACTATAAAATATGTCATCTTGTTTTAAAACTGCTTTTTTCTTTTTGGTGTACTGCTTATATACAGTACATATAGAAGATTAGGGATCATCGTCATCAAACCCGGTGGTAGTCCTGCAACTTCATTGGCCTGCCTAGGCAGCCAGGACGTCATGGGATAGGTGGGCTGGATAGTTCTCATGCAGTGCAATCACCCACCACAGGAGAACAGCGGGAGCAAGAGCCAACAAGGACCAGGGGCGGTCCTGCAGCAGCACACCATATACATGTGCCTGTTGGCAGAGACAGGCGGGCAGAGGACGCTGCCCAGCTACTCTGATTATTTTTAAAACACAATCAGAGTCTGTTAAGTAGAACGCCAATGTTTGTCCTATTTCTTATCCTGGTACGAGAGATATTAGGATGGTTTTGAATGTTGTTGACTTTGGTCATTGCTGGCTACCCTGCAAGAAAAATGTGATTTACCAGCAGTCAGCCCCTATATACCTACAGGAGAATCACTTCACTGACTCTCTCCCTAATCCTGCCATTAATAGGTCCCTTGAGTCGCTGTGTGCACAATCCTCTCCCAAAACATGAAATCAATTGGGAAACTGATTTTATCAGGCCATCATCATCATGACCATTTATTTATATAGCGCCACTAATTCTGCAGCGCTGTACAGAGAACTCACTCACATCAGTCCCTACCCCACCGGAGGAGGACACCTGGACCAAAGTGAGGTAGAGAGATTCTAAGTCCTCAATCTCTTCCCTTGTCAAGGAGAAAATCTTAAAGTATATTATAGGTGGTACCGGGTTCCAACATGGCTAAAAAGGATTTATGGCACTGTAAATCCTCTTTACCGGTAGTGCTTCTAGTGGTCCTGCTCTAAAATTGCTCAGTTTTGGATAGTGTAGCCAACCTTATCAGCAACATTACTAATGTCTCTATTTCTAAAAGCACATGCTCCTTCTTCCTTGACTCCCCACTGGAAAGACATGATAACTAATCTGACAGATGCTTGGTGACAAAGCACTGGAATTGTCCAGATCCCTCTTCCCAACTGCATCTCCTCAATAAAATATAGTATTTGGCGTCCTTGGAGAAAATTTCTCCATTCTTTAATAACAAGTCCCACAAATATATTCAATTTTGATGTGACTGGTTCAGTTATAACAGTCCATCGACCCAAAGCGCTCTTTCTCAAGGCTTTTCAGACCATTTCCTTTAGTTTTAGCTAAATGTTTTGCTTTGCTGTTATATGCAAATGCTTCTATTCCCGCAAAGTAGAACTGAGGGTGCCGGGGTTGCCAGTTGTGGCCTCAATTACTCTTTCACACAGTTTCCACCCTTCCACTATCCCATCCCCCACCCACAACACACTGCTACACATTTTGCCATATTTAGTTTTCTGTGTTTTTTTTTACCATGGAGCATTGTGACAACTATAGTGCTCTATGTACATTAATACTTACAATAACATAGGCTGCATGAGTACATCCACTGACCCACGACATCAGGAAATTGAGCAATATTATAAAACATTACAGAGTTCAAGCTTGATCATGTGCGAACCGGCTTGCCCATGTTTGAACCAGCTTGTATATGGTCAAACTGGTTCAAGCTTTGTCGAAACTGATTTTTTTTAATTCATCGAAAATCAAAATTTTCCCATTTTTGTATGACTCCAAAAACCATAGATAGTTCGAGCAACTGTACTTAAAATAATAGTTCTGTCTTAAGCTAATCATTGCCTCTTTTTTTTTTAGTTTTTTTAATCCATTGAAACAATGAGGTAATAGCAAGAAAATTCAAATCTTTGATGTCTTAAATACGCTTGTCATACGATTAAGTGATGTCTTTATTTACTATTTGTATTAGAGAACATCCTGCATTTTGTTCCATAAGTCATTTAGACCCCCGAACGAAATAACCAAAATTACAGGCACCTGCCAAATCCCTTGCCTACTTTTTTCAGGTATAAATGTGTTAGTGTGTCAGATAAAGAAACTGTTGCATTCATAGTGATAATCCATTCAAAATTGTATTCTACTCACACTGTTGTTTTTAAATATTTGCAACCTTGATTGTTACGGTTCCGCTAGTTCCTGTTTAGTAAAAAAATAAATGGATATGTGTATAGGCGTGTAATGCATCCCACCCAACATTTCAAAAAACAAAAGTGGAACACTAGTAAGCCACTCTCCAGATCCGCTAATATCTGCCAAAGCTGTGCTCCGATCACCTAAAGCAACGGTCACATTGCCACAATTCCATGTCCTTTTCTGATCCGCAAATCAGAACTGTCCTGCCAAAATAGGGACTTTTGGGAGGTATGTGTAATAAGATTCAAGAGCATCTGACTGTTCCTATATATAGAGTAAAAAATAACATAACAATGTTCAATTTCAAGACAAAGTACAATATTGATCACTAGGCAAATAAATTACTATACTATTACAATGGGTTGGATTTAAGTGTTCCTCTTACACTAACCCAATGGAAACAGCCATTTTGTCTGCTGAATCAATATTCAAAATACAGCCTATCAATGTGTCCCGAGCACCCACCCACCTGCCTTGTATGGTTCTGCCTGTGTGATGCCCCTGAGTGATGTGTGACTGAATGGAACCATCTCTATGGCATGCCAGTAGTGTAGTGTCGAGACAGGAGAAAAAAAATCCCCTCCCAGTTTGAACTTTAACTTTATTTTTTTGGTGTGAGGGTCTTTTGAGTCCTCTCTCTTCCAATGCCCTTCCAATAGACATCGGGGTGAGAGACAGTGCCAGTTGCTCAGTGTCGACTGTGAGTTTGTGTGTTCCGAGATGGAGACTGTGGGACTTAGCTGTCAGAAGCCTGAGTTCCAAGAGAGAGGATACCACAATGATTTGCAGTGGGAACTTTGGAGGTGCAGCAAAGCCAGATGTTGTTAGAGAGATAAGTGTTAGGAGTGTGTGTCTAGATTCTGTCCAGTACCAAGTGAGCAGGATACATTCACACAATAATTAAGTATACAAATGTTTAAATTTCTGTTTATACATCAGTGAAATCACAATTACGAATTAATACTCTCTCTACTCTCTCTCCCTCATACCTTGATGTCAAAGCAATTTACTTCCTGAGTTGGGGAGTCAGCATAAACCGTCAGTATCAATGCATGTCCTGGCTCTTCTGATTATAACTTAACTGTTTCTTGTATACTTTCCCCAGCTTCTCTAATCACACTGAATTACACAGCTGTCAGCTGTCCCCTCCTTTTACATTGTCTTCCTTGCTCAGCAATGCAGCAGCCATTCCCATTAGTTAACACTTTCAGGCCCTCTGCCCTGCCCATCTCATTGTTTTATGCCAAAGCAAATGCGTTTTACCTTGTTTCATTATGTTTTGGAACAATGTTGGGCATCCCAAGGATATGCAAATGGTATATACATTTTTGCAACCATAAATTAATTATCCCCCATAAATTATAAGCCTGTGAACAGGGCCTTCTTACCTCTCTGTCTGTCTGTATTACCCAGTATTGTTTTATTACTGTGTTTGTTTTCCATTGTCAAGCACTATGGAATTTGCTGCCGCTTTATAAATAAATGTTGATGATGTTGATTATTTTACCACATTATTAATATTTTTTAACCTCACCTTATAAAGTATTCATGTAGTCAGTTTAACTTTCTGCCTACTGGTGTTACTACCTCTACCCCATCCTTTTTGCTTTTCTTAATTAGATTACTTCCTATCATACTCTGTAAATTATGTTCCTGTGTTGTGTTCCCAACGTTCAGGCCCCTGTCACATGCATCCTTCTTTGCTCTTTTCTACCTCAGTGTTTTGTTCATGGTTCCCCAGCATTCTTTTTTCAGATTGCACGGCTCGCAACAATGCATGGCGTCAGTATGTGTGAGTTTAGCCATCAATACACTGGGAATTCAGCCACTGCTCAGTTCATTAAGCATATAGCATTTTGTATCTATCACCTTACTCTCAAGTCTCCCATGTCCACCACAATCTGATTATTTCTCCCCAGGCTAAGTCTTTTCCCTTCCATTTCTCTGATTCCTATCCCACACGGTTTCAATTTCATGCTTGTTCTGTCTTGTATTTCTTGGGCTCTATGTCCATTCTCCTCCACTGTCAGTCACATCCTACCTACTTAATTCAATTTTATGTTCTCTTAATGTTTTCTCTTTCCTAGTTCAGTTTGAATATTCTTAGAGGCCTATGTATTAAAATGTGGCAATAGGGATGGTTTTCTATGGTTGCTTATCACAGCAATAGAAAACCTCCTATCACCATAATTTACTAATAAATTATAGCGGGACTACCAGAATCATACTCAGCTGCCTGACGACATTGGCCGGGACCGGTAAGAGTAGGCTTATCGCTTTGCCGGGCTAGTGTCTCAGGATATATTTACATGCCTACCTGGTTAATGCATGCGCATTGGAATCGCATTGGAATCGAAAGCCCTGACTTAGGGGGATTTTTATTTTATTATATACATATATATATATATCATATTCACATCTGGGAAAAATGCTTTTTTTGAATAATTAGGTATGTTATTACTTGAATCTCTCCATGTTAATGAAGAAGAAGTATTGCAAGGGGTAGGCTATTGCGGGAGATGGCCAGCAAGTGGGGGTTACTTGCGACTATAGCAGGAGCCTTATCCTTCTTATACAGCTTTTCTATCTGTTAGCATCAACTGAGTACAATGTCTCTCATATATACTGGGCTCTCATTATCAGTTGAGAGCTTCCATTTTATTCTCACAAATCCCCTGCCTTTCGCTTCTTGCCTTGAATCCACTCCTTGACACTTCCACCATTCCAGAAAGAGCTTGAGAGTCTCATTTCCATTTCACAGTATGTCTGTATTTAATTTTGACTATACTTCCACTTTCTTTATTTTAACCCTGTCCAGCTGTTACCTTCCCATTTCATGTTATGTTCTCCTCCTGTCCTCCTCTTGGCTTATATGTTCCTCCACCACTTTCAGTTCCAGCAGGACTAAATGTCTTTTAATAGTTGTCCAGGTAAACTAATCATAAAGGTCAATACAAGAGAGTCAAAATGGCAGCAGCTATCAGAGCAGGAGTATTTCACACAGATACAGATTAACAGGAATGCTGGATACTAATCATGTAGATTCAGTAGTCTAGCAAAGTGTATTTGCACTGACTGGATCTTATAACCACAGACATTTAAAATTTACTGCAAAATGGAGTTTCTATGGCTGGCTTGGGATAAAGTAAGGTCACACTGAAGGATAAGCTGCAGAGCTATCCTTTGAGACAGCATCATGGGGTAGAGTAGTAAAGCATATCCAAATATACGTACCCCCCTGTCCTGGCCCTACTTCAACATACTACTACTCCTTCCTATATAATATATATATTCAATATGTGAAGCCAGCTGCTCACATTATAAGAATCCCTTAATAGACAGTTCCTCTGAAAACTTGCCAGCTCACCTCTTAGGTATGCATGGAATTAAATATATTCTCAAGGTGTTCAGCTCAACTGTGTACATGTTTGATGCCAAAGCATAATATAAAGAGACCAACTGCAGTGCTTCCAGGTAGTGAAGCTTATTTAGGTGTGGAGATATATACATATATATATATATATATATATATACATATATATATATATATATATATATATATATATATATATACATATACACATATATATATATATATATATATATATATATATATATATATATACACATATATATATACATATACTGGGCATGTGCACCAAAAAAGTGTATGCATATATCTGTATGTAGATTTTTGCTTATTGACCATTATGCCTAGAGAGGTTGGAAGGGTCGGGTAACGTAAGCTGAGTACAGTAAGGGAAAATTCATGTCATTGTAACAAGGAGGACGCATCCCCTGATGCGCCTCCTAAAAGGAGTCTCTCTCACAGGTACTGAAGGGCTGGTGCAACAATACACAATGGTGATGATACAATACAACGTTGCAGCTGTATAATCAAATAGCGGCCATCTATTTTCATTACTTAAATGACATTTCCATTTGGTCTACTGCAGGAATGAAGATTCCTATTTGATTTTTAAAGAGGAAAACAGATGTGTTTTTCTTTCACAGTTATTTAGAATACTGTCTAACACTGTTCTCTCTTGTGTATATGACACTTCATTATATTATTATTGTGTACAAACAGGACAACACAACTTAAGCATTTACTACTAACACTATCAAGCCACTTGTACACTATCATAGGAAATATGCACACTTGAAAACCTAACATCTTGCGCATATACTACTGTTGGATGCATGTTGAGTTTCGTCCCACTTAAGATATGCATGCACCTAGACTTTATTTTTGCATGCATTTCTTATGTACATTCAGACCACAAATGCTACTACCTTTAAATAAAGCCCAGTGGGTTAAAACTCTTGGGCTGAAATTCACTGCCTAATGTCACTGGCTTTAGTATGCAAATGAGATGGAGGCAGGTTCAGAAGAGTTTGCCAAAAGAAAGATGGCCTCTGTTTTAAAGGCCAGATATCTAGACAAATCCTTATGAAATATTTTAATCACACCAATGTAAATTTATGTGGGGACAACAGTTCCATTTTAGGCTGTAGTTCCAGGCAGCTATCTCAGGCCTATTTGGTTCTATTGTAAATCAACTGTGTCACCCTGGAGAGGCTGAAAATAGCAGCGTGTTCCGGAATGCAAAGGGAGTCGACCATGTGACACTATTCCTCACTTTCATTCAATCACGTGAAATGCTTTTCAGGCCTAGACCGCTCTGCTGTATTCAGTTAAATATAGTGATTGGTTGTTTAGTACAAGGGTAAGAACAACCACTTTAAGCAGCTTATAGATGTAGGTTAATACCTGCTATTACATATGTGGAACTAAACTGCCTAATATAAGTTATACATTGCTATAAGTATACATTGTTATTTCCAGGGTTATTTATTGATCTAATTTTTTGTTGTTTACCAAAGAAAGTGCAGTCCATCCTCTGATACGAAAGCACGTGATTGATTTATTATTTAATTAAGAATCAAATCATATTCAGGGACCAGTATGTTATGCTGAGCACAAGTTGACTGTTACAAACTAATAAGCGCCAATATATTAATTTTAATTTGATGGAGAAAGAAGCACTTGGTTGCACATATGTAAGTCAAATTATATGTAAGTCAAATTATGCTTTCACATCCCTATCAAGAGCGGAAATATTAATGTGAAATCACTAGCTCTGTACAGCAATGGAAAGCGGTATAGTTTTACTGTGATCAATAAATGTAATTTAATCATTCTAGCAGAAGAATATACTTACTCAAGAGATGTACAGTAGTTTACAGTGGAAAAAAGGCAATACAAAAATATAATGCTCACAAGTACATTACTGTACTCTCCAGGGGCGTGATAATAATGACAACTTCAGAAACTCTCTTCATAAGCAAACCTAACTCTCTCAAGACTAGCATTGTAATAATGAAGTAACACTTTAACCTATTTTTGCGTTTATATTTTAGATCTATGGGGTTAATTTATCAAGGGGCGAACTGGTGTTTTCACAGGGCTAGGGCTTGGTATTATACATTAAGTGGGTACCACCGTTTGTGGCGATTATGTAGTATATCTAATGACTGATTGGTATTTTCTGTTGAATTTATGTATAACACTCTGAATATTTTATGTAACCTTTCCAAGTGTATTTTGTTAACTGACCTGAGTCTAACCTAGGCAAGTGTCAATGGTCTTGTAAAAGTAGCCAGGCTGACAGATAAAATCTCTGAGTAGTTTGTGTATGCAGAGGAGTTAGCCAGGCCAAATGAGCAGAGGTGAACACTCAGGTCATGTGAAAACGCCAGGTTTCGGACATCCATAATTTACTTCGAAAGCTCTGTGTCATTTTGGGTATCAATCTAACTTAGGTGAAAAATGTAATTCCTAAGGTGGTGGGAGAAGAGCCAACAAGAAATGGTTTAAAAATCCCTTGTACCAATAGTACAGTGTCCATTTCTTTATGGAGGGTCTGCCACAATGGAAATGTACCATTCTTCTCAATGTGTACTCCTCACGTGCCAGTTCCTGAACTTGTAAGTATGGATTTTGGTTTTATTTCCTATTTTATTTTCTGAAACTCATTTGTGCAACCTATTGTATGTCTGTTTATTACCTTTTTGTAAATAAGCCTTGGAAACATTTTTCAAATTAAACATATTTTATCTAGCGTACTCTCCGTGATTCTTTGTGAACTTACAAAGCCCAGAGAGGCTCATGCTACATGTGTATGTGATTTAAGTGTGAAACATTAATAAGTGGTTCTGGTGAACATAAGAACACCATAATAAATCCTTTGTGGTGGCAGAAAAGGTGTATTCATTGTTAATCAACTAAGGTAACACCAGTCATGGCCAGCTGTTCAGATTGCTGTGTCTGGGAGAGGCTGGGCGTTCGTGACACCAGTGTACGCCTATATAACAAGCATCACAGCAGTACCTGTAGCCGCAAAATACATTTTTTGTTATCTCAGGATGCAATAACAGAAGAAAATCATTGAAAACATTCTTTATTCTTTAAATAAAGCTTTTTTTTTTTTTTTTTTAAACCCAATATTTTTAAAAAATTTGCTATTTTTTTATTAGTTTTATCTAACATTTTTGTTATTGCTATTATTATTTATTAGGGGAATTTTAGTTCCACTGTGCATGTGTGATCAGGCCAGCTGCCTCACTCATGTGCATATCCCCTGAAACAGGAGGAGTCTCTTACATCACTTAGCCCATCACAGATAAGCGACTCTTTCCAATTGGTTGTCCAACTATTAATCCATTTCACTTCAGGTGTTCCTCGGGAGTGGTCAGTTTGGTACATACGTTTGGTTTTTTCTATTTCTCATATGGACTACCAATCTTTTCTCATTATATTATGTCAAAATGTACTTAGAGATTACGGGAGCAATAATAATTTCAATATTAAGGGTGCAATATTATTTTACTTTTTTACTAAAAGGGGCACTACTGTTTATTATTTTTCTAAAGGGGATTTGCAAACTGCCATTGCAAGTGGCTTAATTTTTCAGCATACAAAGCCACTTCTTGGGAAATTTCCCTAAAATCTCACTTTTGCACTTTGGGACATTACTGTGGCTAGTACACAATCAGCAGGGGACCCATAATCTGTCCTGATCCTCCCATCACAAGGCTGAAATACCCATATAGACATATGCAATGACATAAAAATAGGTACAACGCATAAAAAAGAAATTGGCATTTGTATTGCAGTCTCCCATTTTTACACTTTCGGAAATGACCCTTTATGTGTTGTGGAGGAAATAGGGAGTCGTAAGATCTAAAGCTACATTTTAGTGTTGCCATGAGCCGTACCTCTCTAATTCTAACAATATCCCTCTATTAATTAAAGAATCACATTAGTATCATGGATTCCATCTTTTCAGCGATTTCTTTTGCATTTAATGGTTCCATATGGCAGACTCTGTTTCCTCTCTGCTGCCAATATAATGCAGCTCTTTCTCCACCAAATCATTATTATTATAGGAATTGGGTTATTAACATTGGCAAGTCTTAAAGCAACTAAGTTTCACCTTGAAACTGGTAGCTGTTTGGGTCAGCATCTCTGTGTTAATTGCAGAACATGTAATGTCTGACATAAGCACATTATTGCAGGATAATATCCCTTTTCTACAGTAAAAATGTTTGAGGCCCTTTATTGTGGCTAATAAAATGAGTATTATTGATCTGAATGGCAAAATGCAATTCAGTATGAAGATCTATTATTCTTTTTTTATTTTTATAGCTTTGCTCTTTTGACTGATAATTGCATTCTCATTCAGTATCATTCCAGCCTGTATAACTATATTGCAAAAATCCCGAAAATGTTGGGCTGATTCAGGTGACTTCATAATGTACAGTAAATTGACCCTTACACTATGTATTTATTTTTTATTTTCCCTAATGTAATTTTTATAATGTCAATTATAAGGGATAAATGTCTAAAAATATTCTTGTTTCTAAGATTGCTTGTAGGGCTCACCATTTAGTACAGTTCCGTTACTTGATTTCACTTAGCCAGTATCTCTTTTACTCCTTCAAGAGCTATCTTGTCAGTCCGATTAAGTATCGTAATCATTTCACAATATAAAAGCTTGAGGGCATGGTATATGTTTGATATCAGTAGGTGGGGATTTAAGGAGGGTCCAGAAAGGTCCTACAAAAATAAAAAATAAGTAGCAAAAAAGGTAGCAGACACATCTTCCTGAGTTTACTCATAGCACAAACTGCCAACCAACACTCCAGAATCAGTGTCTACTTTTACAGGCTTCTATATTGACCTAAAAAATGTATAAATGGTTATAACTTCATATGTTCTTCCTAAAATATTGCTCAGTTTAGTCTTATTTAGGTCTTAAATCATAGGGTATATTTACTAAACTGCGGGTTTGAAAAAGGGAAGATGTTGCCTATATCAACCAATCAGATTCTAGCTGTCATTTTGTAGAATGTTCTAAATAAATGATAACTAGAATCTGATTGGTTGCTGTAGGCAACATCTCCACTTTTTCAAACCTGCAGTTTAGTAAATATATCCCTATGTCTTTATAACATGACAATTTTGTATTCTTATTTTATTTTTACCACATGGAAGGTGCAGAGAAATAGAACAAGGGCCAATCTCCACCACCTGTGAAAATGAACAGGATTGAAAGAGTGAAGCATCACTTTGAGTTAGGCATACTAACATACTAGGACCATCCCCTTTTAAAATTTGAGCCCTAAAATACTGCTCGATTTAGGTTCATTTATGTTTTTAAATATGAAAGTGAGCGGCAATCAAGACAATCTTTATTACATGTGTGTTTGAAGGATTCTATGACAGTTGAAATGCGCTTTGTTACAGAAGTACAACTGGAAGGTATAAAATGCATGAGAGTCTGAGACCCAATATCTAGTACCTGCGATGTAGTGTGAAAAAGAAGTCCCTGTGTGCTCTCCAACAAAGCAGGGAATGTCTCTGTCAATACAAACTTTCCAACTCCTTATCTCAATGATGGGCAACTTGACATATTTCAATGTGGCCCTGCAAGCTTCAAATTGGCCACATATTACCGTTAATTTCAAGAATTATAAAATAGCCCCAAACTGAATTTGGCATACCCACATCACTCATCGCACTTTTCCCCCACATGCCACTCTGACCCCCCACTTGCCATAAGTTACCCTTCACATGTCCTAAGATCTCACCGGTACTCCAAAATTCCTGCAGGTCACTCAGACTTCCCCACATGCACACATGTCACTCAGACCTCACAACATGACCCACAGATCTCCCCAAATGCTACCCACATAGCACTCAGACCTCACCACATGCCTCCTTATCCACAAAAAGATATACAAGTATTTTGCACCCTCTTTGGGCTGACCATTCCCCATCCATGGACTGGTCAGGCCAAGGCCATCTTAACAACATTATGGGCCCCCAGGCAAAGCAGTGCACCGGGGCCCCTACATATATAGATATATATATATATATATATAGATATAGATGTATAGAGATACAGATACAGATATAGATATATAGAGATAGAGATAGATCAATGTACTTGCTCAGTGACCCTTGAAGGTTTTTTTGCAGGTTTTGTCTTTTGCAGGATTATTTATTCTAATTAAGAGCCCTGCCTATGGGGCCCCCGGGCACCTGCCCATCGTGCCCAATGGAAAAGATGGCCCTGGGTCAGGCCACTCCATGTCCCTGTCTATCATTGCATATGAGTCTTTCTGGCTTGTTCACAGCTTTCTGATAATTTGTATTACATACAGTAAGGGTAATTAAGCTCTATGGCTACAATACTATCTATTTGGGCCATCCCTGTATGGATTAAATTGTATTTGAGTTGAATGCATAAAGCTTTGTAACATTTTACTTATCAGTGTATATACCTACTTTTGTCCACTTTGTGGTTGTTGTTTTTTTTAAATAATAGTAATTACATGAAAAACTGTGCCCCCCCCCCCCCCCCCCAAAAAAAAAAAGTTCTCAACATGGCCTAGGCTGGTAGTGTCAAAATTTGAAGGGGGGTCCCTCTTGGCTATGAAAGGTCAGACTGGGGGCTGTAGAAGAGGGAAACCCACAACATGGGTTCCTCTGTCATAATGTCAACCACAAAAAACACCAAACAGTAAGGGCAACTGACAAATAAGCAACTATACACAAAAAACACAAGACACCTCTCAGAAATTGCTGTAGTATTACACTAACCAACTTTTGAAAAACATCAACCAACTCTCTGTGTCCTGTAATCAAGCTCTTTACAATCCTATCACAGTTAATGAACAAGTTTGTATAATGCTTTTGAGTTCAAAATCATGTGTGGCCTGAGAGAGCCAATAGAAAACCACCAAGAAAATTATATATTTAAAAAGCAGCTGTGAGTTATACCACCTATTTATTTAGTCTTCCAAGATGGACATTCACTTTTTTGTTCGTGGTTTGATGCATCTTTTACTTATAATAAGAGGTGTATATGCTATAGAGTTTTTTTGCTTGATATTGTTCTTATAGGTTAGTGGGTTTGATAGTGGCTTAGGCAGTGCAGAGGTACAATTAATTGTGTCTCATTTTTTTATACAGGAAGGTTGGGGGAACATGTATGCTACATGTGTAATTACAATTGTTATTAGATATTGGATACAGGCATATTTTAGCACTGACCATTTTACCTCAGAATGGAACAATGTGGGACAAAATACAGCTCAAAATACTGGCTTGTTGATTATATGCAGTTTCCAGACTCTCCTGATAATTGTAGTATTCAGCATGAATTCCTTCTACACCTTTAGAAACGGATGAAAGTCACAAATCTGAGAAGGTAGGCCCCAATTTTTTTACTTAAAAACATAATTCATCTATATTTAAACTATAACGTCAGTAACTGCTGAGCTGTGTTGGTGAGACCTGGCAGACTGCAGAAGCCAATTCTTGCACCATAACCAGGGGCTGTTGTGGACATTGTATATAGCATGAAGCCTAATTTACCTTGGCATGGAAATTTTTATTTTCACAAACACATATGGCTGAGGTTATATTACAGTGCCCTGGGAAACAAGCTTAGGAGGATTTGGCTGTTCAGCTTTTAACGGACTTAAGTGGGCAACAAAACCTAGTCATTTTAAAGCAGTTCAATTACACTTGACAGCACTTCCTGCCTTCAACACAGTGCCTAGTAATAAGCATGAAATTGCAAAATGCAAAATGAATGCATAGTCGCCAACTGTCCCTAATTTCAAGCGACAGTCACAGGTTTTAAAGATTTGTTAGTGGACATTATTACCCCTGGAAGTGTCCCTGTTTTTCAGTATTTACCAACAGCATTTAAAAAAAAATCCTGTTTTTCTGCATATGCAGTTCTTACCATTGATTCTTATTAGCTTGTGTTTATAAAATAAATACTTAAGATACAAAAAAGTATATTATAGTTAAATACAGCAAGCTATTATGAGCAAGGCCCTCTTTATCCTTTGTCAACCTCATCTGTACTAGCTCTCTTTAATGTTTAGTTGTCTATAATATAAAAGCCTAGTGGCGTGTGTTAGTCTGTGTGTGTGTGGAAAAAAAACCAAAAAACAAGCTGCAGCGCCACCTGCTGGGCGGAGTTATACACTGACCTAATAAATTCTTAGTGTGTGTGGAAAAAAAAAACTCAGAAAGGGCTAAAATTTGGTATACTAAGATGTTTTTAATTTGTTAATTTAATTTGTTAATTGTTAAAAGTGTTTATGAAGATTTAAAAAAAAATATATATATTTCTTGAAGGAGAAGTGACAGTTGGGAGTGGTTGGTGGTTGCCGGGGGTGACAGTGGGGAGTGGTTGGTGGTTGCCGGGGGTGGCAGAGCGAGAGGAGTGTGATACTCAGGACCGCTGAGAGAGATCCCTGTGTCTGGATAGATGTGGCGATAAAGATGAAGGATGAGGTGATGGAGAAAAATGATGAGGTGGTGACATGTGGACAAAACCACGTTAAAAAAGGGCGCTTGCGTCGGGAAGTAACGCTCTTCCCCTGAGGAGGCCTGGGCTATGGCCCAAATGCATGACAAGAACCTTTTTAACACCTTAAGTAGCTTGATTTGACTAGAATGCATGAGTATCATGCACGGGTTAACTTGTATTTTATATGATCTGTAGCGGGATGTTCGACACATTCTAGAGTTTTGTGTCCAATTACAAATAAACAACTATGAGGAAATTCAGTATATAGGACACGGAGGTGATTGTAGCAGCTCAAGCTTTACCACGCGTCACTTATTTTGATGAACTAGTTGAGCAGTAAAGTGTTCACTAAAACTATTTTAAAATGCTATGCTAATGACCTAATATCAATATAATACAAATATGAGAAGACTATATTTATGTATGCTGCAAAGAAAGTAGAGGGGGGTCGGGTACTAATTACCCGGTTCTGAGCATGTCAGGCTGCCTGGCCTGGGCCCTCACTGCCAAAGTTTTTTTTGTTGTATGTTAACCTGATTCTTTTTTTCATCTTTTTTTTGAGCAGGGGGGACCGGCGCCGCAATCATGTGAGTATACAAATTCTTATGGGATTGCGGTGCCTGAGTCCCTCTTCCCGCCTCCATTTGCACTGAATGTCGTGCATGACGTCGCACCCGAAATTTAGTGAGGAACGGCGGAGAGAGGAGCCCTCAAAAAGAAGACTGAAGACAGACGAGAAGAAAAGAAAAGAAAAGAAAAGAGATGATTGTAGTCCATACAAAGGTAAGTAGAAGAGATGGAGGAAAGCAGAAAGACACAGGGTGATGAGAAAGGCACAAGGTGATAAAGAAGAGAGGAGGGAAGAGAAAGTCACAGGGTGATAAAGAAGGGGGGGAGAGAAAGGCACAGGGTGATGAAGAAGAGGGGGGGGGAAAGCCACAGGGTGATGAAGAAGAGGGGGGGAGGCACAGGGAGATGAAGAAGAGGGGGGGGGACAGGGTGATGAAGAAGAGGGGAGGGGAGAGAAAGGCACAGGGTGATAAAGAAGGGGGGAGAGAAAGGCACAGGGTGATGAGAAAGGCACAGGGTGATGAAGAAGAGGGGGGAGAGGCACAGGGTGATGAAGAAGAGGGAGGAGGCACAGGGTGATGAAGAAGAGGGGGGATGCACAGGGTGATGAAGAAGAGGGGGGGAGGCACAGGGTGATGAAGAAGAGGGGGGGAGGCACAGGGTGATGAAGAAGAGGAGGGGGCACAGGGTGATGAAGAAGAGGGGGGTTTATTTATAGGTCTATTTATAGAGCCTTATTCCTAACATAAATAAAGTTACCGTGGCAATGAAAGAAATATAATATGCACTGTGGACATATCTGAATTTGGATGTAACTGTTTCCTTAAGCAAGATATAACAGCTATATATATGATAAGAGCTTTTGTAACGAAAAGATTCTGAAACTAAAATCATGCTGCTAATTGATGACACCAGTTTTCAATCTACAGGAGCAGGCTCTATAAATAGCAACTCAACAGTACCTACAGACTATCTTTGAGAAAGTCAGCCTGAGAGCTGATGAAACGCGTTAGGTGGTTACTATATGCTCTTGTACCATTCTTATTTCCTGGATTGATTCATAAGAGAGAAACACTATTTGGCAGATCATCAGCTGCTTCACATATGGACAATAACATCTGAACCTGTTCAGCTTAGCACACCACAGGAGCACTATTGATATTTCGCTATACCAACAGACTGCACAAATCCCGGGTAAGTCTGATTTTAAAACATACACAGATCGGGAGGTGCATTTACAATACCTATGTAACTTTAAAATCTACACAGATCGGGAGGTGCATTTACGATATCTAACACCAGATTACCTAAATATACAGTGTCACGATCTATATTTATATGAAGCACATGCTGCCACAACAAAGATATTGGGCACAAGAGAAATTCTTAACGGAGGAGCAACACTTAGCTGTTGCAATAGGAGTTCGGAGCAACCCCACCTCTCTAATCTAAAACATCCCATGCAGAGGCTTTTGCTGAACTACAGATTACAATAATACTACAGAGTGAACTGCTATTTTATTACTTCTACCAACACAGAAATATTATATTTTTGATCTCAACCAGGAATAAGATTATATTTAATCATTGCAACAAGAGACACATAAGTGTCTATTTTTTACTTTTTTATTATATTTTCTCTTAAAGCTCTTATCCTACTTTTATATATCGATACGGACATACTCTTATTTTATGTATTGCAGACCAGAGTTTACAGATACATATCTATTTCTGGACCATTGCTGTTGGACAGTTATACTCAACACATGAGTCCACTATCTATTAGTGTACTGGCCAGACACTATCTTTACATTATCTGTTTGTTAAGTTTATGTGTTTCATTTTATTTTTATCATATTGTCTCTTTATTTTTTATTAAAAGTGTATATCCTTGCAGTATATAGAATAAATTCAATTTATATTATACACAGTCCGCCATCTAAGGGTATTTTTTATAATGTCCTATACTTTATTATTTTATATCGTGGCACATCCCACTTTCAGATCTATTGGTATACCTCTTTGAGATTGGCATTCTCATGTGTTTTTGCGACTGAAATAATACCGCTTTTATATTTTAGAGTATAGTGGTTTTAATATTTTTTAGGTTGGGCACAAGGTCGATGTTGCAATGCGGGCACAAAGCCCTGTCAATTAGGTGTTTTTGATTAGGAAATTAGGTATATTTCCTCTGGGTGTTATGAGCCGCAGCGGTGCCCTGAGCCGCTGTGGCTCATTGTTTACATGATGGCTCTGTCCCAGCTGTCATCATGATGACCGGGACATCACTTCTGTTTTTGCCGTCCCGACCGTCATCTAGGCAACGGTGGGGACACTCTTTTCATTCATACTGCACCGCATCCCGGCAGGTGTGCAGCCGGGAGCATGTGCATTTGGGGCAGCATTAATTAAGCAGCCCCTGGGGCTTTTTATGACTATGTTTTTTCCTGTCCCTTGGTTGGTTACCTTGTGTATATAAGGTGAGGAGGGCTTAGCCACCTTGCCGGTTATAGCGTTGGTGCTGGACATCTGCTGACCTGCTCTGTGTTCCTGTGTTTCTGTGGATACTCTGCCAAATTCTTGTTTCACTACTGCTGTGATCCCTGGACTGTTTCTGGACCCGGCTTGTTCTCTGATTGTCCTGACCTTTGGCTTTGTTGTTTGGATATTCCTGCTCACTGCCAGCGCCGACCCTTTGGCCTGTTCCTAAATACTCTGCCTGTGAATGACCCCTGACCCCCACCTGCTCCTGCAGTATTTCATGTAAGCTTCCACTACACTAAGAGTTAAGATCAGGGGGCATCCAAGTACCTGTAAGCATAACAAGCTTTATGGGAAAGGCAGCTGCTATAGGTGAAGAGCTATGTCACCTGTCCTGGAATGTCAACAGCCACTAGCTGTAACACTGGGTGCATAATTTAGTCAGGCTATGAGCCGGTAACAGTTTGGTTCCCTAGTCATTTGAGACCACATCCAGTCTGTTCCCACTGTAGGTTTAGGTGGCCATTTGTATTGTGGTCACTTTAGGATTTTGTACTGTATTACCCTGTATTGTATGTACACTTTACTGTGTGTCAGCGCAAACATTTTTCCCTATAGAATCTAGAAGTCAGGCCCCCATCAAAGGTAAGGTTTTGCATTGACTGTATTGGGGTCTGTGCACTGTGGAGTTTCAGTTCAGGTAGTACACGACACCTAGTGCTAGAGGTTAAATGTTGCACTGCATCTGGTCACATATTTTGTTTTGTTAGGACCAGGGTGGTGTTGTGTTTTGTAGCAAGCACTAATGTGGGTGGTATATACCAGCTGGAAGACAGTGTTGTGGGTGGGCTGTCTTGTGTTGCCCCTGTACTATTAGACACCGATCTCTAAAGTGCAGACATCCATCAAGTGGAGGTGTCAATTCTGATGAGTACTGTTTTCCTGTTTTGTCTCTTCCCCTTGGTGGGGACTCTCACCCATTCAAGAGTAGAATATTTGGGCAGGATACTTCGCTGTCCCGAATATTCGTAGTCCCGCTCCCAGGCCCAGAGCAAAATCGAGTAGATGGCAATTGGAGTATATTGAGGAGTCTCTACTCCTGGCCGTCACCTTGTACACTCCCTCTCCTTCCAACTATATCGCTGTCTTCTTGTAATTTGTTTGATTTCTTTCCTAGACCAAGGTGGTGTGGGAAGCAGTGTTGGTGTTCATCAAGGCAGATACGCGTCTTGATTAATCAGTCCTTATACTATTATAATATAATTGTCAGGCGCCGTCCCCGCTGTTCTTCCGCTTTGCGGGGACGTACGGCTGAAGGGTCTCGGCTGGGGCGCCCTGTTGCTTAGTAACAGGTGCACCGCGCCCCCAGCTTCTCCTCCGTCGGGGCATGCGCCTTGGCCCGTCCCGTTGGACGCTATTGACGGCACGTAGCGTGTCTGACCATGCCTCCTTCTGCTCCCTCCAATCCCTGCTTCCCTGCTCCTATTTAAACCATTAGGATGCCAGAGTAACAGGTTTCTGTCTCTAGCATATTCCTTGTAGCTAATTATTGGATTCTGACTCGGTGCTCCTGACCATTCTCCTGGATAGTGTATTACCGTTGTGACCCTGCTTGCTGACCATTATCTTGTCTCCTGACCCATATTGTTCCTGCAACCTTGGCTTGTTTGACTACCCTTTTGGATCCTCCTTTGTATCGTGCTTTTCCGATTGGCTTCTGACCTGGACCGCCTGACCTTCCTTACCGCTACACCGGCAACTGGCTAGTAGGACCGCGAACTGTGTGCCTTGTTCAGCGAAGTCCAAACCTCCTTGCGGGGGTCCCTGCTGAACACCAGGGGCACGTTAGACTCCGCACCTGCTAGTTCAGTATCGCGAATACCGGTTAGTGGCTCTCTACACTCCGTCTACGGCTAGTACTGACAATAATCATGGTAGGTGAGCTTTTCATGATTGAAATTGCAGTGCCTCTAGGTTTACCTATCTGCAGCATGTATTGTTTCATGCCTAGATGCTCCTGTTCAACTGCTAAGTGTCTCTGGAAATTACATTAAAATCTTAGCAACTGTACAACTCTTGATTTACTAAATAATTAGGTTGTACTTTCCTAGTTCTGCATTAAGGGGACAGAGATAAATGACTCCCAAATGACAACTAATAAGAGACAGCGTAGGAAGAGAGGATACTCATGAAAAGTATTACAGTATTAGGACATATCATTACATGTATTGATTTAATTTCACATACAGCATCATTTTCAGTAACCGATGACAAACAGTGAGTCATCCTGAGTCCATTTGGTTGTGCCATACACTCTTGTTTGTGTTATCAATAAACTAAGCATGACTTCATGTGGGTTCAGATTGTCTTACAGTGGGTTTGACTGCAATAAGGGCGCAAGAGTCAGTTATTAAGCAGACTCCAGAGAATCAAATGCAATTACATTAATCTACCTAATGAGGAAGAGAAAGGTTTCATGTTGCTTTCAATATGTTGATATTTCATGCAGTTCAGTGTTACAACAAATAGAAGTTTAAGATAACCTGTAAAGTATATTAATTTTTCCCCACTTCTCTTACTGCCACCAACTCGAATTGCCTGCTCAGTGTAGAAGGCCGCTACTTGCCACTAGCAGAGTATCAACGAATCATCAGTCAATACTATACCATCATAGTCTATCCATAGTAATAATACTTTCAGGGAAGTGTTATCTGAAAATGACAGGAAAAAATTACACATGGGCAATTGCTTTGCCCACGTATAGAAATGAGCAAAACAATTATTGCACATTACTGTACAGCAATTTTGTAAACCAAAAGCCTTTTTGACTTATAAAATAAATTGGAATTGTGTAAATTGTAAGATTTGCTGCTGGATTGGGCAAAATTTGCCTTCATTTATTCCCATTAGCCAGATGAAGATTTATATCTTAAGACACTTGGATTGTGCAAAGAAGAATAAAGAAGAATGTATTTATATGTCCTGCTGAAGTCAAATAATTGGATGAAGTTATTTAAATAAAAAAATATCAGTTGTTATCGTTTCCTGTGCAATTGCGATTCGTACGCATCGGCATACAAAGGCTAAATACACAATCACATAGGAAAACACAGTCAATACACTTACATTCCTACTCACATTTGTAAATAGTTAATTTTTAGTAAAGTAGCGTCCCGTTGTTAAGCAACGGGACGCTATCAGGATCTCCGGCAGCGGCCGATGACATCATGCAGCCCGCACCTCATTGGCCACAGGGACTATTTAAGGCAGATTCTGAGACAATGATGGTGCCAGAGTATTGGGTAATCCTGCTCCAGCGTTCCAGTGTACCATTTGGCTATTCCTGACCATTCCTCCTGCTCTCCAGTGTTTTCTTACCGACCCGGCTTGGCTGACCATTCTATTGGATTCTCCCTGTGAACTGCTATCTCTCCTGGAAGTTACCGGCCCGGCTTGTCTGACCACTTTATTGGATTCTTCCCTATTTACCTCCACTGTAGCATGTTGCAGACCTGGCTGGCCTGGCTTCTCTCACTCGTACCTCGCTATACGGCTCAGTGAAGGACCGCGACCTGCGCACCTAATGTGGAAAAACCCATACCTCCTTGCGGAGGTTCCTGGAAAAGACCAGGGGTGCGTTAGACTCTGCACCTTCTACTAAAGCTGCGCCAACATTAGAAGGTATTATTCGTATCAGTGTTGTGACAGTATACTCCGGCCATTACCATCAAGGGTACAGGTGAACCGTCTGCCCGCGATCTGCTTCTTCACCTAGCATAACGAGCTGAGCAGCAAGAGACGGATCAAGCCCGCCTGCTTCAGTGTGTTCAAGGGATAGTTACTCGACTGGACACCTTACAAGGTTCTCTGGCAGTCACCACTGCAGTAGTTTCTACCATTTCTGCATCGCCTAGTGTGTCCACAGCCTCTACCTCTTCCTTCAGTCTGCGTATTCTGCCTCCAGAAAAGTTTGATGGAGACCCTAAAAGGTACAGAGACTTTTTGAACCAATGCGCTATACAATTCAAATGCAATCCTGGTGCTTTTCCTTCGGAGTGGACAAATGTAGCTTTTATTATTTCTCTCCTGAGCAGTCAAGCTCTTGCCTGGCCCTCCCCACTATGCGAACGTAATGATCCACTTCTTGGAAATTCCATTGAATCTTTCAGGAACGTTTTTGATGAATCTAGGCGAGTGTCTTCTGCGGCTTTGGGCCTATTAAACCTTTGCCAAGGTAATCTCACTGTAGGACAGTACGCAGTGCAGTTCCGTATGCTGGCTTCAGAATTAAAATGGAATAATTAGGTCTTGGTAGCAACCTTCTGGCAGGGATTGGTGGATCAAATTGAGGACGAGCTTGTTTCACGTTCACCCCTGAAGAAATTCACCAAAGCGAATGAAACGCGTTGGGACACGCCCACACATCTCTGACATCATCCGGAAGTAGCGTACGTTCCACTGTGGAACGCACGCCATCTCTCTTCCGCTGTCGGCAACTTACTACCGCTAAGGATTCACCTCGTGAGCACGGCTAGCGCTGTTCAACGGAACGGGGATCCCTGCATCATAACACAGATAGAAGACATCCCTGGACTCCATATATATGCCGGAATGTATGAGGTTGGTCTTAAGACTGTGATGGTGGCCCCTGTTGTCCCTCAATTTATCCTGTGACTTGTTTGGGTTCAAAGGACATACCATCTCTACAACAGGGCTTACTGCAGTAGCATCCACTGCCCGTATACATTTGGACTCCCAGACTTTGTTTATGTGACCACTTATCATTGGTTGATTGTTTTTATGGTTTATTACCTAAGTGATCATTCATTTTATTATCATTGTAAGTATTATTAAATGTTATTGTTTTTACTCTATGACATCTCTGGTATGTTATCACCATTTTGTTCCAATATATTATAACTTACTGTTAAGAGAATTTGAGCGCAATTACTTTACTATTTAATCCTGTTTCTAGGGAACTGCCTTTGGATCTAGACACACATATATCATTATGTGTCAGAGTGGACTTGCGCTACCAAGAACTAACACAGGAACAATCTTCCTCCAGGCGTTTCTTTCCTTGCTTGGTACCTCCGGTGACGCCCTTGGAGGAACCAATGCAAATTGGATGTTCCCAACTGTATTACCACCAGCACACTCAACAGATCAGGGAGCTAGCAGATCATCTGCCATAATTCACTATAGGCTGTCTCTTTCTCCTTCCATAATTTAATTTGTCTAATCAGATATGCTACCGGATTTCCCAGTGTACAGTCAATGCCCATAACTATGATCCCAGGCCGGTGGGAACTGGTGAGGGCGACACTTGGCCCCTTTCTCCCAAAGTTACTGACTGACTTGGGTCTAAAAATATTTATGCATGACAACCTGTATTTACATTTTTACTGTAACTGAATCACTTATGTAGAAGGATTTAGGTAATGTTGTAGATCAGTGATTTGCAAATAGCATGTAATTACAATTTTCAAGCATTTAAAGGAAGCAGTATCTTTTTTTGTGAATTGGTCACCAATGCACAAAAAGGATATAATTGATCATATAAAAGCATAACTTTGCAGGTTGTGATCAATGAACTACTAATATTCTTATGTTATGTTGTGGAAGTTCATTCATTCTTATACCATTATTATTATTATTATTATTATTATTATTATTATTAATATTATTATTATTATCAACCTTTATGTATAGGGCAACACATGAAGTCCGCAGTTCAGTACAGAGGGAAAACAATAAGACTTTACGTGGTATAACAGTACAATACAGTAAACAAATAACACTACAACTATCAACACAGCTATTGGGGTGTAAGGGATATATTCAGCCCAGGCTGAAAACTGTGCCCATTAGCGTGGGCACAACTAACGGGTTTAGAGCCACTGAATGAGGTTTTATAGTACCCATTTACACATATACACACTATAAGGCATACAGCAACATATACACATTTATGTAATGTATACACCAAGATATATGCATATATGCTACTACACACAGACATATAAACCTAAGTATATGCATATACATATATACACATAAACCTGCACACACTAAGAGACAAATGTTTATACTTCACACTTAGCAACAGGGGAAATCTCTACTAGTCTCAACGTGTCTCCGTATATTATAAAACATAAACATAAAACCTTCCTTTTTTTCTTCTTTAAGTGTCCGTGGTACCTACAACTTACCGTCTGTATCCTGAAGAGGTTGGATTACTGAGCACTGGTGTGCTGATTTACCGATGGAGTACACAAAGACCCTTAAGGGAAAAAAAGGGACATTTTATTGTCCAGTGGGTACTCTGTGGCAACTTGTCCAATATCAAGTCTCTGCAGAAGAAAGGAATTTTCATCTAAAGCCAGAGCGAAAATTGTTAAAAAAAAATGATTACCATTGTTTCTAGCAGGAGACAGAAAATACTATGCTGATGACATGAATTAAAAATGATTAGTGAGTTTAAGGATAAAGGGTTGAACTTGATGACATATCTTTTTTTTCAACCAAAATACCTAGGTTGCTCTGCAACAAATGTATGTAATGTCACTTTAGGCAAAATGTATGCAGTTCGAAGTTCCTTTCCTAAAGTGTGATCCTATCAGAGTCAATATTGATAAGAAGATGGACTGTGGCTATACAGTCATTTACTAAGCCACAATGACATATGCTAAAATTAGTTTCAAATGAAAAAAAAAATCACTTCTAGGTCAGATATAAACCAATTATTTAGCTGAGATAAGATACTAGTACTAGCGCACGGCAATACCAGATAAAATAGAAATAAGTATAACCAGACTGCAGTGTTACTGGAATCACATAGGTGCATCAGTACAATAAAAATATGTTTCCAGATCTGTTATTACTGCTAGTGTGACTTGTAAAGGCAAGAGACAGTATTTTAGCCAAACATCTGGGAAAGGGTGTGGACTGACAGTTAAGCTTTTAATGCCATAAACATTTCATAAATTATTAAGAGCAGCCATACAGAGGCACAGAATAATCACATATGTGATAAGTCAGACTGGGAGTATGGTTTAGGAAAGGACTCCTATTGATAATGATAAACACATATATTATAGGTTAAACCCTTAAGTACAAGCTGTAACTTACCTTGCCGGTTACTAACTAATGTTTGTAAATTATTGTTATTGTTATGGAACTGGAAACTGAAGTAGGTTTAAAGTACAGGGGTGGTGTATTCTTCATGCTGTAATACCTTTATGTATGCTGGTATAAAATCACACATCATTTAATAAACACCTATAGGTATATGTATTATAGATATAACTTATAACTTTGTCTTTTTATAGAATTGTATAACAGTACACAAATAATATATTTTTTCTTGACTGGTTTCAAAACTGCCTGTACTTTCACCAAAACACATGTATAGCCCCCATAGCCCCTACATTACATTAATAGCCATACTACATTATATTGAAACTCTGTCCTTGCCTGATCTACAGGTCTTGAATACTGCGGGAGACTACATTGTCTCCAGCATGTACTGAAGAGTCGATGAGGGGTCCAAATTAAGTGGAGGATGGAGAAGGAGCAGAAGGGAGAGGAGGGAAGTAACTGAATTGGAGGGGATGGTGGGGGAGGAACAGGAGGGGATGGATGCATAAATGTAGGTGCAGGTTGGGTCCTAAAGTCATGGGGTTGGTGTGGGGCCACTTATGGGCACATGTGCAGCTATGGTGGATGTGCCACTGGTCAATTTTATTGATAACAAAACAGTTTGGGATCGATCCTTTCTCCATTTAATATTTTACTGATGCAGACACCAAGATTTAAATTTAAAAAGAATAAGATCCACGGACTCGGCCAATCACAAGCAATAGGTATGTGCACACATATTTTATATATTTTATTAAATTAAATGTTTTTGTTCCCGCAGTCCAGAGCATGTTTTGTCCATGATGTTGTGCGATTAGAGTCACATTCAGCTGATAAAACCTGGTTTTGCTGGCTTTCATATTTATAAGCCAAGAGGGAAATACCCATTTGATTTATTTTTGTTTAACATTTAATTTGTTTAATTCAAATATTTAGTTATGATTTTAGGATCACCGGTTAAGGCAAACATTGATCATATTTTTATAATATATATGATATTAAAATTGAAGGCTCCATATTGTAAAACATAAACGGGGTAGCAAAATCTCCAAAAGAAAACAGTTTTCTGCACAAATTATTTTTAGTAAAGTTTGTAAATTGAGCTTCTGCACCTGGTACGTTGTACTAGAGATGAGCAAAATTTACAAAATTGTACAGCGGAATATTCATATTCTGCATTTTGGTGAAGCATTCGTACATTATTGTTTTGCAATTTGGGAATAATGGACAGATTCAATTGCTCGCGTTGTTCTTTAGAAAAATGCAAGTCGCGCACTATTACCGTTACTACGGTAATAGATTCAACGCTGATTTTTGTTTCAAAATTCCACTCGCAACTTCACATATCTACATATTTGAACGCTGCATATTCCAGCATGAACACAAAGGCACAACAAGCTGGTTAAGTAACTGTATACAAATAGCCAGAGCCATAACTTAACATTTTAGCGCCTGGGACGAGAGACAAAAATGCCGCCCCCTTAGCCCTAAATTTTAACCAAATTAATCTAAAATATTCATAAACTTTGAGTGTTGCGCCTTGGGAGGTCCTCCCTATCGCACAGACCTAGGAATGCATAAAGCTCTATCAACCATTGTATCCATGAGTAAAGTTTATTTAATAAAATAAAAGGTTTGCACATAAGATGTGAAAAGCAAATTGTTTTGCAACATAGTAATGCTTTGTATGGGTTCGGCTATCAGGGGAGTTTGCTTAGAGAGTTCACAGTTATGAATTGGGGCGGTTTCGGAGGGAATAGCAGAGAAGCAGGAGCATTTACTAAATTAAATATTTAAGATATTATCAAAAGAGAAGAGGCAAAATGTACTGGCATAGGAAAGATGATCACCAAGAAACTGAATCACACTTCACAGATGATAATCAATAATCAATATATTTATACCATTTTATAACCAATATATACTGCAAAAACATACTGGTAGATTAAATGGCTGCTATCAAAATTGACCCTAGTCTCTCTCCCTGTCTATGTATGTGTATGTTAGGGAATTTAGGTTGTAAGCTCCAATGGGGCATGGACTGATGTGAGTGAGTTCTCTGTACAGCGCTGTGGAATTAGTGACGCTTTATAAATAACTGATGATGATGATATTTGCAGTTATTGTCATCATAACGCCACATGGTTTTGAGAAAGTTTATTTTAGTGAATTAGGGCAAAAAATATGTCTATGCAAGTCTATAAGCTTAGCATCTTCGGTAAAATTATCATTTATTTTTCAAAAAGTGTATTAGACCCAAAACATAGTAGGCTGTTGTACTATATACAAAATCTAATTTGACAAGACTTGACAAGTGTTAACACCAACAAGTGTTAGTGGAAGTTTTCCAATTAACTTTAGTTAGTTAAAGTCAATAAATGAAAAATAGTGTTTAAAAAATAAATTAATAAGATGATCTGGAGACCCTAACATACAGATAGGCAAATTGAGACCATTATGGAGGATGCATAGCTGCAAACCCCAGTTGATAGCCTGCAAAATCTGTGTTGTGGCAATTCCTACTAAATCAAATGTGGATACGAGTCAGATACCTCAAGGCCTGCAAGGACAGGTCAGTCATTGCAAGAGGCCTGAAATAGTTATGTCAACCATACGTGTGAGCATCAAGAAAGGCTAAAAATAGCACGGTAAAGAGACAAAAGTGGAATGCTTTTATGTTGCAAGTTCTGCAAATGCTCAGGGACTGATTTAATATGCCTTAGCCCAACTGAGATCTTGTCATGGAACTACTATTTCATGTCAGGGAAACATTTATTATTAAATTCTAACCAAGGCAAATGTTGAAGAAAACCTGCAGGAATGGGACCTTCAGAGGGACATTGGACAGGGACGCAATGTTTTTTTGAGCAGCACTGTGACCACAAGACCACTTTCATAGAGATGTATCTCATGACTCTAGGTCATTCAGCAATTCATTCAAAACTTTAAAATCAGTGTGTTTAAACATAGCTACTGCACGTGCAGTCGCCACCAGGGGGCATAAAGACACATGGGCTACCTCAGGTAAGGAGGAGATGTCTATGAAACTAGAAAGAGCCCGGGTGGAAGAAGTGGACCAGAAGGAAGCTGCTGCAACTACACATACGAAAGTATTGTTGGAAACCAACTTTGATGCATTGTACAAGTAAGCAGTTGGGAGTAAGGCCCAGGTTCTTGCAGCTGCTGCAGAACAATATGGTGGGGAGAATTTAAGCAGTACATTTATCTCAGAAGACCCTATAAAAAGATACCAGAGAATATATGCCATACCAGAAAATACTCTGCTGGCTACCAAATCACAGCTCTAATATCAGAGGGGCATGACGGGGATCTCACACTGGCTCCACAAAATCTTGATTTAAACTTAAACCTGGTATCAGCAGTTACAAGGGCCGGCACTTAGTCCACCTATGGAGCATACTGTACCTGGAGTAGATTTTGTAGTACCACTCTTTTCCCAGGATAGCTATCATTCTTTTTCTGTATACTATTAGCACATACATGCAATTTAAGCATATATTATATATAACATAAACATACATTTAAATATGAGTGGGGTTATTAGAATGAGAGCAGGTCCTGGTGGGCTTAACCTATATTGAACATGCCCCGTACATGCCCCTCCTGGAACCTGGGGGACAAAAGGAGTCTGACCAAAATCCTCACTTGTTGCCTTATGTATAGTTGGACGTAAGTCCAAAATGCACATGTGTAGTAATTAAAGGAGTCAGAGTCTGCCTGTTGTGCTTCTCTATGTGTAGAGAGGCAGAATGGAGGAGGGAGAGGACACTGATATACTCAAGTACAGAACTACCTATTTAGAGGAGGAAGTAGCTATAAAATCATGATGATAATCAGCATGGAACTTACGTCTGTAAATAACAATTAAAAAAATATCCCCTCCCCCTAAAAAAACAAAAAAAATAACTCTAGTGCTGCCAGCCTTGACTGGTATCTGCAAAGTTTAGGGGACAAAAAGTGTAATGTTCCCTCCAAAATTGGCAAAACTAGCACTAGACTATGCCAGTCAGGACTGGTGGCACTATAGCAGAAAAATCCACAGCATGTGTTGTTCCCCTGCCATAGTACCAACCAGTCCATAACATAAATAACAATATGGAGCCCCTCCCCAGTAACAACCAGCAATAGGGCTATTCCCACACTCCTGGTCAGTGAGTGTGGGTTAACAATGTCAATTAAAGGTTTAAATTAAAATTTAGTATGTGGTATGTTACAGGCTCCAGTATTATTATTATTATTATTATTATTATTATTATCGTTTATTTGTAAGGCTCCACAAGGTTTCCGCAGCGCCGTACATGGTACAAACAGTAGACTATACAGGGTAAGACAGTACAGAACAATAAACACAAAGTACCAGTACTTCAGACATTCCAGGCAGGCAGATACAGTAGAGACGGAGCGGAAGAACAGGTATGGAGACAGGAGGGAAGATGGGCCCTGCTCATACAAGCTTACATCCTAAGGGAGGGTAAACAGAATCAGGTACATAAGGGAGCCAGTGAAGCAACGGGGACAGAGAAAGAGGGCAGGGGAGAACCAGAAGAGGTGAGAGGTTAAGTGGATGGTTGGTAGGCCTTAAGGAACAGGTGAGTTTTAAGAGCCCGCTTGAAGGAGCACAGATTGGGTGAGAGACGAATAGAGCGAGGGAGGAGTCCTGGTTGCATTTCAGGGATTGGACATGTTGGCATTTGTAGCACTACAAGCTCCAGCATACTCATGGATGACCTCATAGATAACGAAATTCCCAGGTTATGCATATTACTGCACTTAGACTTCACTTGCTGTAGTGCTCCTGACAGGGCTAGTAGTATGATGTCATGTATGTTTTTCTTTTATTTCCCGAGCCCAGAATGAAGGCAGATGCCAGCAGTGCCAGCCTTCATACTTAGGTGAGGAAATAAAGAGGATCTAACAGGATTCCATAGGGTGTATTTATTTCAATTAAAATTATTGTTAATTCAGTGTGTGTGTTTTTAATAATATTTTCCCCTGGTTCTGCCAATTTCAGGTGTCCCCCACGCATTTCGTCCTCCCGATCTTAATACCATCCTACCCTAGCAGCACTAGAGCTGGTTTGGCTTTTTTGGGAGGCCCACTTGTTTGTTGTTTTGTAAATGTTCTATTTATTTTTTCAAGTTTACAGTCTGTAGTGTAAAATACGCTTAAAGCGTATTATATGTTTTCAATATATAATACACTTGCACTTTAATTGTATCATAATGAAATATGTGCATTTTGTGTACTAGGCAGAGTCACACATATCATAAGCATACTAAGTGAATGATGCAGTTTTCATGGACATAAATTACATCTGTGTTTTTAGTGTAAATTATATCCAACTTTACACTGGTGTGAAATGAGGAGCATCAGTGGTAGAGTATATTAACCAATGTTTTGTCACACAGTATATAATACCTGTACTAGAAATTTACTGATACTCAAATAAATGTGCTGTATATTCTTCCAGTAAAATAAGTGCATTCCACTGTCAGTTAATGCAAAGCAAACATTTATCCAATGGGTACAGGGCCGTCTCTTCTATAGGGCACAATGGGCAGGTGCCCGGAGGCCCTGCAGCCCAAGGGGTCCGTCAGAGGCAGCTAAAAAAAAAAAGTTCCTGAAAAAAAGAAGAAGAAAATACTTACCTTCTTCTTTTTCTTCTTCTTTTTTTTTCTCGCTGCCCCTGACGGGCCCCCTGGGCTGCAGGGCCCATATATATAATCTTTTTTTTTTTTTATATATATATATAGGGGCCCCAGTGCACTGCTTTGCCCGGGGGCCCCAAATTTTGTTAAGAGGGCCCTGAATGGGCAGCACAGGAGACTTAACTAGTAGTAACTGGGCTCCAGAGCACAATTATTTTTGACTCTACCTACTGCAGCCGAGCAAAGTATACCATACTTGCCAACTCTCCCGGAATGTCCGGGAGACTCCCGCATTTTGCGAGGTCTCCTGGACTCCCGGGCGAGTGTGGCAATCTCCCGAATTCTGCCCACTTCACTAGGAAGTGCCCCACTTCCTAGTGAAGTGGGCAGAATTAGATCCCAAACGCCGCGATTCCCGGTGAATCGCGGCGTTTAGCCCCGCTGTCAAATGACGCGATTTGCGTCATTTCGTCGCGGGGGCCAAAATGACGCGATTTTGGTGCCCCGCCCCCCGCACGCCCACCTGCTACAGAGAGTCTCCCGTACACCAACTTAAAAAAGTTGGTAAGTATGAAGTATACTTACAGTAGTATTTTTTTTCAGCTACAGTGATATACAGCACTCACTCCTTGACTTTGCATGTACAGATATATCAGCCACTGATACCAGAATCTAACAGCCTGTGCTATCATGGGTGCAAAGACCTGCATCTCCTGCTTCAGAGTGATCTCTGAGTGGCTGCCAGAGTTCACTGTAGGGCTGGAAATTTAGTGCTGTCAGAGGCAGTCTGATCCAAGGGGCGAAATAACTTTATGTGGAAGCTGAGGATGGAATGCATTATATTCAGGTGTTCCCAAAGGGGTCAGTTTTATATATTAACCATCAGATACTAATCTCAAGAATAAAGTCTTCACTGTTTACTTGACTCACAAAGTTTATATAATTAGATAACTAGCCAAAAGAAAGTGGTCTTCAATATATACTAGAAACAAGAAAGGGATTTTTTTATATACTAGCGGTTAGGAACTATTTTGAACTCAAGCAGGATTAGACTCGGTTGCCTATAACCTCTACCTCTGGCACAAGGTGCACAATTACAAGACGACACAGGATTTAAATGATTAAAAAAAAAATCTGCTATAAATAGCAAGTCCTGTCCAATACTCCTTTCATAATTTAGAACAGGACTGCAACTAGGCCTGAAGTATAGTTGAATCACAATGTAGAAAGCATAACTTGACAATACCAAGAGATATACATATTCTTATTAACCAACAGATAATTCAGGAAACATCAGTGTCAATATTTCACATACTGGGAAGAGAAATATCATCTTGCAGAAGTCAACGGATGGACAAAAGTGGATGAAGAGTAAATAAAGTCCATGCATGACAACCGAACTTGGATAGTCAATGAACTGTCAGCAGGGAGAAAAGCCATAGACAACACATGGATGTTCAAAGTTAAGTGTAAAACAGAAGGCCAAACTTTAACTGTACAAAGCCTCTACCTGGGAAAAGACATGTAAGGAAAATGGGTTTATTGGACTAAGTCTCAGATGTTGAGAAGGGATGTTAGTGAATAACAATAGCTATAGGCCAGTGGTTCCCAAACTGTGCGCCTAGGCTCCCTGGGGTTCCTTGGTTATCTCACAGGGGTGCCTCGGCCAGGGCAGTGGTAAGCAAGGCGGGGGACTACTTGGTAATTATTTTGGCTTAGGGGTGCCTTGAAAAAATTATGGAAACCCCAAGGGTGCCTTGAACTGAAAAAGTTTGGGATCCACTGCTATAGGCTAAGCTTTACTTGACTGACTATACTGAGTGGACAGCAGGTGGTACTGTATCTGAAGCTGTCACGGTGCAGTCTCTATTTGTGATGGTGTGCACACTTCCATCTCCTCTAATAAATTCTCCATGTTGTAGGTTTATACAGGTACTGGTCACGGTAATTTTTTTACCATAATCTTTCCTTGCGAGTTTATGTTTGAACATAGAAATATAATCTCTAACACATGCAATATACAATCCAATAATAGTGTAGGCTTGTACATAATTTACCTAAACTGTGTCTGATGATTACACCCCACTATGAACCATTGCTTCTCCCAGTTAGAATGATCATAAAGTTAGAGTGTTCAGATGTCTGTCTTGCAGAAAATTCTGATTGGCTGCCAAAGTTCAAAGCAGAAGAGAAAACAGAGAACTATTTTCAAATGATAGTTCAGGCCGAGATGCTGTTCCCAGGGAGTGAAGTAACCAATCAGTCACAGCAGAAGCTTGGGACTATCCCAAGAAATATGTGGCAGTTGGCAGGAATTAAATACATTCTGTATTAGCAAGATACAGATTAGATAAATGTGTGTTAACATTATTTTTTTGTACTCTGGTGTTCTCCCTCATTGTTCTGTATCTGACCACTAGGTTTTAATACAACAGGCTCTGGGATGAGCAGTATATATTACCATTTGAAGAAGCAGCTATAATAGATTACACTTTTTGTAGTGCATTCTGCTAAATACACAACTGTAAGCTATTATGATTCTGCTGAGTGGGGACCATGGTTGTAGACTTGTTTTATCTTCAATACTACCTCTCTCTGGATACATGGTTTCTCTATTTTCCATGAATTAATCAGTCTAGTGAAGTAGGAGTTAGCCACTGAGCTACAAATAACCAACTCGTGAAGGAGAAATGAAGATATGTGCTGTCATCTTAATATTGTGCATGGGATACCTCCTACGTGATCAATTGTTAGAGGAAGTTCCTGAGTTTCACTGTGAATTTAGGCTGGCCAATCCCTGCATGGGAATATGGTTGGGGTATGGTCTAAAGTGTCTAAAAGAAACTGGCACAATGTGATACAGTACACCCATTGCTCTGCCAGCAAAAGAAAACATTTATTATTTATTATTATTACCGCTTTACAGGGAATATACAATCCTTTACATCAGTCAGTGCCACATTGGCACTTACAGTTCAAATTATCTACCACATACATACATATACATTAGGGTCCGTTGTGTTAGCCAACTACCTTCCATTATGTTATTGGACTACTGGAGGAAACCAGAGCACCCAAAGTCAGTCGTGGAACTACCATCCATTGGTGCGACAGGTGCTGTGCACTGGGGCCCATGGAGCTAATGGGGCCTGCTACATGGCAGAAGCAGAGAGTCGGGGGCCCCAGGTATCTGCCTCCCCGCACCGGAGCCCACAGCTTGCTAGTTCCGCCTCTGCCCAGAGTAAACTCTCGCAACCCGGAGAGAACATAGTGCCCTGGTTAAAAAAAAAACATGGCCAAAGCTGTGAGGCAACAATGCCACTGTGAGATGAATGGATAGATGGATAGATAGAAAGATAGATAGATAGATAGATAGATAGATAGATAGATAGATAGATAGATAGATAGATAGATAGATAGATAAACTAGCCTTTACTGATATAGTTGATCTCCATGTTGTCCTATAGCTCTTTAATCTTTCTATGTGCTTTGGATTTTAGAAGTGCCCACACATCATGTGCTGCTAATACCTTGTACAAAGGAGGAGGCAGAGTCTCTATTGCTGCATTGTTTCTGCTGTTAGAGGAAGCATCGCACTGCTGCTCTTATCCTATTACCTGACAAAACCTACACAAAGGCTCAGTAACATCGGTCTGCATATGAATGACTGGTCTCTCTCCTCTTTGTGTGTCTTTTATACTATTCTGTCTGGAAGGTATGTCTTGTGTGTACTGTACAGGAAATATATGCCCTTTAAAAATGGTAGGAGGGAATACTAATATACTATTATAGAGTGGAAGTGGTTTAAAGAACAGTGCAAAACATAGGTACATATACCTGATTCATAGAAATCCTTCTGTTGTGGTGCATATGGTGCGTAAACCAACAGTCTTCACTGAGGGCGAAGATTATATATATATAGATTATATATATATATCACCAAGGGGTGATGAAAAATCTTAGACGCACTGTGCAAAAGTGTAAATGTCACATCCAACCTTCTACAACACTAGAACCAACCTTTTCAATAAATAAAACTTTTCAGTCTTCCTCCTAAAATCTTAGTTTAGCCTAATTAATTGCTTAAATTAATCTTGAGACTGAGATTACATCCAGACTGCTTTTATTAGATTTAGCACTTTTGTATGTGTGAAGCATTTGATTACATTGCTAGGGGAACTAGAGACGTACGCAGATATATTTTTGGTTTTGGTTCTAAACCCATCTTTGTGTTTTTGGTTTTGGCCAAAGATCCTCTGGTGTTTTGGTTCTGGATTTCATAAAAAATTGTAAAAACAAGTAAAATCATGTAACTTTGAGCTGTTTGAAATCCTCCCTGCTAAACGAACCAAAGAACTCTTCACTGGCAGCCTCCTGCTGTTGGACAAAGGAGGAAGTGACCCTCTGTGGCAATTGCGCATGTGCAGCTAGCGTCATGCATGCGCAATGTGATAGAATCCGGCGGTGATGGATATCTTATTACTGCTGCTTTAACTCCTTGATGAATTGAGAGAAGAACTGCCGTAGTTGTTTTCTCTGGAAATTTAGTTTAAAAACAAAACAGCTTTTGTTCCATAGGCTAGCTACCCAGCCCCTTCAGCTGTACATATGACAATCAATAGGCTGTATTATGAGTATAAATGTACACTTTACTTCTGAACATCTATTGATATTCTACCAGTAATGAAAAATGATCATTTATTTTTGTTTTTATATTTCGCTGATATTCATAAATAAGAAAAGTTGCTAGCTCATGAAACAAGGAGTTCTCATTCTATATGTCCTTCCCAAAAATTCAGGCTTGGTAGTAGAAGTGGTAGAAAGAGAATATACTGTAGAACAGCTCTGGAGATCTTAAGGTCAGTCTTAGTCAGTCTTAGTAGTACGAAAGAGAAGGGGCTAAAGCCAACAATGTGATTGGTAGACTCTATTGCCTGTGATCCCTGTGTCCTCACCAGCTGGTGGGTTCATAAGTAGGAGAAAGAGACCTCTTAGAATTGTGATATAAAGTGCATCCTACCAATGCACAACACTATCTTTAACCACTTCATGACTGGATGTTTTTTCTTTTTTGTCCATTAGGGACTTAATATACACAATATTATATTGTTCTTCTGGTAACCGATGGATATTCATCTAGTTCTCCCTTGTGTAGAGATGCCAAATATAAGCACTAAATATATACAGGGCCTGAGACCATTATAGCTTCAAGAGACCTGCAACAAGCCACCCTCAACCCATTACTGCAGTTATCTACCAGGGTCAACAAGCTCCTTGAGATGTAGGAGTGATAGGTGAGTGAATGACCAGGTCACTGTTTGCCTTCTTTTGCCCGCGTGTTTGATCAGGGAACCAATTTGGTTGAAGTCAAGGGATTCCCCTCGCCACATGGCAAAAACTCTGATGCATATTTTTATATTTGACAACTTTTTAATGTATTATTTCCAATATTGTTTTACACTTGCAAATCCCTTTAATGTGAGGGGAGAGTCTGATGGATGTTATCTGGCTCTAGTAACTTATTATCACCAGGAAGTGAAGGGGGTGCTCTGGATAATGTAGCAGACCCTAGCAATGTATGCTCCTATTTGGTAATAATTATACCATGGTTTTTCTCTCCTAATGCAAGAGCTCTCTCAAAGACAAGCTTACAGGATGGTTTTTACCTAATAAAATTACATGTGGGGGTAGAGCCCTTACTTATTTCCTGGTGTTAAAGTATTATGGTGGTACAGTGGTACCCATTAACTAATATGAGTAACGTACTCCAAAGGGGTAACGATGGTAATTTTAATGCAGATTTTTTCTTGGGGCTCAAAGAGCTGCGAGCAAAAATCAGCGTTGAAATTACCGTAGTAACTGTAACAATGTGCAGCTATTACCGTTGTAACAGTAATAGCACGTGGTCCGCGTTGTTCTAAAGAACAACGAAGAGAATTGAATCTGCCCCTTGTAGTACTATAAGCGACCAGTATGCCCAACACTGTTAATGTAGGGTACACTTTAAGCATATCTTACTAAAATGTATGCATTTTGCGTATTATTTAGTCACACGTATCTTGTACGAGCCTGAATACAGAGTAGACTACATATTTTAAAAGGAAGCAATTTCTGCTTATGTTTTAAATGTAAATTGCGCCCAACTTTACATAAGTCCCAGGGTGTTCCCGTTGGCTAGCTGCTTCTTATTGACTGATTGCTGATTGGCCCCTCCCACCGACAGTACTTAAATCATTAGTATGGCTGCTGTATTATATGACCTTGCTTCTGTCTATTCTCATTACTTAAATGATAGTTTCACTTGGGCTGCAGAGGGAAAGAAGTTTCCCATTAAATTAAAGTGGAAAAAACAACAGATGTTTTTTGTTTTTTTAGAATTCTTTATTTTGAATGGTCAAGCAATACAAGGCATACAAGATACAAAATCTGAAAGTTACAGTGTGTACATAAGTAGACATTTACATTGTAATGAAATCCAGGAAGGACATCCACAAGGAACTTAAGATGTAAACTGAACAGTTTTTTTATATTATTTCTTGCTTTATCTTACATAGACCAGACAACATCAAAATAGAATTGGAGGGGTGTAAAAGAAAAGGGGGGGATAAGAGGGGGGAGGGGAGGAAGGAAGACCACAGAAGTTAAACAAGAGTGCGGTCAGAGGGAAGGCAATGAAAGTGTGTTAGAAGGTCGAGGGTTGGTAGAGCAGGAGCACGGACTCACTCGCCACACATGGGCCTCCACGAGGAAATTAAGTATCAGAGGGAAACGCGCTTGCCGCCATTTGCCATGGAGCCCAAACTTGGCTGAAAGCGTAACCTTTGTCGTGCAGGTGATATGTAATCTCTTCCATTGCTGCCACATTCCAAATTTGTTTTTTAAGGGCCGAAAAAGATGGAGAAGAACTACGCTTCCAGTTGAGGGCAATAAGAGATTTGGCGCTGTCAATTTTTGGGAGAATTTATCAAGATCCGGGGGAGGATAACAAAGGAGAAAGATCCAGGGGTCCCTCGCAACGGGAGTCTCAAATAATGTATTGATAAAGCCATGGATTGCGTCCCAGAAGGGAGCGATAATTGGACAAGTCCACCAGATATGTAACATAGAACCCCTGTGGCCGCAACCCCGCCAGCAGTCAGGTGACGAGGAGGGGAACATTGCATGAAGTCGAGTGGGGGTATAATACAACAGATGTTTGTATTCAATTATACTTTATTGGGCCTGTTTCATTAAGGAAAGTAAAACAAAATATTTAGTTTTCTGGACAAAACCATGTGGCAATGCAGGGGGTGCTAATTAGTTTATTATTTTGCACATAAGGAAAATACTGTCTGTTTTTTCATGTAGCACACAAATACTCAATAGCTTATTTGTACACTGAAATTTAAAGTTGATATAGGAAAAAAAAACAATATTTAAATTATGTGCAAAATAAAAAACAAATTTACACCCCTTGCATTGTAACATGGTTTTGTCCAGGAGAAAACTTAAGTAAAAAAATGAGTACTTTCCTTAATGAATCAGGCCCTATATGGTGTGTTTTTCTCATTTATTAATAACACAGTCCTCTTGTGTATATGACACTTCATTATATTATTATATTGTGTACAAATATGTAATGTGACTAATAGCATTTGCTACTAACACTATCAAGCCAAATCTCTATGTGGTCTCTACACTGTCGTGGGCAGACATATACACATATGCTACAACTACATACGCCTGGTGCAAATGCTGCTGTTTTTGCGCTGGACGCATGCTGAAAATATGTGCATAAATATGTTTTATACACACGTCCGTCTTTTACTTCTTAAGTTAAATGCACAACTGTGCCCAACTCTAAGTGAGGTACTTAATATTTTTATTGATGCATTTTTAGCACCAACTTTACCAAGAATGCTTCTAATAGACAATTGGGCTCAGGAATGATAAATCAAGGGGTTTTTTTTCTGAACAATTGTGTAGCAGTGAAAGGATTAAACCTCTTGAATGGTTTTTGCAATCTATTACAAAATGTAGAAAGTTAAAGGCATTGTACATATTTGCATTTTAGGGGAAGGGGGGGCGTCATAGAGAATGGTCACACAGAGCAGCTAAAACAGGTGCACCTGCCCTTGTGCGGTTGTAAAGAAATTGGTTTAACTACCTGAAATTAACTATTTCCTCACTATATTAAATAAAGTCGGATCTAAACTGTTTGAAAATCACGGGGGGTGAAAGAGATGGTTGCTTATTCTACTAATTAATCTATATTCTACTTAAGCTCTATAAGACCTGCCCACACATGAACTATCCGGGGCTCATAAACGTAATGTACTGTATAAGTACTAAACGTTTACCATAGGTATTAACTATTACTATGTTAAGTTCAGTTAGTGCTGTTTTCCATGTGAGCAGAGCAGAAACTAAAGGGAAAATAATTGCACAAATGTATATAATAATTGCAATGTCAAGCCAGATAGATAAACTACTGTCTGTTTTATCACAAAATAAATGTTTCTAAATTATTATCTTGCCGTTTCTTTTAGTAACATGGAATCCCAAGCACCTCTCTAGTCTTAAGCAGACTGTGTAATGAAAAGATAATTAATTAAAAAAAACTTGATTTTGTTAACTTTTAAACATGATATGACACTGATATTCCTAATAATGAAAGCCAGGTAGACCATTACATACACACTTACTGACAAGTGGTCCATTTGTTGTACGTCAATTCCAATGTCGCCTGCTCAGAATTGTTCAATGCGTTTAAAAACAATGGAGTTCTATGGAAATCCTCATTTAGCACCTGTCAAAGCATGTACTGCGTGTTTACCAAGCACTTGTCAGGATGCTTTTGACTTGAAAAACTTCCTGTGTCTTTGCCACTGAGTGCTGATTGAGGTGTGATGAGAGGGTATAATGATGGCACAGGCGAACTTGTCTTTGCTCATTGAGGCAGTGGAGGAAGATCCAGTGCTCTTATTCCACATCACCTGCCTGCAGTGATTATTACAAGAAGGAAGCCTAGCTAGAAGTAAGCAAAGTGGTGACACCTGATTAGGATGAATTGGCCAAAAGAAAGAAGGAACACAAATATAATAATAATACAATACTTGATAAATACTATACTTATACTAATGCTAGTATTGTAAATAAGGTTTGAACTTTTATATAACATAAGAATACATATTTTGCTAGATTTGCTATTATTGCTCAGTCGCTAATATTGAATTGACTGATTCAAACCCAATAGAAGGAGACAATGTCAACATTAGCGATAGATTCAATAGATTTGAATCAACCGGAAATGCAAAGTCTACTGCTTCACCCAACACCCAGGAACCAGCAGCTCCAAGGAAAAAAATACCAAAAAAGACTGTGAAGGTTCCCCCTAGTGGCCTAGTCTGAAACCATATGTGGTCCTTTGCCCTGGCTAGATGGTGGGTATAGGCAAGTGAGACCAGAGCACCCCCCCCCCACCCCATTACAAAGGGGTTTAGTACAGTTTAACATATGGAGCGAGCACGTCTATAATAGCGTGTTGTAGGGAAAATAATAACGTTGTTGGGCATCAGACCATGTCATGATAAATGACAAATAGCAAATTTTATTTAAAATGCCTTCTCCTCCAGCACACAAGCATAACAGCAGAAAATCATCTGCCATGCAACCTCCATTGTCTATTCCAGCTGTTGTGGTTGGGATATCCCAGATGGTGGAGACCCCCTCCCTTACCCGATAATCTCTTTTGCAGAGCTGTATTTGATGAGGCCTTTCACTCAGTACAATATCACTGGCACTCAAGGCAGCCACTATTCACCCGCTTTAAACATGTTGGGTGAACCCCAAGCTATAAGAAACCCCCATCTGGAATCTCTTTAACATTGGGGGCTAGAATTACTAAGCTGGGGGTTTGAAAAAGTGGGGATGTTGCCTATAGCAACCAATCAGATTCTAGCTGTCATTTTGCAGAAAGTACTAAATAAATGAAAGCTAGAATCTGATTGGTTGCTATAGGCAACATCCCTACTTTTTCAAACCCGCAGCTTAGTAAATCTAGCCCTCGGTCTCTTGACCCCCTGATGGGGTCATAAACTGGTGCCCTCACGGCATCCACTGCACACATCTTCTTACCAGGGACCTGGGACCACACAACTATCTTCCCAGATGTCCTCTTTCATGGACAAACCAGAGTCTTTTAAAGTCTCTGTTTCCCCACCTGACTTTTCCAGCCAGTTGCATTTGGCGCTTTCCCACCATGACACTGGTCATGCCTCTCCTTGCAGTGACGGAGCCCATCTGAGATAATTTTGTCAGAAATGGAAAACAAGCTGAACAAGCAGCAACAGCAAACTCTGTCATATGTTCCAGAGGGTGATAAATTGAGCCTGTCCTCTAAGAGCCATATTAATGACCTCCACCACCAGAAGGGCTATTGATTATTATATTAATAATGGCTTTATGGCCAGATCTACATGGGAAAGAGTAAGTAGTATAGCATTACGGAAAAAAATACATTTATTTTGAATACATATAGAATGTGCACTCTACTTAATGACGTGTTTAACTTTGTCGGTGATTGAAAACCAATGCAATGGATGAGTGGAGGTGGAGGAAGGAATTATTAAAAGCGGGGTGAGTTGATGATGATGATGAAGGGGTCATGAGTATGAGGTAGTTACTTATTGAGGATGAGCGGGTTAGTTATGATGGTAGGGTTTGATTATGAGGGTGAGAGGGCTAACAAGGGAATTCATTGATTATGTGTTAATAATAGGGATGAATGAGTTTCTCATTATACAGCCATAGTTGTTTAGTTTGTCCAATTACTTTTGGTCCCTTAGGCACATATAGAAACCGTTGTAATTCCTACACCGATTTGGATGTAAATACCCTAAAATTAAAGCTGAAAGTCTGCAGTTAAAGCACATTTTGTTAGTTTCATTTCAAATCCATTGTGTATAGAGCCCAAAATATGAGAATTGTGTCAATGTACCAATATTTATGGACTTGACTGTCCGGGAACTGATTGATAATGACAAGGGTGAAAGCCATGCTGATGAGGAGGTGGTAATTATGAGGAAAGAGAGGGATGAAGTGCTTTGAAAAGCGATATATAGATAGAGAGTGTAGTAATGGGATTAAGAGGAAAGGAACAGTGAAAAAAGATGAAGCGGATTGGCATGGTTTGTCCCATCTTCTTATGTCCTGCTCCACCACAGCCGAGTTTTGACAGCACTGTCTAAAACAGAGCTACCCTCTTGGAATCTAGAAGCGGAGCATCAGGAAAGAAGGTGTCAACATTAGAACAACATTAAAAATGTAGTCATAATGTTACTAACGTTACATATACTAACTTCCTCCATTGGAGAATAGTGATATATTGGGCCGAGGTTATAAGACCTGATTCTAGTATGTGCCGCTGATACTGTATATATGTTTACATACCATGTGGATACAATATTAGGTCACGTATGACAGTTATACATGTTTATAAGCACTTTTGAGAGATTTGGTGGATACTCTCGATAACAGCTCCAGGTACGATAATAGGATAAAAGTTTCTTACCCTAATACTTTCCCTGTCTCAGTCCTTTTCTGTTCCCGGTGTTCTTTCTTCCTTAATATGGTTCTAGCTAGGCTGGTTTTAAAACTTTATCTGTGGACTACCTGACTGTTAATTCACCTAAAACCTACGGGGTCTACCTGATAAAGTAGCTAACACCCCATGCTAGTCATACCCTGATGTTACAACAACATTAAATTTGTGTCTTACTGCAACTATCTAGAGCTCATTAAAGAGCTCAGTGTGTTGCATAGAGTTGTGTTGTGTCCTGCTGAAGGGTGAAGAGAGACTTTGCAGGCCCAGACCTGGGACCAGATGGAGACAGACGAAAAAAAGTCCTACATTCCAGGCGTAAATCCTACAAGTATTATTATTATTATTGAAACATTTGATCAAGCTAACTTTAAGCTTGTTTGATATAGACCATTCACTATAAATGTTTCTATTTACTGGGAAATCACAATAATGGAGAAAATTCTGCAAATGTCATAAGTGAGGCTTTTTCTTATACAAGTAACCTGCACTTTCTGTTTCCTTCCTTATTCTATAGTCTGATTTTTTTTTATGGAACATTTTCCTGCCCACAACAAGCAGATGAAGGACAAGTTGTGTGCCCGGCACATTTGGGACAATCCTGTTAAACTCAGATGTCTTGGCAACACTACAATGTTCCTTTCACACATTCCAATGGTTTCTAGACAAATGCAGAGGATAAAGGCACAGTTCTCCCTGCCATGACCTATTTTAAAAGTCAGACCATATTATTCCACTTAGAAGAACACTAAACATTACCCTTATTGAGCTTCCTTGACTTGACTAGTGTTGTGGCCATTTGGCCCAAATTCAATAGTAGCAGCACATAGTGCCATAGTGGATTCTTAAATTTTCCCAATCTAAGTGCCACTAGAAGGGAGCTGGCTCCAGCTTACTGAACTGTACAGTTAATAAAGATTATTTCCAAAAGTACAAGACTACACCCATTTTTGCAAGAATGCAAGATGTGTTAAGGGAAGTGAGTGGGCTGCAGTGGGTGCACAATTTAGCATCTTCTGATGGATCTTCCTTCCGAAAGCAAGCTAGGAGCAATTGTGTACCTGATATTGCACCCACATGCAAAGATAAGATTTTATTTTACATTTAAATGCAATTTAAGGGGTGTATAGGTAACATTTACAGATCTATTCCATGATTAGTGGAGGGGCGCAAAGTCCTTTTTTCTCTGCAATAAGACATTACCTTTCCATGTCCTTAGAGGTCAGCCTATATGTTTAATGGAATGCCTTATGCGCCCTCCATATGCACTTTATAGAGGGCAGGAAAAAGCATTTTTAAGCTGACATTGTCCAATGTAATAATATCATTTAAATTAACAAAAATTACATATACAGTATACCGTTATTCTCACAAGTAATTTGAGACATAATTGAGGCTGGCACGACCAGGAGGATATTGGAGAAGTTGAAATGAACTAAGCGAGTAAGCCTAAAGTGCACAGCACATTAAAGTGGTGTTTGGACTGTTTCCTCCATGTACATTTTTAGGTTTCCTCGTAAGTATGAGCATCAACCCTTCACAGTTCTAAGAAAGAAAAAGTGGACTTGCCAATTCCAGGCTAATCTTGCAGAGGTTGTAGAACTTGAGCATTATTACAGGAATCATCCTCAAACACTCGATGTGGGCTTGCGTCTATATGTCTGTGGTATCTGTGGCGGATAAATGGTTGCATTCGTGCAAATAGCCATGAACTGCATGTGTGCATTTTCTCAGGTTCTTGGATAAGACCCAATACCCTGAAAAAATGGTGAAAGAATAAGAAACAAACAGTAAGAAATTATTTACGATTTATGCATTATTTTGAGGTCCAAAGAAAAAGCGGTCAAAGTAAACCTAGTAATCTTACAAGGCTGAGGGAGAAGTACACCTTATCAGGTAACCCTGCTGCCCTGTCAGACTCTCCTCAAATTATTTCATCAAAAGTGGCATTCCACTTCCTTCCTAATCTTACTAAACTGCGGGTTTGAAAAAGTGGAGACAGCAACCAATCAGATTCTAGCTTTCATTTTGTAGAATGTAATAAATAAATGTTAACTAAAATCTGATTGGTTGCTATATGCAACATCTCCACTTTTTCAAACCCGCAGTTTAGTAAATATACCCCTAGGTCTCATAGCCACCACCCCCTCCCCCCACAGACACACCCGCATCTGCCACAGCCAGCACTAGCCTATGCCAAGCTTAGCTGGTCACATTATAACAGGGAGAGACATTGTATCTGGCCCCATCTTGGTTGATAGGAATTGGGATAATAAGTAAATGTGATAAAAAAAAACTTGTTTTACTATGTGGCACTACAAGTCCCAACAAGTTCTGGCTGCCATTAACTGCTTGGGTATGCTAACACTTGTAGAACTAGTGCCCACATGCCCCTGGCTGACAGAGCATGCTGGTACTTGAAGAACTATATGCACCAGCATGCCCTGGAGGACAAGTCCTACTGGGACAAGTAGTTCCACATAATTAAGTAATAGTAAATAACCACACACACCATACAGAAATACTTTAATGGAAATAAAGACTGTCTAATTTCCTCTTTACTGTGTTTAGTGTACTCCTAAGTCCTCAGGGCCCTGTTCACAAATAACCATTCAGAGCAGTTTGCCTCTGATTGATTGGAGCGTAAGAAACTGCTCCAATTCGCTATTTATATAACCTGATCATTTAGAATTCAAATTTTTGGTATGGTCTCCATGCGATTCTATATACATTGTGTATGTGTATGGATATTATATGGAGTCCTTATGGGAGTCATTATTCAATGAGGCACAGGTGGTTAGAAGCATTCCCGTTTTATACACATATGATCGGGTGTACTGATACTTACATGTAGTTGGCAGGGTGTATATGTACACATCTATATAACAAGATTATCCCATTGTTATTTATTTATTTACCTTTCTTTTTTTTATATATGATATCTACAATACTCAGGAATTACAGGTGAATCTATTATTTCGAAACAAGAGAGAGATATATAAATTAGACACCCATTGTCCTTAATATACACATCAAAATCCAAAAACTCAACATGTTCCTTACTATATTGGGTAGTAAAGTTCCTATCATTGGTGTTTAATAATATAACATCATCAATGTACCTCTTCCACATGACCAGGCTCGCGCCAAACTCGTGATCACTCCAAATGAACTCCTCCTCCCATCTGCTCATGAATAGATTTGCATAGCTCGGCGCAAACCTGGTTCCCATGGCTGTTCCCTGCTGTTGTAAGTAATAAATATCCTCAAACCACACATAGTTATGTTCGAGGATGACTCTAATTCCTTTAAGGATGAAGTCAATCTGCTCGGGCTTCAATATTCCATCTTTTGTCAAAAAGTACTCTACTCTATCAATCCCTTTCTCGTGATTTTTATATATATATATGATATATACAATACTCAGGGATTACAGGTGAATCTATTATTTCCTAACAAGAGAGATCCATATAAATTAGACCCAGGTGTGCATAGAGTCTCCTTGAAAAAGTCTAGATTTATGGATGAAACGCATTGGAGGGGTATTACATGATTTTACATCTATTATTAATGCAAGCTCTTTTTTATGGATTTTATGTAAATGCAATTCTTTGTTTATTAAAAGAAGTTTTTGATAGCTTCATGATGGTTTTTCCCTTTTCTTTAATCCCATATGAACATCTCCTCTGAGTTCACTAACAACTTTACCACCTATCAACTGGTCTCTTTGAGTCAGCTGACTACTCTCCGTGGCAGGTCAGGTGAACGGGTGCACGGAGGATCGGGGACTGCCAGAGTGGGAGCCACAGCAGTTCGATTCAGAAGTTGTACACATTAGCCGCATGATACCTGCTATTAGCTGGCTACTCTGTTCGGTGAGTTAGGTGAACGGGTGCACGGAGGATCGGGGACTGCCAGAGTGGGAGTCGCAGCAGTTCAATTTGGAAGCTAACTCATTACACGCATGATACCTGTCACAAGGTTATTATATTACTTTTTTTCACATCCATGATGAAAGACAGTCCGTCACTATCCTATTCTATGTAGATCGCAACTTTGGACAATTATTGGATATTCTCATCAATTGTTTCATGTGAAATAGACTTTATTGACTCACACATATATGTTGACACTTGAATTTTATTTTATTTATTTCTTTCTTTTTCACTGTCTTATATGTTGAGCACCATTTTCTATTTGAGTTTGGCTGCGTTTTTTAGGGGTGTGGTTAACCCCAGATTTGTGTTGCTCGCTGTCCTATCGCTTACTGTGTTGTGCCTACCATAATTATATAACATACATTTTTGGTACTTGTGTTTTTCAAGCTCCTCATTTGAAACCAAAACTGATCTCCCTGGCTGTAGAAGGGGAAAGTAAATAGACAGGAGATGGGCAAAGAACAGGGGGAGGGCTGGGAAATATTAGCCCGGGGGGCAAGAGTCGACTCAGCAGCCAATTAGGAACATTTTAAAGGAAAAACAATGCAAGTGGCCCCGTGACCAGACCAAGATAGCTCACTATGGGACTGGTCCGGGGGGAGGTGCCCCCTACCCCTCAGCCCAGCCGGCTCCTGGCAAAGATGGAAGTTTCTTTTTATATATATCTATATATATATATATATATATATATTTAAATAAAAAAAGTGTACGCTACCAAGGTATTCTGGACAATACTATACTATATTATACTACAACGCTCATGACAATGACTCTGGTCTCCACCTAATCTAACACACAAATGACAAGCTTATATTCACCACTATGTGAATGAATAGTTTGCTGATGGTTTGTTTAACAGGACTTTTTCCATTACTCATTATATAACAGAAGGCCGATGATCGATTTGGTCCTATTTTATTACCGCAGATAGGATAATGGAGACTGGGTGGCCGAGCATGGCTGTAAGTTCCCAAGTTATGGAAGTAAAAACAGATAAAAAACCTTTGAATTGTAAAAGAAAATAAAGACAGAAAATGAAGGGGCTTAGCAGTCAGTTCTGCTCAGCAGCTGATATCCTTACTCACCCTCCCTTCCCCCATTTAAGTATGTGTTGAAGGTTCTGGTATTTTTCATTGAAATAAAGAGCAGCAATCCTTTATTTTATACGATATACACAATTCTCAGCTGCCCATTAACACATCATAACTCATAACACTGCTTACAGCTTACAGTTCGCTGTGCTTAACACTGGCATTTCTCATGTGCTTTCACACACATTCCTGGGAATGTTACAGGATGGATAACAATGGAACAATAACAAACTCTAATTCATGATCTTGTATTTTTCTTTGCAGGCTTTCTAGATTGAAACTTCAACATGTCTGTGGCATCATTAACTCCTTGGTCTTGTGCACTCATCGAGCCTTTGCCCCTGACATGGAAGCAAGAGGACCACGAGTGAGTGACTCAGTGTGGATGGTGCGAGGAAATCAAGGATCAGGTTAATGGACTTTTATAGCCCTGGTCTCGCTCCTGCACAACTATTGGACTTGGATTTAAATAGTGCCTCTAAGCATAGGATTTATGGGTGCTACTAGTGCCCACGTTATCCAGTGGTTCTTTGAGGTTTAATACTGTACATGTGTTTTAAAGTTGTATCACGAAGGTTGCTATATATTATGAATATACAACATGCCAATGTGTGATATAATTCTAAGGTTATAAGTAAGGCTAGGTACACACTGAAGAATTTTCTGACCGACATGTTATCTCAGACGTTTGTACATACGACTGAAGGTCCGATCAGTCTGACGAATCATATATACACACTGTGACACTATTTATCTTCAGATCTGTGCTCTTCATCTGGTCCTTTATCTGGTCCTCCAGTCTTCAGAGAATGGCAGCACAATATTCATTTGTTCGTTCTTGTCACATTGTCACACTGATTAAAACCGCCTTGTTATAGCTATACACATGACCTAACGGATTTTGTTAACTTCTGTGACTCTGAAACGAAACATTCCGTCTCAGAACAAACAAATTAATTATTCTATCTACAGCACTCTCTACATTTATTCACCGGGACATTTATTGCCAGGATCGGCTGAAAAGAGCCCGACCCTGTAAACTCTATGGAGATTGTGAGCAGGAGTGCATACACACTACATGATTGTTGGAAAATATTAAAGAGTATGACCAAACCGACAATCGTCACTTTGGAACGACTTTCGACCATCGTGTCACTATATAGTATACACTAACCGGACTTCTGACCGAACGGAAGTATGTCGGCTGATTTGCCCGATTATTGGACGAAAACGCTCCAGTGTGTACCTAGCATTAGACAAGTTATTATTAAATGTGGCTAGGCGGAGTGTTTAATCATGGATAAGAGAGAACAATAGGTCTGTGTTAATCAACTAGAATATGCAGATACTATCAACCTTTTCTTGGTCAGCCAACAAGGTTACTGTTATACACTACCCTGGATTAGATTCCTAGGCATCTCCTCCACAGGGAGCCAACCGTCCCCAACCACCAGGGGGAGGACACTCAGGGCTAAGCATTATCAATTTTACAAGTTGGCTACTGTCCTAATCCACCCACCACTTGCCTCAGCACTGTGGGAATATTGAAGGGGGTATACTTGTGTTTTTGTATGTTTGGAGCAGTAGTGGATTTGTGGCTAGGAACTGCGCTTCCATCACATGCGAATACTGTGCCTGCAAGGAATCGCATCAGTCTGGTGATTTCATATAATGCGATTTACAGAATAAACTGCACTTTGGTTGAAACAATCTGCCTAGGTGATTTCAAAGAACACACTAGGACGTGCAGTCCTCACAGATGGGTTCTCTTGTCATCATCATCATCAACATTTATTTATATAGCGCCAGCAAATTCCGTAGCGCTTTACAATTGGGAACAAACATTAATAATACAATACTGGGTAATACATACAGACAGAGAGGTAAGAGAACCCTGCTCGAAAGCTTACAATCTATAGGACAATGGGAGTTAGAAACACAAGGGCATGTGCTACATCATATTGCACAATGGACCAGCCAGACTGCAAAGGTAAAAGTACTGAGTAGGCTGTGTGTGTTGCAATGTTGGTCAGAAGGTTGTTGTCTTGTGTTAGCAGTGTAGAGGATGGTAATAGGGTAATCTAGGGAAATTAAGATAATGGTTGAGGAATATCATAACCTTGTCTGAAGAGGTGGGTTTTCAGTGAACGCTTGAAGGTTTGAAGACTAGAGGAAAGTCTTACTGTACGAGGGAGGGAATTCCACAAAGTAGGTGCAGCCCGGAAAAAATCCTTGTGGGACTATTTCCACCACCACAGAGGGGGGAACTAAGGAGCTGTGAGTGGTCTGGCCACAGGAGCCTATTTATAAACAAGTGTTGATAAAAAAATATATCATTGCTGCAATTTAGCAACAAAACATATACTCAGCTCTCGCAATGGTGCTAGAGCCGAGTGGTAGGAGTTAACTTATGGTTTTGCCACTTGATAAAAAAAATTAGTTAAAATAGATATATCTCTATATCTATATAGAGATATAGATAGAGATTATATATATATATATATATATATATATATATATATATATATATATATATATATATATAGAGAGAGAGAGAGAGAGAGAGAGAGAGAGAGAGAGAGAGAGAGAGAGAGATGTATATCTATAGAGAGATAGAGAGAGAGAGATGTATATATATATATATAGAGAGAGAAGGAGATTTTATATATATATATATATATATATATATATATATATATATATATATATAGAGAGAGAGAGAGAGAGAGAGAGAGGGAGAGATATGTATATATATATATATATATATATATGTATTTATATACATATCCTTCTCTATATATATATATATATATATATATATATATATAATATATATATAGAGAGAGAGAGAGAGGGAGAGAGGGATATATATATATATATATATATATATATATATATATATAGATACAGAGAGAGAGAGATGTGAATATATATATATATATATATATATATATATATATATATATATATATATATACACATACACATAGATAGAGAGAGATATGTGTGTGTATATATATATATATATATTGTAACAAAGGGAGGCATTTTTCTGACAAGAGGCAGAGAAAGTATACAAACAGAATAAAACATTGGCACAGTTATGCGCCTAGGTTGAGATTAAACCAGGTAAAAACATATGTGTAGTTTAAAGTTTGTTAATTTACATGATTTCCTCTCAGCAAACAGACAGGGTGTGTCTGTGCAAACAGAGCACTGATGGGCGTTTTCTTTTAAAGAGAAGGTGGGTGTGTCACCTGTCCATCAAGCTAAGGCTGGGGGAGGAGTAACATGTATAAAAGCTTGTTTGTATAATTTGTGCAGGGAGATCAACGCTGGGTAAACTGGCTGGTCCTGAGAGAGCTGAGCTATGTCTAGCTAGCGTTTAGGGTCTCCAAGAAATGCTGTGAAATCTGTACGGAGTCAAAACATTTACCATCCTGACAATAAAACTACATAAAAAGGAAGAAGTTGCTTGCGTGTGCTTCTGCAGTAGCGGGCTTTTGCCACAAGTAGTGTCAGAAGTGGGATGCTCCGGGAAGCAAGTTTCCGCTACCCAACCCACGCAGACGTCAACATGGAGGAAGTACTGAGAACCCTCGTGAATGTGGCAGCTGCGCAGCAAGAACAGCAAGCTCAGATGCTACGAGTTGCCGAGGCACAGGTGGAAAACACAAGGCTCTTAAGAGAAGAGTTAAGCCAGGTGAGGCATGACAGAAATGAACCACTTGGTCCAGAAAATGTCGCCAGGTGATGACATAGAAGCATATCTTGTGTCCTTTGAGAGACTTGCAAAAAGGGCAAAATGGCCTCCTAAAGACTGGGCTGAGAGGCTGGCGCCATATCTGACTGGTGAAGCTCAGCGAGCTTATATGAATCTAGATGAGGAACGGGCCTCTGACTATCTGTGCCTAAAGTCTGAGATATTGGCTCGCATTGGAGTTTCCGGGCCAGGCCGAGCCCAGCGCTATCACCAATGGCGTTATGATAAAGAAAAAACGGTCAGAGCGCAAGTGGCTGAGCTTTATAAAATTTTAAAGAAATGGCTGCAGCCTGAGGTGAATTCGCATTCTCGGATTATTGAAGTTCTGGCGATAGATCACTGCATCCGGGGGCTGAACCGCGATTTGCAAAGGTGGGTTCTGCAATCAGACCCACAAACTTATGAAGAGCTTGACACCGTGGTAGAAAGGTTTTGTGCGCTACAGCAAATGACTAAAGAACCTGCATTTGTGCCAAAGCCGCTGCCACGCCAAAAGCCAGGTTTGACAATCCTTGCTACAGGGCCCAATGGCAAAACTGCTACGGACAGAAGGCCAGGTGCAAAGCTGTCTAATCTGAAGTGTTTTGAATGTGGTGAGCCAGGCCACTTTAAGGCAGAGTGTCCTAAACTACAGGAACCCATGGACTATTCCGTGGCACATATTGGGCCTGCATTTCCAAGCTGTTTTACCATGAGTCCCACATCAGGAAGTCCTTGTTTGTTCCGGGTGACTGTGCTAATCAACCAAAACCTTGTTCTGGCCTTGGTTGACTCAGGGAGTGAACTCTCATTGGTTTCCAGCTCTGCCTTACCCGAAACCATAACTTCTCGGTTGCCCAAGGTGAAGGTTCTTTGCGTACATGGCACAACAGAGGAGTATGAAAGAACAATACTACCAGTCACACTCAAAGACAAAACTGTTATGGTGGTAGCTGCCATAGCACCTAAACTCCCATATCCACTCATTTTGGGGCGAGACTTCCCACTGTTTAATGATGTCCTCGGTGAGCGGATCCGGCCGGACATGCCGGCAATTGATGCAACGGTCGAAAGCCCGGTCTTAAAGGAACCGCCTAAGAATCCACAACATCTGGACATCGATCTTTGGGAACCGCCAAACCGGAATGCCATCCTGGGAGTCACAGCAGGAGTTCCACAAAAGCATCCACCTGCGGGGAAACATGGACAGTCCAAACTAGCATTGGTCGGTGATGTCGCAGATGAGCCCACCCCGCCTGTCAGTGAGGATACGGACTGGTCCGCAATACCAATTTTGTTTCCTTTGCAGGACTTTGCTCGAGACCAACTTAATGATGCCACTTTGGAACATGCCTTCAAAAGTGTGACTGAGGTAAATGGGGTAGCAAAAGCCGCCCAGCCTGCAGAAGGTATACCATATTTTATTGTTAAAAATAATTTTCTGTATAGAGTTGCTACTGTACAGGGGGATAAAGTAGAACAATTAATGGTTTCTCAGGTCCATGTAACCCTAGTGTTAAAAGCAGCACATACACATGTCTGTGGGGCACACCTAGGGGAGGATAAAACACGGGAAGGAGTTCTGCTTAGGTTTTACTGGCCCGGTGTACACATGGCAGTGAAAAAGTATTGCCGGTCCTGTCCCATTTGTCAGAGAACCTGTCCCAAACCCATGTACAGGGCACCTCTCATTCCTATTCCAATAGTACAAGTTCCCTTTGAACGGATAGCTATGGACCTTGTGGGGCCACTGGAAAAATCCGCACGTGGGCACCAATATATACTAGTGGTGCTTGACTATGCAACCAGGTATCCAGAGGCAATTCCCCTACGAAACATAAAGTCCAGCACCATAGCTAAGGAACTTGTATTGATGTTTACACGCTTGGGAATACCCAAAGAAATTCTCACAGATCAGGGTACTCCATTCATGTCTAAACTGATGAAGGACATGTGCCAGTTGCTAGGGGTTACGGCGCTTCACACCTCTGTATACCATCCACAAACAGATGGCTTGGTGGAACGCTATAACCGCACATTAAAGCACATGCTCAGGAAAGCAGTGGCTCAAGAAAAAAAAGATTGGGACACTCTTATTCCCTATTTGATGTTTGCCATCCGTGAGGTACCTCAAGCTTCAACAGGGTTTAGTCCCTTTGAGTTATTGTTTGGGAGACAGCCCAGGGGTATCTTGGATATGTTAAAAGAAGGGTGGGAGCAGCAAGGTCCCAGGGAGCCAAATCTGGTACAATTTGTGTCACAAATGTATGAGAGGCTAGGAAAGATAGGGACCATTGTGCAGCAACATGTAAAAGAGGCTCAGAAACGACGGAGAAAAAGTTATGATAAAAGTGCTGTTGTTCGATCTTTCAAGCCTGGGGACAAGGTCCTAGTCCTGGTTCCCAACCCAGGAAAGCAAACTTTTTACCCATTGGCAGGGTCCATATGAAGTTTTAGAGGCTGTCGGTCCTGTCAATTACAGAGTCCGCCAGTTAGGTAGGAGAAGGGAGGAGCAAATATACCATGTTAACCTCCTTAAACCTTGGCATGATGAGGAAACTTCTCCTCAGGTAGTGAGTACTGCCATTGAAAAGTCTGAAGTGCCCATAGAGCCAGCTTTGTCCATTCAGCAGAGACAACAGACTGAAGAAATGATTCGCCGGAACATGGATGTCTTCTCTTCCATTCCTGGGCGCACTACCTTAATCGAACACGACATTGTCACTGCGCCAAGAGTCATTGTAAAGCAGAAGCCTTATCGTATTCCAGAAGCCAGACGGGTGGACGTGAGAAAGGAGGTCGAGAAGATGCTCCAGTTAGATGTAATTGAAGAGTCCACTAGTGAATGGAATAGTCCCGTTGTGCTTGTCCCGAAACCCAATGGGACAATTAGGTTCTGCAATGACTTTAGGCGCCTAAACAGTATGTCGCAGTTTGATGCCTATCCGATGCCATGTGTGGAAAATCTTGCTGGTAGCAATTATTTAACAACCCT